>NC_064631.1:276000563-276656313 GCF_023864275.1 Schistocerca cancellata | reverse complement strand
TGACCTCTAACAGACTTAGTTCGAATAACTCTCAGTAATTAAGTACAATTACGGAGTGTGAATGATCATAATATTTCACAGTGTGGACACCACTTCAAGAATTATGGCAAACAGAAGCAAACATGTGGAGTATTTCTTGTGTCAAGTGTCACTTCCTATTTCAGTTGCTCACGAAAAATGCAGTGTAATAACTGTCAATGGTCTAAACCTAGTTTTGGTATGTCATGTCGTTAGCTTCCTTCCTATTAGCATAAATTTATACAGCTTCCATAAAACCTCCAGCTCATGTGACTTCTATGACGTTTCTTGTACCAAAGTTGCTCGTCGAATTACTGCAGTTCATTTTCTTATGTTAAAATATAAAGCACTGAGCGTAAGCAAAACAAGCAACAGCGAGTAAATATGCCAGTAGTGAACAGAATGTCAACAAGTGGATGCAGCACAATTTCTACAACGAGGCTTCGCCAAGCGAACAATCCGTAACCCATACCACAGCGTAACCCAAACTCCATGTCCGTACACTGTACATCAGCATTGCTATATACCAAATTAAAGAGTAGTTGTGACGACAAACAGAAATGTATAAATATGCAATCCATACGCATAGCAGTAAACATATCATTAGCATCATATCAGCATAAACAAATAAATGTTCATATGTAATCATAATAAGTAAACATGAAGGCGCAAGCAGATAAATCACAAAGTATAACTTACATACCTAACCACATCAGCACAATTAATCAGGTGACAATTATAATTTAAATAAATAAGCACAGCAGGCACATAATAAAAAAATATGACATCAGTGAAAAAGCAGTGGAGCCAAGCGATGCATAATATACACAAGTTACAATCCAGTTCATTAATAATCATTGTCAAAATCAGTTAACGTACGCAAGCACGTCGCTTCACAAGTAAATTCATAGAACATGAAATTAGCACAAAGTATGAATTACGTAATCGCGAGCAGCAAATTACGTCTAAAGTATGTACCTAAGTGGAAATATGTTACCTGAAAAATGAACTCAATTAATAGTTACCTTTTTTAATTTATTAGTTTCTTCTTCGAAATTACATTCTTTCTGAAATTTTCTTGATAGCAAGTCCTCTTAATGTCGGACACGCACAGAATTTACCTGAAGTTCTTAAATATTTTATAGAACCGTATCCTGACAAATACTGAATGTTAATAACATAATTCATCAAGTCACTATAGCTTTATACTGATTTTATTCGGAGAAAGACTGTGTATTTGTTTACGGCTGTCAGTGCATTCGCACTGAGCGCTCGATCAGCTGTAGGCGCGTGACGTAGAAAGCAATTGTTTGCGGTCAACGACTGCCCTGTGCGGCGCGCAGACTTGACTGTTGCTTTGAGTATATGCCGCCGCCAAAACACAGCGCGGTATCCTTGTACTCTCCGCATGTTGACATGTAGCTGTTAGTTTCTCACAAGTATGTCATTCTACAAAAAATTTTCAAAAGTATATCATTCCACAAAAATTTTAACGTTAGATATATGATGTATTCCCTTAGAGAGTCGTGATTTAAGAGTTTCTACTTCTACAGTGTTATCATGAATAATTTTGCGAACTCTATATGGACCGTTATAAAGCAGAAAAAATTTGCGACGCAAGCCTTTTCCTTTGTGAGACAAACGATGAGACTTAATTTACACCTTCTGACCAACTGTCAAGGTTTTTAAACGACCTGGACGTTTAGCTGATTTCTCTCTTCTAGCAGCCGCAGATGCAATATTTCATAGAGCCAGGTTGACAACTTCAGAATGCCGCAGTTTCCGTGTAGGCGGAAAAGGAACGATTTCAGAAATGCGATTTGTCGGTGCTTTGTTTTTTAATATCAGTAAAGGCGGTAAAGAAGTTGAATCATTAGGGAGTTCATTCAGAATGTTTTGAAAAATATGAAGATACTGATCCCACGTTCTGTGAGTCTGATGACAATAAAGACGACACAATTTATTGATTTCCTTCATCCATCTCTCTGAAGCGTTAGATTGGGGGTGAAAAAGTGAAATGAAAATTGGTTTAATTTTACGACGCCGTAGAGTACGAAGCCAAATTTTAGAACGAAACTGTGATCCATTATCTGATATAACCTTATCAACATGACCAACTTCTTTAAGAAAATGTTTGATGAAAGCGTTAGATACAGAACAAGCTGTTGCTTTGCGTAAAGGTGTAAAACACACATATTTTGATGCCAGTTCCACTGCTACGAAAATGTACGCAAAACCATTAGTAGAACGAACCACTGGACCGAACAAATCAACTGCAGCCATGTCCTTTAATTTTGCTGGAATGATAGGAAACAACGGTGCTCTATGAGAAATTGTTGGCGGCTTAGCCTTTTGATATAATTTGCATTTGGCACGAACAGATCGAATACGTTTTTCCATATTACTGAAGTAGCGATTTTCTCGCAATTTATGAAAGCATTTTGTGGGACCAAAGTGCGCATAACTGAAATGCGTATACCAAATCAGCTTATTAACCCACTCATCAGGAATACAAACTAACCAAACAGAGTTGTCGACCGATTTTCGTTTAAAAAGAATGTCATTGCGAACTAAATAATGCTGTCTAATCGCTACGCTTTCCTTTCTCCTCCACTTCTCCTTAATGTCCTTCCAGATTGGATCCTTATTTTGCTCCTTAGCGATGTCCTGGAGCGAAGACGAAATAAAGTTCTCAAACGCAACACCTTGAATATACATCAAACAATAATTGTTTTCCTTGCAGTCCTCTTCAGAACTTTGTTTCAAACCCATAGGTGCACGTGATAAAGCATCAGCAACAAAATTTGAAGAACCCTGTATGTAAACAATACTAAAGTCAAATTCCTGTAAGTACAACGCCCATCGTGACAATCTGCCATGAGTTAATTTTGTCGACATAAGAAATTCCAGAGCTCGATGATCGGTATAAACCTTAGTATGTCTGCCAAACAAAAATGTGCGAAATTTTGTAAAAGCCCAAACAACAGCCAAAGCTTCAAGTTCCGTAATCGAATAATTCTTTTCTGATTTAGAGAGAACACGACTTCCAAATGCAATAGTCTTCTGCACTACAACGCCGTTTTCTTCTATCTCTTGAAATAAATGTGCACCTAGGCCCTTGTATGATGAGTCCGTCGCCAGACAAAAATCTTTAGGTAAATCCGGGTGTGAAAGAAGTGGAGCAGCAACTAAAGCATCACGAAGTTGTTCAAATTCTGATTGAGCTTCATCATCCCAACACCAATTAGATTTCTTTCCGGATAGTTCACATAAACGAGGTGTGGCCAAATGGTCCAATCTAACAAAGCGTCTAAGAAAATTACAGAGACCAAGGGAACTACGAACATCACGTTTTGTGGTAGGAACAGCATAGTTACGAATAGCGTCTAATTTCTCTGGATCAGGACGAATACCTTCTGTAGAAATAATGTGACCGAGAAATTTCACCTGTGAACGTCCAAATTCAGATTTTTCCAAGTTTACTGTAATGCCAACTCTTGCAAAGATACGTAACAATGAATCCAAAATTTTGTTGTGCTCACTCCAAGAACGTTGAGCAATAAGAATGTCGTCAACATATGAAGTAATATTGTCACGAAGATAAACAGGTAAAATTTCATTTAAACTACGAATGAATGCTGCTGAAGATACCGTAAGTCCAAACGGTAATTTCCGAAACTGGTAACAGTTACCAAAGGCTAAAAAGGCAGTATATTTTCTACAGTCAGGGTGGAGTTCTATTTGCCAAAAACTTGCACGCATATCAATCGTGGATAAGACTTTAATTCCATGGAAATGTTGAAGAAGTTCATCTAAATTTTGTGGACGGTCAGTTTCAGGAATGATGATATTATTTATCTGTCTGGAATCCAGAACCAAACGAATTGACCCATCCTTTTTAAGAACAACGTGTAATGGGCTAGTATAAGGACTGACTGCAGGCTCAATAATGCCCTGATCTAACATGTACTGAAGTTCATTCTTAACCTTGTCTCTGTAAGCCAAAGGAATAGCGTACGTTTTCCCGCGAAATAGTGTGTGTTCTTTTACTTTAAATAAGCCTTGTATAGTTCCCGTGTGATGACTAAACACTGTAGCATGTGAAGTCAAAATTTGGTGCAGCTCTTCTCTTGCAACGTCATCTGGCACTTCAGCTTTCTTAACCTTTTCATTAATTAGTTCTTCGCTATTAATTATATCATCCATCGCGTCTCTGTATCTATTGTCATTGTCATGAATAAACACATTGTCGTCATAATGCTCAACGAAAACATCAGAAGTAAGAAACCTTAAACATTTTGTATCTGACTCAGATCTTGTTAAACACTCGAAAAATTTCAAACATTTCTTCCTTCTTTAAAGTTCAAAATTGCCTTATGTGCGTTAAGAAACTCCATACCTAATATAATTTGTGTACTGAGTAATGGAACAATAATAAAATTAGCATAAAATTCGTATCCTTGACAATTGAAATTTAGGTTGGTCTGTTGTTTAACTTCTACACCTTTTCCAGAAATCGCTCCTCGAATTGTAGTTTTAGAAATAGGTAACACAGGACAGGCAATAGTCCTTTCACATATACGAAAAACTGATTCACTAATGACGTTCAATGGGCTCCCAGAATCTAAAACTGCAGTGAACTTATTCTTACCCACACATACTTCAATAACAGGATGTAAAAATGCGTCTACATTATTTTCCTTTTCGTCTAACAAAATGTCTCTCATGTCTTCCAGGCGTACGTAGTGTAAAGCCGTAGTGTCATTACTTTCTGAACCGTCTATATTGCTGCCAGAAGCCGAAGCTGCTAGTCATTGTCGATTGTTTGCGTCACGTCTTTGATTATTCGCGTCATTTCGCGGATCCATTTCTACGATTTGCACTTGTCTCTCTGAAGTTCTGTCACGTGGAGGATTCCAATTAAGTCCCTCCTGTCTGTTAGATACAAATTCTTGGTTGTGTCTGTTATTAAAATTTCTGTTTTCCTGTCTGTCTACATAACTACTTCTTGTGTAATTTCGACTGTCACTTCTGAAATTATTGTTGTATCTACTACCCTGATTATTTCTGTAGTAAGAATTTCTATTACTGTATGAATAATTTCTGTCTTGGTGATACCGATTACTGTTTCCGTATGATTGATCATTCCGGTACGAATTACCGTTATTATAATTGTCTGTGTAATTTCTGTTAGAACGTCTGTTATTGTCATAAGGCTGGTATCTATTGTCCTGTCTGTTACGTCTGTCATTCTCAAAGTTACCCATATAACGCCCGTTCCGATCACTATCTCTTTTCTCTGAAAATCTATTGTAAATACTGTTACTGAAAAAGTTACAAGAAGTCCCGTCGTCGTTGTCATACTCAAGTTCTTGCAACAAAGTCTTAAAAGTCTCAATGTCGTCTTTACATCGTCCGGCTAAAGCAATTTGTCTTATGGATTGTGGCAGCTTAGTTAAACAAATGCGAATTAATTCAGTCGGGCTGTAAGGGTTGGAAAGGAACTGATTCTTTCGAATCATGTCTTCAAAATATTCTGCCGGCGTGCGGAACTCAGACTGTTTGAAATTACGCTGCATAATCAGACTATGTTTGACTCTATCTTGCGTGTTTTCGGACCAATATGCCGATAGACATGCATGATAAAAATCATTCAGATTATTACAATCTCTAATGAGTGCGCGCATCCGCGTCGCCGGTTCGTTTTCTAAATACCCACACATAAATTCCAGTTTGTGACTTAGTGGCCAATTTGGTGGAAGTGCGTACATAAATTGATCTAACCATGAACATGGATGTATGTCATTCTTAGAATTGCGGAAGATCTTAAATTTTCGAACAGTCAAAAAGTGTTTATAGTCAAAGTTTTCGCCTCGTGGCGACAAAGACCTACCGCGTCTGTCCCAGTCCCAATGTCGATTATTGTCAAGTTCGCGCGCCTGGCGATCTCTTGTTGCATCCCGTAAATGAAACAAATTATTTTCTTCAAAGCCCTCTGCTATCTGTGATTCTAAATTTCTTCTGCTGTCTTTTCCTACGATTTCGCCTTCAATTTGTTTGACTTGCTTTTGTAATGCCTCAAAGTCCCTTTTAACGCGTTCATTAAATTTTCCCTGATTTTCAACATGCTTATTTATGTTCTGGTACTCTTCGGTTTCTGCAAATGGCAATGGTGCTGTATCATCTGAATCTCTGTCCCCATTTAAACTAAGATTTGTCAATTTGTCTGAAATTTCCTCAACTCTTTCCGACAAATCACCTATTTGTTCTTTCTGTTTATTTACGTCTTCCGTAAGTGTCGCGACTCGGGTTTCAGTATTAACACATTTAGTAGTTAACTGTTCATACTGTTGTGTTAGGTTACTTAATCTGTCATTTGGTACGGATTCCTCGATTCTCTCAAATATTTCTTCCTTATCTTTTGCACGTTGTAAATTTAACTCTGAAAATTTCTGTACTATCACGCGATCTCTTTCTTCCTGTTCTCCATCCTTTCCCTTTGTCTAATCTCTACTGCAATTAATCTATTATTGTGAGAATTCAAAATCGGTTGTACTTCTTCTCTGATTTCTTTCTTTAATTCATCTTTCATATTTTTGAAACATGTCCCTATTCGTGAATCTAACCGTGTTTCCAAAGTTCCCATCTCTGTTTTTAATTCAGATCCAAACCGTGTTTCCATTGTTCCCATATCAGTTTTAAATTCAGATTCCAAAGTTCCTATCTCGGTTTTAATTGTTCCTATTTGCGATTTTAATTCAGATCTAAACCGTGTTTCCAGTTCCCATATCAGTTTTTAATTCAGATCGTAACTGTGATCCCAGTGAGTCTAACCGTGATCCCAGATTTAATATTGCACCCATCAACTGCTCCGTAAGAGCTAGTTCAAAATTCCTTTCGACCCTAAAATTTCCCACAAAACCAACTTCCTTCGTCATAGCTGTAAGGCTATCTGTGTTCGATACTATTTCAGAATCTTCTATGGTTAATCTCGTATTCTGTGAATTTTCTGATTGAGAAAAATTTTGAAATGGTTCCGGACTATTTTCCCGACTTATTACATTGTTTTCCACTTCATTATTCGTCACACTGTTTTCCTCTGTTGGCGAGTTCGCCTTGTTAACAATTTCGTCATTCTCACTATCCATCATTTTTGCCTTCTTCATAGATCGCGTAATCATTTACAAAACATACAAAGCTCGTCACTGTACGAAAATTACACACAATGACTCCTTATCTCCAACACTACCATTCACACGAAATGTTTCCCTCAAACACGATTAACGAACAATTGAAATAATTGCACTAAATTGTCAAACCCGTAGACAGGACAACAAATTTAAATTCTGAAATACCACTGGAAGAATGACAGTTACCAAATCTACACATGCAAAATAGACTACAATTACTAAACTACAAACTACTGCAACAATACTACTGTCTACTATTTTTGCAATCAGAAGAATTCCAAGGGACGATCCTAAGCAGCGGTCGCCACGTGCATGGGGGCTTAATTTAAATAAAAAAATGCAAATATTTTTAGTAGCTGTAGGTCCGATTACGCAAGTCTCGTAAACGGCTGGCCCTGACTAGTTTTTGTACGCAATCTGACCGCATGGAACAACAACAAAGAATGAAATGAAAATTTTCGTTAACACAGTTAATTAATTAAGTCCCCGGCAACTATAAAATCTACGAAGCCAACAAAGCACAAGTGTAGCTGTTCTGTGTGTGGTAGTATGACTCAACGCACATCTGGCACGGTCCTTCTTCAACAAGACAAGAATTTTTTAAATACCAATTATACTGACGTGATAAAAGAAAATTAGAAATACTATAATTGCGTAAGGAAAGCGGAATTACACTCTAATACAAGAACACAAGCCAGATGCTTTGTTGACTGAACCTGTAATGATGCATTATTTGAGATACAGAAATATTAAAAAGAAAAAACAGGGAATTTGTTACCTTCATATATATTGACGAAAAGCACTCAGATCATTACAATATCTCTATTGGAACAACATCTGCTATCTCTCCCATCAAACCACTGCATAAAACATGGAACAACACTCTCCACTATCACATCTCACTCCGACTTCACGACAAGCAGTGTCCACCTCAACTTCTCGGCAAGAACTGCCTGCCGCTACTTCTCAATAACACTGCCAGTGGAGGCGGCGGAACAATACTCTCTGGCGCGATCTCTGGCGCTATGGCTCAGTGTAGCCACCTTTCACACTTCGTTATTATTACAAAACAGGTCTACGGTTAATAATTATCATATTCACCAAGGGAATAGCCATTTTAAAATCTCCTCAATGTTTATTATAATTTTCACTTTCGTTTTTAATCTAAGAACCCTCATCTCATTTATCCGTTTGAACTTCTGTGTCGTTATATGTCACAAAATTTTGCAGATCGAAATTAAAAGGTGCAGAATTTCTTAGCGAATTTCGTTGACGAGTTCCACTGAGTTTATCAGGTAAGTCGCAATACGGAAACTGTATCAAATGCAGTAAAGAAGTTACCACAGCATGTACAATGCAGATTTGTTCGCCTCATACACGACTATGCAAATTTAACAAGTGAGGCATTACGTCCAGAATTTTAATTGCTTATTGCATATTGTGGATATACATACAAATATTTTATGTACCAGTTTTTAACACCTGCATAAATTCTGTTATTTTGTGATAATCTTTTCGTTCCTACAAACTTTCTATACTTAAAACTTTGGATAATTTTTTTCTTATTGTAGTCATTCTATATCACTATAAAATTTCGTTTCTCCATCGATTGCAGGTTATTCCTGATTTCCCACTAACTACTCCGTTTGGTGCCATGAGCGTTCAGTTCATTACTTGGTAATCATTCTTACCATGGTCTTTCCATTTCGCACCAAATCCGAACACTAAGCATTTTCTGTATTCCTCATTAACTAAACGCATGACGTCACACAACTATGTGTATTTCTAAGGTCAATAAGAAGACAGAATGCTTACGCAGCGAATACATCAACGTATGGTTCTTCGGGAGCTGATAATCCCACCGCAAAGTCACAGGAACAAGATGCACATAGAAATAATTAACAGCTTCCTAATCTGTATCTTATAAAAACGTGTTTATGTATCTTCAACATCTAAACAACTGGATAGGTTTATGATAATCTTCATCCATACATTACTTACTATCCGCATACAGGGTGGGTCACGAGGTTTTCCCCCGGTTTCTGGAGTATATTTCTTAGGTTATTTGGAACAAAAAATATAAATAAAGTAATGGGATCAGATCCATAATAAAGGAGCTAAGTAATTGAAAAACTCGAGAAAATTACCGAAAAAACTTGTATTGTAGGATTTCACTGTCAAAAATACACATAATATATAATTTAAACAATTTTGTAGCAGTCTCTTCCATTCAGAGTGGATTCAAAAGCAAGTTCCAAAATTTACTCCCTGCATTTGAAGGCAAAGATTCGCATGGGAGTGAACAGCGCGATTAGCATTGCATAATTTCACATACTCGTTCGTTATTGTCGTTGCAGCATCGAACACGCTTTGTATCAGTTCTTCTCATGCTTCCACCTTAACTTCGTACACGATGTCTTCCATCCACCCCCAGATGCAGTAATCTAGGGGTGTTAAATCTGGGGATCTGGCAGATCAGTTGATAGGGTCCCCGCGACCTATCCATCGATGTGGGAATTTCTCATTAAGATAAGCTGTTGCCACATGGTGGAAGTGTGCAGGTGCCCCGTCGCGTTGGACGTAAATGTGGCGTCTTGTTTCGAGTGGAATATCTTCAAGAAGTTACGGTATGTCTTCTTGTAAGAAGTTACCGCATATCTGACCATTTAAATTTCCTAGGAGAATAAACGGTGCCAGTAACTGGTCACACAACACCACACCATGCATTGACACTGAATCTGCGTTGGAATTGGGATACTACCTGGCATGCCCAGACATACGTGTTACGCATGTTGTTCAAAAATGGCTCTAAGCACTATGGGACTTAACATATGAGGTCATCAGTCCCCTAGACTTAGAACTACTTCAACCTAACTAACTTAAGGACATCACACACATCCATGCCCGGGGCAGGATTCGAACCTGCGACCGTAGCAGCCGCCCGGTTCCGAACTAAAACCCCTAGAAACGCTGGGCCACAGCGGCCGGCTACATGTTGTTGATGCCATCTCGAGTAAATTTTGACTCATCACTAAACTGAAGCGATAGAGCTGCCGATTTCCATTTAAAGGGTCAAAAAAGTGTAAACGGTTGGCACAATCATGTGGCTCTAAATGGTGAACTTTCTGCACATGAAAAGAATACAGCCCATTCTCATGAAAATTCGTACATACCTGAGATCGTGCAACGTACATTCGGGTAGCTAGACGTCTTGTATTTGAAGAAAGAGGACTGTTCACTACTTAACTAGGAATGTTTTCCTCTCCTTGAACGTCACCATGTCTTTCGGAGTGAATACAAATACTGGGGAGAGTATCAGTTCCTAGCAATGTTCGATATGTCCCTCTAAACGTTTTGGCACTAGGAATCATACCATCAGGATACCGACGGTGATATTCGCCAACAGCAGCTTTCGCATTACCATCAAAGAAGCCTAAAATGTACACAGTCTCTCCATCCTCCTGCGATGAAACCTTGTACGGCACCGCAAAGTGTACTGTACACATGAGGCAATAACAGTAAGAGTAATTGCAGTATCAACAACGTGGTAGTTATACAAACGTACCACTCGCTGCACTTGTCTACCTAAGACTGATCGTATGTCCAGTGAACACAAGCGTAGCGCTCCATACACCGTGGCATGTTTCGGAATTCTGATGTAACTCTTTAATTATGGATCTGATCATATTATTGCATTTACATTTTTTGTTCCTAATAACTTAGGGAATAACCTCCAGCAACCCGCGGAAAACCTCATGACTACTCCTGTATTACTTGGTAAGAATCACGTACGTTTGGAGTGGCTTGGGGTTGGGTGAAAAAGAAGAGTAACATACCGCGCGCAAATACACAGAATGAATTCAATGAATTCATCCTTATTTGATAATGAGAGCACTTAGCGACTTGTAGCAAACTTCACACACAATTACAAATCTGTATGAAACTTTTCCTCGCCCCCCCCCCCCCCTCCTCACCCAAAATAATGAAGAAAAAAAATAGCTTATCGCTTACTACATCGCGAAACTGGTGCATCAAAAGTGACATTTTAATTCATTACTTATTTACTATTAACTGTATTCGCACAATATTTCCCAAACAGTATCTACATATGCAACTAAATGTACAGCACTTGCAAAATTACATCATTTTGGACAGACAGTTCAGGAGATGTGAAATCAAAAACACTGAGATGCGTGAAAAACTAGGTTTTATTAAAACGGATCGCAGATTACCCACGCTACGTTCATCCGGTGTTTGATGAACGCACTCAGCAAATTGCAACAATCTCTAAACATAATCACGAATCTTTTCCAAACTTTTCTCTCTTACATGCACAACACCTCATATTTAACAAAAAAAAAAAAAAAAAAAAAATGGTTCAAATGGCTCTGAGCACTATGGGACTTAACAGCTGTGGTCATCAGTCCCCTAGAACTTAGAACTACTTAAACCTAACTAACCTAAGGACATCACACACATCCATGCCCGAGGCAGGATTCGAACCTGCGACCGTAGCAGTCACGCGGTTCCGGACTGCGCGCCTAGAACCGCAAGACCACCGCGACCGGCGTTTAACACATCTCATTTGTAAAGTAATAGTCTGAGGTTGTTTTATACAGAGGAGTTCGATTGTTCAAAGAATCTGGGATTTACTTGCTATCATCTGAAAATTATGATGGTGATGTTTGGTTTGTATGGCGCTCAACTGCGCGGTTATCAGCGTGCGTTATCATCTGAAAAGAAGAACTGTAAGTTAATGAACCAGCTGTATCTCTTAGGGTTGCTAATGGAAAGGGGATGAGTCTGAAGCATAGCTCAGGAACAACTGGAGCAATGGAAATGAGATTCTCCCCACCACTAAGGGTAGGGATTTGGATCAGAATGGGTATCGTGCAATTTTTCTGTTAATGTCGTTGTTCAGTTTGTCAACAAGATCGAGGAATGAGCACTACAGCGAAACTATAACTTTGTACATGTGTTTTGGTACAAACCATCAAGCCAGTCAGCTAAATACTACTTCCCACCTGGAATAAAATACTGGCTCGATGAAAGCGATCTACCTCCCACTAGGATGCAAGTGGAGTCGTGGTAATAACGGGGTGATGGGTTAAAGTAGGAGGAGGCAACAAAGACAGGGGGAGACGAGCAGATGGACAGGCGGGGAGGAAGGAGAATATGGTCAGAGCGAGAGGGGGGAGGAGATTCAAAGTGAGGAGGGGGAGAATATGGACAAGGGGGTAGCAGAAGATGGACAGAGAAAGGTGGGGGGAGGGATGGGTAGTGGACGAGGAGATGAACAGACAGAAAGGGTAGAGTAGATAGACGACGGAGGGGGAGGAAGAGATGGGCAGAGACAGGGGGAATGGGTAGACAAAGCGGGCAGGTAGAGGTGGAGAGGGGAAGGAATAGGTGGACAGAGAGTGTGGAGAGGAGGAGATGGACAGAGAGAAAGAGCAGTAGGAGATGGACAAAGAGCAGATTGGAGAAAGTAAATGCCCAGACAATGTACCTTCATATGGCGAGAGGTTGTGGCACAAAAAACACGCAGAAACATTGTCGAACAAGGTCGCTTTGGTGGTTCAGGTGTTACGGTGGGGGAAGGCATTACGTTCGATCGGCGTACTAACCTCGAGATGTGTGAACAAGAACGCTCACCGGTCAAACGTTATTGTGACACTGGACTTCTTCTCAATGTACGTCTTCCCCAAGGTGCATTTCGAACGGACTTCATTGTTATGGATTACAGTACATGACCACATTGATCAGCACAGGTGCAGAATCTCTTGAAACGACAGCATATTCGACAAATGGTCTGGTTTGCCCATTCCTCAACCTTAAATCCCAATGAGGAAGTGTGGGATTCGTTGGTGAGACATACTAAGAACGTCTACACGCCCCCGCTAGAATCCAAGAGTTTTTCATTGCGCTAGAGGAGAGATGGAAAACCCTACTATCACAAGAAGTACTAACCATCTGGCGGGACGTCGCAGAACAAGAGTTGCAGTCTTTGCCGTTCACACATCCTATTAAGAACTTTGACCCGCCTTTTGTATCGACGAAAGAAACAGAATAGTGTTTGACATCCTGTCGACAACGAGATCGTTAGAGACGGAAAACAAGCGCGGATTGGGGAAGAGTGGAATACGAATGCCACCGTGACCTTTCGTGGAACCCACCCCCGTATTTGCCTTAAGCGATTTAAGAAAATGACGGGAAACCTATATCAGAACGGATGGCCGCGAGTTTAAACCGTCGTCTACACGAATGCGAGGCAGGGTGTCCTAACCACTACACTACCCCACTCGATTTGTATTGTCAAGGGGAGGATTCTAAATCACGGTGCCGGCAGTGTAGTTACTCTCTTTGAATGATATTCCCATTGCTATACATCTCGTGGCGTAGAGGTTCCAGTCATCCTTTACACTATACTGTACTATACTGTCGGAGTTCTGTCTGTACCTCGTCGGACTCTCATCGAGCTATGTTACTTGGCAATGACAAATCATGCCGAAATAACTTTCGTCCTTAAGTTTTTCATACCAGCATATACTAGGTAAACCAGAACTCCGCCGACAAACTTTCAGAGGTTGTTCAGGGGTACCTTCTGAATGTTTTGGTACAAGAGATCCATGGTCTCCGACGGATGGTTGCAGAGTAATAATGTAATAACGAGTTGTTGGATTTATATCGCAGTCGGCCTTTCTCTGTGAAAAAGCTGGTACTTTAAGAAATCTTGAATATGCAGTAACCAAAATGTGCAACACAAAAGGCACAATGTAGAGAAATACAAGAATATTCACAAAAATGCAAAATTCCCGTGATGCGGATGTCTTCGATGCAATAGCACTTGAGATTCGGAAAACATATTTATTTTGCTTACATAAATGATATCATTACACGCATTCATATGTGAAAGACAATTTCAAACAAAAACATATATTACAATGCTATATGAGATGAAGTAATGACTTTCATTCTGAAGGAAATCAAATACTGAAACGTTATCACAGGCAGTACGCTAATAATATGCATGAATGAGGCGGGTACTTACATTTTCGCCGGACACATGCCGGCTGAAAAAACTTGTGGTCAACATAAACCGAGCCATGAACATTTCTCAGGGACTAAATGAAGATTCCTTATCCTCTTAATGAGGCACTAATTCCATTAAACAATGGAAAAATTGTAAAAATGTTGAAGTACTCTGTTTCCGTGTCATATAAAACGGCAGCTCTCGACTGAGTTCAGAACAGAGAGTGAGCTACATTGTCTTCAGCAACTTTGACTCCTTCTTCATTCAAATAGAAATGAGAAATACGAGGCATGCTTTTTTTTCTAAGATAAATTCCGTGGATGTTTACATGAGCGGTTGTGTGAGTTGTAAATAATGAAAAGTATTTCACGCGTAGTGTCATATCACTCGTACTGTCACACACTGAGGCACAAATGCAAAACATTTGTCTTATTACTATGTCAATAAAAGGAAATGAAAATAAATATCGTAAAATTGATAAATGTGTAGCGACGTTTTGAGAGTTCCTGAGCTCTTAATCCAAGACGAATCAGCGGGGAATCAACACAGCATGCCAGCGCTGTAAACAGCACCCACCGTTGAGCAACAAGACGGTCATTCCGTTCAACAGTTCCAACTTTACAAACTCATTCACTCTCAGTCCTGAGACTGGTTTGATGCAGCTCTCCATGCTACCCTATCCTGTGCAAGTTTCTTCATCTCCCAGTACCTACTGCAGCCTACATTCTTCTGAATCTGCTTAGTGTATTGATCTCATGGTCTCCCTCTACGATTTTTACCCTCCACTCTGCCCTCCAATACTAAACTGGTGATCCCTTGATGCCTCGGAACATGTCCTACCAACCAATCCCTTCTTCTCGTCAAGTTGTGCCACGAACTCCTCTTCTCCCCAATTCTGTTCAATACTTCCTCATTAGTTATGTGATCTACCCATCTAATCTTCAGGCTTCTCCTGTAGCACCACATTTCGAAAGCTTCTATTCTCTTCTTGTCCAAACTATTTATCGTTCGTGTTTCACATCCATACATGGTTATACTCCATACAAATACTTCTAGAAACGACTTTCTGGCACTTAAATCTATACTCGATGTTAACAAATTTCTCTTCTTCAGAAACGCTTTCCTTGCCATTGCCAGTCTACATTTTATATCTTCTCTACTTCGACCATCATCATTTATTTTGCTCCCCAAATAGCAAAACTCCTTTACTACTTTAAGTGTCTCATTTCCTAATCTAATTCCCTCAGTATCACCCGACTTAATTCGACTACATTCCATTATCCTCGTTTTGCTTTTGTTGATGTTTATCTTATATCCTCCTTTCAAGACACTGTCCATTCCGTTCAACTGCTCTTCCAAGTCCTTTGCTGTCTCTGACAGAATTACAATGTCATCGGCGAACCTCAAAGTTTTTATTTCTTCTCCATGGATTTTAATACCTACTCCGAATTTTTCTTTTGTTTTCTTTACTGCTTGCCCAATATAGAGATTGAATAACATCTGGAGAGGCTGCAACTCTGTCTCACTCCCTTCCCAACCACTGCTTCCCTTTCCTGTCCCTCGACTCTTATAACTGGCATCTGCTATCTGCACAAATTGTAAATAGCCTTTCGCTCCCTGTAATTTACCCCTGCAACCTTTACAATTTGAAAGAGAGTTTTCCAGTCAACATTGTCAAAAGGTTTCTGTAAGTCTACAAATGCTAGAAACGTAAGTTTGCCTTTCCTTAATCTTTCTTCTAAGATAAGTCGTAAGGTCAGTATTGCCTCACGTGTTCCAATATTTCTGCGGAATCCAAACTGATCTTCCCGTAGGTCGGCTTCTACCAGTTTTTCCATTCGTCTGTAAAGAGTCCGTGTTTGTATTTTGCAGCTTTCACTTTCTAAACTAATAGTTCGGTAATTTCTACATCTGCCAATACCTGCTTTCTGTGGGATTGGAATTATTATATTCTTCTTGAAGTCTGAGGGTATTTCGCCTGTCTCATACATCTTGCTCACCAGATGGTAGAGTTTTGTCAGGACTGGCTCTCCCAAGGCTGTCAGTAGTTATAATGGAATGTTGAATGTTGTCTACTCGCGAAGCCTTGTTTCGACTTAGGTCTTTCAGTGCTCTGTCAAACTCTTCACGCAGTATCATATCTCCCATTTCATCTTCATCTATATCCTCTTCCATTTCCATAATATTGCCCTCAAGTTCATCGTCCTTGTATAAACCCTCTGTATATTCCTTCCACCTTTCTGCTTTCCCTACGGTAGATGTATCTACTGTATTATTCCTGCTACCACAGTATAGTGTATAATAAGGGGTGGATGGCGTAACAATAGCATTTTATAAGCATGGAATTGGAACAGAGCATGGTGCCATAAAAGACATTTTAACACGAACGTTTGTAACTTCACCTCCACAATCGTTTCATGAATTATAAGTCGGGGGAAGTAACATATTCCATGCCTCTGACGGTTTTAACAGTATCCCTTTACACTCTGCAAAACATGTTTTGTGCAGAATGTGCCACTAGAGCTTGTTGGTCTTTTCTGTGACAATGTCGCTTTTTTAAAATACGAGGGTAATCCCCAAAGTAAGGCCTCCTATTTTTTTCAAGTACAGAACTCTGTTTGTGTGGCAGTCGGTCACACTGTTATGAAGAGTGCTTCACGCGCTGTGTGTAAACATGCTGACGCCGCACTGAGGAACTTAGTCTTGTCTTGGCAGCCGTTGAGAATGGAGCTCGCGTTGGATGTTACCGTCGAGTGCGAATTGCGCGAAGTTATTCGGTTTTTTGGCGCAAAGGGCACTGCGCCAATTGAAATCCATCGCCAATTGACAGAAGTGTATGGTGAGTCGTGCAGGGGTGTCAAAAATGTTCGTAAGTGATGTACAGAGTTTGTCGCTTGTCAGACCGAAATTGACGACGGGCGAAGGAGCGGGATACCATCAGTTTCTGAGGAGACAGTGTTGAAGGTTGACCAAAGCATACGTGAAGATCGGCGAATCACCCTAGATGATCTCTGCACGTTGGTTCCTGAGTTTTCCCGAAGCACAGCTCACAGAATTTTAAGGGAAACACTGAACTACCGGAAGGTGTGCGCAAGATGGGTGCCACGCATGTTCACTGAGAACCACGTGCGGCAACGAGTTGATGTTTCCCGCGCATTTCTTCACCGCCTTGCAGCCGAACAGGACAACTTCCTGCACTCAATTGTCACGTGTGACGAAACCTGGGCATACCACTTTACACCTGAGACCAAGCAACCATCACGCCAGTGGCGGCATCCTTCTCCGCCAAAGCCGCGGAGCTAGTGGCGAGATGCTATGACATGGGCGTACAGAAACTGCCATAGCGTCTACAAAAATGCATCGACAGAAACGGTGATTGAGACGAAATATAGCTAAATGTTCAAGCTGTGAACTGATGCAAACCATTGTAGAAATAAACAGGACTATGTACTTATAAAAAAATTGGAGACCTTACTTTTGGGATTACCCTCGTAAAATCAAGAGGAGTCTCACAACCATTGTCTAAATCATCTCATTTCTTTCATTTAAACCCGCTTGGACTGAGTTCCTCGTGAGAGTAGACGACTGCCAAACTCTTTTGACGCAGTAAGAGTTGACTGCCTCCCGACAGTTACTCGTTACAGTCATTACTGTAGCTCTACTGAAGTAGCAACTCAAGAACTCGTGGATCAAACACTGTCTGATCTTCACTCTTTATACAATAACGCTAAACAGGAACATACAGAGAAGTCTTAATGCCGTTGACATTCTTGTCCGTCGAATATTCAGGTATTCGGTAATGCTTGGAGAAGTGTACGGCGCAGACGTGTCTTTGCTGGACTTGTGGATGACGTCATGCGCAGCTCGACCAAACTCAGTGCTGCACAAAGCGCAAAGGAATACCTTAGACAGGCAAACCACAACTACTACAACAACAAGAAAATGCAATGTAAAGAAACTATGATTCCAAAGAGGGATTACTTTAATTCTAAAGTTACTCTTCCCACTAACGCTAAACTTGTCACACTTTTTCATTTGTACGCTACTACACTACGTGGTTATCCCACTAGTCCATTACGTCCATCATTATTACTTAGAAAACTATGAAAAATCTCGCACTCTCACATGATCGAGGAATAACAGTACTTAGGAATCGACCGTTTGATTGCCAAGGTAATTACTTCATCAGCGAGTTATTATCCTGATTTAGCATTCCTTCAATTAATCTCACATCCTACGGCTACGCTTACTCTGTGCATTGCAGAGAAAATCAAAATCCCATATCTCCTCCTGTTTATTTAAATTAGTTTATATTTAGTATCAGAAGTCAGTCTTCTAGTCAAGTATTAATAATTTTCAAGTTTTCGCTACGTTTTCGTAATGATGCAAACTCCCTGTATTTAAATGTACACCTATGTAGAATTGGTTTTCTTCTTATGTAGGTAACTGGTAGAATTTGGGCCAAATTTGATGGGAACTTAATCAACAAGTTTGCATTTCAATCATATTTCTGTTAACTAGGGTAGTATTTCATTCTGAATTCTGTGACGCCTCGTCATCAAAAATTCGCACTTATTTCTCAAACTGTACCTTAGGACACTCATGTTTACTATAATGTTGTTGCTTCTCTTATTGTGTACTTTCATCGTTGTCAGTTCTTGCTATTAACTATGATACTTCGTACCACCAAAGTCACATTCAAACTTACACGTATGTTCTTTTTGCTGTACTGCATACACAGAACTATCAATAGTTCGGTATATGCTTCCCGTCCTTGTGTCTCAAGATTAATGGCCAGCACTCCGTGTGTCGCAAAGAGATCAACGTACACTTTGTTGTGTCCTTTTACGAGTTTGTAGGCCCTTGAATGAAGTTTTTTCATGTCATCCGTATTATCAAACACTTCCAGCAGTATTTTTCCTTAAATACAAAAAATACTGAGCATCCAGTTCTCGGAAGTGCATGAGGAGCGGTCTCCGCCACAGCCAGGAATCAGGGGGAACGTTTCTTGGGGCGGACATCCGTGGGCAGCCACGCCCGCAATATCGCTGACACACACACACACCCCCGCAGCCCCTGCTTCAAAGGCGAGTGGCAGCCGCGATACGCCCACCGTCTTGTGAGGACGGGATTCCTATTACGGGAAGCCCCTGCAGCGGAATGAATCTGTCCGGCAGAGCTTCATAAAGTACTGCACCGCATCACTTATTACAGAGTGTGTGAACAAAGAGACCGGACGGCACAATGCCGCCGCTTTGACGTTGCCACTATGGAACGTATCCGTCTTTCTCTTTGTCATCTAGTTTGCGCATTAGTATCACAGTTAGTTAACCCTGCCTACTATATGCACAGCGATTCTGTGAGAGACAATGTAGTTTTCCTTCATTCTTCAACTGTACTTGCTAGTTAAAAGTTATTACATCCCTATAAATAGTCTTTTATTATCCGGCCGCTGTGGCAGAGCGGTTCTAGGCGCTTCAGTCTGGAACCGCGCTGCTGCTACGGTCACAGGTTTGAAACCTGCCTCAGGCATGGATGTGTGTGATGTCCTTAGGTTAGTAAGGTTGAAGTAGTTCTAAGTCTAGGGGACTGATGACCTCAGATGTTAAGTCCTTTAGTACTTAGAGCCATTTGAACTGTTAAGTCCTTTAGTGCTTAGAGCCATTTGAACTGTTAAGTCCTTTAGTGGTTAGAGCCATTTGAACCATTTGAACCAATCCATTATTACTCGAGATCGCAGAAGGACAGCTAGACATCTTCAGATCAAGTAAGACAGATACTGCAATATCTAATCTCCAGGCCGGTAGGAGCCACATTCATAAGTAAAATACGAGGAGCGTTCCATAAGTAATGGAACACACCTATTCTGAAAGCAGTGCATCATGTTATTCCCCGATATTTTGGCTACTAAACACGGTTTTTCAACGTATTCTCCCTTCAATGCTATGGCCGTATGCCACCTTACTCAGAGAGGCTATATGCCTGTATTGTGATACTTTACTGGTGGACGAGTATGTCAGTACTACCAACACAAACGTTCAGTTGAGCAGTGAGGTATTTGATTATGATCCGTCGGTCGCGTCGAAACAAAGTGTCCGCACATTCCAACTGTGCACAGCCCACGTCTGTGTGCGGCCTGACGGCACACATGATATCTACAAGATTTGTACGACCTTGTTGCGTTGATGATAGATGTCTTGCCCAACGACTCCCCGTGGTTTTGTTCGCTGTCAGATGTCCGCAGACATTCTGCCTATCAACAACTACGATGCTCTGGTTTTCCACAAAAAGAACCTCAATGACAGCTCTCTCCATGGAATGCACCTCCATAAGGGACACCATTTTGAAAGGTAAGGATAGCGCCATCAGCAATCTGGACTTCCTGAAACTACAAGAGCAGAAGCGAGAATATTTCACGATGATCCACAACGATATCCGCATTTTTTCAACCGAAACTGGCAGAGACAAATACACTGAATTACTTATTCAACGAACCTCATATGTGAGATCGTTCTAAACACTGTACAAAAGCATTGAATCAAATAGTATCCAGATGTGAAGAGCGAGTATCACAAAGTAGCGAACAAATTTACTTCTGCACATAGCACCAGTGAACAAGACAATAATAAGCCTATGTCAGAGCAGGCAAACACTCGGTAGTAACTTAAATGTTGCATATGTTGTGTATGCAAGGTATGCATTGTGCAGAGGCAGAGGGCTGCTATTGGTGAGGATAGCGCGTAGTTCAGCGCCCTGGGGGTGTGGTTGCGATAGTATGTTTTATTCCTTACGAAACCGCTACTGTGGTAATGGTACTGAGAGGAGACCGGAGCCCTGCAAGACGCAGGGTGAGCTCTGCTTGTCACAGCGAACTCGGCTAAGCACAGACAGCGGGTGGCGTCCGGCGAAGCGATGCGGCAGCTCAGCGGCTGTACTGGCTGACTCTGGTCTACATCTACAACTGCATCTACATACGCAACTCCGCAAGCCACCGTACGGAGTGTGGCGGAGAGTACACTGTACATGTTGTTCCCTTTCCTGTTCCAATCGCGTATAGAGCCCTAATCGCAGTGGCGGCTCGTGACCAAAGAAGATGGTGGTGCACTTGGCTCACGAAGGAAAACATCAAAAAAAGAGAGAAACTCAGTACACTGCTCAGGTTTTTGTAATGCCTTATATAAACAGACCGCTCGCTAGTGTCACTCCTGTATCTACTCATAATAAAACCAAAACTTGTACACAGAAAAAAGTATTACTTTTGCAGAATAAAAGAAATTAAAATCAACAGCAGCTCTATGTACTCAAAAAGTGGTAGGCATGCCTTACTAACCTTTTTCAGCAGGACAGATGTTAACGCCGTTCGATTTTATCTCTGAATTTGGATGTGGTGGTGATCACTTGTACAGGAACTCTATTCTTCTTTCCTACATATTTGCAAATACTTCAATCACTCTATGATTGAAGTTTGCAATTCCTAAAACGAGGTCTCGTTCAATAGAGAGCATCGCGAGTGCTGATAGTCTTTCTTAGTCCATAGTATTCCGCAAGAAGGTTGTGATGCGTTTCGGAGAAGAAAAACAACGTTCTGCTTCTGATGTGGTCGTTGGAATTGTAATTATCGCTTTCAGGAGCTTCACATATTCCCTCAGTGTATCACAAAGTTTATTGTCTGTTATGTAATGCAGAAATCTCAAAGCTCCACACATGCTTTTGAATTCCTCTCTTCCAGAGAGTTCTGTTCGAAGTTTCTTTGCTTCCAAAAAAGAGTAGCATTCAATAGCAGCTCTGAAAGATATTTCTGGAAAACTGGAAGCGTAAGTAGCGAATTTCTCTGGCAGAAGGAGAGAGGCTGCAACTAGGTGTCAAGTAAACTTGAATTTTTCTTTTGCCTCGTAACTTATGACATCACATACTTCTTTTGCGTCCCACAGCACATTAAACATCGCTGCGCCATCTTCAGTTCTCCCTCTTTTATGGTTCTAGTGTAAACCTGTTGAATTTTCACTCACTCCTTCCCTAATATTCGCAATTTCACGCTCAAAACCTGTCAGCTGATTTTGTGCGTAAGTTGAGCTATACAAGTTTGTAGCTGGCTATACAAAATATGTACATGGACCATGATTTTAAGAAAAAATGAAAGCCAAAAATGAACTTTTGATCCTTCAAAATTGTTACTAAGGCACAGGCTTGCAGGATCGTGTTCTCATTACACAGTTTTTCCCCCTGACTCATATTATTCATGCACGTGATAATATTTTCCCTATATTCGGTATTGACGCTCCTTGACTGAAAATTCCAACGAGAGGGCACTGAACGTGGCAGTCGTTTTCGTACTGTTTCGTCGAGAACGGCTGTTCTTTGAGGAGATGCTGAAAAGAAGCTGCAAAGTCCCTGAAGTTTGGTGAAGAATATTCGTACATTTTTATTAATGGAAGCTGCTTTAAGCATAATGTGATTCAACTGGTCGGCATAACAATGAATGTATGAAGCATTGGGAAACTTTTCCTTAACAAGAGCTTGCAACCCACGTGACGAAACACTCATACTGCTGCGCCATCACATGTTTGCGCTGTTAGCTTATGTGGACAATTACCCAAATGATTATTCATCTATTAGATGATGGACGTTGGCAAAGACTGGGCATCATGCTTTTCTGGTGCTATGAAGTCCTAAAATCTTTCAACTAGTTTTCCGTTAATGATGTACCTATACACTATAACCATTTGGAAAGCAGAGGCCATATCACTGCTTTCATCAGCTATTATAGCCAAAAACTCAGCTCCCTTAATTTCCCTTCTAATTTCCTCTTGGCAGACTTGAAGCATGCACTGGAGGAGTTAATTCTGGATGGTTTTTGAGGTTCCTTTGAAAACTGTAGCTTCCTCTAAATACGATTTTAATACAGAGTCTAATTCTGCACTACAATTAATCAAGGAACGAAAAACACCAGGACTGGAAGATGATTAAGTCTCATCATGTCCTCTAAGGACAAGTTACAACGTACCACAAAAACATATACAGTTAATAATTAGATTCAATATGTACCTATTATCGATAACTTTTCAGTTGTCTTATGCCACGGACCTTCTGTACCCACTGTCTAATTGTGTAGATATATTTAAATTGCCTAGACTTTCCATATTCAGAACGTTATTTACATGGACTGAAAAAAGTTCGTGTTTTCTAATTCTGTCATGGAGGTGTTGAATGTCACAGACTCCGTGTTTGGACCATGAAAGATCTCCTCCAAATAATAAACAAAGTAAGGCAATTTTCATGTCACAACCACACAGCCATTCATGCTTGTTGTACAATTCAGAGTTAAATTTCCTATTGAATTGGCGACTTTCCGTTTTAATGGTGTGCGAAATTGTTACAGGAGGAGTCGGCCTACCTAGCCTCTTGATTTCTAATTTTTCTTCAAACTTCTGTGAACTGAAGGACTCAGAGAGCAATGAAATTACCTGATTCATTATTTCATGTATTCACTTGTCATTTGAGCCTCAAAATTCACTGTAGCACACGATACAATGACTAACACAACACACAGGAAATAGCTAGTTCGCTTGCAGCTACACCTGAACTGGTAAGCTGACGCCAGAATCCCACTTTGTTTGAAGATCCGATAGTTCCGTTTCTCTTCGGAAGAGTTCGGGCCCTCTTCCTGCGGCTGGCAGGGTGGCCCGGGTGAGGTGTTTATAAACACAAGGCCCGCATATGAGTACATTGTTGTCAAGCGTTGCCCCCGCACCCCGCAACCCCTCTGAGACACCCAAGTCTGCGTCTGCAGCCCCAGTGCAAACCCGCTGTCGCTGTTGGCACGTTCCGTCCAACTCCGCTGCGTTCGGCGTTTGGAGCCCGGGCATTTCAAAAGAGATAAACGGTGCGCTACTTCTCCACTAGTATAGAACGCTCAGAAGGCAAACACAGTTGAACAAAAGTATTCCTTGGGGGCAGCGCAAACCTGCAAACATATACAGGTGCCGCCCCTGCCTAATCGCTATTATCTTACCTGCGTGGTTTTTACTTGAAGTTTTAGTTGGATGCAGTAGAATCGTTCTGCAGTCAGTCTCAAATGCCGGTTCTCTAAATATTCTCAAAAGTGCTCCTCCAAAGAATGTCGTTTTCCATCTGGATTCCCGAAGCGTCTCCTTAATACTTTCATATTATTGAAAAGTATCGGTAACAAATCCAGCAGCGCGACTCTGAATAGCTTCAATGTATTCCTTCTCAGATCTGGTGCAGCCCCCAGACACAAAAAGGGTCGAACTAGTGTCCTGTATATGATCTCTCTTACAGACGAACCACACTTTCCTAAAGATCTCCCGGTCGACCATTCGCTTTCCCTACAAAAACCGTTACAAGTTCATTCCGTTTCATATTGCTTTGCAACGTTACACCAGGATATTTAATCTGCGTGACTGTGTCAAACTGCACACTACTAATGCTGTACTCGAACATTTTATTCATTTAGAGCTAGTTGCCATTCGTCATGCGAACTAGGAATTTTGGCTAACTCACCTTGATCTTCGTACATTTAGTTAATGACGACACCTTCCGATACACCACAGCAGCAAACAGCCACATACACCTGCTTACCCCCTCCGCCAGATCATTTATTAATCAGGTGTAACAAATGTGTACGGCACAAATTGCAGGACACATTCCTCACATGTAGAAGGAGAAATTATGTTACACGAACATAGGTCTGGAAACACTTTATTTCCGTGTTACAGCTCATTTCCTCCAGTTTATTAATCGTGAGGAACACACAAGAACATAACAATAGAATCAGGGTAACATGCACTCTTGGCGACACCTGGTTATGTTGTGCACCACCAGTGTTTTGTTTCATATGTCCCTATTGCATGTCGCTTACGTCGTTGTTTGTTTATAGGTAACATCAACCACTCCAGCGATCACTACGACTGTTGCAAGCACGCAGATTACTACATAGAGTTAACCATAAACTTAGCTCGTGCTATGGCGTAGTACAAATGTGCAGAGATTGTAGATGCCCATTTGACGTTAGCATTAGCTGACAGCAATGGCGCCCGCTCTCGATGCTTGCACCGGGCAAGATTTCCAGAACGAAGGTGCCCCGACAAGAAAACATGTGAAGCCATTGATCGACGTCTTAGGGAATACTGGGCATTTGAGACTGACTTTCGCCACCGGGAAGGCCTAGAAGGACGAGGAGACCGTAACGGAAGGCGGCAACTCTCCATTCAGTTGACCACGACCCCAATGTCAGTACAAGACGCTTTACAACACTTAAACGTTAACCAAACGATTGTCTGGAGAGCGTCAGCTGTATCCGTACCATTTACAGCGTGTGCAGCCGATTTTCCTACGTGGGTACTTTCCTGTGAATGGTTTATTCAACAAAGAGCCAATAATTACATAAATGTTCAAGTAAGTCATCAACAAAGATTTTCTGTCGATATTTGGGCCGACATTGTTGGTGGCTGACACTGTGGCCAGACTCTCTTCCACCCAGGCTCAACGGGTGAAGTTATCATAATTTCGTAGAGAATGTTCTGCCTGATCTGTTAGCAAATTTGCCTTTAGCTATGCGACAAAACATTTACTTCATGTACGATGGAACATATCTTCATTTTAGTGTTAATGTCCATTGACTTCCAAATAATACATTCAGTGACAGACGGATTGATAGAGTACAGACCTATGTCCATTGGACTTTTATTTGTGGGGGCATTTGAAAGCTCTTGTGTATGGAATCCCAGGACAAGATGTTCATAGTCTCCGGTGCCATATTGTGGAAGTGCTGCGAAAAACCCTACGCAGTACTCCAGGAACACATCAGCGTACCCGCGATTCACAACGACGGTGAGTTGTTACATGTATCAGTGCTCACGGAGGCCGTACTGAACATCTACTAAGAGAAAGAGTTGCATGTGAGATGCTGGTGCGTTCCTCCCGTGTGCGTTTCCCGTGATTAATGAGTTGGAGAAAATGAGTTGTAACACGTAAATAAAGCGTTTGCACACCCATGTTCATATACTATCACTTCATGTTCTACGTGTGAGGAATGTGTTCTGCAATTTGTGGCGTACAGTTTTATTACACCCTGTATAGAAAGTAAGTTATCCCATCACAATTCCGTGGGGCACACCTGACGACACCCTTGTCCTTGATGAACACTCGCCGTCAAGGACAACGGACTGGGGGGTTCTGTTACTTAAGAAGTCTCCAAGCCACTCACATGTCCGGGGCTCTATTCCGTTGGCTTGTACCTTCTTTAACAGTTGGGCAATTTGGCTCCGAGTCAAATACTTTATAGAAATATCTGAATATGGATTCTGCTGTTCATTCATGGTTCGCAGTATATCATCTCAAGAAAGGGAAAACAGAGTTACGCATCAGCGATGCTTTTCTAGAACTGTGTTTATTCCTGTACTTAGGCTTCTCGGACTGAAGAAAATTTGTTATGTTTGAACTGAGAATATGTTCAAGGATTCTTCAGAAAATTGATGTTAGGAACATTGGTCTGCAATTTTTCAGGTCCGTTATTTTATACTTCTTATACATAGGAGTCACCCGCACTTTTTTTCCAGTCGTATGAGACTTCGCTCTGGGCGAGAGGTTCGTGATAAGTGCAAGCTAGGTAGGGGCCATTGCCTTGGATGCTCTCTGCAACACCGAATAAGGATTCCATCCCGACGTGGCTACTAATTTGTTTTGAACTCTTTCAGTTGTTTCCTGCCATAGGTCTGCTTATTACTGTGTCCTTCATACGAGAGGCTGTTCGATTGTCAAACGAAGGTTTGTGTGTACAATTTCCCTGCGTGAACGATTTCTTAAATGCGACGTTTAAAACTCCAGCTTTAGTTTTGATATCTCCTAATGCCACACAAGACGGCGGGCAAGTGACTGGAAAGAACCGTCATATACACTTAGAGATTTAATGTTCAACCAGTATTTTTTTTCGGTTCTCTTCAAGATCTTTGGCTAAGGTATGACGCAGGCTTGGTGAAGTTCAACGGCAGCAGACGCCACCTGCGGCAGCAGGATTACTCATGCTGCTCAGCACGAATCACACCAGGGCGGGGGGAATCAAACCTCGGTCCCCAGCGTAGGCGACGGTGGATACAGCGTAGGCCCGTGTCCACATAGGCGATTGAAAACAGCAGCAGTGTCTTCTCGCTCAGGTAGTGACAGCTGGACCGACCAGCAGTAGCCATAACGTCTATGGCTGGCCAGCGTCTCAAAAGTCTCCAAGTCAGCAGCATCCACACTTAGCGCAAGAAGCAGACCCGTAGTTTCCGAAGATGAAGTCTAGCAGCGGCAGCTTGCTGAATCGTCCCGAACCGTACACTAACGTACACTGCCCTTCGTGGCTAATGGCTGGCGATGACTGCATGGTTCTTGTCTAGAACTCACGGTGTGTATGCAACAGTTGTCTCCTATCGTTTTTAAAACAGTTGCGAGTTTTCCCTCTAAGTCATAAGAGTATCGCGACGGCCGTTGAACAATTATATCACTGGTCCAACCTTCCAGTCGTGCCAGCAACGTCGTAGCCATAGTGATAGTGTGGCCACCTTTCAATAGCCCTGGGTGGGGACTTGGTCAGTTGCAGCTTACTCAATACGTTTTCGACTACTGAGATATCTTAGGCCATTCTACCTATAACAATGTTTTGCTGACAATCACGGGAGTTTGCTGCTTCCCCGGAATAGGCTGAGGCGCAGTAGTTGATTATAGACCTAGGTGAGAAACAGTCTGGTAAGATTGTTTGCAAGGAAGGTTGTGCTGAGAAATGAATGTTAAGAGAAAACAATTCATACGTTAATTCATTCCTCAGTTGATTAGCCACTAAGTTAGCGAATAAGGCCGTTGCGCGGGCAAATTCAAGCGGGCCGCCGGATACAAATAGTGTGATTTGTTTTCATAGCGTAGACGATAGTGCGCGAGACTGCTCATCCTTTGCCTCGGATCCGATCCTTCGTATGGTACGATGTCCAGTTTTTGTATTGCTCTTCTTCGGTTTTAGGAAACCAAACGAAGAACAACTTTGACGTCACGGTCTCTGGCACGTCACTTGGATTTATACGCGCAACCGCCTGATTAGCTAACTTGCATGATAAGTAACTTGGAAACGGCATAACGTTCCAATTTTTTTTCATAATAATTATTTCTGGATTAGATGGGTAGATCACATAACTAATGAGGAGGTATTGAATAGGATTGGGGAGAAGAGGAGTTTGTGGCACAACTTGACGAGAAGAAGGGACCGGTTGGTAGGACATGTTCAGAGGCATCAAGGGATCACAAATTTAGCATTGGAGGGCAGCGTGGAGGGTAAAAATCGTAGAGGGAGACCAAGAGATGAATACACTAAGCAGATTCAGAAGGATGTAGGCTGCAGTAGGTACTGGGAGATGAAGAAACTTGCACAGGATAGGGTAGCATGGAGAGCTGCATCAAACCAGTCTCAGGACTGAAGACCACAACAACAACAAATATTTCTGAGCACTATCTTCTGGGTAACAATCTTACAAGATTTGCAGACTACCGGGTGATCAAAAAGTCAGTATAAATTTGAAAACTGAATAAATCACGGAATAATGTAGGTAGAGGGGTACAAATTGACGAACATGCTTGGAATGACATGGGGTTTTATTAGAACCAAAAAAATACTAACGTTCAAAAAATGTCCGACAGATGGCGCTTCATCTGATCAGAATAGCAATAACTAGCATAGAAAAGTAAGACAAAGCAAAAATGATGTTCTTTACAGGAAATGCTCAATATGTCCACCATCATTCCTCAACAATAGCTGTAGTCGAGGAATAATGTTGTGAACAGCACTGTAAAGCATGTCCGGTGTTACAGTGAGGCATTGGTGTCGGTTGTTGTCTTTCAGCATCCCTAGAGATGTTGGTAGATCACGATACACTTGCGACTTCAGGTAACCCCAAAGCCAATAATCGCACGGACTGAAGTCTGGGGACCTGGTTGGCCAAGCATGACGAAAGTGGCGGCTGCGAACACGATCATCACCAAACGACGCTCACAAGAGATCTTTCACGCGTCTAGCAATATGGGGTGGAGCGTCATCCTGCATAAATATCGTACGTTCCAGCAGGTGTTTATCAGTGATGCTGGGGATGATGCAATTCTGTAACATATTGGCGTACCTCTCACCCGTCACGATAGCAGTTTTTGCTGTCCAGCGCCATCTGTCGGACATTTTGTGAACTTTGTTTTTCTTTTTTTTGTTCTAATGAAACCCCATGTCATTCCAAGCATGTGTGTCAATTTTTACCTCTCTATCTCCATTATTACGTGGTTTATTACGTTTTCAAATTTATACTGACCTTTTGATCACCCTGTATTTCTGATCACCTTGTATATGAATGATGTGATACAGTTTTTTCTTAGCAAATAAATGTTCGTCTCTTATTATGAGTACATGATCAATTGTTGAACGCAACGTGTAAATGTTTCCTGTTCAGTCGTCACATTCATGTTTTTACACCATATTTTGCTTTTAGTAAATCTCGACAGTTATCTCTGTAATACTTTACATGTTTCTCCTATTACACGCTTTGATTAAGGGAAACAAGCATACTGAGCAAACCCTTTGCATGGGCCCGAGGCGATTTCGCACCTTTGGGAAGACTGTTTTCGACCAATTCGAAGCTTTTGTGGGTTAGAAGTCTCGAGGTCGTTTTCGTTTGAAATTGTATTCGCCACCCTATGCTCTGCGTTCCGATGTAGAGTGGTTTCGTTCTGTGTTTCGACTTACGAGGAACACTCCTTTTCTCTGGCGGTGATCCTTGTTGGATTCCACAGTGGCAGAGAATTAGCTAAGATCATTGCCATTACTTGGCGTGGCGAAGCTTAGGTAAAGTGGTTACGTTATTTTGACATTGCTTATCACGATAAATCCGCAATTAGGAAACACGAAGGCAACTGATATTGGACTGAATGGAACCAGACTACAGTGACGTCTGTTATCATTTAAATCAGTCATGCTATAGATTGAAAGTTACCACTCTTTTCAAATTACGAAAGAGTTATTACTTTACCAAGCACAAATAATTTATTTACTAACGCAACTGAGCTTGCACTCTGGAGGCTACTGCAGGATGGGAGTCTCTGATATTGTCATCAGATGGTAAAGTCGGAGGCTCCTTGCTAGTTGTAATTTGAGGGTGGTTGTTCAGTCACATCGGGTAGCTGGATATTCGTCGTTGCAGGTGGAAGGAAATCTGCATAACAGAATGCGAACAGGCCAGATTCGAGTTGGTAGGGCTCCATTCATGTCAGTGATAATTGTTGCAGCGTGTACATAAGCCGTACCGAACTGACGAGCGATCTGAAATAAGGCCACAGCCCTTCCAGGTTTACATCTCCGCTATTTAAGTACTTCGTCCTCGTAATATAGGCTCCATTGTTTCATAAATGATCCACCCAATGGCTACAGTCTACGACAACAAAGTAATGAAAAACACAATAGAATTACTCCGTTTTCCCGTGCTAGGTCAATCAGGGTCAAAATTTTGTGCACGTTGAAAGTACATCCAGAAGATGCAGCATTGGTCTTTATTTTGTCCCTCCTGTTAACGAAATGAACTTTTCAAAACACACTATGTAAAAGTCATTAGCCGTCAAACCTGTTTCGTGAACTTAAGCAGATGCTCGAGGAGGCAGTCCAGTTGGGAATTCTTGTTGTATCCCTTTTCTTGGAAAGACCAGTATAGGCGGGACATACGTTCCAACATTTGAGATAAAAATTTCAGCTGTCACCGTTTCTCCCCTTTCGTCTGATGTTATCGTTCCAACCTGCCGACGTCCCTTTTCTCGTATTAATTTTGCGTGGCCTGAATGGCGGCAAACTGTCGTGTGGTAGAAGATAGCCACGCGATGTCAATGTTCTGCACCACTTACCGCGGAGATAAGAGCTGTAGCTCGTGACCCCCCCCCCCCTTTCCCCATTTTGCCCCATCTATTTATTTTTAGCCTTTTTTTTTTTTAAGCAAGAGTTTGAAGGATACGTCTTCTTCATTCGTATGGGCGAATCTGTATCACACTGACTACTCTGATCATTTCCAATCTAGAAGCAACTGTAGTGATCATCAGTTCTCATCTAATAGGTCCACTTTAAGAAATATGAATAAATAATTAGTAATTATGTACACCACTCGATTACATGTGCAGATAAAGTAGGCAGACGTGCGAAGTTTCGATGATTGCTGATAGCTACATATTATGTGAACTGATTTCGCAGGTTACTTCGATGTTATAATGAAGTGGTATTCCTAAACTGTGTATTGATTCTGGTGTTTTAATTCTTCGTTTTGTTTAAAGATAATGATTTCAAAACTGAGGAAACATCCCTAATCGCACTGCTGTGAGCTACAAGCGGAACGCGAACACTAGTTCAGATTTGGATCATCGTCTTGATGAATCATTACTAACTGCTTAGTATACGAAATACAACTACTAAACACAGATTTAAAAGGCGTGTATCTCCGAATCTTCCTACTTAATTATCTAGCTTACTTTATTATTGAAGCCCATCAGGTGACGTAAACTTCTTTAATGGTTCAAACGTGTAAATTACTAATAAGGGACCAAATGCATCGGAAATCACGACAGTTGTAAAGATAAGTTGCAGGAAGGTGGCTAGTATGTGTGGAGTAAAGTCCCTATATGCCAATTTAAAATACGTCATTGATAGTTTCCATGTTTCCACTAATGTTCTGTGGAGAAAAAATGTATTAATAATTGCCATCCAATGTCTATATCGATATTCCGCAAGCTCCAAGTCTGCTTGTGGTGCCTGGTGGAGGGTACTTTGTGTGCCAGTGTGTCTTATGAAAGCTATGAATGCCAAAACCCTACATGACCACATAACCGTTTCCGGATCGAAAATGTTTCTTATTTGACAACGCAAAGCTTCCTAGGACCATTCCCCTACAAAACATTTTGATGTTAGGTTAGTTTTATAGTAATACCTAGTAAACCTACGTTTAACCCGAAGATTGGCTTTCTAGCCGCGCGGATTAGCCGAGCGGTCTGAGGCGCTGCAGTCCTGGACTGTGCGGCTGGTCCCGGCGGTGGTTCGAGTCCTCCCTCAGGCATGGGTGTGTGTGTTTGTCCTTAGGATAATTTAGGTTAAGTAGTGTGTAAGCTTAGGGATTGATGACCTTAGCAGGTAAGTCAATTAAGATTTCACACACATTTGAACTCGAAGATTGGCTTGAACCCTCCACTGCTTCACTAGGGATTGTTCTCTTGGTTGCGGTCAACCTTGACCAAACTACAACTTTTAAACTGAAATATCCAGACAGTGACAGGGGTCTGAAGTTTAACATAGACACCAAAACACCACGCAAAATGACGTTTCGCTTATTGTTAGAGTGAAAAGAAGCGATTGACAAAAACTTTTAGAAATTACGATGTGATGTGTCAGCACAACATGGAATTCAAGTTTTACACGACGGCACAAACTCAGCAGAATAGGATGTACGGTGGTAGGACTGGACCAAGTAACACATCAGGTAATCACCATCCACAGTTGCACTGAACATTTATTTGGTACATTTAAACAAGACAAATAACAAATAAGACCATCAACACATTTTTAAAATTACCATTTAGGTGAGAGAAAGTTACTTCAAAATTTAAACATTCATAAACCACGGCACTTATGTCCTATTACACATTTAGTGAAATGAATTAAAAATTATTTACTCAAAAACTATGATCAACCTGAGGAACAATTTACTAAAATTTAAAGAGGAAATGTAGTCTTTCGTTACTGCCGTAATTGGTATTACCAATGTAATTCAGAGTACAGGCAGCAACAAATCAGATACCATGGCACACAACCACGTTACTTAAATGGCAGGCACCCTACAATGTAGGACATAAAATTTCATGTGACCAGGCAACCTCGTGGGATTCAACAAATTACGGCCAGAAGCGGACGCCCGCCCACTCAGCTGCTTCCAATACAGGCTCGGCATGGACCCCCAAATGGGAGCGGCAAGGGTCACGAATAGGCACGAAAAATACCAGAAGTAGTGGGTATCTAAAACAGACTGACATCTGCCTTAAGTAACTAGAAACACAATAATTCATTACAGCACATCATCTGTAGAATTAATCAACCTATTGATGAACATCAGCTAAGCAGTACAAATATATTACCTTATGTGCGTAAGGCCAATTGTACATTAAGCCGCGAACGAACTAGATACACGGCCAGCCGGCACGAGCGGGCAAACGGGGCGGAAAATACGCAACAGCACAAGCAGGACGCAACCCGGGACCCAGCACCCCGCTACCAAGACCAACAGCAGATGTCCCGATGAAACAAAATCAAATGCAAGTAACTGGTGTGCAAGCTAATGTTATATAGAGACCACTCCCTCCCCCTCGACGCAAATCACAAGGCGACTTACAGCAAATAGCCACACTTAAATTTGTAATTAAATCAGAATTCATTACCATATACACCTATTGTCATTGAAGGAATTCTTGTACTTTAATTAATACAATCACTTTCAAACTATTTAAACACAAAATAACAACTGGCCTCTCAGTAACTTGTAAGTATTTATGAAACTACTCATTTAGAACTAGGCACGTGTCTCTGAGACACACTATCATTTCAGATAGAAACGTAACAGTAATGTTATAGCAATTCGCAGCAAAATATATCCAGGGAAAATTTCATCCATGTATATCTATAGCAACTGGCCAGCTTCACTCCGTCGTGTGATATAAGTACACTAAGCAGGCGGCACTTAGACAAGGACTAGACACACCGTTTTCAATGGCGGTTAACACTGACAGTAGCAATCTACCAACAGAATGTATCAGCACTGCAGGCACTAGTAAATGTTAATCATCACATCACATACAGAACCTTGCGCACTAAGCAAATTAACACATTCGAGGACAGACTCAGTAGGAGTAGCAACGGCTGACCAAGAAAATGAAGTCAACAGCATTGAACCCAGTAGTTGATTCTGGCCACAATTTACAGCACAAGCAAGGCCCTTACCCTCTTGCTTGTTCGACGAAGCCAGCCGCCCCAGATCCCATTGACAAGAGACATGCAGAAGGCGAAATACACCAACGGCTTCCCAGTAACGTGACTGCTTCCACGCCGGCGATATTTGCTACGGCGCCGTCACCCGGGTAAACAGCCACTTTTAGATGTGCTCTGCCTACTGCCTCGCAAGCGCCTGTACTGTCTGCCAGACTTCCCAAACGACATTACTGCTAGGCGTCCCAAAGCAAAAAATCCTCCCTACTTGCTAGAGCTTCTGCTCTCGCTCCCCAATCGGCCCAGTACGTGGCGCCACCGCGCGCTCTGCGCCCACCACCGGAAAGATGACCCATACCGGCGGCGGGAATATCGCTGAAGGAGCCACATGGCTCAAATGACAAATCAAACTCCAGACCTTTATGTCATTGCTTAGTTTTTATTAGCGCGATTGATTAGCAGTTTCATTCCGGGTACTTTACCAAGCTGTTGATTCCATGCTATCCACTGTTATGCCGGTATGTTGTTTCAGTTTTAGAAAACAGCAACTCGGTAGCACAGAGGAATAAGAGAACCCAGACCCTTAAGTTTGTTTCTTACTACCCACCAGCGAAGCTACCGATTTGCACTTACGTAGAAAATATTAATAAATTTTGTATCAAACAAAAACAGACGTATGGCACAGGAATTAAACTTGTTATAGGTGGAAAATTCTGTTCCACAAGTAAACAAAGAAAATGCATTCGTATTCTACTCTATTCCGTATTTACGTTACGAAAAATAAATAACTAATTATTATTTGTATATGCTGGAGGAAATATAGCATTATCCTTGAATAATTCATGAGGAAATCAAATGTTTTAGGGATGCAATTATTCAAATATGTATCAAGATACATAATGATTCGCATAAATTATTAATAAAGAAAATGAGTTTGCTCTATGTGTCCGCAACCATTGTCAATAAAACCATCCAGATCGCTTCTTAAAATTTATAACTATCCATGAATATTACAAATACTGGGTGATCAAAATGTCAGTATAAATTTGAAAACTTAATAAACCACGGAATAATGTAGATAGACAGGTAAAAATTGACACACATCCTTGGAATGACAGGGGGTTTTATTAGAACCAAAAAAAAAGAAAAACGAAGTTCACAAAATGTCCGACAGCTCGCGCTGGACAGCAAAACAACTACCGTGACGGGTGAGAGGTACACCGATATGTTACAGAATCGCATCATCCCCAGTCTGGCTGATAAACACCTGCTGGAACCTACGATGTTTATGCAGGATTGTGCTCCACCCCATATTGCTAGACGCGTGAAAGATCTCTTGCGCGCGTCGTTTCGTGATGATCGTGTGCTCAGCCGCCTCTTTCGTCATGCTTGGCCTCCCAAGTCCCCAGACCTCAGTCCGTGCGATTATTGGCTTTGGGGTTACCTGAAGTCGCAAGTGTACCATGATCGACCGACATCTCTAGGGATGCTGAAAGACAACATCCGACGCCAATGCCTCACCATAACTCCGGACATGCTTTACAGTGCTGTTCACAACATTATTCCTCATTATTCCTCGACTACAGCTATTGTTGAGGAGTGATGGTGGACATATTCAGCATTTCCTGTAAAGAAGATCATCTTTGCTTTGTCTTACTTTGTTATGCTAATTATTGCTATTCTGCACAGATGAAGCACCATCTGTCGGACATTTTTTGAACTTTTGTATTTCTTTGGTTCTAATAAAACCCCATGTCATTCCAAGCATGTGTGTCAATTTGTACCTCTCTGTCTACATTATTCCGCGATTTATTCAGTTTTCAAATTTATACTGCCTTACTGATCACCCTGTATATAGTTGTTTCTAGGAATCCTGTCTACTCAGTTCACTACACAAACAAACAAACAACTCCTTTTAATGAGTTTTTTACAACAAGGAAATTACAATACTTAACTATGTGTCGCAAGCAAATGGCGACATACAAAATAAACAGAATAGACAAATACAAGTCTGTGCTACGTAGAGGTAGCATGGACGCTGCTATCGAAGTGCCAAACATTGAAGCTGCTATACAAGTGGCCGCCACCAATGGGGCGCGTCCTCTTCACCTAGAGGCCGCTGATGTCGCATTGTCGTCTTTGAAGGGAGGTTGGTCAGCTTGAGATTGGCTGACATCTTCTCACAGTTTTCTCTTCCCTGTCGTTCAACTGGCGTGCCGGCGCACACTTTACGCCGTAACATCCTCGCGCCTCCCTCCCCCCTGCCTCCCTCAAAGCGAAGGACCGTTGTATATGGAGCATGTCAACTAGGGGGGGGGGGGGAGAGGGAGGCAGGAGCGTCGACGTTCAGATGGACCCGAAGCTTTGGCTGCAGGGGACGTCGGACATCCTGTTATACCCCGCCATCTGGCATTCGCTCTGTTGGAAACGTCCCGTGGAAAACGCCTAGAAGGGTACGCGTCAACCTCCTGAGGCTCATACTCAGATGTAGAAGGTGTCGGCCGCTGCGGCGTGGGCGGGTGCAGCTCCATCGGGGGGATGAGGGGAGGAGAAGGACGCGAACGCTCATTCTCCATTGCGTCGTCCCGCTGTGTCATGACGACACCCTCTGGCGGCTGCTGTACCCGCGCTGTCCTGAGGATCCGTGAATCTGGAGAAAGAGGTACAGAAGGATCACCGTGCACATGACAGTAGAGAATTTGATTGTGATGTCGGTGGTGCAATCCGTCTGGGCCTCAAATGAGATACATGCATGTGCCAGTCGACTGAGGATCTAGCCTCGCGATCACCGCCAGCTGCACTAAAAGCCCTGAAAAACAGTATCATGCGGCGCGAAGCGATACTTGCGGCCTTCTTTTTGGGCCGGATGCTAAGAAGGATGGAGCAGGTGATGCAGCGTCCGATGGTTTGATCCCTGGCGTGTGCTATGCGAAATTTGGACATCTGCTGCTTGCAGGTTCTGATAAAACGATCCGCTTCGCCGTTGGATTGTGGATGGAACGGTGCACTACTTGGATGCTGCATGCCATTGCGTTCACAGAATGTTTCAAATTCGTTTAACGTGACCTGAGGGCCGTAGCCCGACACTACGACTTCAGGCAAACTTTCGAGGCAAAAAATAGAGGATGATGTCTGAACTTGCTACTTGGCGTTGTTGAGTTCATTGGCACAGTAAAAGGAAACCTTCTGTAAGAGTCTACCACAATTAACCAACGAATTTTCCCAACAGGACTCGCAAAGTTTAAGTGAACACTTTGCCATGGTGATTGTGACTTACCAAGCAGAGAATTTTTGTGGCGTAGCGTACTGATTTTCCACCCACGTGCGAACCTGTGAAGTCATCCGTTCTATTTGGATGTCCATACCGTGGCAAGTACGGTGTCCATGCGCTTACTGTTTAGTACGAACAGTCCCCCAGTGTCCTTGGTGGGGTAACTGCATCATTTGTTTTTGAAAGCTTTGGGGATCAACTCTCGTGACTGTTCGCTGTCATTTTGAACAAGAATCACACCTTGCTGTATAGCGAGGCTATGCCCACGTGCAATCTGAATCAGCTTCCGTAGGCTGTGCAATTTTCCCATAGTTCAGAGGAAAGTATTGAAGCAATTCAAAATCGTGAGCATCCATGTGACAACAAGATACGGCAGAAGCGTGAAAGTCTGTATCGGGACCACTCGGAAGTCGTGAATTTGCGTTCGCATTACCATGTTGAGCTACACAATCTCGTACTGGTATTGAGACAGCATCAAAGCCCATTTTTGCAATTTTTGGGAAGTTCGAACAGGAACCGGGCTCATTGGATGAAACAAGGACTGCAATGGCTTGTGATCCGTTACTAAGTAGAATTTTCTGCCATACAAATAGCGGTGGAATTTGGTGACACCATACACAATATCCAACGCTTCTTTCTGTATTGGTGAATAGTTAATCTGAGTCTTGGACAATACTTTTGATGCGAAAGCAATAGGCCTGCCTTTATCACCAAACCTGCGCGAAAGCACTGCACCGATTCTGTAAGAAAAAGCGTCAACTTGCAACACAAATGGTTTGTCAGGATCAAAGTGAACCAAGCATCGATCACTGAGCAATGCATCTTTCAGTTTTTGAAAAGCTTCTTGGCACTCATCCGTCCAAACAAGCGATGCAGTGGAATTGCGATTTGTGCAGCATTCGGCATGAAACGAATATAATAGTTCATTTTCCCAAAGACTGACTGCAATTCTGTGACATTGCGAGGAATTGACCGGTCACGTATGGCTAACAAATGTGACTGAAGAGGATGTACACCTTGACTGTTTGTGACATGACCAAGACACTGCAATTCGGATTAAAAAAAAAAAGCACGCCAATTGGCAAGTTCTTCAAATGTACGATCTTCTACAACATTATCGTCTAAATAGTTTTAACAGTTAGGCACTTGTGCAGTCAACCGTTCCAGTTACCGTTGGAAAAGGGCGGATGCGGAAGCACTGCCAAAAGGCAAACGCAAATATTTAAAAAAGCTCCAATAGGTGTCCACAGACGCTTCATGTAGGGATATTTGAGGGTATGCATCGCGCAAATCAATTTTTGAAAAGTAGCGCCTAATCTGTCAATGAGACCTTCTGGGCGTATCATTGGATAAGTGTCAATAACAGTTTGTGGGTTGATTGTAGACTTCAAGTCAACACAGGGGCGAATACGACCTGAAGGTTTGGGGAGCAAAACCAATGGACTTGCCCACTGACTAGCTCGTATGGGCGCAATAGCTCCGCTATCTTGCAATTCTTTAAGTTCAACAGCCACATTGTCCAGTAATGCAATGGGGACAGATGTGGTCCAGCAAAATTTCGGTTGAGCATTGTCTTTCATAGTAATATGTGCAAAAAAATTGTTAGCCTTCCCTGAACCTACAGAAAAGTGGTCAGGGAATTCTTTCAGAAAGTTAGCTCCTCTGTCTTTGGTCTCGAATGCAGTCACTGACCACACATTGTCCAGAATTTGAAAGCTAAGCAAATCACACGAATCAAGGCCAAATATTTTTGCACAATCTCGTGTTTCTAGCACAGTGAAAGTTACAGTTCGCGTATGCGAGCGATACATGGCAGGCAAAGTACATTTTCTGAGAATGGGAATATCTTGTTATTTGTATGCCGCCAGATGTGTGCTAGATTTAGACAGGAGTGTGGACTCCAGCAGTTCATATGTGTAACTATTCAGCAACCCAACCGAGGCACCCGTGTTCAACTGAAATTTCACACGTTTTCCACTATGATACAAGTGAACAAAACGTTTGTTCGCCTGGCGTAGCACTGAAGAAACTGCTTGTTTGCTAGTTTCACTAATGCCTGCAGCAGGCTTCGAATACACTGCATTTATTACATGGGCGTTGTCACTAGATTTTTGTGAGTGGGCCGAATTCATATGTTTAGTTCAAATGGCTCTGAGCAGTATGGGACTTAATATCTGAGGTCATCATTCCCCCAGAACGTAGAAGTACTTAAACCTAACTAACCTACGGACATCACAGACATCCATGCCCGAGGCAGTATTCGAACCTGCGACCGTAGCGGTCACGCGGTTCCAGACTGAAGCGCCTAGCATTCGGTCAGCTCGGCCGGCTAATTCATATGTTTGTTCCGTTGCAAATATACGGGTTGTACGTGACCTTTCTTACCACAAGCGTAACACTGTCCATGTCTGGAAGGGAAATCATACGTTTCTGCCGTGAATAGCACCGTGGGCATGATTTAATTCTGTTCACGGAATCGTCCACCTGTTTAGAAAACTGTTTACGTGGATTGGTGTACGCGTGCTGTTTCTGCCTACTGAGCCAGTATGAGCAAGGTATGACTGAACCCGAAAAATTTCTGGCTGCTCTAATTTATCAGCCGCTACGGCACCTGTATCATACTGTTCTAGAATTTGCACCACATGATGAAATGACTGTTTCAAAATCTGTTCTCTATGTTTGGCATCAGTTTCATTGCACACTATCGCACCAATCAACATAATATCTGAATATAACGCACCACAAACATATTTGAATACACATTTCCTCGTCATACCCTGAAAATCTGTTGTTAGCCACTCGCGATAAGTCTGTTATGACCTTTTCTTGCAACGAAAAATTAGTACCTAGCTGCCACCTTATTCACTTGTTGGTCATAACAGTTAGTTAGAGAATCTATAACCTCATCATAACAAAGTTTACTCAGAATGGCGTTAGGAAACAATTTCTGAATGAGGCGAAAGACCGCACTTCTTACCATTGACAAAACCTAACGTAGTTTCACAGTACCTGATACTTTGTGAGCAATGATGTGGGCTGTATACTGTTGCAACCACTCAAACCATTCCTTTTATTTTTCGTTAAACTGGCAAAGAGGCAGTATGGCACTTGGAGCTACAGTTGCTGCTTATTGCGCGGCGTTCGTTGCTTGGTTTGCGAGTAACTGCTGTACAGTGTTGAGAAAGATTGCAATCTGCTGTGTCTGAAACTGAGACATCTGTTTTAGCTGCATTGCATCTATCGTTTCCAGCTGAGGTGCCTCATTAGGGGGTGCGGGAGGTGGGGTGTTTTGTTTGGAATAGGCAAATACAATGAATACAGAATGCAAGCAAGAAAAAAAGCACACAACCAAAGAATGTTTCTTCAACGCCTACCTGAAAATACTGAATAAGAGAAACACTATAAGAGATGCTGTTAAAACATGTAAACACACCCCTACAAAGAAAAAACAAGGTAGAATTAATGCGTGAGTAAAACATAAAAGCACACGACTAAACGAAGTCTGTGGGAGCTGGTATGTCTGGTAACGGGTTGCCGCTATGGTACTCGTCCACCTCGTCGTCAATATTGTGTACCAGCCTTGAGGTCAGTGTTGTTGTGTTTAGGAATCCTGCCTACTCGGCTTGCTATACAAACAAGCAAATTCATTTTAATGAGTTTTATTACAACAACAAAATTACCATACATAATTATGCAAGCCGTGTCGCAAGCAAAGGGCGACATACCAAATTATCAGTCTTCTTCAGAATAGACAAGTCAGTGCCACGTAGAGCTAGCTAACGAAGTCACTAACGCAGTCGCTGCTATCGAAGTGCCTAACACTGAAGCTCCAAGTGGCCGCCGCCATTGGGGAGCGGCGCAAATGTCCTCTTCACCTTAGGGCTGCTGCTGTCACGTTGACGTCCTGGAAGGGAGGTCGGCCAGAGTGCGATTGACTGACTTCTTCTCTCAGCCTTCTCTTCCCTGTCGTTTCCGACTGGCGTGCCAGCGGTGACTTCACGCCGTATTTGTGTGTGTGTGTGTGTGTGTGTGTGTGTGTGTGTGTGTGTAAGTGTTAGTGTTCCATAGCTCCTTCTAAACCACTGTTCCGATTTGAGCCAAACTTGATAGCCATTTTACTGTTTGACAATAGCCATTGTCAGGATCAGAACCACCTGTCAGTCAAAGAAGATATGACGTCATAATCACTGATATGCATCAAGTTTTAATAGATTTATTGAGTACATTATTAATACATGACATTAATACATTATTAATACATTACTTCTAAGACGCTCCTACAGTCGACTCAGGGAAATTCCTGACACCCGTCAGGATTTGACAGTTTTCACCTGCAAAGCGCAAACGGCTGTTGGTGAAAATATGTTTAGACCTACGAAGAGACGTTGCCATAGCGACGTTCACTGAATCGCATTGTAGGCAGGCGAAGTAGTTGCGCCCAGTTGTATTACACTACAAACACAGTTCCTTTTCAGAATGAGATTTTCACTCTGCAGCGGAGTGTGCGCTGATATGAAACTTCCTGGCAGATTAAAACTGTGTGCCTGACCGAGACTCGAACTCAGGACCTTTGCCTTTCGCGGGCAAGTGCTCTACCATCTGAGCTACCGAAGCACGACTCACGCCCGGTACTCACAGCTTTACTTCTGCCAGTACCTCGTCTCCTACCTTCCAAACTTTACAGAAGCTCTCCTGCGAACCTTGCAGAACTAGCACTCCTGAAAGAAAGGATATTGCGGAGACATGGTTTAGCCACAGCCTGGGGGATGTTTCCAGAATGAGATTTTTACTCTGCAGCGGAGTGTGCGCTGATATGAAACTTCCTGGCAGATTAAAACTGTGTGACCGACCGAGACTCGAACTCGGGACCTGTGTCTTTCGCGGGCAAGTGCTCTACCATCTGAGCTACCGTAGCTTAACTGCTGCGGTCATCAGTCCCCTAGAACTTAGAACTACTTAAACCTAACTAACCTAAAGAGATCACACACATCCATGCCCGAAGCAGGATTCGAACCTGCGACCGTAGCGATCTCGCGGTTCGAGACTGTAGCGCCTAGAACCACTAGGCCACTCCGGCCGGCCTCTAATAAAAAATTGGCAGAATGAATATCTGGGCAATGTCGCGTTTCCAGCTAGTATTTATATACATAAATACATTTTAATAAGGCCATCTAAAATGTTTCATTCACAAAATTATTCAAATAAAGCGAACCTCTGTTAGTAGGACGCAATGTACTGGTCTATTCATCTTTAGATCTTCTACGTTTTCTCTACGAGTCCTATCTTGTGGACCCCAGAGTGATAACATGTATTCAAGCATTGGCTGAAAGAAGGTTTTGTAAGCTACTTTCTTTGTAGGTGGAGTGCACTTCATGCGGATTCTTCCAATTAATCTCAGTCTGGTATCTGCATTTCCCGTGAATAATTTGATGTGGTCGTTCTACTTTAAAAACCTCCCCCCGCATCGTGTCAGACTTTTAATGGATCTGACTGCTTCCAGCAATTGCTGGTCAGTCGTGTAATCATATAACAACGAGTCTGTTGTTCCCATTTGTGACGCTTAACTGGCAATCCCTGCACCAAATGTCGCTCCTCTTCAGGTCTTTCTACATTTTTCAACAACTTTTAGCTTCATGATTTCTTTGTAAACGACAGCGAACAGCCGTTGGCTTATTAACCCTATTGGGATACGCCCAGAGTTTCTTTTACATCTAACATAATGTTGCTAATTCCTAAAGAAAACAGGATACAAATTATAATGTTAGAGATCTTGTATAAATTATTATTGTCACAGATTATTTGCTTTTGAAAACAAACCTAAGACTGTGATAAGCAAAAGGGCGTGTCCGATAAGAGCCTAAATAGCTGGTGATCTCACGTAAATATTAGACGAGCCTGCTGAGCATCTCTCCCCTGAAATAGCCAATGGCGGAGCTGCTCCTGGCGTGGACAGAAAGTCTAGCAACCATCCCGACAGGGTAGGCGAGCGGTACGCTCACTTTCTGAAAGTTCCGACTTAACTAGCACGGTGCACTTCGGCTTAGGGTGAAAGACCAAACGTAAGAAAATAACGCTGAAAGTACACGTTCAAGTTACTAACAGAACTGGTAGACCTAGCCAAATCAAAACACAGAACCTAGTGTAAAGTTTGACCCTAGTATGAGTCTTCATTACCACATTAAATGCCTTAAAAGTTATGAGTAAATCTAGTTATTACAATGCCACAAAAAGTGCGAAGAACGGCGTACTTGAAAGACTATCAGAAATTGTGGCAATCTCAGCCACAGACATACTTGTATTCTTTTAGCTAGCAGATGTGAAAACTTGATAACAAACTGTGCACTTAAGACATACATAACGGCTATATAAATATACACAGGCAGCAGTACGCGTTACAGTAAATTAAAGCTGCAGGTGTAGCTTACAAGCCCGAGATTTTAATATATAATATTTAATTGATAATTTTTTAAATCAACAGCTTAATTGATATGAAAACAGGCATCGGTTTGATAAAAGCATTTGAAAAAAGAATGAAGATCCTTTACATAGATATATTACAGATACACACAAAGAAGCGACATCAATCACCTAATAAGAAGCTACCTGCCACAGATATCTATGAGAACCAAATATTCTAATGCCTCTTGCGGTCTTAGAAACAAGACAGAACCAGCAATGATTAAAATAAATAACTGCTTTACTGTCTGCATTTTCTCCCAGCTTGTGTAGAGCTACAATCTCATACCTGCTGAGGCAATAATTAGATAAAAATATCTGCGTTCCCGCAATATTAGTGTTAAGTAAAATAAATGTGTAAGAAATATAAAAATATTATAAGTATTCTAGAAAATATCAGATTAAAGACACAAGTTACATAAACACATTTCCATTGGCAAGGAAGTTACAAAAAGTAGGTGAACAGTGTTAAATTGGACAGGACGCAAACCACCCAAAGGGCAGGTGATTGCATACTAATGTGTGAAAAACGGTTGGTCCATGTGAGAGGCAAACAGTAGCAGAATAGACCATACTTACGGAGACCAAGGACTTATACGATGAAAACATAAATTCATTATTTCAGAGAGAACACGTATTGAAGGTTTGTCACAAGACGTAATGCCCAGTAAAATGATGAATAGAAGACTTTATTTTGCAAGAGGAGCAAGATCGATGGACAGCGTATTGGCTTACCTTGTCATACTATAGTCTAAGATCCCGACTAAAACCGACCTCCCCTCGTCTAGTTACCTAATGTATATTTTATTCCATATAATGTATAAATAAAGAAAACGTAATAGGGTCGCCGTCCCTTATCCCTGCAGAATTGTTTATAATTAAAATATGTTTAATTTAATTTTTTTCATAATTTATCCTCACACAGTTTGTTAAAAGGCTACCATCAATCGAGAGTAAAAGATGTAAATAAAACGCCAAAGTAAAGTTGTCAAGGTTTCTCCAACCAGTAATTAAATGTTGCTAGGTGCAAACAGGTAAGCGTGTAGGAGTGAATTACCGTCAGGTCTGTCCAATCGTATATAAAATGTAGCTCATTTTAATACGAACACGACGGTATAGGGTTGCCTTTGCAAAAGCGGTCTGTATTCAGGTTGTCACATTTTTAAGTTTCAATACCTGAGTGCTAGAGTGTGTCGTGATGGAGAAACATCGAACGTACAGACCTATACGGTAGGAAAAGACGAAGAATAATAGCTGCGTGCGAGACAGTGAAACAGTCGAAACTCTCACAGGTTTATTGCAAACACTACTGCAGCGCTGTCAAGCGAATGGCGCGTATAAACACAGCGAAATGCTTGTGTTTGTATGTACGGAGAATAGGAGCGCTATCAAAACGCAGAACAGTATTCGCCGTTTAGTGTTTGGAAGCATGTAATAATTTCCTCAATATAAATGCATAATATAGTAATTGTAAGGAATATTCACTTATCTGGAAGGTTTTATGTATTTATTTGTAAGATATATTTAATAAATGAAGAAAATCAATCAACATTTTAAAAACCGATTAACACATTTGTTGTAAGAAAAGGAATCTGATATATTTTACATTTTAAAAAACAAAGATTTCAAATGCTAACATTTATTCAGACTCTGATGTATCAGAAGTTGTAATATTGAAATCATATTCTAAGGGACTGTCATCATTACTATCCTCTTCTTTAACGCATAGAATTTCGTTAACTTGTAAGCGAACAGCCTCCCTTAGGACTGGCTTTAAACGACCGTTCATGTACCACCAAAAATATTAAGGGTGTAGTTTCACAAAACTTTGGTCGGTTGTAGAAAACTACATAGAACTTATGTATATTGTGCGCAAAATTACATGTTTTAACGTCTTCCGGTATGGTGTAATCCTATCTGACTTGAAGTTTTTAATTTTTTAATAAATTATTTATTATCATTTCTGGCTGAATAATTCGTTGGAAAAGATTTAATCTCACCTCGTTTCTTTTGCACTGCTTTGTGCCATACTCTTTAACGACGGTTTTTCGTCAATGAAAGTGTCGGCATACATAAATTTTTTTAGACTTCGATATTAAAAAAAATTAAGCGGTCTGACTTTTCCCTTAGTGTAGAAAGCAGCGGTGTAATCGCAACTTATAAATGCGTTTATGCTGGTGGGCTTTAACGTATTAAGAATCCTAACCTCAATGCTGATACTGTGTGGCTGATACATTTAAGATCTTTATTGTTTTTCGACTTAGTTCGCCGACCCTGCCAACCAGTTCCTCATTCAGGAACGTTATGCGTATTGACCAGCAAAATTATGAAAATATCAGCGTCAGGGGCTTCTACTACATTTTTTTTTATGTTGGTGGCATTTTGCTAACATGAAGCATAATCTTGATATCCACAACTTCATATAGACGATCATCATCAATTTCTCCAATTTTTACGACATGATTTTCGTTTATTTGTTAAGAGTAGCACTGTATTCCAAAGGTTAGTAAGACTTAGATATTTTTTTTTATTGAAGCCAGATGTCGTTCTCCCAATAATCGGCTAAAAACAACACGAAACCTCCCTTAAAACTAGAATTCTTAAAACTCAAAAAAAAAAAAACCGTTTTTGGGGTTACAGAGGTCCTGTAATTCTATGAAGAAATTCAAATCCTTGTCGATATTGAAATTCAGAATCTTTGGCTGAGGGCCTGAAATAGCAATCAAATATAATACTTATCTCTGCAGTGTTAGTAGAACAAAGCTTTAAGAGAATAGATTCAACTACTTTGTCAAAGGTTTGTGGCAATCAGGATCCGATATGGTGTAAAAAGTAAAAACCATCTAGTACTTCAACGTTGATTTGTGTCGGTTGAGAGACGAATGTGAGCCGGCCGGCGTGGCCGAGCGGTTCTAGGCACTTCAGTCTGGAACCGCGCGACCGCTACGGTCGCAGGTTCTAATACTCCCTCGGACATGGATGTCTGTGATGTCCTTAGGTTAGTTAGGTTTAAGTAGTTCTAAGTTCTAGGGCACTGATGACCTCAGGTGTTAAGTCCCGTAGTGCTCAGAGCCATTTGAACCACTTTTTTGTGTCGGCTGAATCATGTGGACTTGCCTGTCTTCAACATTGCACCAGTACACGAGAAAAGATTAGGCACCATTTCTGCTAGTGAACATGTCAAACAGTGTTCAGAACTTATTATTTTTCTCAAGACTAACTGTGTGTAGCCTACCAAAGGTGCCTCGTTCCATTTTTAGTACTGTCTGTTTATCTACAGTCAATCAAACCTTAGAGGTAGTTTGTGTTAGAAAATTAAGATATCTGTTTGGTAGTATCGTTTTTCTTTTCTTTTTTTTTTTTTTTTGAAATCTGCCAATAATAGAAATGAATTCAGAAAAAAAACTTTCGTTCACTCCAAACAGACTTAATTGTAAGATTGTAAGCGGAAAATCAGTGACATCGGATGATCTATAGAAATCTTAAAACATTTTTATCGATATTGTCATCCGGTGAATTGATGGCATTTTTAATTGTTTTAATAATCATGTGAAGTCTTGCTTCATTTTTATCGTGGTTATTGGCAAACAATATGATATATCATCTTGTTGTGACAAACCAAGATCTTTCTTGACAGCAGTCAATATTGTCGTTCCCATACTACGGCTGACAGTCCATTTCCGAAGTGCAGATGTGAAGCCCACGGTAACATTATTGGCGGAGATCTGCGATTTGAGCGTACTTCTTCACTTCATACATGTAATAGACAATCACGTCGCAGTGTGTTTACATGTACCACTCGCTTGGCAGAGCTGAAATAGCGGTTGCAAGAAAATTGTGGGAGTTTTCGTGATTCATCATGTTGGACGCTGGTTACCCGGAGAAACGAGCGTACTCAGCCACTTTTATTCGGTGACTGTCTCACTCGCTACTGTCGTTCTGCTTCTTTCTCTATCGCACTGGTTTCTCCTCCGTGTCACACTCTCTTACTCAGTTACTGAAACTTATAACCGTGACAACACTAAGGTAGGCCAACTGTTGCTAAGGCAACCATGTACCATCGTGTTCGCAATTACATTATCTACATTTAGCATATTATTCTATACGGAAACTCGAAGAAGGCAATTTACTCTTGCACACTCACCTTTTGGTACTGGCTAACTTTCATTATGGGCCAGAAAAGGTATGGAACCTTACATTGGCATTTATTTACATCTTTTGCTCTTGACGATACTACTATTTTTAAGAAACTCTATGAGGATAAAGATCTAAAAAAATTAAATTACACAGTTTTTAATTAAAAATAGCTGGGCGCAAATATGGGGTGGCAACCGTAGCACTTTTAGTTTATTTAAACATTTACAATGTATAAAATACACATTTTATTAGGAAACTCGTTGAAGGTCGATTTAAGTCTGAATCTTAGAATACTAGAGGTAGGAGGAGAAAAGTTGGTAACAGAGACGCTTGGAAGTACATTGTTTAGGATATTCGTCAAGAGCGTAAACGGCAGGAAAGAAGTAAAAATGTCTGCTAGAGCAATAAATATAAATAACCTCATTGAGCACAGAGAAGCTGAATGATGTTCCTTATATTGTACTAAATCACATCTCCACTTTCCCTACTCTTCTATACATTCGTTACTCCATAACTTTTCGACTGAACGCAAAATCTGGAATTCACAGCAATCTCCATCACCCTCTATTCAGATACGCGTTTCGCTAAAGCCTTTTTGTCTCTTCGTACCTGACGTTATTACACTCTCTAATTTTGTAGCTCTATTACCGCACCTAATCCATTCGCAAAATGTAGCAGTGAATTAAATACATCGCAAGTTGTAACTCACACGAAGTGGTGTCTGATACCATCAGACTTTACGGTTAGAAGACAAACTGTGTATGCTATCTGTGTACTGGGCACTGTCGTTTGTCACAAAAATGGCGTAGGTGTAGCTAATGTGGGCGATAAGCGTTATTTACGAGTATGGTGCAAAGGCTGTTCGCACGGAAGCTGCAAACGGTTTCCTACACGTTGAAAAACTCATGATAGCAGAACCCCACATGAAGTAAAGTCGATCATTATTTTATTCTATTGTGTAATTTTCTGAAACCAGTACTGATTAAATTTGCCCTTTATGGCATTTTTACTTAGCAATGAGGCTTATAGGTGCCTCAAGACAATAATGAGTAACAACGGCACACATTTCAAAGATATGTGATGTAATCCAAATGTATCTAGTGAAAGATGAATTTCATCCCGTTTCTACCCTGATAACATCCAGCTGTTTTTTTATCTAATGTAATACAGATTTTAATTCTGTTCCGGTACCGGTGTTATGATTAATAGGATCAGCCATCTATCACCCAAAACCTACATACTTGTGGCGTCTTCAAAGGCTGTTACATCACTTCTCTTGCAATTATAGACCTGAGAAAAGTGTGAAATTGTGAACTATCGGTAGTAAATTTCTCACCACTATTTACATTATATCTTTACTAAGGATTTCAGCAGTGCTTCCCTATTGGTAAATGGGTATGGGAATCTGATTTTTCATCCTAATCTGGGGTTTTCCTGTGATTTTTGTCATGAGGCTAATTTCGGTTCCCCATTTCGAGTTTTCACACCTCGAAGTTATGGCACTAGGAATTATAATAAATCACACAGACTGTTAATGAAAAAATCCCATACTTTTGCTTTTGATCTTTATTTTTTAATATTTTTGGTTCGTAATAAACCTAACGCGCCCGTGGTCTACGGGTAGCGTCTTTGATTACTAATCAAAACGTCCTCGGTGCCGGGTAGTATACCCGCCACCATTTAAAGCCTCTTTAATAATCAGCTTTGCGGGCGAAGGTTTTCGGCGTAAGAAATCAACCTAATTCTGCCAACGGCCTTGTCAAAGAGGGTGGAGGACGTTCAGGCCACTTTCTTGTCTTTGGCGCGGGAAACTGGCCCTAAAGGCGGAAGAATCAGCAATGATCAACGGCAAGAGGATGCAGAAGGCAACTGAGACTACTGCATGAAACACACATATCGTGCATCCACAGGATATGTGGCCTGTAATTGAAAAAGTGTCATGATGATCTCTTCGTTGCCAAAGGATTCGGCAATAATTCCCCATTTGGATTTCTGGGAGCCTAGGGGGAGATGGCCATGAGAAAAAGATCGAATAACCAACGAAAGGATATTCAAATAAATTACGGGTCTGCTGCCGGGTGACGTCGTCGACCACCGCTGATGTTTCGGCAGGAGCACACCCTGCCATTCTCAAGGCACAACCTTCCGAGGCTGCGGAAGAGGTTAGGAGGGAAGCTTTTCGTATGTGCAAGGGAATTTAGTGCCTCGGTTCACAGAGGAGAAACAAGGAAGATACCACACACAGAACAAGTACCCGCAAAGTCAACACACAATCAAAGATAATCAACATCCTATGGAATACAACAACACGAAGATTCTGGCTTGCACGTCCAGCTATTGGGATAGTGTCATTAAGGAAGCTGTTGAAATCAAACTACCAAGCAACCTTATAAACAGAGATGGTGGATTTTGTCTAAATGCTGCTTGGAATCCGGGTCTGTCCCTCATCAAAAAACAGGGACAGAATTAGGGCTACCTCACCTGTTGATTAATAGTCACTATAGACATTTCTGATGTTGGTTATCTTTGGTTGTGTATAGACTTTGCGGTAACTTGTTCTGTGTGTGATATCTTCCTTGTTTCTCCTCTGTGAACCGAGCCATTAAATTCCCTTGGACATTGCTTCCTCCTTGTAGTTGTGCCTTGAGAATGGCAGGGTGTTCTCCTGCCGAAATATCGGCGGTGGTCGACGACGTCACCCGGCAGCAAACCCGTATATTATTTGAACGTTCAGTTGGCCGGGAAAAGTTAAGGTCTCACATTGTTTACCTCTACGGGCAGGAAATACATCGTTGCTTGTGGAGGTTGGATAAACTTCGCAGCAGTAGAATAAGGTTGGTTGGAATGTGCATTATCGGTTTTATTGAAGTGTCGAAATCATAGTGTGGTTCCAACGTTTCCTAAGGTTGTGCATCATATTAATTCTCCTGCCGCCAGTCGCATCGAGCAACGGGCTGATTTAGCTCTTGTTCGTGAAAGGATCCACTATACTCGGCGTCAATTAGATTCTGTTTCCAAGGAATTATTCCAGCTTCATTTAATGATGGCGTCTGATGTTTCTGAATTTTCTTGGAATTGGGCGGACGGCGCCTCTTGGTAGCAGTCTGACTGGGAATTTCAATCTGTAACTGCTCGTCATTCGGCGAAGTTTGAACGTTTCCTTGTCTCGGTGTCTAATTCTAATTTTAATTCTCGACGTTCTGTGATCAATCTCACGGAGAAATCGTTTGACGACGCAGCTTTTTCTGTGCTGGAGAAAGGTTTAAATTTCGCACCGACGCCTAAGAGTTTGCCAGTCGGTGATTTTATTAGCTCTATTGAACTTCCGAGGCTGCGGAAGAGGTTAGGAGGGAAGCTTGTCATGTGTTGACTGGGGCCCGTCCACCCAAGTGTAACATTACAGCAGCTGAGGCGGATGCTTTACGTTCATTCAGAATGGATCCTGATATTGTTATTTTACCTGCGGACAAGGGAAATGCCACGGTTTTCTTGAACAAGCACGATTACATTCAAAAGATGCAGTATCTGTTTTCTGATTCGGCGTATCGCAAAACTGGTGCTGACAGAAAGACTAATAACCTCCTGAAGAAAAGTTCTTTGTCACAGTTCTTAATTCTTACTGTGCTGTACCACTTAGATTATATGGCTTCCCTGAGGTCCACAAAGAGACTGTCCCGTTGAGGCCTATTGTTTCTAATATTGGTGCTCCGACATATCGTGTAGCTAAACATCTTGCTAGTTTTTGTCTAAATGCTGCTTGGAATCCGGCTCTCTCTCTCATCAAAAATCAAAGGGACAGAATTAGGGCCACCTCACCTGTTGATTAATAGTCACTATAGACATTTCTGATGTTGGTTATTTTTGGTTGTGTGTAGACTTCGCGCTAACTTTTTCTGTGTGTGGTATCTTCCTGGTTTCTCCTCTGTGAACCGATTCATTAAATTCCCTTGCACACTGCTTCCTCCTTGCAGTTGTGGCTTAAGAACGGCAGGGTGTTCTCCTGCCGAAATATCGGCGGTGGTCGACGACGTCACCCGGCAGCAAACCCGTAAATTATTTGAACGTTCAATTCGCCGGGAAAAGTTAAGGTCTCACAACGAAAGGGATAGCGTTCTACGAGTTGGGGCATGGAGTGTCAGAAGCTTGAACGTGCTACGGAAAGTAGACTATCTGAAAACGGAAATACATAGGCTCAATCTTGATATAGTAGGAGTCAGTGAAGTGAAATGAAAGACAAGGATATCTGGTCAGATGAGTAAAGAGTGATATCAACAGCAGCGGAGAATTGTATAACGCTCGTAGGATTCGTTATGAATAAAAAGGTATGCTAGATAGTGTGTTATTCTGAACAGATCAGTTATAGGATTGTTCTTATCAGAAACGACAGCAAACCAACACCAACAACAATAGTGCAGGTACGCATGGCGACGACGCAAGGTGAAGATGGAAAGATAGAAAAAGTATACTAGGATATTGAAAAGGTAATTCAGTCCGCAAAGGGACATGCAAATCTAATAGTCATGGGGGACTTGAATGCAGTTGTAGGGGAAGTAGTGGAAGAAACGGTTACAGGAGAATATGAACTTGGAACAAGAATGAGAGAGGAGAAAGGTTAATTGAGGTCTGTAATAAATTTCAGCTAGAAATAGCGAATATTATTTCTATAATCACAACAGGAGGAGGTATACTTGATAAAGATCAGGTGATACGGGAAGATCTCAGTTAGATTACATTATGGTCAGACAAAGTTTCCGAAATCATATGCTGGATTGTAAGGCGTATACAGGAGCAGATATAGACTCGTATCACAGTGTAGTAGTGATGAAGAGTAGGCTCAGTTTGAGGACGCAAAGAAGAGGGATATTAAGTCCTAAGGAATGTCGACATAAGCCTGAAATTCTCTAAGGCTATAGATATAGCAATAAGGAACAGCTCAGTTGGCAGTACAGTGAAGAGGAATGAATGGACATCTCTAAAAAGGGCAATCAGATAAGCTGGAAATAGGAACATAGGTACAAAGAAGGTAGCCGCGAAGACACCATTGGTAACAGAAGAAATACTTGAGTTGATCGATAAAAGGAGGGAGTTCAAAAATATTCCGGGAAATTCTGGAATACAGAAATACAAGTTGCCGAGAAATGAAGCAAATAGGAAGTGCAAGGAAGTTAAGTCGAAATGACTGCATGAAAAATGTGAAGAAATCTCAAAGAAAATGATTGACTCAGCATGTAGAAAAGTCAAAACAACCTTCGGTGAAATTCAAAGCAAAAGTGGTAACATTAAGAGTGCATGGAGAATTCCACTGTTAAATGCAGTGGTGAGGACGGGTAGGTGGAAGGAACACATTGAAGGCCTCTGTGAGGAGTAAGATGGGACTGATGTGATACAAGAAGAAGTAGGATTTGATTTTGAAGAAACAGGGGACCCGGTATTACAATCAGTATTTAAAAGTGTTTTAGAGGGCTTAAAATTAAATAAGGCGGGAGGGACAGATAACATATCACCAGAATTTCTAAAATCACGGGGGAAGTGATAACAAAAGGCTATTCACGTTGGTGTGCAGGATCTCTGAGACTGGCAAAATACCATCTGACTTTCGGAAGAATATTTTCCCACAATTCCGAAGACTGTAGAAGCTGCGAAGTGCGAGAATTATCGTACAATCAGCTTAACAGCTCATGCATTCAAGCTCCTTACAAGATTAATGTACAGCTGAATGGAAACGAAAATGAAGGATGTGTTAGATGACGAACAGTCTGGGTTTAGAAAACGCAAAGGAACCAGACAGGTAGTTCTGACGTTGCGATTGGTATTGGAAGCAAGGCTAAAAAAAAATCAAGACACCTTCATAAGACTTGTCGACCTGGAAAAGCTTTCGACAATGAAAAATGGTTCATGATGTTCATTCTCCTGAGAAAAAGAGGATAAGATATAGGGAGAGACGAATATATTCAATATATACAAGGGCCAAGAGGGAATAATAAAAGTGGACGATAAACAACTAAGTGCTCAGATTGAAAAAGTTGTAAGAGAGGGATGTTGTCTTTCACCCTTACTGTTCAATCTGTTCATCGAAGAAGCAATGATGGAAATAAAAGAAAGGTTCAGGAGTGGGATTAGAATTAAAGGCGAAAGATTACCAATGATATGATTCGTTGATGACATTGCTATCCTGAGAGAAGTGAAGAAGAAATACATGATCGGCTGAATGAAATGAACAGTCTAACGAGTATATAGTGTGGACTGACAGTAAATCGAAGAAAGACGAGGGTAATGGGATGTTAAAGAATGAGTACAGAGAGAAACTTACCATCAGGATTGATGGTCACGAAGCAGCTGAAGTTAAGTAATACTACTATCTGGGCAGCATAATAACCAATGAAGGGCGGAGCAAATAGGACGTTAAAAGTTGATTAGCGCTGGAAGAAAGGGTATTTCTGGCTCAGAGAAGCCTGCTAGTACCAAACATAGGTCTTAATTTGAGAATTTGAGAATTTATGAGAATGACGTTTGGAGTACAGCACGGACTGCGAAAAACCGTAAAAGAGGAGAATCAAAGCATGAGAGATGTGGTGTTCCCTCTCGTTGTGGCGATTTCGTGAGACATATGTGAGAAGAAGTAATATGTAGTCAGAATCTACCCAGAAAGAACTCTTTCCAAATTTTGTCAGTAAAACTCTGCGTAATCTCAACGCCTCTTGTAGTGTTTACCACTGGAGTCTCTTGAGCTCTCCCGTCGACTACATGATCCCGTGACGAAACGCGGCACAATGCGTTGGATCCCCTCTCTCTCTCTCTGTCTCTCTCTGTCTCTATCTCTGTCTCTCTAACTCTCTCTCTCTCTCTCTTTCATAACGGTCCTGCCTTCTAAGAATCCCAGATTGATGAAACATACATAATAATCGGTCGTACAAGCACCTTGTAAGCCACTACTTTAGTGGGTGTTATATTTCCTGGACAATCTTACTGTGAAACTTAGTATTGTATCATCCTTTCCTATTATTTGTTGTATGTGGTCACTCAACTTAAGGTCGCTTCGTAAAGATTTACTGTATACTTTAAGATGATTAATATTCCCAGCAACTTTTTATGAATATTTAGTGATACTACTATTCGCATTACCTTAAATTCTCTTAACACATAATCAAAATTTCATCCACATATCATGATAACAAGTTATATTACATATGCGCAAGTGATGAGTAATGCAGACATTTGCTTCATATGCGAATATCTTATTTAGTTTAGTTCAGAGGTGATAGGGAGTAGTGGCAAATAAGCATTTTTACAGGTAAATTCTGAATGCTGTGAAAGAGAGAAATTATTTACACAGTGCAGGATCTACTTTTATACACATATGCCTCCTTTTGTTTCAGTCATTACTTTGTACATAGACGTTGTGGGATGATACCTGGGGGGCCGGCCGAAGTGGCCGTGCGGTTAAAGGCGCTGCAGTTTGGAACCGCAAGACCGCTACGGTCGTAGGTTCGAATCCTGCCTCGGACATGGATGTTTGTGATGTCCTTAGGTTAGCTAGGTTTAACTAGTTCTAAGTTCTAGGGGACTAATGACCTCAGCAGTTGAGTCCCATAGTGCTCAGAGCCATTTGAACCATTTGATACTTGGGAGTTCTCGGGTGTGATAGTATCTAGTCCATTCGAGTTACACACTAACGTTAAAAATGTCATTGACCATTGGTTCTCTGCTCGCCATTATTTACATACACATTTCAGTCATGAATTGTGAGACATAGACGGTGCAGTGCTTAGTATCTATTCTATCTGACGAGAGCAGATATTTCGGCAAAGATTGCTGAATCTATGAGCTATGAAGATATGCAAGTGGAATAAGTGATCAAGCACAAATAGCATTGCTGGGACAGACTTCCCCAGTTGGATATCCTGCCGATCGAAGGTCGTAAATCCATCGTCTTCTAGGGGAACAGCTCCTTGACACCTGTACTGCCACAAGGAGAAAAGATGGCGGCGTCTCAGTTGTGTTCTCCGGAACATTCACGTGGGCATCCATGAGTCCAATGGAGCTTGTACAACGCACCATTACAGCCATGGAGTGTCGAACAATGATTGCAGACCACCGACGGCATTGTCATTTTTCAACAAGTTAATGCACCATGTCACACGGCCAGGAGTGTGATGGAGTGGTTCGAGGAACACAGGGGCGACTTCCAATTGATGTGCTGGCCCCGCAACTCCCCTGATTTGAACACTGTCGAACACGTCTGGAATGATATGCAAGGTGGCGTCAGAGCTTATCGCCTCCTCCCTGGAATTGACGGGGATTAGGTGACTTGTATGTGAAGATGCGGTGCCAACTCCCGCCAGCGACGTACTAAGTCCTCACTGTTACTATTCCACAAGGAATTACCTATGTTATCCGTGCCAAAGATGGACGTACTGTTATGGCGTTAAGTCAAGCACCGACATGCCAGTCGGGAACGAGAGAGCAGAGAGGGATGTGAAGAAGACGTCAGCCAACTGCACGCTGACCGACCTCTCTCTAGGACGATAACGCGACACCAGCGGCCTCTATACGAAGAGGACATAAACGCCGTGCCAGACTGGCCGCGGCCACGTTCAAGAATAGCTTCAAGTCTAGTCATTTCCCTTGTCCTACGCAGCATTGTCTATACTGAAGAAACTTGCTTAATTTGTCTATCGTTCTTTGCTTGAGACTCGTCTCTTTGACATAAAGTTAAGCATTGTAATTTTTCCTTTTGTAATAAAGCACATTAATCCGATTTGTTTGAATGTTATCTAGCGATCGGAGAGGTTTTCTAGACACTCCATATTCGACGACTGGCAGGATTCAACACATAACGGCTATTACCTGTTGGTCAGTTCTAGCTGATCAGCGTATGTTTCCTTTGGTTTTCGTAAATTATCACTTACCGAAAAAGTGTTGTGCACCCTTTTGGAGGTTTCCAAATCATTCAAGTTTTACTTGTGCGACAGTGCTACAGAGTACATCTGATAATTACGTTTACAGATCAATAGCAAGGTACCAGGTATCGACCCATGCTGAAAACCCACATTAGTATATGGTGAAGCTTCCACGGGTGAGAATGCTTGTACTGACTCTGTTATCCATTAGATCGTACAGATAGTGAATACTGTTCTGGGATACGTTTTGCCACTCCTGCTCGAACTGTTCATATAGTTAAGTAAGAGTTGCTGGTTGGGAGGAGTCACAATAATCAGTGCTCGTCGCGTCGTAACGCATACTCTCGACGGGAGGCAACACCGGGGATCGTGGTGGACAGTTGCTGCACGTATTGCAGAGAACGTTGAGTTTCACGGACAGTGTGTGGGCGAGAATTTTCTGTTGGAATATTACTTTCTTGTTGTAAGACCGACAAAGGAACGGCTTAAACAACATTCTGCAAGTACCGAGCGCTGTTTAGCGCCCTCCCTGTCCCACGAGAAACACCAAAGGTGAACGAGGGTTGTAGCTTATCGCATTCCAGACGGTAAGGCACTACGAGACAGCGCCTAAAGAGTCTACTGCCTATGCGTAATCCACCATCACCTGCGTCAGACAGAATCTGTTTTCATCGATAAAGACCATGGTGCGCCATTCCGTCTTCCAAGTGATCCTCTGATGGCACCAGTGGAGCTGTGCACTTCATTCTGTGGCGTGAGTGGTTCAAATGGCTCTGAGCACTATGGGACTCAACATCTGAGGTCATCAGTTGCCTAGACGTAGAACTACTTAAACCTAACTAACCTAAGGACATCACACACATCCATGCCCGAGGCAGGATTCGAACCTTCGACCGTAGTGGTCTGCGTGAGTGGAAGACTGCCTAGAGGCGTGGACGCCCGTAGTCCCGCTGCTAATAATCTGTTCGCAACAGTTCGCGTTAACAGCTCTGGACTCACATACCACTTATTTGTGCGATCTGCCCTTACAATACGACGATCCTAGCGGGCGACTGCGCTGCAATGATGTCCAGAACACCGTCTACATGCGTGAGAATGTTCACGTAACTACCAATACCAGAATCGTTCACAAGTGACGCACCACGTCCAACTTGTATGACAGTTCTCCGGAAAGATCATCCCGCCACTCGGAAGGCCACAATATGGCTCCTTTAAAAGTCGCTCACTCTTTTGTATGAAGCACAGGCCAATCTCTGTGGCATAGTTACCGACTTGCTTCACCCGTTTGCAGCACACTGGATCTTCTGGCTGTGAGCATTCCCTGTAAAAGGGTAGACAAGTTAGCGCTCTGGTAATTATTCCATTACACTACCTGTCAGCGAACAACATTGAAACCATTATCAGTACATCTACTATCACCTAAGCGGCACATGTCGTCATAGGATCAAAATCGACGTCACCTTCCCAAGTATACTAATTTTTCCGGTAGTGTATTTCGACTTGCTAACATAAATAAATGTAAACTGTACTGCAGGCACGTGTGTAATACGGCTACCAAATAATTTACACGTCACTGACCGCAGCATTGGAGAAAGATTTGAAACACCTCCAGATCAATGGGCATTGCAGGTAATAACGAGGATAAAAGGCTTTATCGGTGTAGCAGTAGATTGGCGATAACACCGAAGCAGCAAGCGAATACTACTGCAAGCCTCGCATACTGCAACAGCCCGTAGTGTTCAGTTCAAGTCGTCCAGTAAACATGGCGAGCCACTACAAGAGTAGCCAGTCTGATCGTTCCAAGTTTACTGATTCTCGTAGATTAATTGCGTACGTTCTCAGTATGCAGAATACACTTTCCGAAGAAAAGTATCCGTATACCCCTATTTAAGGCGGAATTTACCTCTAGATGTCTTGGAGTACTGTGTTGTCAGCAGTGAAGCAGTACCAGTAGAATCGGTGTCACTACAGCTCAATAACTTTGAATGTGGACTTCTCATTGTATGACACCTGAGTACCAAATCCATCATAGACATTTTAAACATTGTAAAGCTACCAAAGTCGGCTGTTGTTGAAGAGAATATGTGGAAACACAAACGAACAACCACAGCTAAAGCAAGACCAGCTAGACCCGATGTACTGAGCTACAGAGACCGTCGAGCATTGTGAAGCGTCGTTGCAAAAAAATCGCATAAAATCACCGAGACCCGAAATACTACCAGGAGTCCGGTTGACTCAGTGAATGTACATTGGGAGTTGAAAAGAACAGCTTGGAATGGTAGACCAACTCCTCGCAACCCAGTTTCTGTAGCCAGCACCAAGCGACTCTTGCTGTGGTGTGAAGAGGGATGAACTGGACTGTGTATGATTCCAAAGAAGTGATTTGGAGTGATGCATCACGCTACATCCTGTGTGAGTCCGATGGAAGTCTTTCGGTTTTGCTAATTCCTGGAGAAGATTAGCTCCCATTATGTGCAATGCCAACAGTGAAATACGGACAAGGCGGTGTTAGGACGCGGTGCTGTCTTTCGTGGTTAGGGCGTGGTCTTCTTATTGCGCTTTCTCAGGCGTGACAGTAAAGAAACAGTTCACAGCTGAGCATTGTATCACAGTCCGCCTGCTTAGCTGAGTGGTTCCTTGCTTGCCTCCCATGCAACGGGCCCGGGTTCGATTCCCGGCCGGGTTGGAGATTTTCTCCACTCCTGGACTGAGTGTTGTGTTGTCCTCATCACCGTTTCATCCTCGTCATCGGCACTCAAGTCACTCCACGTCGCGTCGAATGAGATAAGACTTGCACTCAGCAGCCGAACTTCCCCGGATGGGGCCTCCCGACCAACAATGCCATACGTTCATTTCCAGTGTATCAGAATTACGATATGCTCTGCCCCAAAGCAGAATTTGTGAATCAAAGTTTTCTGCCATTCCTATACAGTCTTTCAAATACCTCATGGATCAATTGGAAGCGGCAGAAAATAACTGATATGACAACAAAGCGAAAGATTCAATTACAGAATGGGTAATCGCTACGTCTCGCGAAGGCCCTGTAAAACAAGAACGGACACTTTCGATCTGCTTCCCACGGAACGGGATAAACTTGGGGACCACACAAGTTCCTCATCACTGATGTCGTCCAGATTAACGCTACATACAAGCCTTGGTCAGAAATGAAAGTGACGGAAGTGGGAGTTCCAGATGGCCAAGTGTTCAGAAGAAACCAGCATTTTTGGTGTAGGTCGCGCGAAGGCTGAGCCACGTATGTTTGCGTATCTTCCAGGCAGCGGTTTGCGGAGAGGAAGGAGTACAGAACGGTAATCAGAGTGTCGATGGGTGAGTATGTGCGTAGAAATGACTTTTATTGGTTTTCAGTGTTTATTTTTCTTAGACTGCAAATAAAACTGCAAAAACCGAAATAATGCTCAATGCTTCGCATTTATTAATATTGACGCACGAGACTTGAAAAGGATTCACAAAGGCAAAATATGGGAATGTCGTCATTAACATCTGCGTAACCTATAACAGCCTCGAACAAAAGATTTTGATTCATATTAAGAAGTCCTACCAACAGGAGCACAAATTTCTTATGTTAATTGACTTGCGGGGAATGAAACAAATCAACAGTTTAACGACGAGAGTTTTCAAGATGAAAAAGGATTGTCATGGTGTTATTTTAAAGTGATTCCCCCCAAACGCGCTCCACTAGTGCAAACCTGCTATGTCTGTTTTTATCGTCAAGCAAACAATTTTATCAAAAGGATTTCAGACTATTATTATCTCATAGATGTTCTCACTCAGATATTACATATCGTCGTCCGCATATGGCAACATGATGCGTTACAAGTACTTTGCTGCCAAACTGTACGATGAGACAGAATCTTACATACATGAAAGCTGAATTTCTTCTTCTATTAAAACTTTCAACCATATGATTGCCAGCCGGAGAGGCCGAGCAGTTCTAGGTGCTTCAGTCTGGAACCGCGCGACCGCTAGAGTCGCAGGTTCGAATCTTGCCTCGGGCCTGGATGTGTGTGATGTACTTAGATTAGTTAGGTTTAAGTAGTTCTAAGTTCTACAGGACTGACGACCTCAGATATTAAGTCCCATAGCGCCCAGAAGCATTTGAAGCATTTGAACCAACCATGTGAATGGAAAATGCGGCGTTTATTGTTTGTGTAAAATGACGAAAAAAATAGATACATCTTTACGATAAATACTTCTTCAGCAACTGTAAATCATCAACTCTGAATTAATAAATCTTATTTTAAATACAAATCATGCACGGCATAGAGTACTTTCCTGGAAATCTATTTGTAGTTTCAAAATTTTGTTTTCATGATTTATACTGGACAGGAAGACATTAAGCACTTCGGGCTGCCCGTGGAAGGAAGGACAGGGCCAAAAGGAGGTTGAACATCATTAGCCTTCTGCCACCGAGCAGTGTCTCAGAAGTGCGCAAGTAGCAGCAAGTGGCTTATTTAGAGTTCATATAAGTGTAGTAGTCAAGATGAAAATTTGTTTGAGTGTTCTTAGCGCACTTGTTTAGTTAAATCCGTCAAATCTCTGCGTAGTTTCGTAATTATCAGGGGAAGATCTGGCTTTTAATGTCTGTGACGTGTAAATTCGCGTAGTCGTCTGTCATTTTTTTATTTCTTTCAAATAGTCTTTGTACGTTACTGACAGTACAGTTAGCCCTCTGCCGCCGAGCAGTGTGTCAGCAGTGCGCAAGTAGCAGCATGACTGCATTTACTAATGAGTCTTGTATTTTAATAACCGTTTAAAATTTGTGTCGAATTGTTTGTGCTCTCTGTAGATTAGTTCAGACGTTCTTTGCACAACAGTATTTAGCATGAATAGGGCTGCGAATGCTGTGTTCGGATGCGGGCTGAGTTGGCGTCCCTTCGCTCCCAGCTTCAGGCAGTGTTGGCTTCGGTCACACAGCTTGAGGCTGTTGCCAGTGGGCATCACTGTGGGGGTCCGGACGGGGGTTTGTCAGAGACGGCCAGCTCGTCCCACGCATCCCCCGATCGGACTACGGCTGTGGCTGCTCGGAATACTGCCCACATTGAGGCTGACCCCTCACCCGTGGTAGAGTGGGAGGTCGTCCCGAGGTGTGGCAGGGGGCGAAATACATTCCGGAGGGCTGAACGGCCGGCCTCACCAGTTTCTATGATGAACTGGTTTCAGGCTCTGTCTCCAGCTGATACTGATCTTCGGCCGGACATGGCTGCATGTCCTGTTCCAGAGGTTGCCCCTCAGTCTGCAAGATCCGGGCGGTTGCAGAGGGCGTGTGCAGCTCGCTATTGGTAATACATTCCCAAATAGCTTAGCGCTTAAAAACTTGCCCACTTCAGTGGCATATAGTGTGTCCATCAGGAGTGTACCATTACACAACTTCTTGATATATTTAAGCTGCCCTGCAAGTCCGTCTACAGCTTTATGGCTGTAGAAAGCTGACTAATTTTCGAAGGAACCTTATACACGTTTACCATCAATAAATACGTTATCCACCAAGACATGTTATTGCTTTCTTTTACGCTCAGAGACCTCTTAGGCGAAGTGTCTTCGGAGTTTGGGTGGTAATATTGCCCGGTGGACTATCCTAACCGCTGGTTATAGATGGAAATGATTTAGGCTTCATGGAAGTCCCACGAGGAGTTAAAGAAATAGCGTCTACCCATACAGAGCCCCATTTGCCTGATCAAGCCTCATAAAACTGAGGTGCGGCAGGTTCCCCGAAGGTTGGCTACTGACTGTTCCACCTCAACAAACAGGTACCTCATTCCAGCACAGCATCCCTTGAGGCCGAGTTTTTTTTAATAGGTTTTTTCCATTCTCGCGATTCGGGCGACAAAACCTTGATCCCCATTCCCTGTGACACACATTGTTCCACAACCGTGTCACAGGGTAATCGCTGAAGCATATTAGACCTACGGTGACAGAGGAGTGGCACAACGATATGGCGAGGATTACTCTTCGATAAATGACTCATAGGATACGAACCTATACTTATCCTACTGAACAAAGAGAAACGTCTGACAGACGCAGATTTGATATACTGAAGCCAGAACAAACAAACTGCTTTTGACAATGTTAGTAACAAAGGCAATATAATATTAGGATCATTTCAGGACGTGATAAAATTGAAGTTAGAAGTAGAGAAACATCAGATTACACGTATTAGTGTAGTCTCATTGAACAGAATATTAGCGACTCTAAGACACCTAAGACGTCTCCTGTTGTAGGAAAGGTAATCTATGCTTCACAAAACAAAACATTAAAACATTAACTCTAAAAACAACAGAACTTCCTTCAACCATGCCATGGGCTACCACAAATTACCTTCGCGGAATCACTGCAGGGAATGCACTAGGAGCTTCATTTGTTGAGTTGTCATTGAGCCGTGACAAATTCGACAAGAATTTTAATTGCCATCATGTCAATGTTAAGCTGAAAATAATTCAGATTACAGCCTCAGATGTCATTGAGGGACACTATCTTTTAGTTCACCAAAAGCTGACGTGGAATGAGAGAGTTAAATGGTGATGAACTTATACTATTGCTCAAGGGAAATGGCAGCTTCAAACAAGTCACATATTACCAGATAAACCTATTAAACGTTGTACGAAGTATGGTTCATAGTAGGCTACATAGAGAGATTTGATGTTTATCAGGGAAGAATGAGAAATACGAGGAAAATTTAGCCGTGTCTGGAATTACAGAAGGCTTTTTTTCTAAAACTGATCAAGGAAATTTAGGAAGGCATATATTTTTAGATCCCCACCAGTTTTGAACTGACTGAACCTAGCAGACGTTTTAGCTTTTGGAACTAATCAAGCTACTAACATAGCACTGACAGAAATCTAAAATCAAACTTCTTTTAATACCTTAGACTGAATTATCACCTTTTCAAAAGGAAAGACATTTACGTTTTATTGACGATTTTAAATTCCCATAACACTGAACAAAACACTGTGGATAGATGCTGCAGAATGGTTCAAGGCTAGCTGCTACTTGCTTCATAGTGGTTGAAGATTACAACAGTTCCGTCGTCGAACGTACCACATTGATGTCTGCGATTATTTCACACAGTGTTGCTTGTCCCATAGCATTGACATCTTTACGCAGACACCGCTGCTCTCGGTCACTGAGTGAGGCCGACGGCCACTGCGTTGTCCGTGGTGAGAGGTAATGCCTGGAATCTGGTATTCTCGACACACTCTTGTCCCTGTGCGTCTCGGAATATTAAATTCCCTAATTTCCGAAATGGAATGTCCCATGTGTCTCGCTCAACTACCACCCATCATTCAAGGTCTGTTAATTCCCGTCGTGACATCATAATCACCTGAGTTCAAATGACAGCTCCTCCAACGCACTGCCCTTTTATACTTTGCTTACGCGATACTACCGTCATCTGTAAACGTGCATATCGCTATCCCGTGACCTTTCTCACCTCTGTGTATAACAGACAGCGTGTGAGTAGGATGCATCGGCTGTACAAACAAAGAAAACTACTACGGCCTTGCTGGTAGTCTGTGAAAATCGTTCCACGAAACACGAGCGATGTGCAGTATAGATGTGCCAAAAAGTATGCACCGACCGTTGTGGCCGAGCGGTTCTAGCCGCTTCAGTCTGGAAACATGAGACCGCTACGGTCACAGGTTCGAATCCTGCCTCCGGCATGGATGTGTGTGATGTCCTTAGGTTAGTTAGATTTAAGTAGTTCTAAGTTCTAGGGGACTGATGACATCAAATGTTAAGTCCCATAGTGCTCGGAGCCATTTGAACCATTTGAACCAAAAATACGCTGTATATCTCTGGAGAGACCGTATGATGAATGCTTGTGGTCGACATCCAATGTAAAGGACTGAATCTAGGAATGTATTACAGCTCCTAAGTATCGCTCTCATGGGAATGTGAAAACAAGTTTAGACAAATTACAGCAGAAGCGTTTAAACGATCATACTTCTGCAATCGATACATCAATGGAACAGGAAAAAGCTCTAATAAATTGGTACAGTGGAACGTACCCTCTGCCAGGCGCTTAACAGTAGTTTGCGGATTACAGATAGACGTAGCCAGAGGGGACTTGTCGCCACTAACACTGCGGCTCCATTAGATACATAATGCGCGAGTGAACTTTCTTCCTGAAGATACATGAAGACTATCCCAGTTGGTAAACTTGTTTGTAACGGGCCACGAACTTTCATTCCGTGACATTTATGCAACATCAGTACACGTTATTTTTAGGTTTTATCCATGAAGGCTAAAGTTTCTGTAAGCCAGGATTCAGTTAAGGTCGGTAGCAAACCCCATCCCACAAAACGACTCATGGTCATGAAGCTTGAGGACGAAGCTGTAAGTAGGAGTCATGTCATACTGGAGAGTATGACAACGTGCTGATTGACACTGCAACGCTCTGTTAATCAAGATTGGTTACTTAAACGCTTGTGCTATACAGGGTGGTTAATTGATAGTGACCGGGCCAAATATCTCACGAAATAAGCATCAAACGAAAAAAACACAAAGAACGAAACTCGTCTAGCTTGAAGGAGGAAGCCAGATGGCGCTATGGTTGGACCGCTAGATGACGCTGCCATTGGTCAAATGGATATCAACTGAGTTTTTCTAAATAGGAACCCCCATTTTTATTACATATTCGGTAGTACGTTGCATGGGGGCTTTATTTATATGTATATATATAATAATAAGAATGCAAATATTTTTGGTAGCTGTCTGTCCGATTACGCAAGTCTCGTAAACGGCTGGCCCTGACTAGTTTTATTACGCAATCTGACTGCATGAACAACAACAAAGAATGAAATGAAAATTTCAGTTAATACAATTAATTAATTAAGTCCCTAGCAACTATAAAACCTACGAAACCAACAAAGCACAAGTGTAGCTGTTCTGTAGGTGGTAGTATGACTTAACGCACATCTGGCACGGTTCTTCTTCAACAAGACACGAATTTTTAAATACCAATTATACTGACGTGATAAAAGAAAATTAGAAATACTATAATTGTGCAAGAAAACCAAAATTACACTCTAATACAAGAACACACGCCAGATGCTTTGTTGACTGAACTTGTAATGACACATTATTTAGGTCACTGAAAGAATAAAAGAATAAAAGAAAATACCTCCATATATATTGACGAAATGCACTCTGACCATTACAATATCTCCATTAGATCAACATCTGCTATCTCTCTCGTCAAACCACTGCATAAAACATGGAACAACACTCTCCACTACCACATCTCACTCTGACTTCACGACAAGCAGTGTCCACCACAACTTCTCGGTAAGAACTGCCTGCCGCTACATCTCAATAAGCACTGCCAGTGGAGGCGGCGGAACAATACTCTCTGGCGCGATATTTGGCGCTGTGGCTCAGTGTAGCCACCTTTCATATGCCCTTCCTCCACGGGCTAGAATTTGATGGTATTTTTGCCAGCATTGGTGGTGAAAATACCACCAAATTCGTCAAAAAAATACAGACAAAAATAAAAGATAATATTAATACGTAAATATCATATAACTAGATTAAATTTTGGCTTTGCACTGACCTTTCAATAGCCTAATATATAAAATACACTAAGCAATACAAATTCTTCCATACATGTGACTTTACATAATAGTTTACACAAGTATTATGTGGTTAAACAGTTCAATCAATAGCGTCAGCAATGACGAATATGTACAGGTAAGAGTCTCATAACATTTCACAAACAGTAATACACAAAAAATCAGTTTATACAAATATTCACATAAAATGTTTTCACAACAAGTGGTTGACAGTTCCAGCAGTAGCACCCAGCAATGTTGAGTAGGTCCAGACACCATCAGGTGACATCGTTTCAGTAGAAGCAGTCCATCAGTGGCATCCAGCATTGTGGAACAGGTGCAGACTGCAACAGGTGACATCATTTCAGTAGAAGCAGTCCATCAGTGGCACCCAGCATTGTGGAACAGGTGCAGACTCCATCAGGTGACATCATTTCAGTAGAAGCAGTCCATCAGTGGCACCCAGCATTGTGGAACAGGTGCAGATTCCAACAGGTGACATCATTTCAGTAGAAGCAGTCCATCAGTGGCACCCAGCAATGTTGAGTAGGTGCAGACTCCAACATGTGACATCATTTCAGTAGAAGCAGTTCCATTTGTGGTACCCAGCAATGTTGAAGAGGTACACACAGCAACAAGTCACATTTCTCAGTAGAAGCAGTTCATCAATGGCACCCAGCAATGTCGAGTAGGTGCAGACACCATCAGGTGACATCATTTCAGTAGAAGCAGTCCATCAGTGGCACCCAGCGATGTCGAGTAGGTGCAGACACCATCAGGTGACATCATTTCAGTAGAAGCAGTCCATCAGTGGCACCCAGCAATGTGGAGTAGGTTCAGACTCCAACAGGTGACATCATTTCAGTAGAAGCAGTCCATCAATGGCACCCAGCAATGTTGAGTAGGTGCAGACACCATCAGGTGACATCATTTCAGTAGAAGCAGTTCCATTTGTGGTACCCAGCAATGTTGAAGAGGTACACACAGCAACAAGTCACATTTCTCAGTAGAAGCAGTTCATCAATGGCACCCAGCAATGTTGAGTAGGTGCAGACACCGACAAATGACATCATTTCCATAGAAGTAGCTCCATCTGTGCACCCAGTATTGTTGAGTAGGTGCAGAGAGCAACAAGTGACATCATTTCAATAAAGGCAGTTCCATCAGTTGCACCCAGCAATGATGAGCAGGTGCAGAGAGCAGTCCATCATATTCACTATCACTGATCACACTGTTCATCCGCAGAAATTAAACATGTCCTAGTGGCACCAATCATGTAGAAAAAGTACTAGTAACAGTCCATAATATTTACTATCACTGATCACACAGTTCATCAGCAGAAATTAAACAACTATCACTGATCACACTGTTCCTCAGCAGAAATTAAGCATGTCGTAGTGGCACCATTCATGTAGAAAAAGTACAAGTAACAGTCCATAATATTTACTATCACTGATCACACAGTTCATCAGCAGAAATTAAACAACTACCACTGATCACACTGTTCATCAGCAGAAATTAAACATGTCCTAGTGGCACCAATCATGTAGAAAAATTACAAGTAACAGTCCATAATATTTACTATCACTGATCACACAGTTCATCAGCAGTAATTAAACATTTCTAAGTGTCACACATCATGTTCAAAAGTGCAGGTAACAGTTCATAATATTCACCATCACTGCTCAGACAGTTCAAGCATGAACAATAGTTTGAATACACATACAAATGCTTTTACAATGCTCTTACACTAAACATACAAATCATAACAAACACACAAATGATATCAGATAATTGTCATATTACTATTACAAATACACAAACATCAGTAAATCTATAATATTTATGGGTGTCAGTGCAAGCCACTACAAACAAATAAAATAATATTTAGGAGACAGGTGGGTAGGATTAGGAAAGGAAAACCCACAAAAAACACTCACTCATCTTTCATCCACATTAAGTACTACTGTGTAATTGAATAATGTTAACTGTGTAAATGCAATTCTGTCAAAATTTCATGTTCATCATGTGTATCAAGTAGTAGTGGCAGCAATGTATAACAGTCAATAATAGTTAAGTCAACGTCATAGTCATCATGTCAAGACCAATGTTTGCCAAGCCAGATCAAATGTACGGTTGCTGAACAACTGTCAGTGTGCCAAGATATGCAACTTCCTCTCTCCAAAAAAAAGTACATACTGCTTAGTGATTTAACAAAGTGTGTGTAGACAATCTTCCTTCCATTTTAGTGATCTAGTCTGCTATCTTCATCCTCCTTGTTCCATATAGACCAACAAAACAAAAAAAATATGAACCTCACTTACTTTACCTCTTATACACCAAAACTCCAATCAACTTCATATAATCTCAATACCTCAATAATACCTCTTCAATACGTCGATACATATAAACCTTATTGCCACTATCATTTCACTTCAATAACAACTCTTTCCTCTAGTCAGTCTCCTCGAATAAGTACAGATAAAATCCTAACGCAAACCTCATCATCCTATACAATCCGAAGACACACTGCCAACACACAACCTCTGTGTAATCCATCTGACCAAAATCTTCTACTCATTATGAATTATAAACAAAGAATGCATACATGACCTCTAACAGACTTAGTTCGAATAACTCTCAGTAATTAAATACGATTACGGAGTGTGAATGATCTTAATATTTCACAGTGTGTACACCACTTCAAGAATTATGGCAAACAGAAGCAAACATGTGGAGTATTTCTTGTGTCAAGTGTCACTTCCTATTTCAATTACTCAAGAAAAATGCAGTGTAATAACTGTGTTGGTATGTCATGTCGTTAGCTTCCTTCCTATTGGCATACATTTATACAGCTTTTATAAAACCTCCAGCTCATGTGACTTCTATGAAGTTTCTTGTACTAATGTCGTTCGTCGAATTATAGCAGTTCATTTTCTTATCTTAAAAATATAAGGCACTGAGCGTAAGCAAAGCAAGCAATAGCGAGTAAATATACCAGTAGTGAACAGAATGTCAACAAGTGGATGCAGCACAAATCTTACAACGAGGCTCTGCCAAGCGAACAATCTATAACTAATACCATAGTGTAACCTAAACTCTATGTTCATTCACAGTATATCAGCATTTCTATATACCGAATTAAAGAGTAGTTGTGACGACAAACAGAGATGTATAAATATGCAATCCATACGCATAGCAGCAAACATATATCTTACGTACTAAACAGGTCATTAGTGTCATATCATCATAAGCAAATAATGTTCATATGTAATCTTAATAAGTAAACATGAAGGCGCAAGCAAATAAGTAAACATGAAGGCGCAAGCAGATAAATCACAAAGTATAACTTACATACCTAACCACATCAGCACAATTAATCAGGTGACAATTATAATTTAAATAAATAAGCACAGCAGGCACATAATGAAAAAAAATATGACATCAGTGAAAAAGCATAGCAGCCAAGCGATGCATAATATACACAAGTTACAACTCAGTTCATTAATGATCATTGTCAAAATCAGTTAACGTACGCAAGCACGTCGCTTCACAAGTAAATTCATAGAACATGAAATTAGCACAAAGTATGAATCACGTAATCGCGAGCAGCAAATTACGTCTAAAGTACGTACCTAAGTGGAAATATGTTACCTGAAAATAAACTCAATTAATAGTTACCTTTTTAGTTTATTAGTTTCTTCTTGAAAATTACATTCTTCCTGAAAATTTCTCGATAGCAAGTCGTCTTAACGTCGGACACGCACAGAATTTACCTGAAGTTCTTAAATATCTTATAGAACCGTATCCTGAAAAATAATGAATGTTAATAACATAAGTCATCAAGTCATTATAGCTTTATACTGATTTTATTCGGAGAAAGACTGTGTATTTGTTTACGGCTGTCAGTGCATTCGCACCGAGCGCTCGATCAGCTGTAGGCGCGTGACGTAGAAAGCAATTGTTTGCGGTCAACGACTGCCCTGTGCGGCGCGCAGACTTGACTGTTGCTTTGAGTATATGCCGCCGCCAAAACACAGTGCGGTATCCTTTGTACTCTCCGCATGTTTACATCTAGCTGTTAGTTTCTCACAAGTATGTCATTCCACAAAAATTTTGACGTTTGATATATGATGTATTCCCTTAGAGCGTCGTGATTTCAGAGTTTCTACTTCGACAGTGTTATCATGAATAATTTTGCGAATTCTATATGGACCGTTATAAAGCAGAAAAAATTTGCGACACAAGCCCTTTCCTTTGTGAGACAAACGATGGGACTTAATTAACACCTTCTGACCAACTGACAAGATTTTTGAACGACCAGGACGCTTAGCTGATTTCTCTCTTCTAGCAGCCGCAGATGCAATATTTTGTAGAGCCAGATTCACAACTTCAGAATGCCGCAGTTTCCGTGAAGGCGGAAAAGGAACGATTTCAGAAATGCGATTTGTCGGTGCTTTGTTTTTTAATATCAGTATAGGTGGTAAAGAAGTTGAGTCATTAGGAAGTTCATTCAGAATGTTTTGAAAAATATGAAGATACTGATCCCAAGTTCTGTGATTCTGATGACAATAAAGACAACACAATTTATTGATTTCCTTCATCCATCTCTCTGAAGCGTTAGGTTGGGGGTGAAAAAGTGAAATGAAAATTGGTTTAATCTTACGACGCCGTAGAGTACGAAGCCAAATTTTAGAACGAAACTGTGATCCATTATCTGATATAACCTTATCAACATGACCAACTTCTTTAAGAAAATGGTTAATGAACGCATTAGATACTGAACGAGCTGTTGCTTTGCGTAACGGTGTAAAACACACATATTTTGATGTCAACTCCACTGCTACGAAAATGTACACAAAACCATTAGTAGAACGAACCACTGGACCGAACAAATCAACTGCAGCCATGTCCTTTAATTTTGCTGGAATGATAGGAAACAACGGTGCTCTATGAGAAATTGTTGGCGGCTTAGCCTTTTGACATAATTTGCATTTGGCCAGAACAAATCGAATACGTTTTTCCATATTATTGAAGTAGCAATTTTCTCATAACTTATGAAAGCATTTTCTGGGACCAAAGTGTGCATAACTGAAATGCGTGTACCAAATCAGCTTATTAACCCACTCATCAGGAATACAAACTAACCAAACAGAGTTGTCGACCGATTTTCGTTTAAAAAGAATGTCATTGCGAACTAAATAATGCTGTCTAATCGCTACGCTTTCCTTTCTCCTCCACTTCTCCTCAATGTCCTTCCAGATTGGATCCTTATTTTGCTCCTTAGCGATGTCCTGGAGCGAAGACGAAATAAAGTTCTCAAACGCAACACCTTGAATATACATCAAACAATAATTGTTTTCCTTGCAGTCCTCTTCAGCACTTTGTTTCAAAACCATAGGTGCACGTGATAAAGCATCAGCAACAATATTTGAAGAACCCTGTATGTAAACAATACTAAAATCAAATTCCTGTAGGTACAGCGCCCATCGTGACAGTCTTCCATGAGTTAATTTTGTTGACATAAGAAATTCCAGAGCTCGATGATCGGTGTAAACCTTAGTATGTCTACCAAACAAAAATGTGCGAAATTTTGTGAAAGCCCAAACAACAGCCAAAGCTTCAAGTTCCGTAATCGAATAATTCTTTTCTGATTTAGAAAGAACACGACTTCCAAATGCAATAGTTTTCTGTACTACAACGCCGTCTTCTTCTATCTCTTGAAATAAATGTGCACCTAGGCCTTTGTATGATGAGTCCGTCGCCAAACAAAAATCTTTAGATAAATCCGGGTGTGAAATAAGTGGAGCAGCAACTAAAGCATCACGGAGTTGTTCAAATTCTGACTGAGCTTCCTCATGCCAACACCAATTAGATTTCTTTCCAGATAGTTCACATAAACGAGGTGTGGCCAAATTGTCCAATCTAACAAAGCGTCTAAGAAAATTACAGACACCAAGGAAACTACGAACATCACGTTTTGTAGTAGGAACAGCATAATCACGAATAGCATCAAGTTTTTCTGGATCAGGAAGAATACCTTCTGTAGAAATAATGTGACCGAGAAATTTCACCTGTGAACGTCCAAATTCAGATTTTTCCAAGTTTACTGTAATGCCAACTTTTGCAAAAATACGTAATAATGAATCCAAAATTTTGTTGTGCTCACTCCAAGAACGTTTAGCAATAAGAATGTCGTCAACATATGAAGTAATATTGTCACGAAGATAAACAGGTAAAATTTCATTTAAACTACGAATGAATGCTGCTGAAGATACAGTAAGTCCAAACGGTAATTTCTGAAGTCACTTTTGGGTAAAATAGTCATATCCGGTTATTGTTTACTTACTCACTAGATAGATTGATAGTTGAAGAGTTGTTTTGACAGATGCAAAGAATAGTGAAAGAGTAGGCAGCGGTGCAGAAAACTAGAAGAGAAATAGCACCACTACAGCTCGAGGCCCTATGCTCGCTACGGCACATATTCACTTAGAGTAGTGAATCCCCTGAGGACATTAATAGCTGCACATAAATTTCAGTTTGTGACTTAGTGGCCAATTTGGTGGGAGTGCGTACATAAATTGATCTAACCATGCACATGGATGTATGTCATTCTTAGAATTGCGGAAGATCTTAAATTTCCGAACAGTCCAAAAGTTTTTGTAATCAAAGTTTTCGCCTCGTGGCGACAAAGACCTACCGCGTCTGTCCCAGTCCCAATGTCGATTATTGTCAAGTTCGCGCGCCTGGCGCTCTGTTGTTGCATCCCGTAAATGAAACAAATTATTTTCTTCAAACCCCTCTGGTACCTGTGATTCTAAATTTCTTTTGCCGTCTTTTCCTACGATTTCGCCTTCAATTTGTTTGACTTGCTTTTTTAATGCCTCAAATTCCCTTTTCACGCGTTCATTAAATTTTCCCTGATTTTCAACATGTTTATTAATGTTCTGGTACTCTTCGGTTTCTGAAAATGGCAATGGAGCTGTATCATCTGAATCTCTGTCCCCATTTAAACTAAGACTTGTCAATTTATCTGCAATCTCCTCAACTCTTTCCGCTAAGTCACCTATTTTTTCTTTCTGTTTATTTACGTCTTCCGTAAGTGTCGCGACTCGCATTTCAGTATTAACACATTTAGTAGCTAACTGTTCATACTGTTGTGTTAGGTTATTTAATCTGTCATTCGGTACTGATACCTCGATTCTCTCAAATATTTCTTCCTTATCTTGTGCACGTTGTAAATTTAATTCTGAAAATTTTTGTACTATCGCGCGATCTCTTTCTTCCTGTTCTCTATCCTGTTCCTTTTGTCTAATCTCTACTGTAATTAATCTATTATTGTGAGCATTCAAAATCGGCTGTACTTCTTCTCTAATTTCTTTCATTAATTCATCTTTCATATTTTTGAAACATGTCCCTATTCGTGAGTCTAACCGTGTTTCCAATGTTTCCATCTCTGTTTCTAAACGTGTTGCCACTGTTTTTAATTCCGATCCTAACCGTGTTTCCATTGTCCCCATCTGTGTTTTTAATTCAGATCTAAGCTGTGTTTCCACTGTTCCCATATCATTTTTTAATTCAGATCCCAAAGTTCCCATCTCTGTTTTTAATTCAAATCTCAAAGTTCCCATCTCAGTTTAAATGTTCCTATTTGTGATCCCAAATTTAATATTGCACTCATCACTGCTCCGTACCAACTTGTTCGAAATTCTTTTCGCCCCTAACATTTCCCGCAAAACCAGTTTCCTTCGTCACAGCTGTAAAGCTATCTGTGTTCGATACTATTCCAGAATCTTCTATCGTTAATCTCGTATTCTGTGAATTATCTGATTGAGAAAAATTTTGAAATGGTTCCGGACTATTTTCTCGACTGATTAAATTGTTTTCCACTTCATTATTCATGATACTGTTTTCCTCTGTTGGCGAGTTCGCCATGTTAACAATTTCGTCATTCTCACTATCCATCATTTTTGCCTTTTTCATTGATCGCGTAATCATTTACAAAATATACCAAGCACGTCACTATATGAAAATTACACACAATGACACTTCATCACCAACAATACCATTCACACGAGATGTTTCCCTCAAACACGATTAACGAACAATTGAAATAATTGCACTAAATCGTCAAACGCGTATACAAGGCAATAAAAATTAAATTTTGAAAAATACCATTAGAAGAATGCCAATTACCAAATCTACACATGCAAAATAGACTACAGTTACTAAACTACAAATTACTACAACAATACTACTGTCTACTATTTTTACAATCAGAAGATTCCAAGGGACGATCCGAAGCAGCGGTCGCCACGTACATGGGGGCTTTATTTATATATATATAATAAGAATGCAAATATTTTTGGTAGCTGTCTGTCCGATTACGCAAGTCTCGTAAACGGCTGGCCCTGACTAGTTTTATTACGCAATCTGACTGCATGAACAACAACAAAGAATGAAATGAAAATTTCAGTTAATACAATTAATTAATTAAGTCCCCAGCAACTATAAAACCTACGAAACCAACAAAGCACAAGTGTAGCTGTTCTGTAGGTGGTAGTATGACTTAACGCACATCTGGCACGGTTCTTCTTCAACAAGACACGAATTTTTAAATACCAATTATACTGACGTGATAAAAGAAAATTAGAAATACTATAATTGTGCAAGAAAACCAAAATTACACTCTAATACAAGAACACACGCCAGATGCTTTGTTGACTGAACCTGTAATGTCACATTATTCAGGTCACTGAAAGAATAAAAGAATAAAAGAAAATACCTCCATATATATTGACGAAATGCACTCTGACCATTACAATATCTCCATTAGAACAACATCTGCTATCTCTCCCATCAAACCACTGCATAAAACATGGAACAACACTCTCAACTACCACATCTCACTCTGACTTCACGACAAGCAGTGTCCACCACAACTTCTCGGTAAGAACTGCCTGCCGCTACATCTCAATAAGCACTGCCAGTGGAGGCGGCGGAACAATACTCTCTGGCGCGATCTTTGGCGCTGTGGCTCAGTGTAGCCACCTTTCAACGTAAAGAAATATGAATGTTTTAGTTTGACCACTTTTTTCGCTTTGTGATAGATGGCACTGTAATTGTCACAAACGTATAAGTACGTGGTATCACGTAACATTCCGCCAGTGCGGACGGTATTTGATTCATGATACATTACCCGTTTTAAAATGGACCGTTTACCAATTTTTGAAAAGGTTGATATCGTGTTGATGTATGGCTATTGCGATCAATATGCCCAACGGCCGTGTGCCATGTGTGCGGCTCGGTATCCTGGACGACATCACCCAAATGTCCGGACCGTTCGCCGGATAGTTACGTTATTTAAGGAAACAGGAAAAGTTAAGCCACTTGTGAAACGTCAGCCACGACCTGCAACAAATAATGATGCCCAAGTAGGTGTTTTAGTTGCTGTCGCGGCTAATCCCCACATCAGTAGCAGACAAATTGCGCGATAATCGGGAACCTCAAAAACGTCGGAGTTGAGAATGCTACATCAACATCGATTGCACCCATACCATATTTCAATGCACCAGGAAATGCATGGCGACGACTTTGAACGTCGTGTACAGTTCTGCCACTGGGCACAAGAGAAATTACGGGACGATGACAGATTTTTTGTACGCGATCTATTTAGCGACGAAGCGTCATTCACCCACAGCGGTATCGTAAACCGGCCTATAATGCACTATTGGGCAACTGAAAATCCATGATGGCTGCGACAAGTGGAACATCAGCGACCTTGGCAGTTTAATGTATGGTGCGGCATTATGGGAGGAAGAATAATTGGCCCCCATTTTATCGATGGTAATCTAAATGGAGTCATGTATACTGATTTCCTACGTAATGTTCTACCGATATTACTACAAGATGTTTCACTGCATGACAGATTGGCGATGTACTTCCAACATAATGGATGTCCGGCACATAGGTCGCGTGTGGTTGAAGCGGTATTGAATAGCATATTTCATGACAGGTGGATTGGTCGTCGAAACACCATACCATGGCCCGCACGTTCACCGGATCTGACGTCTTATGATTTCTTGGAAAGTTGAAGGGTGTTTGCTGTCCTGAACCACCGAAAACGCCTGACAACATGCGTCAGCGCATTGTCAATGCATGTGCGAACATTACGGAAGGCGAACTATTCGCTGTTGAGAGGAATGTCGTTACACGTATTGCCACATGCATTGAGATTGACGGGCATCATTTTGAGCATTTATTGCATTAATGTGGTTTTTACAGGTAATCACGTTGTAACAGCATGCGTTCTCAGAAATGATAAGTTCACAAAGGTATATGTATCACATTGGAACAACAGAAATAAAATGTTTAAAGTACCTACGTTCTGTATTTTAATTTAAAAAACCTACCTGTTACCAACTGTTCGTCTAAATTGTGAGCCATATGTTTGTGACTGTTACAGCGCCATCTATCACAAAGCTTAAAAAGTGGTCCAACTAAAATATTTATATTCTTTACGTACTGCACGAATATGTAATAGAAAATGTGGGTTCCTTTTTAAAAAAACGCAGTTGATATCCGTTTGACCTATGGCAGAGTCATCTAGCGGGCCAACCATAGCGCCATCTGGTTCCCCCCTTCAAGCAAGACAAGTTTCGTTCTTTGTAATTTTTTTCGTTTAACACTTTTTATTTCGTGAGATATTTGGCCCGGTCACGATCAATGGACCACCCTGTGTAGAGATTTTCTCCCCCCGGGGACTGGATGTTTGTGTTGTCCTCATCATTTCATCATCATTCATGAAAGTGGTGAGACTGGACTGAGAAAAGATTAGAAAGTTGCACGGGGGCTGGTAACCGCGCGGTTGAGCGCCCTACAAACTAAACATCATCATCATTATGTGCTATATAGAGCTCCAGCTGGACTGTCGATATTTATCCACAACGATAGCTTCCGAACCATGATTTCAGTAACTATAAAATAAAGGTCAAAAATTAATTTGAGTCTTATATAATGATGACAATCAATGGCCGAGTAAACCGGCCAATTAGAAACGCGCTGAATGCAGGTAGGTGCGAAACACTGAAGCGATCTTATTATACAGTGTAGTATTCTATCAGTCGAGAACCAAAATCCACACCGACACTTCATGTTTATTGCGATTATGTTTTTCGTGTAATTCTACATAAGTGAAAGCATCACTCAGCCTCGGAACATGTTTACATGCGATCTTACGAGTGCGCATTCGTATGGAAATTACATTCGTGTCGAGATTTTTGTAACTTTCAATGGGGCTTGATAAGCGAATATTTGACGCCGCGAAATTAGATTTCAGGATTGTTCTTTTATTTATTCTAAAGTCTATTTTTCGAACTGGGACAACTCCACAATACACGAGATAACGTAAACTTTTCCTCTCTCAGCTGGCTAAATTGTAAGAGGTTTTACGGAAATTCTCGTTACAAGTTGGTCAACGTAGCTCTCCACAGGCAACATTTCGCGAAGAACAGTCTGCGCTGTTAGCATGTTCAAATGGTTCAAATGGCTCTGAGCGCTATGAGACTTTACATCTGTGGTCATCAGTCCGCTAGAACTTAGAACTACTTAAACCTAACTAACCTAAGGACATCACACACATCCACGCCCGAGGCAGGATTCGAACCTGCGACCGTAGCAGTCCCGCGGTTCCGGACTGAGCGCCTAGCTGTTAGCACGTCCGGCACAGTAATGAGTCACGACAGGAGCGTTCCAAATCTCATGCTCAGTAGTTAATTACTTTAGAAAGGTAGGAACCACTACAACTGCGGGAGAAGTCCGTGAGTACACTTGCTTGTGTACCTTAAAGTCACCCTCAGCAATACAAAGTTGGCACGCTGGAACGAGGAATCGAGAGGAGGAGACCACGAAGAAACGCCTATTGGCTGGAAGTGATATATGCTCAGCCAGTGATATGATGGAAAAATTTCAGCGCTTTAGAGTGCCAGAGGGCGAAGATTTGGACGGAATACCATCAACATGGTAAGTGGGGAATGGTTTCCAGTAGAGTGAAGACTGAAAACTTGGCCAAGATCCTTTCGAGAGATTCTGTGTTGGAGTTTATTCTCAAGACTCGAGGATCCAAATTTGACCTGCACTTGCCCTTGGTGCTGATACGATTACGTGATGACTTCAGTCTACTCGATGTTTTTCCGATTTCCATTCCAGTGCTTGGTGGTTTTGACTGCAGTCCGATGCTTATCTTCACGAGCAGTGGACTTGGTTTTCTTTTCTGAAACCAATCTTCCGACGTTTGATTGCACAACAGATCCAGCTTTTGCCTCTGCCGCCGGGTCAGGTTCAAATTCTATCAGCACGGTGCCTCGAAATTCGTTACAAATCTCACGTTAAAATGTCAAATGTGTAAGATTATGAACTGGATAGAACACGGTTCCCGAGGAATAGTGCATAATTCTGTGCCATGTGAATTTAGTGAAACCTGGTGACACAATGGTCTTCTTTCTTCTTTCTTGCGCATACGCCTTAATCCAGGGGTTGCGCAGAGTCGGCATGGTTAGAATCGGATTTGGCAAGGTTAATGTCAAGAGGTGGCCGGATGCCCTTCCTGTCGCCACTGGTGACAGAATGGTCAAAAGACACTAAAGTACACTTGCTTCATGATGGACAGTACAAAACCTAATATAGCGACATTCGTTGGCGTATGCTGTGAATATTATCGTATCTGAATGGGTTAAACATTATGACAAGATTTTGTAATTACAAATATGCTTTGTCACATGTTAGACGAACGTACTGATAAGGCACACTGGACAGGAATACAAAATTTTGATACGTTTATGCGAGCTTTATTAACAGTATAAACCAAATAATCTGTATAGCCACGAAGTACTTTTAGTGTCGCAGAGCAGAACAGAGTGGAACAGGAAACAGAAATAAAATTCTTGCACCATTTTTTCATATGCAGCATGCAACTAGAATTCGTCAGGTGCTTTCAAACGTCTGAATACAACACACTCCTATGTCAGTGACATATCATATCTAGTACAAAAAACTACTGTAAAACCCTTAGCAAGTAATCCAGAGGAATGTTACGAGCTCCTATTCAAAACAAATAGCGCTCAATTTTCCGCCCACCCGCGGAAATATAAACAGTGCAATGTGAGACCCCTGTAAGAGCGGTTGACGTAGCAAGTGCAGCTTGTACTGTATGTAATTGACAAACCGTCTCTGCTTACAAGCCATCTGAGCTTCTGTTTTATGTGCACTGCTCGGTAAATTAAGACTTCAGCATGAAACGCACTGTAGACGTAGCAGAATATTAGCTGCAGCATTTCATATTTCCTAAATTACTGCGATATTCGAGATTTTTGAATGCAGGAACGTTGTCTTTGACTATTTGACTTATTTATTGATACGAATAATAACTAGTATAGCAAGTTAACCCGCGTACCCAATTTCAAGTTAAATACAGTGCAGGTTTTGTGCTCACAGCATACATCGAAAATTTTAAAGTGTGTACCATAATTCTTTCCATTAGTGGATTCGTAAAGTAAATAATTTTGCCATGTATGCTAATTATGACTTTTAAGAGTGAAAATTAAATTTTCGATGTGTTACGTCACTTATGGCGTTTACCGAGATATATCAGGATATAACTATGCACTGGACTGCCATTTAACTACACTCCTGGAAATTGAAATGAGAACACCGTGAATTCATTGTCCCAGGAAGGGGAAACTTTATTGACACATTCCTGGGGTCAGATACATCACATGATCACACTGACAGAGCCACAGGCACATAGACACAGGCAACAGAGCATGCACAATGTCGGCACTAGTACAGTGTATATCTACCTCTCGCAGCAATGCAGGCTGCTATTCTCCCATGGAGACGATCGTAGAGATGCTGGATGTAGTCCTGTGGAACGGCTTGCCATGCCATTTCCACCTGGCGCCTCAGTTGGACCAGCGTTCGTGCTGGACGTGCAGACCGCGTGAGACGACGCTTCATCCAGTCCCAAACATGCTCAATGGGGGACAGATCCGGAGATCTTGCTGGCCAGGGTAGTTGACTTACACCTTCTAGAGCACGTTGGGTGGCACGGGATACATGCGGACGTGCATTGTCCTGTTGGAACAGCAAGTTCCCTTGCCAGTCTAGGAATGGTAGAACGATGGGTTCGATGACGGTTTGGATGTACCGTGCACTATTCAGTGTCCCCTCGACGATCACCAGTGGTGTACGGCCAGTGTAGGAGATCGCTCCCCACACCATGATGCCGGGTGTTGGCCCTGTGTGCCTCGGTTGTATGCAGTCCTGATTGTGGCGCTCACCTGCACGGCGCCAAACACGCATACGACCATCATTGGCACCAAGGCAGAAGCGACTCTCATCGCTGAAGACGACACGTCTCCATTCGTCCCTCCATTCACGCCTGTCGCGACACCACTGGAGGCGGGCTGCACGATGTTGGGGCGTGAGCGGAAGACGGCCTAACGGTGTGCGGGACCGTAGCCCAGCTTCATGGAGACGGTGGCGAATGGTCCTCGCCGATACCCCAGGAGCAACAGTGTCCCTAATTTGCTGGGAAGTGGCGGTGCGGTCCCCTACGGCACTGCGTAGGATCCTACGGTCTTGGCGTGCATCCGTGCGTCGCTGCGGTCCGGTCCCAGGACGATGGGCACGTGCACCTTCCGCCGACCACTGGCGACAACATCGATGCACTGTGGAGACCTCACGCCCCACGTGTTGAGCAATTCGGCGGTACGTCCACCCGGCCTCCCGCATGCCCACTATACGCCCTCGCTCAAAGTCCGTCAACTGCACATACGGTTCACGTCCACGCTGTCGCGGCATGCTACCAGTGTTAAAGACTGCGATGGAGCTCCGTATGCCACGGCAAACTGGCTGACACTGACGGCGGCGGTGCACAAATGCTGCGCAGCTAGCGCCATTCGACGGCCAACACCGCGGTTCCTGGTGTGTCCGTTGTGCCGTGCATGTGATCATTGCTTGTACAGCCCTCTCGCAGTGTCCGGAGCAAGTATGGAGGGTCTGACACACCGGTGTCAATGTGTTCTTTTTTCCATTTCCAGGAGTGTATTTAGATCAGTGATTGTCAATCTGCTGCCCGTCGACCTATGCTCCTCGAATCGAGTAATCGGGCCGCCTGTGTTTTTCAGCTGTATTTCATAATAATATCCATAAAGCCGGGTGACAATGGAAGATTTCAGTTAGATTACATCATGGTCAGGCAGAGGTTCCGACATCACATACTGGGTTGTATGGCGTACCCAGGAGCAGATATACACTCAGATCACAATGCGCTAATGATGAAGAGTAGGCTAAAGTTTAGTGACTAGACAGAAAGAATCAATACGCAAACAAGTGAAATGCGAAAGCACTAAGAAATGGCGAGATACGCGTTAAGTTCTCTATGAGTATAAGTACATCAATATGGAATAGGTCAGTAAGTAGTACAGTTGAGAAGGAATGGACATCTCTAAAAAGTGCCACCACGGAAGTTGGAAAGAAAAATATAGCTACAAAGAAGGTAACTGCAAAGAAACCATGGGTAACAGAAGAAATACTACAGTTGATCGGTTAAAGGAGTAAGTACAAAAATGTTAAGGGAAATTCAGGGACACATAAATACAAGTCGCTGACGAAGAAATAAATAGGAAGTGCAGGGAAGTTACGAAGTAATAACTGCATGAAAAATGTGAAGAAATCGAGAAAGAAATGATTGTCGGAAGGACAGACTCAACGTACAGGAACGTCAAAACAACCTCCGGTGTCATTATGGGGTGGTAACATTAAATGGTGGTAACATTGATAGTATAAGGAGGAAGAATGGTCTGATGTGATAGAAGAATGAACAGGAGTCGATTTAGAAGAGAAAGGGGATCCAGTATTACGATCAGAATTTAAAAGAGCTTCAAAGTACTTACGATCAAATAAACCAGAAGGGATAGACAACATTCCATCGGAATTTTTAAATTCCTTTGGGGACGTTTCTACAAAACGACTATTCACGTTGATGTGTAGAATGTATGAATCTGGCGACATATCATATGACTTTCGGAAAAGCATCATCCACACAATTCTGTAGACGGGAAGAGCTGACAAGTGAGAGAACTATCTCGCAATCAGCTCAACAGCTCTTGCATCCAAGTTGCTGACTAGAATTAGAAAAGATAATTGAGCATGTGCTACATGACGATCAGTTTGGCTTTAGAAAAGGTAAAGGCACTAGAGAGGCAATTCTGGAGTTGTGGTTGATAATGGAAGTAAGACTACAGAAATATCGAGAAACGTTCATAGGATTTGTTGACCTAGAAAAACGTTCGACAGCATAAAACGGTCCAAGATGTTCCAAATTCTGAGAAAAGCAGGGATAAGTTAGATGGAGAGAAGTGTAATATACAATATGTACAAGAGCGAAGAGTGAATAAAAAGAGTGGACGACCAATAACTTAGTGCTCGAGTTAAAGGTATGGAATACAGGGATGTAGTCTATCACCCCTACTGTTCAGTCTGTACATCGAAGAAGCAATGATGGAAGTAAAAGAAAGGTTCAGGAGTGGGATTAAAATTCGATGTGTAAGGACAAGAATGACACGTTTCGCTGATGACGTTGCTATCCTGAGCGAAAGTGAAGAAAAAAAAATGGCTCTGAGCACTATGCGACTTAACTTCTGAGGTCATCAGTCGCCTAGAACTTAGAACTAATTAAACCTAATTAACCTAAGGACATCACACACATCCATGCCCGAGGCAGGATTCGAACCTGCGACTGTAGCGGTCACGCGGTCCCAGACTGAAGCGCCTTTAACCGCACGGCCACACCGGCCGGCGAAAGTGAAGAAGAATTACATGACCTAGTTAATGGAATGAACAGTGTAATAAGTACAGAACATGAATTCAGAGTAAATCAAAGAAAGACCAAAATAATAAGCAGAACCAGAAATGAGAATAGTGAGAATCTTAACATCAGTACTGACGTTCTAGAAGTAGATGAAGTTAAGAAATTCTGCTACCTAAGTAGCAAAATAACCAACGACGGACGAAGTAAGCCGGACGTCGAAAGTAGACTAGCGCTGGCGAAAAGGACATTCCTGGTTAAGAGAAGTATACTAGCATCAAACGCAGGCCTTAATTCGAGGAAGAAATTACTGAGAATTTGGGTCTGCAGTACAGCTTTGTCTGGTTGTGAAACATGGACTGTGGGAAAACCGAAACAGAAGAGAATCGAAACATTTGAGATATGGTGCCACAGGCGAATGTTGAAAAGAAGGCGGACTGATAAGATAAGAAATGAGGAGGTTCTGCGCAGAATCGGACACGAAAGGAATATGTGGAAAACACTGACAAGGAGAAGGGACGGGAAGATAGGGCATCTGTTAATACATCAGGCAATGTCTTTCATGGAAGTGGAGGGAGCTGTAGAAAGCAAAACTGTAGAGGAAAACAGAGATTGGAATGTTGTTGTCATGGTCATCAGTACAGGGACTGGTTTGATGCAGCTCTCCATGCTACGCTATCCTGTGCAAGCTTGTTCATCTCCCAGTACCTACTGCAGCCTACATCCTTCTGAATCTGCTTAGTGTATTCATCTCTTGGTCTCCCTCTACGAATTTTACCCTCCACGCTGTCCTCCAGTACCAAATTGGTGATCCCTTGATGCCTCAGAACATGTCCTACCAACCGCTCCCCTCTTCTAGTCAAGTTGTGCCACAAACTCCTCCCCAATTCTATTCAATACCTCCTCATTAGTTATGTGATCTACCCATCTAATCTTCAACATTCTTGTGTAGAACCACATTTCGAAAGCTTCTATTCTAATCTTTTCCAAACTATTTATCGTCCATGTTTCACTTCCATACATAGCTACACTCCATACAAATACTTGCAGAAAAAGTTTCCTGACACGTAAATCTATACTCCATGTTAACAAATTTCGCTTCTTCAGAAACGCTTTCCTTTCCATAGCCAGTCTACATTTTATATCCTCTTTCCTCTCTGCTTCTACCGTCATAAGTTACTTTTCTGACAAGATAGCAAAACTCACTTACTACTTTAAGTGTCTCAATTCCTAATCTAATTCCTTCAACTGCTCTTCCACGTCCTTTGCTGTCTCTGATAGAATTCCACTGTATTCGGGAAACGTTTTTATTTCTGCACCATGGATTTTAATTCCTACTCCTAATATTTCGTTCGTTTCCTTTACTGCTTGCTCAATATATGGATTGAATAACATCCCTTCTCAACCACTGCTTCCCTTTCATTCCCCTCGGCTCATTTAAATACCACCTGGTTTCTGTAGAGCTTTCCGCTCCGTTTATTTCACCATGATACCTTCAGAATTTGAAAGAGAGCATTCCGATCAACATTGTAAAAAGCTTTCTCTAAGTCTACAAATGCTAGGAACGTAGCTTTCCCTATTATCTATTCTAAGATGAGTCGTTGGGTCAGTATTGCCTCACGTGTTTCTACGTTTCTATAGCATCAAAACTGATCTACTCCGAGGTCTGCTTCCACCATTTTTTGCATATGTCTTTAAAGAATTCGCGTTAGTATTTTGCAGCCGTGACTTATTAATTTGGTAGTTAGGTAATTTTCACACATGTCAGCACCTGCTTTCTTTCGGATTGGAATAATTACACTACTGGCCATTAAAATTGCGACACCACGAAGATGACGTGCTACAGACGCGAAATTTAACCGACAGGAAGATGATGCTGTGATATGCAAATGATCATCTTTTCAGAGCATTCACACAAGGTTGGCGATGGTGGCGACACCGACAACGTGCTGGCATGAGGAAAGTTTCCAACCGATTTCTCTTACACAAACAGCAGTTGACCGGCGTTGGCTGGTGAAACGTTGTTGTAATTCCTCGTGTAAAGAGGAGAAAGGCGTACCATCACGTTTCCGACTTTGATAAAGGTCGGATTGTAGCCTATCGCGATTGCGGTTTATCGTATCGCGACATTGCTGCTCGCGTTTGTCGAGATCCAATGACTGATAGTAGAATATGGAATCGGTGATTTCAGGAACGTAATACGGAACGCCGTGCTGCATCCCAACGGCCTCGTATCACTAGCAGTCGATATGACAGGCATCTTATCCGCATGGCTGTATCGGAGCGTGCAGCCACGTCTCGATCCCTGAGTCAACAGATGGGGACGTTTACAAGAGAACAACCATCTGCACGAACAGTTCGACGACGTTTGCCGCAGCATGAACTATCAGTTTGGAGACCATGGCTGCGGTTATTCCTGACGTTGCATCACAGACAGGAGCGCCTGCTATGGTGTAATCAACGACGAAAATGGGTGCACGAATGGCAAAACGTCATTTTTTGGACGAATCCGGGTTCTGTTTACAGCATTATGCTGGTCGCATCAGTGTTTGGCAACATCGCGGTGCACGCACATTGGAGGCGTGTATTCGTCATCGCCATACTGGCGTATCACCCGGCGTGATGGTATGGAGTGCCATTGGTTACACGTCTCGGTCACCTCTTGTTCGCACTGATGGCACTTAGAACAGTGGACGTTACATTTCAGATGTGTTACACCCCGTGGCTCTATCCTTCACTCGATCCGTGCGAAACCCTACGTTTCAGCAGGATAATGCACGACCGCATGTCGCAGGTCCTTTACGGGCCTTTCTGGATACAGAAAATGTTCGACTGCTACCCTGGCCAGCATATTCTGCAGATCTCTCACCATTGGAAAACGTCTGGTCAATGGTGGCCGAGCAACTGGCTCGTCACAATACGCCAGTCACTACTCTTGATGAATTGTGGTATCGTGTTGAAGCCTCGTGGCCATTCAAGCTCTGTTTGACTCAATGCCCAGGCGTATCAAGGCCATTATTACGGACAGACGTGGTTCGTCTGGGTATTGATTTCTCAGGACCTATGCACCCAAATTGCGTGAAAATGTAATCACATGTCAGTTCTAGGATAATATATTTGTCCAATGAATACCGTTTATCATCTGCATTTTTTCTTGGTGTAGCACTTTTAATGGCCAGTAGTGTATATTCTTCTTAAGGTCTGACGGTGTTCCTCCTGTCTCATACATCTTGCTAACAAGATGGTAGAGTTTTGTCAGGACTGGCTCTCCCAAGGCCATCAGTAGTTCTAATGGAATGATGTCTACTCCCGGGTGCTTCTTTCGACTCAGGTCTTCCAGTGCTCTGTCAAACTCGTCACGCAGTATCATAGCCCCCATTTCATCTTCATCTACGTCCTCTTCGATTTCCATAACACAACTGTCAAGTACATCGCCCTTGTATAGACCTTCTAAATGCTCCTTCCACCTTTCGACTTTTCCTTCTCTATCTTACCGCTAGTGATATATGCCTCTACATCTTTACATTTTTTGTCCGCCGCTAGTGGTCTCGCGGTAGCGTTCTCGCTTCCCGAGCACGGGGTCCCGGGTTCGATTCCCGGCGGGGTCAGGGATTTTCACCTGCCTCGAGATGACTGGGTGTTTGTGTTGTCCTCATCATTTCGTCATCATCCAGGAAAGTGGCGAAATTGGATTGAGCAAAGATTGGGTAATTGTACGGGCGCTGATAACCACGCAGTTGAGCGCCCCACAAACCAAACGTCATCATCATCTTTACATTTGTCCTCTAGCCATCCCTGCATAGAAATTTTGCACTTCTTGTCGATCTCATTTTTGAGACGTTTGTATTCTTTTTTGCCCGCTTCATTTACTGCTTTTCTTATATTTTCTCCTTTCATCAATTAAATTCAGCATCTCTTCTGCTACTCTAGGATTTCTACTAGCGTTCGTCTTTTTTACCTACTTGATCCGCTGCTGCCTTCACCGTTTCATCTCTCAAAGCTACCCATTCTTCTTCTACTGTATCTCTTACCTCGGCCTTGGCAATCATTCTCTAACGCTCTCTCTGAAACTCTCTACAACCTCTGGTTCTTTCAGTTCATCCAGGTCCCATCTCCTTAAATTTCCTCCTTTTTGCAGTTTCTTCTGTTTTAAACTGCAGTTTATAACCAATAAATAGTGATGAGAGTCCACATCTGCCCCTGGAAATATCTTACAATTTAAAACCTGGTTCCTAAATCTCTGTCTTACCATTATGTACTGTGTCTGAAATCTTCCAGTGTCTCCAGACCTCTTCTACATATACAACCTTCTTTCACGATTCTTAAACGAAGAACGGTTAAGTTATGCTCTGTGCAAAATTCTATCAGGCGGATTCCTATTTCGTTCCTTACCCCCATTTCATATGCACCTATTACTTTTCCTTCTCTTCCTTTACCTACTATCGAATTCCACTCCGCCATGACTATAAAGTTTTCATCTGTCTTCACTATGTGAATGATTTCTTTTATCGCTTCATAGATTTCTTCAATCTCTTCATCATTTGAGGAGCTAGTTGGCATATAAACTTTGACTACTGTGGTAGGCGTTAGGTTCGTGTCTGTCTTGGCTACAATAATGCGTTCACTATGCTTTTCGTAGTAGCATAACCGCGCTCCTATTTTTTTGTTCCTTATTAAACCTACTCCTGCGTAACCCTTATTTGATTATTCATTTATAACCCTGTACTAACCTGACCACAAGTCTTGTTTCTCATGCCACCGAACTTCACTAATTTTCACTATATCTAACTTTAACCTATCCATTTCTTTTTTTAAATTTTCTAACCTACATGCTCGATTAAGGGATCTGACATTCCACGCTCCGATCCGTAGAACGCCAGTTTTCTTTCTCCTGATAACGACGTCCTCTTGACTAGTCCCCGCCCGGAGATCCGAATGGGGGACTATTTTACCTCCGGAATATTTTACCCAAGAGGACGCCATCAGTGCTACTCTAAGATGAAGAGACTGGCGCAGGCGAGAAATTCGTGGCAGGTCGCATCAAATCAGTTAGAAGACTGATGACCTAAAAAAATGCATATAACAACCAACAGATAATCAAAAAGCTTCAAATAACGGTAGGAGCTTCTTCAGAGTATAGTTTTCATACACAGTAAGAAGCAAAAATACGTGAAGACAGTAATACTTTGATATAGGCTTAATTTTGACTGACGTTGGTGAATCTGAGCGTGAATTTGGTCGCTTGCCTCAGAGGCAACGGGGTAATAGGGCGGCCACTGCGACGTTAGAGCATGTGAGAGGGAGAATGTTTCATTGTTTGTATTCGAGTAACTGCGACTCAGGAGCGTATGCGACCTGTACCTATCAGATGCCAAGCTACAAAATTTGACATGAAACTAACATGGACTCGTGAACGAACATACACCTACAGCTATCTTCAAATGCAGTACTTAATTATGGCAAGAATCATTAAGATGATGAATGTTATTGTAATACAATGGAGTGAGTAGAGGAAAACTGGCATTTAAATAATTTATCAGTTGAAAAAAGGTTCAAATGGCTCTGGGCATTATGGGACTTAACTTCTGAGGTCATCATTCCCCTAGAACTTAGAACTGGTTAAACCTAAATAACCTAAGGACAACACACATATCCATGCCCAAGGCAGGATTCGAACCTGCGACCGTAGCAGTCGCGCGGTTCCGGACTGAAGCGCCTAGAACCACTCGGCCACCACGGCCGGCAATTTTCAGTATTCTGTGATGATGTTTCATATTCAAATGTGCATTTAAATATAATTACAAATACTATTATTAATCATTTAATCATTCTTTCACATTACTGTGACAAAGCCTTGCGGTCGCTGTAATCTGATTCGGAGAAAAGTCAACATGAAGTGTCGCAAATGATGCCGACTTTCAACGACGGGTACGTGGGGTCCGTCGCCAGCGTATCGCACCCTCATTATTGCTACTCTGTTGGGGACTCACTAAGCACTTCGGACTTTGGGACTCATAACACACTAATTAATGCAGGTTAGCATTTAATAATGGAATAGGTACGCATGCGATCTGAGGTGCAACCAGACAGTGTCGCTATTGGCCCTTGGAAAAAAAAAGACCTTTGAAGACCACTGATTTGGACGAAAAGGCAATAATACTACGTAATTGTTACAAAATCCTTGTAAGGAGAAATATTTTTAGCTTTCCAGAAATCTGGTCTGATGATGAATTGATACAGCCGAGACTGGTTATTTCTGTCATGTGATTTTATATTCAATAAAAGAATTTGTAATAAAAACTCGTTTTTCACATTATATTTTCGAAAAATCATTAAAAAAATTGAAAAAGCTTTTGTGTAATGTTCCGCTTGAAAGATGCTACTAATGCCTTAGTTGAATAGAACTCTAATGTACGGTTACTGGACCCACACTTTATAACCAGGAGATTTGCTTGAGCGGATTGTACCATTCGACGTGCTTTTTGTCGTGGCTAGGATATAGTGCCCTTCCAGGGATGAATTCCCACTCGAAACTACGTCTACACGGGCTCAAATGGTTCGTTTTGAAGTGTAAAGTGAATTTATATACATCTGTTTTTGTCAGCGGCGCATCGATTAATCCGGAGTACTGGCGCAGCTAAAGTTCGTACTAAAACGACGAGAGAGAAAGACAGAGAGAGAGAGAGAGAGAGAGAGAGAGAGAGAGAACGTCGTAAAACTGGTGACGTGTCGGTGTATGAGTGTACATACAGGCAGCTGATCCGCTGTGTGCGCTCCTCTGGCGAGGTCATGCGGGACTGGGCGATGTCTCTTTGATGTCGCCATCACGAACGCTCTCGTGGAAACGCGGCGTCACTAACTAAAGTTTACGGCATTTAGGGAAAAGGTTAGCGCTTGAAAAGAAAATTGCCAGCGGCTATGGTGGTGCTGCTAATGGGATCAAGGCCGCCGGTAACCGCGTTACTTCGCAAGTGTTCACGGGTAAGCCCATTACCCGCGGCTAACGCTCCAGCTCTGCACGTGCGGATGCCTGGATGTGGCACGGCTCCTGCACGCCTTCACTGACCCGGAGCAGCTGCCTGTGAATCGTTAAAACGCTTCTCGAAATTTACTTACCTCTACATTCACAGGGAGATTTGCTTGTTTGTTAAGTTGGTACAACAACTTAGGGAGTGGCAATGTAGTTACTACTTTGCACGAGCCATACGTTACATTAACAAGGTATGATCCTAAAAGTACAATCATTAATATCATCATATGCAATCACAGTTAGTTTACGTAATTTACTTTGAATGATCGTTCATTTTTATTTACTAATTTATTCACTTTGCTTCACATTACAACCTACATTTCACATTAGACCAGTTGTTCAGTATTATTTCCACAGTCACTTTAAATAACTTAATAACGTGAGTTGATCCGTTATAAATGGTATGTGAAGGCCTGCTATTGCGAAAGCAATGGGTGGGTTTATAAATAACTTTTCTGCTACCAAACCGTCGTACGTCAAAAACATTACGTAAAAATGCCATAGTACATGGGAAAAACGAACTTGAAAATGGGAATCATTTCGAAAGACACGTCTCGTAAAATACAAGTAAAAGAAAATCCTAACTGGTACAAAACAGTTGTTTGTAAACAGATCCAAAATAGTGACGGATAGACGCTAATGAAGTGGATATGTCGAACATTATGAATGGCAAATCTGACATTTATCAGGAGAACCAAATAATTGTTCCAATAACAACTAATTTTTAATATAACACACTTTAAATCTGACTGAAAACTATGAAATAATTTCTGATAATCCTACATAGACTCCTATCTCCATGAAGCCATTCTTCAAAGTTTTTCATTGTGAATTTTTGACAGCAGTGTAAATACTTGCAGAATCTGGAACGATAAACGCGAGGAGCATGCAATACATAATACATGCATGAATAATTCACTTCGTTACTCTTGTCTATTGTATGCACCCCACCTTTTTCGTTTTTAGGGTTTCATAACTAAATCCTTGAAAAAAGGAACTCGTATAGGATCTCTTTGTTGTTACTCTGTCTCTATGTCTGTCGAACTGTAAAAAACCCTTTTTTCTCAGGAACGGGTATACGTGTCCAGCTGACAGTTATGTCCCATATTACAGTCTGTGGTCCCTTAACTATGCAGAAAAGTGAAGCTTCTAAGTCAGTGCACTCAAGAGATATGGCCATCTACCTTTATACTCGCAAACTCATTCATGAGAACCTGTAGAGTGCTTCCCATTGGCCTAAAATCATGAAATTAGCAACAAGCAATTTCCGCACTAAAACCGAAGGAAAAAACTGATAACGGTTGCAGCGCGGGGTAGCCGCGCAGTCTAAGGCGTCTTGTCACAGTCGCCGCGGCTCCCCCTCTCGGAGGTTCGAGTCCTCCCTCGGTCATCGGTGTGTGTGTTGTCCACAGCGTAAGTTAGATTAAGTAGTGTATAAGCTTAGGAGGCTGATGACATAAGCACTTAGGTTATATCAGATCTTACCACAATTTTTTTTTGAAAACTGTTAATCTGTTACTATATCACAGGCAAATATTTGTGTCTTTTGATATCAGACTGTTCGTCTGCTATGACTCCCTTTTCTGAGTAACGCTTGGACGCAAAGTTGAAATTGGCGTCACATATTGAGGGCTGTAGTTCTTTGGTATTACAACAATATTTAGATTTTGAGTCTATACAATCAAAAGATACAGCCATTTATGTCACCATTTTGATATTTGCAAGCTCACTTATTACAAACCATGGGATATTTCCTTTTGATGTAAAATTATCAAATTTGACAAGAAGGAAGGTTTGACGTTACATTAAGGCAAGAAATGGTGAAATGACTGGTTTGCTGTTGTCAAAGGTTATCGCCTTTGACTCAAGATGGAAATGTCTTCTCGTCCCGGGTTTGAATGCCACCGCTGCTTAAATTTTGATTACAATTAAAAGAAAACAGCCCTCGGTCAGTAATTTTTAACGAATTTGTTAAACATTAGTGACCGAGGGCTGTTTTCTTTTAATTGTAACGATTCACGGTCTCTGAACGTGCAGCCACGTACAAAATCTTTGTAAATTTTGATTAATAATCAGCAATGATAGCCGAAGATTTCTGTCGTAAGGAGACACCCTCATTCTGCCAACGGCCTTGTCAAAGAGGGTGGAGGAGCGCACAGTGGCTAAGGGCACTCTCTTGTCCTAGGGGTGGGAATCTGCCCCTAAAGGCAGAAGAATCAGCAGCGACCAACGGCATGAGGATGCAGAAGGCAAAGGAAACCACTGCATTATAGATACGTAACTTGTATCCACATGACATGTGGCCTGCAATTGAAAAAGTTTCATGATGATCTCTCCATTGGCAAAAGATTCCGGATTAGTAGTCTATTCCTATTCAGAACTCCGGGAGGGGACTGCCTAGGGGAAGGATACCAAGAGAAAAAGATTGAATAATCAACGGAAGGATAACGTAGAATGTCAGAATATTGAACGTGGTATGGAAACTAGAAAATTTGAAAAGAGGTAGCAGTGACGGAAATGCGGCGGGATCCGCGAAGCGGCCCGCGAACAACAAAACAACGGGAGAGGACGGACGCGACCAACGGAGGACGTTACGACACAACAAGAACAGCCAACAAAGTAACGAACCAAACAAGACAACCACGTCCACTGGAATAGAAACAGGAAAGTCAATTCGCTGTCTGAGGTGATATGTCCTGAGACGCACGGGATGTTAGACTGCTGGCTGGAACGGAACGCATTATCGGATAGGACAGACGTCCTCATTTGTTAAGAGTCCCGGAACCCATTCGTTCCTTTCCTCTTGTCGGACCTTTGGAGTTATGGATGGGGGGAATTGACTGGTTTGAGGATATTTTTTGGATGTTCAAGGTGTGGATTGGTCAGGGAATGGGATGTTGTCGGACGTCGGCGTATTCTTGGCTTCCTGCGCCCCAACGTGCCGACGACGTTGTGGCTTGGCGAACGAGCATGCCCCCATGATGAGGGCAGCGTAGGCGTTCCCGGCGTCTTGGGGTTTATGTCGGATGGCTGTTGGCAGTTGTGGAGCAGCCTTCTTCTGAGCTTCATCGGAGAACGGGGCTGCCTTCGGCTTGGTGGCTGCCTCAACCTTTTGGAAGGCGGCCAATTGAAGCAACCCTTCCAAGTCCTTGGAGATCCGCACCGCCAGTTTCTTCTTGGGGGGCAGCGGGGCGGGATCTGGCTCCGATTCCGTTGTGTCCATTGCCTCTATGGAACCCCGCCCCGACGGCGACAGGTGGGGTGGGGTGGGCCGCAAGGCTTTCGTGGCAGAAGCCACTTCAGCCCGCAGCCGCTGGATTTCCCTGTGTGCCGCGCCAGTTCGTCACGTAGGGCGGCCCTCTCTGCCAAGAATGCGGCTTTCAGGTCCGCTATTGCGTTTTCTGTGGCCGCACGGAGCTTGTTGTGCGGTACAGCGGAGTCATAGCGGCGTCTTTCGGGGAGCGGAGGGGTCCCTGATGCTGCTGCTCTGTTCCTGCCGCAGGATGTAACTGCAGTCACCGAAACTAGCGACTTGTTTTCCTTCACAGTTTGCGCACTTCGGCGCGACGTCGCGCGGCTTAGTGCAGTCAAGGGTGTCGTGCGGCTCTGCGTACTTCATGCACACCACATATTTGTGCCGATAGCATTTAGCCACATGGCCAATCTGCTGGCAGAGGAAGGAATGCACATCTCGGCATGTTGGCTGAGCGCGAGGCAGGCGCTTAAGTATGCTATCGGGGGCGCCACTATCGGCCGCTGGGACCACGTGTTCCACGGTGACGCCTTCCCACTAAAAGCGGGCCTGGAGGCGCGCGCCGCCACAGCTTACGGCGCGGTTACACAGAGACCTCTATGGGTCTGCGACGTCCATGACGTAGCGAGTACTCTGTTCAGGAATCACAAGAGGAGGATGTGTACTTACAAAAGGGCGTGTGATGTTCGAAAATTTTAGTTAGATTACATCATGGTCAGCCAGAGATTCCGAAATCAGATACTGGATTGTAACGCGTACCCAAGAGCAGATATAGACTCAGATCACAATACAGTAGTGATGAAGAGTAGGCTGAAGCTTAAGACATTAGTCAGGAAGAATCAATGCCAAAGAAGTGGGATATAGAAGTAATAATGAACGTCGAAATACAGTTGAAGTTTTCTAAGGCTATAGATACAGCAAAAGGCAGTGCAGTTGAAGGGGAATGAATATCTCTAAACGAAAACATAGGTACAAAGAAGGTAACTGCGAAGAAACCATGGGTAACAGAAGAAACACTTCAGTTGATCGATGAAAGGAGGACGTACAAAAACGTTCTGGGAAACTCAGGAATACTGAACTACAAGTCGCTGAGAAATGAAATAAATAGAAAGTGCAAGGAAGATAAGGCGAATTGCTTGCAGGAAAAATGTGAAGACATCGAAAAACGATTGATTATCGGAAGGACAGAGTCAGCATACAGAAAAGTCAAAATAACCTTCCGTTACATTAAAGGCAAGAGTGACAACATTAAGAGTGCAACGGCAATTACACTGTTAAATGCAGAGGAGAGAGCGGATAGGTGGGATGAATACATTGAATGCTTTTATGAGGGGGATGATTTGTGTGTTGTGATAGAAGAAGAAACAGGAGTCGATTTAGAAGAGTTAGGGGATCCAGTGTTAGAATCGGAATTTAAAAGAGCTTTGGAGGACTTAAGATCGAATAGGGCAGAAGGAATAGATAACATTCCATTAGAATTTCTAAATTCATTGGGGGAAATGTCAACAAAGCGACTATTCACGTTGGTGTGTAAAATGTATGAGTCTGGCAACATACCATCTGACTTAAAAAGGGTTCTGAGCACTATGGGACTTAACATCGGAGGTCATCAGTCGCCTAGAACTTAGAACTACTTAAACCTAACTAACCTAAGGACATCACACACATCCATGCCCGAGGCAGGATTCGAACCTGCTACCGTAGCGGTCGTGCGGCTCCAGACTGCAGCGCCCAGAACCGCTCGGCCACTCCGGCCGGCATACTGCATACCATCTGACTTTCGGCACAGCATCATCCACACAATTTCGAAGACGGCAAGAGCTGACAAGTGCGAGAATTATCGCACAATCTGATTAACAGCTCTTGCATCCAAGTTGCTGACAAGAATAATATACAGAAGAATGGAAAAGAAAATTGAGGATGCTTTAGACGACGATCAGTTTGGGCTTAGGAAAGATAAAGGCACGAGAGAGGCAATTCTGATGTTTCTGTTAAAAATGGAAGCAAGACTAAAGAAAAATAATACACGTTCATAGGACTTGTCGACTTGGAAAAAGCGTTCGACAGTGTAAAATGGTGCAGGATGTTCGAAATTCTGAAAAAAGTAGGGGTAAGTTATATGGAGAGACGGGTCATATAGAATATGCACAACAGCCAAGAGAAAATGATAAGACTGGGAGGCCAAGAACGAAGTGCTCGTATTAAAAAGTATGTAGTCTGGCAAGTATGTAGCCTTTCGACCCTAGATTTCAGTCTGTACATCAAGGAAGCAATGATGTAAATAAAAGAAAGGTTACGGAATGGAATTAAAATTCAAGGTGTAACGATATCAGTTATACGATTCGCTGATGACATTGCTATCCTCAGTGAAAGTGGAGAAGAATTGCATGATCTGCTGAACGGAATGAACAGTCTAATGAGTACAGGGAGGGATTGAGAGTAAATTGCAGAAAGACAAAGGTAATGAGAAGTAGTAGAAATGAGAATAGCAAGAAAACATCAGGACTGTTGGTCACGAAGTAGATGAAGTTAAGGAACTCTACTACCTAGGCAGAAAAATAACCAATGACGGACGGAGAAGGGACGACATCAAAAGCAGACTAGGAATGGCAAAAAGGGCACTCCTGGCCAAGAGAAGTCTACTATTATCAAATATCGGCCTTAATTTGAGGAAGAAATTTCTGAGAATGTACGTTTCAAGTACAGAATTGTATGATAGTAAAACGTGGACTGTGGGAAACCGGAACAGAAGAGAATCGAAGCATTTGAGATGTGGTGCTACAGACGAATGTGGAAAATTAGGTTGACTCATAAGGTAAGGAATGAGGAGGTTCTGCGCAAAATCGGAGAGGAAAGGAACATGTGGAAAACGCTGATAAGGAGAGAGGACGGGATGATAGTACGTCTCTTAAGACCTGACGGAATAACTTCCATGGTACTAGAGGGAGCTGTAGAGGGCAAAAACTGTAGAGGAAGACAGAGACTGGAATACATCCAGCAAACAATTGAGGACGTTGTTGCAAGTGCTACTGTGAGATGAAGAGATTCGTACAGGAGAGGAATTCTTTGCGGGCCGCATTAAACCAGTCAGTAGACTGATGATTAAAAAACGGTTATTGCACACGTAAAAATATTACTTTTGTCATTTGTTATCCTTCTTAAAACATGAAGCTAAAACATTATCGAAAGTCTTGGAATCTCTGGGATCGATATCTTGCCAGTATCAGTGTCGACAACAGGCAAAAATCGTCGAGATCCTCCTCGATTCCCGAAATGGATGAAGTGTCTGTAGGCATAAAGATGTGTGTGCGGAACCTACTCGCGATTCCTACTGGCATTGGGCGGTTTTTTTAATTTTCATGAATATTAAAAATTCACAAACACAGATATCCATGGCCATATGAGTGGCGTTATGAATTTGCGTGGGACCAGGAAATATTGTTTTACACTTTTTTGTCCGATTACAAATTGATTTGTTTTTGAAATTGAGTTTCATTAAATAAATTATTTTCAGCTTTTCATAGCCTTGTGCGTGTGAAATATTTCATTAGATATAAAATACACTCACGCGATTTTAACAGAGTAGTGTCCTATAGTTCAGGTTTACTTCAGTTTTTTTGCACCTGAGACGACCACTATATTGCTTTCTTCTTCGTATATTTCGCGTAAATACCGCGAAGATTAAAAGTAGACATTCGAGCCCACATAAAGGCTTACCAGCAATCGTTCTTCCCACGAAACTTTCGCGATTAGCACAAGAAAAAGGGGACATTTCAGTGGTCACAAAGTACCCTCTGTCATATATGAGACACGAAAGCGAGATAACATGCATTGTTACCCTGGTGTGAGCTATGTTGTATGCTTCAGCTGTCCAATTCATCGGGAAATTGGTTTAAAATCAACTGCAAAATATGTCCCGAACAGACGGATAGAAAATAAAACGACCTAATTAAAAACAAAAAATGTAAAAGTGTTAAAGGCAACGTATCGCGTTTTGTACATAACTTAACAAATTAAGGAGATGTTCTAAAAGCACAGTATTACCCTGCTCACCTCTTCACTGCAAAAATAATGAGACAAACTAGAACATAAGTAACTTATGAACAACCATCTAGGTGCCACAACAATGAACTGACTGGTTGTAAGTGCCAGTAAGAACATTTTTCTTTCACTGCGTTTCATATTTTATTATGCATTACAGAAATACGGCAGTATTTTTTAAATTAAAACAGTTGTAGTCCCTAAAAATGAATTTCTCAAATGTTTTAAATATTATGCAAGAGAATAATAGAATGAAATTCAAGAAAAAATTTTTCAGTATTAGCTTCTGCTTCCTATTCCGTTCTTGGGATCAGATGTCGCAAAGTTTACTACAGGTCTATCTAGGCTGTAGAGCAAAAACGGCTAGCGTGGTTGGCCTTGCAGGTTAAGTACAGCGTGGCACACATCATCCATGGACTTTCCTCTTATGAATACAATGGCATTTTTCCAGTCTTTTTTTTTTTCAGAGTAAGAATTTTAAATAGCTGTTTGAGGTAGATGGGTGTGATTCACTTTGATCATACTGTAATTCGAGATGTGACACCCCTGCATTGATAACAGTGTTTCAGAAGCATTTTTAAATTCAGGGAACTCAGCGGTACAGAGTGACTATAATTGACGCTAATCTTTCAAACCGGTGTAGAAATAACACCACCGGTCAGAATGACATCAAATTGCAACAGAATATACTTGGAGAAGGGGGAAAACGTATGGCAGAAGAAAAATAAACAGTTACAAAATGGTTCAATTGGCTCTGAGCACTATGGGACTTAACATCTGAGGTCATCAGTCCCCTAGAACTCAGAACTACTTAAGCCTAACTAACCTAAGGACATCACACACATCCAAGCACGAGGCAGGATTCGAACCTGTGACCGTAGCGATCGCGCGATTCCAGGTTGACGCGCCTAGAACCGCTCGGCCACACTGGCCGGCTTAACAGTTACAAAATGTAGCAATTTCTTCCAAATCAATCCTGCCGCTTCAGCGTGTAGAAGTAACAAAAATGCACAGAAACTTCCGCATTGTTAGTGTAAGTTATATACGTTGAGATCTTGTCGACTATGTGATTCTGTTAGAGATGGCAAAGAAATTGTAGATGCAGATGAATGGAATTAGGGATACCTTAGGAAGAGGTTATATGATGACAGTGTTTTTAAGATTGTATTTGTCTGGTGTGTAGGTCAAAAAATGGATCAAATAGCTCTAAGCACTATGGAACTTAACATCTGAGGTCATCTGTCCCCTAGACTTAGAACTAAGTAAACCTAACTAAACTTAGGGCATCACACACATCCATGTCCGAGGCAAGATTCAAACCTGCGACCGTAGCAGCAGCGCGGTTCCGGACTGAAGCGCCTAGAACCGCTCGGCCAAAGCGGCCGGCTGTCTGGTGTGTAGCCTTATACTGATGTGAAACATGGACGATAAATACTTCAGACTAGACGTGAATAGAAACTTTCGAAATGTGGTGCAACAGAAGAATACAAGAGGTTAGATGGACTTGAAGCATCAGTGAATCGTCAAATTGGCTGTGGTGGGAAATATGAAGGGGAAAGATTGTAGAGGAAGACCAGAACAATTTCAAATGCAAAGTAAACTGAAGTAGGTGTAGGCTCCAGGATCAATGCAGAGATGAAGAGGCTCGCACAGGAGCAACCTGCTGAAAGATGCATCAAACCAATCTTTGGACTGAAGAACACAGCGGGAAACAATAGAGATTCTTGATAGTCAGCCTGAGTTACCCAGGTCCGTAGGTTCAGTACTGGCTCCGTGGACCTTGTGGATAGTGTTTTGATGGAATGACCATTCTTCAAACATTTCAATTTACGGTGTAGTCCTTCTCCAAAGACTCTTCTCCTATTTGGATAACATGGTTTTGAAGATAAAGCAGCGATTATTATGATTAATCAATTATTCAAAAACAGTCTTAATCGCATTTATTATTATTATACCTCCGACCCGACGTAGGGGTCATCTTGTAGGCGTTTACACTGTTAAATTATAGATATCCAGGAAGACTCCATTATACAACAGCTAAAATTACGTAAATTTAAAATATGTTACCCTCTGATCGACTGTTGGTGGTGTCACTCCTGTCTACATAACGGCAGGAAACTATGCGAGACTATCCCTTCGTATGGGCTTAAATAGCGTGCTGAGATCACGTGAATAGACGGTTGGCGGTATAATAATAATACATGCGATTGAGACTGTTTTTGAATTATTGACTCTTATCCTATTCAACTTTCTCCTGGTCCTAAAGCGCAATCCCACGTTCAGTGTCAATCTTCCTGCATCACGGCATGCATGTTCCCGATCTTCAAGATATCTTGGGTGTGCAGATCTGTATTCCTGTAGTGCAGGAAGAGCGTGTTGCTTCAGATGATGACTGTGCCTCCCATGTCGGTTTGGACGCTTAGTAAGCAACGTCGTCGAGGATAAGTCAGGTTGATTCATTGCGCTGTATCCTCTTCACATCTGGTACTCTATGTTGAGTCCATTGCAGGCGCTCAGTAGCAGCTACGTCCGCGTACTAACAGTATTACCACACACAACGTTCTCTAGAAGTCATTCTTCTCCACAGGCATATTCGTTTGTTTCTCGCCTTCTAATTAGGTGCAGATATGTGGTATATGGGCCGTGAAGCGTGAGAAAGTGGGCCTGTCCTGTTTTGTGACAGTTGTTTAATGTCGTGTGAAAGAACGATAAGAAACAGATTAATGATAGCATTGGTAATGTATTAGATAGCCTTCCTCTTTCCTCGCGTTAATTCGTCGTACAGAGTCAATTATTTTCATGATTTGGTCAAATTATTTTATTTTGATTCTTCCTGTCACCGCAGTCGTCAATTTAAGGACTTGCAATTGTGTGCGCTGGTTACATCTCACAAACTAGCAAGCCGTGCTTTAAGCCCTGCGAGCAGGTTGATATAATTTGCTGCGTATCAGAGAAATTTGAGTGAATGTATGTCAGTATTACGTTAGCATGGTACTCGTCCATAACAAATGTGGCACTCTGACGAAAGTATTTGAACTTACGAGTTTCCGTGGAAATGAGATTTACCACTGAACGTTGTTGCGACAGAGAACTCTGGTGATGCGAATTTACGGATTCCGATAAATCTTAAAAATAAGAAAACTTGTAATTGTAAAATAAATAAATACTGATTAAAATGTTTCTGGGTTTCAGAATGCGTGGCTATTTTTGATTATTTGGCTACGTCCGACATATAGGGGGCTACCAATGCACTTGTTGTAACACCTTGGTAATTTGACACACTATTGTTCAATAAATCAATAAAATACAGGCAGGTTCTTACTATGCTGTAAAAACAATGTTCACAACTCACTAAAGTTTTGATATGAATACAGACATAGTTTACTCATTCTTTTTTCTTAGCAGAATCAAATCAACGGCAGCAACTAGAGCTTGTTAATGAATAAACCAAAGCTCTACATCTCGTCGACCAACGAGTAATTCCGGTAAACTACTTAAAAAGGGATCTAAATTCAATCACGTGCGTTCAAACGTAAAGTCCCATGCTAGCTAACCAGTGTGTAGAACGCTCGCAAACTCACGAAAGCCGGCCGTGGTGGCCAAGCGGTTCTAGGAGCTACAGTCTGGAACCGCGCGACCGCTACGATCGCAGGTTCGAATCCTGCCTCGGTCATGGATGTGTGTGACGTCCTTAGGTTAGTTAGGTTTAAGTAGTTCTAAATTCTAGGGGACTGATGACTTCAGATGTTAAGTCCCATAGTCCTCAGAGCCATTTGAACCAAACTCACGAAAATGTTTCTGAGATCAGACCTTTTCGCCTTTCGGGCATTATTATATGCTCGCACTCTTCATAAAAAACCGAAAACTTTTTAAGTCCACACCACTATCCGTCTGAAGAATTTGTAACTGTTAGCTAACGATGTGCGCGAATTTCACATGTCCCTACTCGTACTTACGAAGTTCTGAACAACTGCACTAACAACATAGAAATCCTAAGTAATACCAGACGATAATTTAACATCACGAAAATTGCGCTACAAAACTTGTTTCTGATGTGAAGAACAAGAGAAAAACGTAACAAACTGTAAATTACTAACATATTGCAACGTCTACGTAATATAGTTATTAAATGTGTAAAAAAGCATGTTTTAGAGGCCACTGAAGATGCTTCATAAACAAAAGAAGAAAAATGAATATGACAAAAAAAAACTGCCTTTCAATCAGTTTCATATACAGAACATACCTCCATCAATTTTGAAGCAACTAAGAAACGACGGAAAAAGGAGAAGATGAACAATAAATACATTTATACATAAATAATTAAGTCTAAATTTATATGATTCTATTAACAATTTTGTGTAAAACAGATACTTTCATGCTTGGAATACATTTCCCACGTGTAGTTTAAAATACACAGGGTGAAAACTATTTAAAGCGAAAAACTCTGGGAAGTCGCACGGCACACCAGACCAAATATTTTTCTCTACTGTTGCTATTTCCGGTGAGCATTATTTAATCCGGTGGGAGGTGCGTTAGTTATTCACTTGTAATGACTGATTTGTTGTTCTAATGGTTCCTGTTGCACCGGTAGAGGGCACACATCACTCTTCAATTGTAGTAGCTGCTTCACATTCATATTTAGTTTTATGTCTTGACTCAGCACAGTATTTGTTTACAATTGGAGCGATGCACTTACAGTGAGTACACTGACGTAGTTGATGCTTACTAGGTAACGATGGCGTCTTCTACATCCACAATTCCCATGTTTGGAGTGAGTTTAATCCAACTGACACATTTATTCGCGCACATCAAGTGAATTTCTGCCTGAATTATGGGCAGGTGTCAGTGCCTGTTTAATTGGGCCGTTACTCCTACGTAGGACATTGAATGGTAATCATTGTTAAAAAAGAATCCTCCCCTAACCATTGCTAGATTTTCTGAATGACGTGCCATTCGCTTCAAGATAGCGCATGTCTTTTCAGCATCATGTGGCTACGGCACATATCAGGCGTTCTGTGTGTAGATTCATGAACAATCAGTTTTCCGGAATGGTGGACTGACAGAGGTTGTCCTGTACGATGGCCTGTTCTGGACATTTTTCGTATGGGGAGATACGCGCAACCTTATTTGCAAGACCATTCCTGAATCATAGGAGGGTCTGGTTCCTGGATAGTAGTAGCAGCAGGGAGAAAATAGAACGCTCCTGCAGTCGTTGACCTGTTAGACAGAACATGTCTCAACGGTGATGAAGTTTTCTCGTGTTCAACCGAGTGAAGGTGTCGTTCTGCAGCAACGTTTCTACAAATTTGCTACTTGTCATCTTCAGCCTAAGTGGCGGGTTCGTGTCGTGTCCAATTCTTTACAGCAGTCTCTCTTGCCCCGTCTGCATCGACATCGTCAATCGCGGGACTCCGAAAGGAATGTCGTGGCGAGTGGTGTGTTGCGTGGGTGGGGGGGGGGGGGAGGGCAATTCCTGCCGGTGGAGGGGGGGGGGCAGCATGATGGCAGGTGTGGGTGTCGGATTCATTCCGTCCGCTGCCTTTCCCAGTTTCGCATCGAAACGCTGTTGTATTTTTGTTATCACTGCACCCCATGCGGTGCTAAGCTGTAAACTGCTATCTCGGTCAACAGGGCTACCATAGACTCTTTAAAGATCGAATACCAGAACCTGTTCACCCTGCACAGCAGCTTTCGAAATCAAACGTATGGTTTTCCTTACGACTGTGTTCCGCCACTGCAGATACCTCCGTTTGGCCTAGGCGATCGCCCCGTATGTTTCTGAGCAGCGCTGCTCCATACATCGCTGCATCTGGCCGATATACCGTTTGCCACACACTCAGCCGATACTGTAGACTCCTGGTGACTGTATTTGTTGCATTAGCCTAGCATATTCTTGATTTTGGCCGATGCGAGAAAGATGATTTAATGTAGCTGTTTTCTAATATCCTGGCAGTCTGCTGTGGGCGGCCAAGTATACGGAAGACGGCCAGGGTATTAGAAAAGAGAAACATCAAAATTTTCTGTCACTCATTGGTGAAGATCAAGACTACGCTAGGCTCAGTGAGGGGATAACTAGGAATACAGACACCTGTAGTCTACAGCCTCAGGTGCGAGTGTGGAAAACAGTACATCGGCCACACAGAGCGGTGTACAATGGCAGAAATCTGAAGTGGCGGAACAGAGCCTCAAGAAAAACCATACGTTTTGCCTTAGAACAAACAAAGCTGGTGTGCTGGGCGAACAGGTTCTGGGATTCTATTTTAAAGAGGTTGTGGAGGTACGAGTCCATGGTAACCCTGTGAACCGAGATAGCGGTTTCCAACTTAGCACCGAATGGGATGCAATGATAACAAAAATACGACCAAAACGCTTCGATGCCAAACCGGCGAAGCCAGGGGACGGAATGGACAGGCCTCACCGGGACCAGACGACAGCACCAGCCGGCAGGCAAGGAGCCCCCACCACCACAGGCTGCCACACCCTCCCACCACTCCCCTCGATGCCCCTTCCGGAGGTGCGTTTTGTGCTGTCGACGCAGACGAGGCAGAGAAGAGTGCGGTCCAGCGGGGTATAAAGAACGGAATGGGACAAGACGCGAACCTGACACTTCGCCTGAAGATGACAGGTAGGGCACTTGTTGAGACGTTGCCGCAGAGCGAGGACACTTGTTGAAACGTTGCCGCACTACGATGCCTTGACTCGGCTGATAACCCGAGAAGACTTCATCATAGCGATTTGCCGATGAAGTCTAACTCTGCACATCCCAACGGTGCAACGACATTTTGGTAGGCATTTTCGAACTTCTACTGTAATTGAAGTAATTGCGAAGTGTTAATGTTATTATCTCTTGGTACTAAAGAAATAAGAATGGTTTACGTGTCTCTCTGTAAGTAAGATTTCATGTCCTCATAAAATGGTGCCTCACGGGGAAGCACATAGGAAAAAGCATTTTCATTGTGCAAAGCAGTCTCCCAGAGTTTGTTGGTTTAGTTAGTTTTCAGAAAAAAAACCTCCTTCTACAGATTTAAAAAATACTCACAGGAAAATACGACATTAGAGAGTAATATTTGTTTCGATGTCATGTGCTACCTCGGTTTAAATAATTTTCATCGTGCATATTATTTACATTAATTCTAATAGCATGTTCTGATAGAGCTCCACGACCTTTATCCATGCATATTTAGTTTGTAAAAAGCTGCTAGGTCGTTGAAAAGATATTGATTTTTAAAGGTCATTTTATTTTTAAATATTGTGATCGTGAGTGGGTTAAAATTATTTATTTGGTTGAAGGTGCGTTTCCACAGAGACACTCGTCTTACATTTCCTTTTTTAAAGGTGTTACTGGTTTTTCTGTTCTCTCTTGAATAGGATGATTTTGCATTTATGTTTATTTAATTGGTCATTCATTTTTGACTTGGTAGCTAACCTCTTCCAAGCTCCATTCCAAGGACCAAGATCACCAACGTTTTCTAGCTACAAAACCAAATCATGAGTTTACCAGGGGGATTTTTCGTTGTATCACTGTCCGCCAACACTCTATCCCCAGTGCCCTCAGCTGCCTGCAGGGCCGAGCGACAGCCCTGCCGTCAGCTCCTTGCGAACTCTGCCGCCCTGAGGTTGCTTCCCGTTGAGACCAGCGTAGCGCGGCTGACAAATACCCTTGCGCCCAGTCGTGCCTGCGTATCCCACGACGATAAAACTCACGCGAATAACCGCATCTGCATTTTAAAATTTTGTCCTTTGGTCGTATAGAAGTTTGTCTTCGCAAGCTAATGTGATGGACGCGTCGCATTTTTCTGGCTTTTAAGTGAAATATCACGTTAGACCAGTATCGAAATGGAGCTGGTTATGAAAACATTTAGACTACAAGGGCCGTGTAACCTTGCACAAAGTACTTATTCCTGATACTACACTACTGGCCATTAAAATTGCTTCACCACGAAGCGAAATTTAACCGACTGGAAGAAGACGCTGTGATATGCAAATGATTAGCTTTTCAGTGCACTCATAAAAGGTTGGCACCGGTGGCGACACCTGCAACGTGCTGACATGAGGAAACTTTCCAACCGAATTCTCATACACAAACAGCAGTTGATCGGCGTTCCCTGGTGAAACGTTGTTGTGATGTAAGGAGAAGAAATGCGTACCATCACGTTTCCGACTTCAATAAAACGGATCGTGCTTACACGTCTCGATCCCTGAGTCAACAGATGGGGACGTTTGCAAGACAACAACCATCTGCACGAACAGTTCGACGACGTTTCCAGCAGCAAGGAATATCAGCTCGGAGACCATGGCTTCGGTTACCCTTGACGCTGCATCACAGACAGACGTTTGCAAGACAACAACCATCTGCACGAACAGTTCGACGACGTTTCCAGCAGCAAGGACTATCAGCTCGGAGACCATGGCAGCGGTTACCCTTGACGCTGCATCACAGACAGGAGCGCCTGCGATGGTGTACTCAACGACGAACCAGGGTGCACGAATGGCAAAACGTTATTTTCTCGGATGAATCCAGGTTCAGTTTAGAGCATCATAATGGTCGCATATGTGTTTGGTGACATCGCGGTGAACGCATATTGGAAGCGTGTATTCGTCATCGCCATACTGGCGTATCACCCGGCGTGATAGTATGGCGTGCCATTGGTTACACGTCTCGGTCACCTCTTGTTCGCATTGACGGCACTTTCAACAGTGGACGTTACATTTCAGATGTGTTACGGCCCGTGGCTCTACCCTTCATTCAATCCCTCCGAAACCCTACATTTGAGCAGGATAATGCACGACCGTATGTAGCAGCTCCTGTACGGCCCTTTCCGGATACAGAAAATATTCCACTGCTGCCCTGGCCAGCACATTCTCCAGATCTCTCACCAATTGAAAGCGTCTGGTCAAAGGTGGGCGAGAAAATGGCTCGTCACAAAACGCCAGTCACTACTCTTGATGAACTGTGGTATCATGTTGGAGCTGCATGGGTAGCTGTACCTGTACACGTCATCCAAGCTCTGTTTGATTCAATGCCCAGGCGTATGAAGGCCGTTATTACGGCTAGAGGTGGTTGTTCTGGGTACTGAATTCTCAGGATTTATGCCCCCAAATTTCGTGAAAATGTAATCACATGTCAGTTCTAGGATAATATATTTGTCCAATGAATACCCGTTTATCATCTGCATTTCCTTTTGGTGTAGCACTTTTAATGGCCAGTTGTGTATTTCCTGTTTTATTTCTTATTCTTTTGTATGTAGTCTAGCTGGATACCGATGGTAGTTGTGCGACGGCTCAAATAATGTGAAACTGTTGAAAGATTAAGAGAATTATATCCCTTACTTATAACTGTGCGATACAAGGAAGTAGTGTTGGATGTTCCCAAGTTTGTAATACTTTAGTGTGAGACAAGGCGCCACCTAGTTATGGAGAAGTTCTGTCCTGATTATTCGATTAAGATTTGAACAGAGCATGAGACAACAAAATTTTAACATCACCGTGTAAATTGAAAACAAATACGCGAGCCAGAATTTCAGTGTGGAAAATTTTATTGGTACTTCATGAGACGGCATCTATTCCACTTTACTATCATTCTTTGCAGAGTGCCAATTCATAGTATAACCGTTATTGATTCGACGACAGAAAAAGAACCTCATGAGCCATAGGAAACTTCTTAAGACCATGATGTGCTGCCAGTACTGTTCCAACAGTTGAGTATCTGTCGACAATTACACCACCCTGGGTACGCCATGGTCCACAAAAAGACAGATGAAAAATTGTCTTTAATCCAAGAGACCATTTAGGTGGGAAATAAATTCTGAAGAAGCTCAGACGAATTCATCGTTTCGCATATCAGAGCGAAGTGATTATACAAGCTGATAACGGTAAATACGCCCTTCCCCAATGAGTCGAACGAACAGAAGTGTGTCCTCGGAGGCTTTTAGACGCACAGTTTAGCAGGAAATTGTGGTTACATACAGATTCATTGTTGGATGAACTAATTTATGCATAAAATAACAATGTAATATAATGTTCGGATCACAGACTTTCATTTTTTGTTTGTTCATGCAGTTATTTAAAAACACAGGAAGCGAAAATTTGCATTGACGAAGTGGGGCATCAGTTGACGGTTTCCTGAATAATTATTTTAATTATATTGGAACTAAATATAATAGCGATTTGTATTTTATATGCACTGATTAGAACGATAATGTGTGTTGCGGATCAATAGTACTCTGACCACAGTGGACAGACCATAAACAGTGATAACGCACGAGTTTGTTATTTTGAGAATCTGCATAGTAAATTTTCAACAAAATCTCCTAAATAAGATTTTTCAAGGGCATCCATTACGATTTTTTGTGGATTTATGACACTGTTTTCAATTACTTTTAAATTAATTACGTAATATCAATTCATATGAGTGCTACAAAATTTCTGAACTGGTCTCTAAATGAAATGCCGTTAGCTGTTTTTTTTTTTTTTGTCATCAGTCTACTGACTGGTTTGATGCGGCCCGCCACGAATTCCTTTCCTGTGCTAACCTCTTCATCTCAGAGTAGCACTTGGAACCTACGTCCTCAATTATTTGCTTGACGTATTCCAATCTCTGTCTTCCTCTACAGTTTTTGCCCTCTACAACTCCCTCTAGTACCATGGAAGTCATTCCCCCATGTCTTAGCAGATGTCCTATGATCCTGCCCCTTCTCCTTATCAGTGTTTTCCACATATTCCTTTCCTCTCCGATTCTGCGTAGAACCTCCTCATTCCTCACCTTATCAGTCCACCTAATTTTCAACATTCGTCTATAGCACCACATCTCAAATGCTTCGATTCTCTTCTGTTCTGGTTTTCGCACAGTCCATGTTTCACTACCATACAATGCTGTACTCCAGACGTACATCCTCAGAAATTTCTTCCTCAAATTAAGGCCGCCATTTGATATTAGTAGACTTCTCTTGGCCAGAAATGCCTTTTTTGCCATAGCGAGTCTCCTTTTGATGTCCTACTTGCTCCGTCCGTCATTGGTTATTTTACTGCCTAGGTAGCAGAATTCCTTAACTTCATTGACTTCGTGACCATCAATCCTGATGTTAAGTTTCTCACTGTTCTCATTTCTGCTACTTCTCATTACCTTCGTCTTTTTCCGATTTACTCTCAAACCATTCTGTGTACTCATTAGACTGTTCATTCCGTTCAGCTGATCATTTAATTCTTCTTCACTTTCACTCAGGATAGCAATGTCATCAGCGAATCGTATCATTGATATCCTTTCACCTTGTATTTTAATTCCACTCTTGAACCTTTCTTTTATTTCCATCATTGCTTCCTCGATGTACAGATTGAAGAGTAGGAGCGAAAGGCTACAGCCTTGTCTTACACCCTTCTTAATACGAGCACTTCGTTCTTGATCGTCCACTCTTATTATTCCCTCTTGGTTGTTGTACATATTGTATATGACCCGTCTCTCACTATAGCTTACCCCTACTTTCTTCCGAATCTCGAACAGCTTGCACCATTTTATATTGTCGAACGCTTTTTCCAGGTCGACAAATCCTATGAAAGTGTCTTGATTTTTCTTTAGCCTTGCTTCCATTATTAGCTGTAACGTCAGAATTGCCTCTCTCGTGCCTTTACTTTTCCTAAAGCCAAACTGATGGTCACCTAGCGCATTCTCAATTTTCTTTTCTATTCTTCTGTATATTATTCTTGTAAGCAGCTTCGATGCATGAGCTGTTAAGCTGATTGTGCGATAATTCTCGCACTTGTCAGCTCTTGCCGTCTTCGCAATTGTGTGGATGATGCTCTTCCGAAAGTCAGATGGTATATCGCCAGACTCATATATTCTACACACCAACGTGAATAGTCGTTTGGTTGCCACTTCCCCCAATGATTTTAGAAATTCTGATGGAATGTTATCTATCCCTTCTGCTTTATTTGACCGTAAGTCCTCCAAAGCTAATTTGACCGTAAGTGCTCCAAAGCTCTTTTAAATTCCGATTCTAATACTAGATCCCCTATCTCATCTAAATCGACTCTTCTTCTATCACATCAGACAAATCTTCACCCTCATAGAGGCTTTCAATGTATTCTTTCCACCTATCTGCTCTCTTCTCTGCATTTAACAGTGGAATTCCTGTTGCACTCTTAATGTTACCACCGTTGCTTTTAATGTCACCAAAGGTTGTTTTGACTTTCCTGTATGCTGATTCTGTCCATATCTTTTTCGATGACTTCACATTTTTCCTGCAGCCATTTCGTCTTAGCTTCCCTGCACTTCCTATTTATTTCATTCCTCAGCGACTTGTATTTCTGTATTCCTGATTTTCCCGGAACATGTTTGTACTTCCTCCTTTCATCAATCAACTTAAGTATTTCTTCTGTTACCCATGGTTTCTTTGCAGCTACCTTCTTTGTACCTATGTTTTCCTTCCCAACTTTTGTGATGGCCCTTTTTAGAGATGTCCATTCCTCTTCAACTGCACTGCCTACTGCGCTATTCCTTATTGCTGTATCTATAGAGTTAGAGAACTTCAAAAGTATCTCGTCATTTCTTAGTACTTCCGTATCCCACTTCTTTGCGTATTGATTCTGCCTGACTAATGTCTTGAACTTCAGCCTACTCTTCATCACTACTATATTGTGATCTGAGTCTATATCTGCTCCTGGGTACGCCTTATAATCCAGTATCTGATTTCGGAATCTCTGTCTGACCATGATGTAATCTAATTGAAATCTTCCCGTATCTCCCGACCTTTTCCAAGTATACCTCCTCCTCTTGTGATTCTTGAACAGGGTATTCGCTATTACTAGCTGAAACTTGTTACAGAACTCAATTAGTCTTTCTCCTCTTTCATTCCTTGTCCCAAGCCCTCATTCTCCTGTAACCTTTTCTTCTACTCCTTCCCCTACAACTGCATTCCAGTCGCCCATGACTATTCGATTTTCGTCCCCCTTTACATACTGCATTACCCTTTCAATGTCCTCATACACTTTCTCTATCTATTCATCTTCAGCTTGCGACGTCGGCATGTATACCTGAACTATCGTTGTCGGTGTTGGTCTGCTGTCGATTCTGATTATAACAACCCGGTCACTGAACTGTTCACAGTAACACACCCTCTGCCCTACCTTCCTATTCATAACGAATCCTACACCTGTTATACCATTTTCTGATGCTGTTGATATTACCCGATACTCATCTGACCAGAAATCCTTGTCTTCCTTCCACTTCACTTCACTGACCCCTACTATATCTAGATTGAGCCTTTGCATTTCCCTTTTCAGATTTTCTAGTTTCCCTACCACGTTCAAGCTTCTGACATGCCACACCCCGACTCGTAGAACGTTACCCTTTCGTAGATAAATCAACCTTTTTCTCATGGTTACCTCCCCCTTGCAGTCCCCTCCCGGAGATCCGAATGGGGGACTATTCCGAAATCTTTTGCCAATGCAGAGATCATCATGACACTTCTTCAATTATAGGCCACATGTCCTGTGGATACACGTTACGTGTCTTTAATGCAGTGGTTTCCATTGCCTTCTGCATCCTCAAATCGTTGATCATTGCTGATTCTTCCGCCTTTCGGGGCAATTGCCCACCCCTAGGACAAGAGAGTGCCCTGAAATTCTATCCGTTCCTCCGCCCTCTTTGACAAGGCCGTTGGCAGAATGAGGCTGACTTCTTATGCCGGAAGTCTTCGGCCGCCAATGCTGATTATTTATCAAAATTTAGGCAGTAGCGGGGATCGAACCCGGGACCGAAGACGTTTTGGTTATGAATCAAAGACGCTAACCCTATACCACGGGTACGTTAGCTAAAAAACTACTAATTGAATTTGATGTGTTTCGGGAGATACCCATCAGCAATAATCATGATCATGTAGATATTCAGATGCATGAAGACGTGTTGTAACTGATTCAGCTGCCATGGCACCTGTATCAGTTACACATTTCTTTATGCATGTGACTACCTAGCTGATCATGACTATCTGATGATTGGTATCTCCTGTAACGCGTCAATTTGTTTTTTGTAACTAGTGGCATTTCATTTATCGACCAATTCAGTTGTTTTTCAGCACTTATATTAACTTGCAGTATGGTTGTATTCTTCCTGCCAGATTTTATGCCACATTTCCAGTTATTAAATTAGTAAGTCCTGTAAAAAGTGTTTTCCTTAAAAATAAAACTGTTTAATTACAAAACGAATGACCTTAACATGAACTACCATTGCTGGGCGAGATAAGGAAGCGTTACTGTGATACCTTTCAAAAATAAAAATTTAAAATGTTTGAACTGTTTCAGTTTATGATACTAAGATCTATATTTCCAAGTTCCGAAATAATGTATAATAACCTGAAAATGTAGTCCGTGATAATGAGGACGTCCCTAACATTTCTACCACTACATCGTCACTTAAACTCACATAAACGATGATTAGGAACACAAATTGACATTGTTACCTCCGTTAAAGAATTACTTTTAACTTGAAGGATTCATCCCTGAAAAGCATTTTGCTAGCAGGAACACCGCATACGCTACTAGCTCTATAATCCATGTTTTTAGCGCTAACCACAATTCATAAGCACATATCCTGACAAATAAGCCATTAGCGACAATGTCAGTTTCGAGATAGATATGCAGTTTCTCGAGTTTATCGTGAAGCTATCCACTAATCTGTTTAAAGTACATCAAATGCCATGTTTTAAATGCAATAACTTCGATTCTTCAGTTTCTACATCTACATAGATACTCTGTAAATCACATTTAAGTGCCTGGCAGAGGGTTCATCGAACCACCAACACAATTGTCTATTATTACAATCTCGTATAGCGCGCGGAAAGAACAAACACTTATTTCTTTCCGTACGAGCTCTGATTTCGCTTATTTTTTTTTTTTTTTTATCGTGGTGATCGTTTGTCCCTATGTAGGTCGGTGACAACAAAATATTTTCGCATTCGAAGGAGGAGGTTGGTGATTGGAATTTCGTGAGAAGATTCCATCTCAATGAAAAACACCTTTCTTTTAATGATGTCCAGCCCAAATCCTGTATCATTTACGTGATACTCTCTCCCATATTTCGCGCTCATACAAAACGTGCTGCCCTTATTTGAACTTCTTCGATGTACTCCGTCAAAACTATTTGGTAAGGATCCTACACCGCGTCGCAGTATTCTAAAAGAGGACCGACAAGCGTAGTGTACGCGGTCTCCTTAGTAGATCTGTTACATTTTCCAAGTGTCCGGCCAATAAAAAGCAGTTCTTAAATGGCCTTCCCCACCACATTTTCTATGTGTTTCTTCCAATTTAAGTTTCTTGTAATTGTATACATAGGTATTTAGCAGGATTTACGGCTTTTAGATTAGATTGATTTATCGTGTAACCGAAGTTTAACGAATTCCTTTTAGCCCTTCTGTGGATGACATACTTTTCGTTATTTAGGGTCAACTGCCAATTTTCGCACACTTCAGATATCTTTTCTAAATCGTTTTGCATTTCGTTTTGATCTTCTGATGACTCTATTAGTCGATAAACGACAAACAACCGAAGACGACTGCTCAGATTGTCTCCCAAATCTTTTATATGGATAAGCAACAACAAACGTCCAATACACTACCTTGGGGTATATGATGATTAAACAGTTACAGTTGCTCTGCTGGTCCGTAGTGTCCAACGAGCACAATATTTCTGCGACAAGACTCGTCGCCATCGTCAGATGCATTGAGGAGCTAAGTTCCTCAGGGCGCCAGCCGACTAATATCTCTTCCACCGCAAGCTGTTCCTTCCGCGGCGCGCATCCGAGGGTGCGTCGGCAGTCGCGGAGATGCTTCCGTCGGCGTCTGTGACAGCGTCGATGTGGTTGCTGTGTCCGCCGCGGTTGCCGGATCGTTGTGCGTACTCAGAGTCTTCTTAGTTATACTTGGTAGTTGCCTTTTTGAGGTTGTAGATGTAGTCTTAAATGATAAGACTACGCCTGGTACGCATTTCTATGGCTTCTCTATCGACACTGTTCCAGTACTTGTAAGTCTGTGCTAAAATCCTGATACGTTCGTATTTAATCGCATGACTGTCCAACAAAATGTGCTATGTGTCCTCAGGCCTGTTTGGGTATATCAGTACACCTAAGATTGATGCCGGGAACACCAGCGGTACACTCGTGTTCCCCTATCGATCTTGGATAGTGTGCACTGCTTGACCAACATAGAGTGATCAGACACAACATTATGACCACCGACCTATTATTGGTATAAACCCGTCCAGGCGATAGTAGCACCACCTGACGACTAATGACAGATAGTCAGACGAACGCACGGTGCCTAGTATCAGTGAGAGTGTTGACCATGTGGCCGGCCGCGGTGGCCATGCGGTTCTAGGGGCTGTAGACCGGAACCGCGCGACTGCTACGGTCGCAGGTTCGAATCCTGCCTCGGGCATGGATGTGTGTCATGTCATTAGGTTAGTTAGGTTTAAGTAGTTCTAAGTTCTAGGGGACTGATGACCTCAGATGTTAAGTCCCATAGTGCTCAGAGCCATTTGAACCATTTTTTTGCTGTCCATGTGTAGAATGGAGAGCGGGAGCGATCTACCTGAATCTGACACAGTCAGAATGTGTTGGCCCAGAGGCTCGGTACGAGCATTTCGGAAACTGCATGACTTGTCGGGTGTTCATGGAGTGCTGTGGTGAGTGTCTTCACATTGTGTTAAAACCTTATCCCGACAGCGTGGGATTGAGCAGCCACCCCTTATTACAGTATTCGGACGTCGTAGGCCTGGAAGACTGGTAAAACAGTACAGGCGGTGAACTGTGGCGGAACCAGCATGAAACGTTAATGCTGGGCAGAGTACAGGTTGCAGCCGACAGCCCACGCATGTGCCAATGCTAACTCCACGACATCGGCAATTGCGAATCATATGGTAACGTGAACATCGATACTGGACGTTAGCACAATGGTAGAGCGTTGCAGGGTCTGATAAATATAGATACCTTCTTAATCACGCCTTGGGGAGCGCTCGAATCCGTCGTCTACCAGAGGAACAGCTGCTTGACACCTGTATTGGAGGATGGAGGCAAGCTGTCGTACCTTTTTTGTATCCTTAGGAACATTCGTGGGTCAAAGGGAGCTCGTGCAAGGCACCATATGGCCGAGGAGTGCCATACACTGGTTGTAGACCACATATATCCCATCTTAAAGGTCATGTTTCCCGACAGCAGTGCCATTTTTCAACAAGATAATAAGGCATGTCTGAAGGCCAGGAGTGTTATAGAGTGGTTCGAGGAACACAATGGTGAAGTCCAGTAGATGTGCTGACATCCCAACTCGCCAGATCTGAACCCAATAGAACACATGTGGATTGTGATTGAACATGGTGTCAGAGCTCATAGCCACGCCCTCCCCACCCCTCCCCGTAATCTTGTCTTCTGTGTGTAGATGTGGTGGCAACTACCTCCAGCGACCTACCCAGACCTCATTGCTTCCATGCCATGACGTGTCATCTCTGTTATCCATGCCAAAGTTAGACATTCCTGCTATTAGATAGAGGTCACAATGTGCCACTCGGCACCTAATCTTACATACCCAGGCCTTCCGCACCCCGCGGTGATTTATGACACTCCACAATAATCCGTTTTATTGGACGGGTAAAAGACGCCGTGATTTTTCAATCTGCATCCCACTTTTCTCGATAGAACGCTATTGTAGGGTGCAAAGGTTGTGGCTACCTATCCCTCTCTGATTTCTGTGGTAATAAGTGAACACGGAAGGAATCACAGAGGTAGAGTTAGCCACACTATTAATACCATACATCGGCGCGTTGTCAGACGAGTTGGGCGCGTAATGAAAAAGCACAGCGTAAGGACGGTCTTTTGCCAACCTATTAAAACATATATATTATTGGGAAGTGTCAAAGGTGACCTTGTTCTTTTAATTCTTTATTTGCAATACATAATAATTATACAATATAACCCACCACCTTAATGATTAGCGGGTCCTAAGTGATACAATGTTCTATGTTATCTGCAGCTATTACAGTTAATTTGTAAAGTTGTAAACTACAGACAGTGTAAACAGTACAGGTTAATGGGCAAACTTACGATTTTTGTTAAACTATACACTACCACCAATTATTAGTAAACCTAACTGCCTGCAGCGTTACAGGTGTGTCAGTATGGATATAAACCTACTGCACTGCCTTTCTCATCGAGCATATCCCGATGAGCGTGCCCCTGACATTAGGTAGGCCATAATTACTAGTCGCTGCAGGTTCCTATTTTGGTATGTACTTCTAATCCTAGTAACTATTAACTAACCTACGTCAAGTCCTGTGCTGTGCTGTCATGATCGCGAGATTAATGTACCCCAGTCCCCCTAGCCCCGCACGTGGCGGATTCCAACTATCGAGTCGACCTGTCCATGCACAGGCGGTACAGGATTGGCGTACTAGGACACGTGCAGTAGTAGGCTTTAATCGCGAATGTCCCTAGGTATGCAGTCAGAGCTTTACGTGATACCTCGTTTGCCAGGTTATTCAAAGTTTCGAAAGTATCTTTGTGTCTCAGTAGGTCGTATGTATCATTGTTTGGTAGTTGTTGTCATAATGTAACTGATACATCATCGAAAAGGGGGCACTCGTAAACCACATGTTCGGGACTACCCTCCGATGCACCACAGTCATACTCAGGTGTAGCCCTCTTCCCAAACCGTCATAGATATGTCGGGTAGGGCCCATGACCAGTGAGAAAATGAATTATAACCTGAGTTGCCTCGAAATACCTCATGCCTAACCTTTCTTTAACACTTGGCAAGAGTCTGGAGGTTCTTCTGCCAGATCCATCCAGTCCTTCCATAGATCCTCGCCCCTTTTCCTTATCCTTTCTTAGCCCTTACCATGCTGCTTGCTCTCTAATTTTGATCTCCAGAGGACAGATCCACATTAGGACTAATAGGGCACCCCCTGGAGATGGCCTATAAGCTCCCACAGATCTTAACGGCATGTTCTTCTATACTCTTCTCACTGTCATGGCGAGAACTGTCGTGTCACCGCCAGACACCACACTTGCTAGGTGGTAGCCCTTAAATCTGCCGCGGTCCGCTAGTATACGTCGGACACGCGTGTCGCCACTGTCAGTGATTGCAGACCGAGCGCCGCCACACGATAGGTCTAAAGAGACGTCCTAGCACTCGCCCCAGTTGTACAGACGACTTTGCTAGCGATGCTACACTGACCACTACGCTCTCATTTGCCGAGACGATAGTTAGCATAGCCTTCAGCTACGTCATTTGCTACGACCTAGCAAGGCGCCATTACCAGTTTATATTGAGATTATATAATGTATCAACAAGAGCGATGTTCTCCAATTATGGATTAAAGTTAAGTATTCCAGCAACTACGTTCTTTTCTTACTAGACTCAACTACTTTACCTTGTTCCAGGTCTCACGCCAGTCTGCGTGAGCTTAAACGCGTGCATTTCGGCCTCCTTTAGCAACACGGTGTTGGCTCTTCTGCTAACACATCATATGGCGACGAGTGTAAAAACGGTCTTCTTCTTTATACTGCACTAAATTACTTGTGCCACAATCTCCAGATGTACTGTCCGAATTTTATCGCTTACAGAATCAGCAGACGCAGGCCTTGCTGGATGCCCTTGGACGGCTCGTCCAGGGTCAACGTGCAATGCAAAACGATGCGGCAGCCGCCGCTCCACCGCTACCGCAGCCACAACATGCTGTTGCACCACCTTTTCGTCCTTTTGATGCGGCACTGGAAAGCTGGACGGAGTGGTCACGCCAATTTGGATTCCATCTCGCCGCCTACAGAATTCAAGGTATTGAGCGGCAGCCTTTTTTGCTTTCGTGTGTAGGCGTGCACACGTACCGTGTGATAGTGAAATTGTTTCCCCGACAAGACGTAGCAACTCTGTCCTACGACGAAATTTTGTCTGCATTAGATGCCTATTTCAAAGAATCAGTCAATGTTGTTGCCAAACGGTATACGTTCTTTCGTACAAAACGTACGGCCGGTCAGACTAATAGGGAGTGGCTTGCAACCTTGCAAGGCCTTACTAGGGATTGTGGTTTTGAGTGTGAATGTGGACTCCCTTATTCAGATACTATGGTACGTGATGCAATTGCACAGAACGTTTCTGATGTTCGTATAAGGGAACAGATTTTAAAACTAGTCAATCCCTCCCTTCAACAAGTGATGGACATATTGGATAGGCAAGACACACTTGTCTTTGCTCAGGAATCATTTGAAACTTCTCCAGCCGTGTGTCACGTTACCCGGCCCGCCGGGCGAGCTGCACGGAACAATAAACAGCCATCGCGCCCGGCCGCGCCAATGCCGCCTAGCTCTCATCCACGTGTCCCGCGCCAGCATGCACATGCAGTGAAATCATGCCCGCGGTGTGCTACTAGACATTCGCGTGAGAATTGCCCGTCACGCCAAGCTGTTTGCTTTTTCTGTAATAAGAAAGGCCATGCTCAAAGTGTTTGCCAGAAAAAGCTCAGATCGGACACTCACAACCATTCCAGGCCATTTGATTCGCGCCGGAATCGAACCAAGAATACTCGGGCTCGTGAAGCTTCGCCCATGGAAATTCATGTAGTTCATGCCACTCAGCCCTGTGCTACTCTCTCTAACAGTGACTGTGTTCGTCCCACAAAAAGTGTGCGTCGACATCGACGGATATCCCGTCCGGTCGCAAGTGATTCTGTACCAGTGTCAGTTCACGTTGCACGAGACAGTCGCTTTTGTCGTCAGCAGGACAATTAACTTTTTGTAGATTTGGTCATACATGGCACGGTGATTCCATTCCAGCTCGATACCGGAGCTGCAGTTTCACTAATCAATAAAGACACGTACAAACAACTGGGCACACCTCCGTTGCGTGCCTCAAATGTTAAGCTAACTAGTTATTCAGGACAAGCGATCCCTGTGTTAGGACAGTGCAGCCTTCTTGCAACATACAAGGGACAAACAAAACTTGTGTCATTTTACGTTTTTCGTTCTTCTTCTGCAGTGAACTTGTTTGGTTTCGATTTATTTCAGTTGTTTAACTTGTCTATCGTAAATCAGGTCCTATCAGTGAACCAGACTGTGCCTTCAGCCAGTGTTTCTCGTCTCTGTGAAGAGTTTTCAGACATTTTTGCACCGGGCCTTGGTTGCGCTAAGAACTATGAAGCACATTTGGAACTGAAAGTAAACGCGCAACCGAAATTTTTCAGAGCGCGCAATGTTCCCCACGCATTGCGTGATGAGCTCGTAAGAACATTACACGATTTGGAATCACAAGGTGTAATTGAACGTGTGCAGGCTTCTCTCTGGGCATCACCCTTAGTAATTTTGCAAAAGCCTTCCGGAAAATTGAGACTTTGCGTGGACTTCAAGGCAACAGTGAATCCACAACTAGTGACTGCAACTTTTCCTTTACCCAGCCCGGAAGATCTTTTTGACAAACTGTGCCTGGGTAAATATTTTTCAAAGTTGGACCTAGCAGATGCGTACTTGCAAATACCGGTGGACGAAGAATCCCAGCGCGTATTGGTGGTTAACACGCATCTTGGATTGTACAGATTCAAAAGGCTGCCATTCGGGTGTGCATCCGCCCTTGCATTGTTTCAGCAATATCTACAAACTGTTTGTGCGTCGGTCCCTACTGCAGCAAACTATCTGGACGATATTGTGATCTCCGGAAAGACGGAAGAAGAACATTTAGCCAACCTCAGAACATTATTTCAGGTCTTGCGACAAAATGGTCTTCGCTTGCGGAAGGACAAATGTGTGTTTTTTGCTCGTGACTTACCCTATCTGGGACATGTACTCAATGCCCAAGGCATACATCCCAGTCCAGATCACCTCCGTGCCATACAAGACTTGCCTTCGCCGCAGAATTTGAAGCAGCTACAAAGTGTGCTGGGAAAAATTAATTATTATCATAAATATGTGCGCCACGGCTCTTCCATTTCAGCTCCGCTTCATCGCTTACGCCGTAAAGGTGTTCCGTTCGTCTGGATGACGGAATGCGAACCCGCCTTTCGTCAGTTGAAATCGGCGTTGTTTTCCAATACTTGCCTTACGCCATTCGATCCCCAGACACCCCTTTTGTTGATGGTGGATCCATCGGATTTCGGGATCGGTGCTGTGCTTGCGCACAAAGATGGTTCGCACGATCGCCCTATTGCCTTTGCGTCCAAATTGCTTTCGTCTGCGCGAAGAAATTATTCACAGATCGAGAAAGAAGCGTTGGCTCTTGTATTTGGTGTTACAAAGTTTCATGATTTCTTGTATGGTCGTCACTTTACCATCATCACAGACCACAAACCTTTGACATCGCTTTTTCATCCGTCCAAGCCTGTACCTCCACGTACAGCGCAGAAATTCATTCGCTGGTCTATTTTCCTCTCGCAGTACCGCTACGATATCTTGTATCGGTCCACTGCTAAGCACGGAAACGCCGATGCGTTGTCCCGTTTGCCTGTTGCTGAGGAGAGCATTCGATTCCTCCGAACTTGCTTGCATGTTCATTGATTCGGAAACCGATGACGTGGTCGAATCGTTTCCGATTGATTTTCGTCGTGTAGCTACAGCCACAGCAGCTGACTCTGTCCTTGCTACCGTTTTGCGTTTTGTTGCTAGGCAATGGCCCTTGTCAAAGTCACGGATCGAGGATCCGTTGGTTCGCCGATTTTTTGTTCACAAGGAGAGACGTTTTGTTCTACGTGGTGTTTTGCTGTTGCGTTCTGATAATGATCAGTCCAGGGTCGTGTTCCCACGTTCGTTACAGTCCTCTGTCTTACGGCTTCTCCACCAAGGACATTGGGGTATAGTGCGAACGAAACAACTTGCTCGTCAGCACTGTACTTGGTTCGGAATCGATGTTGCGATTACGAATATGCGCTCTTCTTGCATGGCGTGTGCCGAACAACAATCCGCACCACCGCGGAAATTCTTTGCATGGCCAAAAGCCACTTCCCCTTGGCAACGCTTACACATCGATTTTGCTGGTCCATTCTGGAATGCTCGATGGTTGGTTGTGGTAGACTCATTCAGTAATTTTCCTTTTGTTGTCCGGATGTCTTCCACGACGTCTTCTGCCACCATCCAAACGTTATCTGCTATCTTTTGCATTGAAGGTCTTCCGCAGACTATTGTTTCCGACAATGGCCCATAATTCATGTCCGCAGAATTTCAGTCATTCTGCAAGGCCAATGGTATTCAACATCTGACGTCCGCGCCGTTTTCGCCACAGTCCAACGGTGCCGCTGAACGTTTGGTCAGGACTTTCAAGTCACAGATGTTGAAGTTGAAAGAGTCGCATTCTCGGGAGGACGCGTTATTGCTCTTTTTGTCCTCGTATCGCTCTCAGCCCGCGATGGTCGCTCACCGGCTGAGTTGCTTCACGGTCGCCCTCATCGCACCTTGATGTCTTTGCTACATCCGCCACATAAGGTTCCTGTGCAGCGGCAGACACCTGCTTTTGCCCCAGGCGACATTGTATACTTTCGCAACTATCGAGGTTCACGGCGTTGCCTCGCAGGGCGCATTCTTCGCTGCCTCGGCCGCGCGATGTATTTGGTTTTGGGGGTCTCTGGTGAGGTGTGTCGGCATCTCAATCAGCTGCGCCTCTGTCGTCGCACGGGATCTGCCGCTCCCCGTCTGCTTCCCGTGACCAGTTGTCCTGCGCCATGGAACTCTTGCCCGCTCCGGACCATCTGTCGCCTTCGCCAATCGGGTGCTCCGACTCGATGGAGGTCGACCCTTCGGCCCCACCTCACTATCTACGGGCGCATACACCGCATGTTGGCGTGCACCCTGGGGTAGGTTTTCAGGCGTTTCCTAGCTCCCATCGGACTGAATGGCCGGGTGTGGGTGGCACAGCCTCGCCAGTTATTAGGCTCCCCACCTCGTCGCATACGTCAACATGGGGTCCTCCCCACGGCGGGCGGAAGCCTTATAACATAACCGTGCGCCGATTAGCGGGGGAGGAATGTGGTGTCACCGCCAGACACCACACTTGCTAGGTGGTACCCTTTAAATCGGCCGCGGTCCGCTAGTATACGTCGGACCCGCGTGTCGCCACTGTCAGTGATTGCAGACCGAGCGCCGCCACACTGTAGGTCTAAAGAGACGTCCTAGCACTCGCCCCAGTTGTACAGACGACTTTGTTAGCGATGCTACACTGACCACTACACTCTCATTTGCCGAGACGATAGTTAGCATAGCCTTCAGCTACGTCATTTGCTACGACCTAGCAAGGCGCCATTACCAGTTTATATTGAGATTATATAATGTATCAACAAGAGCGATGTTCTCCAATTATGGATTAAAGTTAAGTATTCCAGCAACTACGTTCTTTTCTTACTAGACTCAACTACTTTACCTTGTTCCAGGTCTCACGCCAGTCTGCGTGAGCTTAAACGCGTGCATTTCGGCCTCCTTTAGCAACACGGTGTTGGCTCTTCTGCCAACACATCAAGAACCACCCTTGTGAGCCTGTGTGCCCAGACTCCCGAGCCGTAACCCACTATTGAAGTTAGTATACTCTTATGGTACAATTTGATCAGGCGGGGGGGGGGGGGGGGGAGGTGAAACCTTTTGTGTCCTATGGAGATGAGGTTATTGAATACTTGTAATGCTAATTGGGTTACGGATTCAATGTGCTTCCCGAAGTTCCACCTTTCATCGATAACTCCTAAGTAGCGTGTCTCATGTTGCCTGAGAACTGGTGAGCCTCGAATTCTCACTGTAGGTTTTCTTACTAGCTGTCGTTTCAGCAAAGGGTATGTTGATTTAATTGGTGAAACTTTAGTATTACGGAACCATAGTTGCAATTTTGCCATGGCCCTTTCTGTTTTTGGTTCAATGTCTTTGCGGCTCCGGCCGCCAGCCAGAAGAAGGAGGTCATCGGCGTAGGCTATCACTTCCAGCACCTCTTCACTCTGTTGCAAGTTCTGGTTATCCCAGAGTAAAGAACCTGAAACGGAACCCAGGGGACATCCCATACATAAGGTTTTTCCTACTTCACCTCTAGGGGATGATAACCAGACCTCCCAACCCTCACAATAGCCCCTCCGGCAACCATATAGTGGCCGTGGACACTCTTTCTCCCGCAAGCAGGAGAAGAGCGAAGGCCACCGCAGGTTGTCAGAGGCGCCACTGATGTCAACCATGATGCCAACAAAGTACTTGTACGGGGTAGAACCACAGGCCAGAGCCGCCAGGACGATTGCATAGGTTGCCGATCGCCCCGGCGTGAAGCCGAACTGCCTGCTGCTCATTCTGCACAGCACTCGGTGTGCGGTCAGTCTGTCAGCTAGAAGTAACTTTCCAAAAATGTCTAATAGGCAAACAGGTCTGTGGGACTTAGCTTCAGCTGGGTCTTTATCAGGGTCTTTTTTAATAATTACTATATTGGCTGCTTTTCAGATTTTAGGGAATTTTTCTTGTCTAAGGTATTCATTAAATAGGTGGGTAGGTGGAGCTACCTCTCGGCCAGGGACCCACTCCTACTCAGGTGGTGGGCCGGTCACTCAGCCGTTGAGCGGTCTGGACCCAGCTAACCGGCCCAGGCGATGTCACCTCCTCCTGGGTTTGGCAGAACACGCCCCAGTTATCCAGGGGCGAGGCGAAACCTCCTTGCCAACTCGAGCTGATCCCCACGCCGACAAAAGAGGTCGCCGGCATGCAGAGCACCTGCTGGTCTGTACACTGCGAAAAGAAGGAGACACAGATCGTCGGTCCCTCAGACACAGCTCCCTGTGCCATGCACCCTTCGCTTTCGCATCGGGTTGGGTCGCAGCTCTACCGTCTGTCGCAAGGCATCGTTCGGACGAACCCGAAAAATGCCGAGCTTAACGTCTGGCACCACGGGAAAGGCGGAAAGAGCCACTTGGGAAGGAGAGGCTATGAGAGACGCATCACTTCCCCTTGTGAGGACTGCCGCGGCACGCCCGACTAGAAGCGATACGTCCTAGTGCGAGCCTCCGTGCGCCGGCAACGGACAGGGCCACACCGAACGAACCGTCAAGAGACCGACCTCACGCGAGACGGGTGACCTCGGTTTGCTGAAGGCCGGAATATATTACAGTCTGTTCTACTGTAGGAAGACATATATTTTACTAACAGTGCGCATCATTTAAGATCGATGCGGAACACACCAGTGGCACACTAGACTAATGTAACCCAAGAAGTCAGCGGTTGGAGGGAACTGATGCGGAACACACCAGTGGCACACTAGACTAATCTAACCCAAGAAGTCAGCTGTTGGAGGGAACTGTTTCTCAGAGAATCATGCGAAGGATACGAACGTACCAACATTTTAGCGCAGACTTCCAAATACTGGGGCATTGTCGTTAGAGAAGCCGTAAAAATTCATACAAGAGATAATATTATCAGTCGAGACTACGAATGTAGTGTTAACAAGATTTACTCAGAAAATACAGTGATATGGGGATCAGAGTGGGCAGAGCAACTACATCGACACTACTACAGACGCCGACGTGCGTCCACTGGCGAGGACGGCATAGAGAACTGCTTGCCGTGGCATTTGAGATAAGTCGGCCTTGTGCTCAGTTCGTCAGCGCACCTGACAATTGTGATATGTCTGACCGCCGAAATAATCTGCCCGTAGGATCGGCAGTGTATTCGTCGACTGTTCGTACAGTAACTATTTCTCATTCGCTGCTCTTTGCCATTGCTTACACCCGAAGTCTTCGTTTCTCTTTCTTTCTTACATCCAAATTAAGAATAAAACCCCTATTTCATTTCACAGTTTAGGGTAATGATAATACCCGCAAATTGTGGCTCAACATTGCAAGATATCTAATAATTCTTCCTCGGATGACGAGCTAAGAAACTTTGACCCACATTGTTCGCTGGTGTTAAATAGTGTAACGTGGTCTCCACAACAAGTTATACTGCAGCAAGTAATCAGTTAGTAAAACGCATTGGGGAACTTCGTATAACTACGTCTATGTTCCGGAAGCAACCATAGGATTTATATCTGGAGCACATTGTATCAGAATCATTTCCGTTTATTCTTTCTTCGTTCACGGACGACAGTTACAAAAGTATGTGGCTGTATAAGTCTCTCTGAGCGAGAAGGTGTACATGTTAAGACACAGGGCTTGCACAATTGCGGCCTGAAGTCTATACACCCGTCCTCCATTCAGATATAACTCATATTTGGCCGACTTTCCCAGATACGATCAATATTCTTTACGCTATTAATTTTGTATTTCGAGTCATATAAGGGTTTTGGAAATGTGAATTTATTTCAGTTAACTGGACTGTGAGCAAATTTTTAGAGCTTTGGTTTGAAACCCTTCGACGTCTGACAATCACTGTGTGTTTCCAAAACGTAAATATTCCTCAGCAACATAGGGTAAATATTACTCAGCAACATATTTTTCTATTTTTTGTTGTTGTTCTTAATATCTCAGAGATTTAAAGAAGTGTTCCACACAAATTTAACTGTAATAGAAACTTCCTGGCAGATTAGAACAGTGTGCCGGACTGGAGACCCGAACTCACCTTTCGCTGACAAGTGTTCTATATCCTTTCTTCCAATAGTGCTAGTTCTGCAAGGTATGCAGGAGACCTTCTGTGAAGTCTGGAAGGTAGGAGACGAGGTACTGATGGAATGGAAGTTGTGGGGAGGGGTCGTGAGTCGTGCGTGGGTGGTTCAGATGGTAGAGCACTTGCCCGCCAAAGGCAAAGCCGATTTCGACTCTCGGTCCGGCACTCAGTTTTAATCTTTCAGGAAGTTTCAAATCAGCTCATACTCCGCTGCAGAGTGAAAATTCCAATCTGTTAATTGTAATATCTTTACTTGTACATTACTGAGCATCAAGAATATTTGGTTGTCCCCAAATGCGAACAACAGACACATACGGGCCTTTGTTAGTCGAAAAAATCACAAACGTTTCCATACGTTTTCTAGATTTCTCACTGCTGCTGAAAATTCCAATATTTTGGAGAAAGATATAATTTTTTGGCCAATTGATGGCACTGAAAATAAGACGATGAAGAAACGTGTGATATGATACTGCTTACAATCTGTCGGTCGACAACTTTCAGTAGTAGTTGCAGCAAAATTCATCAGACTTAATGAACCAAAGTACGTAATGAACCAGATCCTTATCCTAGTAACATTCAAGTGGTACTAAACTAAGCTACGGCGTATTACAGGACTTCTATTCAATAAAAAATCATGGTACTGGTCTATATTTATTTTTTTATTGAAGAGTAATTCAAAACGAATGGCAGTTTTTCCTGAGAAATTAAAAACTTAGAATCTCTCATTTAGAAGGAACAAACCCCAAATTTATTTACAAAAATTCGTTACATCAAAGATTTCAGAAGGAGGATAAAAGATATAAAAAAATCGACACTGTGGGCTTTGAAGACGTTGGAAACCGGATCCAACGCACACAGGCGGGGAAGATGTGCTCTTTCAAAAGAAAAACTAGGTAGTCATGCAGAAATTGAGAACTAACTCTTCATGAGCATCGTTTCAAGGATAACCATTCTAAGAATCAACTATTTATTGTATATATATGGAAGAAATATTTATACTAAAATTTTTGTTTCGCTAAATACCTGAACATAAACGAAAAATGAATTTTTTTACATTTTATTTTTGCAACCCTCTCATTCCTCTGTTCCTATTTGAGAACAAACTCTTTTCATTTTTTTCCAAAACGTTCTTGCAAAGTCAAAACTTATTGTTAAGTTATTTTAAACAACTTATTTTAAGTGCATCTAAATGATTGCATAAAATTGAAAACAAAAGTAATAACTTCAGAAAAAGTGGTTGTCATCTTAGTTTCAGTAAATAGCTCCGAAACAAATGCCACTGTCATTCCCATAAACAGATCGCAGTCGATTCCTTTACCCATCATTACTGAACATAGCGATTAATGACATATGTAGTAGACTATCTGTTAATAATACCTAGTCAACGTGCTAGATGGCTGTAAGATGATGGTCAAACGTGAATCAGAAACAAAGCAAAAACAATAATCCAGACCTATATCCTGTTTGATCCAGTACTTACATTTTTTTATGGAAGAAGTAAGTTCTCCTATTCTTTATACTCTTGAAACTTTGGATTTAGTTCGATAATGGCATATTCAACATAAATGAAGTACCGTGTGACTATGCGATGACTGAGCTAACCAACCACAAGATTCATAGGTGTTATGATAATGATGTTGCCCTTTCGGTCAGTCCTAGACGTTGGATGACCATATTTGAATATTGATGAAGAATGTACAACATATGACCTTTGCAAACTATATTCTGTTTCGGCAACTTAAATTACTACACATTTTTCGTAAAACTTCGTAAAAGACAGTAATTCTTTAATATTTCGTCTTTCCCCATACGTGAATTTTACATTATTCATAAATCGTGGAGGACTATTGTCCACTTAATATGAATCATACTTGAAAGAAGCGCAGGTTTTATTCCATCCAAATGTGGGTTTTGCAAGGTTTCCCACAATGATATCAGGGGCTGGATGTCTCCATCGAAATTATATTATAAGAGGTTGTAGATCAACTCGACTTTTCTATGACTTTCCTGTATTCAAAATTATACTTCAAAATTTATTTCCTGGATACAAAATGAATCGAATAAAAAGTAACGCAAAATGTACGAAGAAATGAAAAAGAAGTATTTGAAGTATTATATATGCTCTTAAATATTAACACGCAAGTATGCAATGACTGGAGAAATGCTCTAAGTACTAGATGTAAAACAAGGAGTTTTCTAAATGAACTATCAACGAGATGTATGAAGAAGTGAATTCCAATGATCCACCCTAGTACCAAAACCTAATAAAACAGATATTACAACTGTGAAGACTATCGTACATTAAGCTTGCTGACTCGCGCATCCGAGATAATGAAGAATAACATAAGAAATAGATCACTTGCTTTACTGGGACGAGGTCCTTGTCAAACATGCGACCACGTTACGAGCCTCTTCCATTTCTTTTGCCGAGTGCACTGTCTGCCGATTGAGTGTTGATGTTAATCCTAGCTGTTTCCTCCCGGATGATATCTCGCCACCTAATTCTAGGTCTTCTAAATGTTATTTTTAGTAGTTTGTCTTCTATTATTCTTGCCACATGGCCTGTGCAGTTCAACCTTCTCTTTTTAATACTTTGATAACGTTATGGTCTTTGTAGAGCTCTCTTAATGCTTCCTTTTTTTATCCTCAATTCGATGTTGTTTTCATCATATACCGCGCCAAAGATTTTTCTTAACAGTGTTCTCTGGATTATTAACAGTTTTTATTCATCTTTTTTCTGACTTTTAATGTCTTCCATCCGTATAATGTTACTGATATAGTAGTCGATTTACGCAAGCGGATTTTGAAGTTACTACTAAGTAATCTTTTTTTAAACATTTTGAAAAAAGTAAACTTGCTGTTGCTACATGGGCATTTGTTTCTATATTCGGTATATTGTTGCTACTAAAAAGACTCCATAATATCTGAAGATATCAGCTTTAATAAAAGTGAATCCGTCTACAGCCAAATGTGCATCACTTCAGATTTTCTTACTTACGACCAGATATTCTGTCCTTTCTTCCTTGACACGTAACCGTGTTTTCTCAGCGATTTTGTAACAATTTTGCGTCATTATGATCATTTCTATTTTGTAACTACATATTAATGCCCCATTATCTACATAGGCAAGCCTGGTATTGCTCATGTCCTGCATTTGGATCCTTTGTGTATTTGTTTTACTAAATCCTTTCTCAGTATTCTCTAAGATGAAATTAAATAAAGTAGATGAAGTGGCATCCGTTGCCTCAGACTAGTGAACACATGAAAATTTTCACTTCCTCATATAACATATAAAGCTTCACATATATAGATTTTAACATATTTAATTAACTTTAATGGTATTTCAGATTTACTCATTATATTCATAAGTATCTGTCGATGTATGGTATCTTAGGCCTTTCTGAAATCTGCATTGAATTTCCACACTTCCTCAGTTTTTGTCTTAGAATTGACAAATGATCTAATGTGGTTCTATTTCTGCAGAAACCGTATTGGCAGCCAGCAATTAGTTCTTCAGTTACGAAAATCAGTCTATTAATAAACACAGCGCTAGGATTTTATAAATGACACCCAGGAATATATTTCTTCTGTAGTTATCTCACACTAGGGAATGATTCTTCTTACTCAGCATTTAATGGCGTTTTTTCAGTCTGTATGGATTGTTTTTGTGTCATAGATTGTTCCTATTAAAGAATGTAGTTCTAATTGCAGTTCTGGTCCACCATTTTTAATAACTCCGTGTACATATGGTCTTCACCACAAGTCTTGTTATTCTAGAATTTCTTTATTGCATGCTGTATTTCACTTACTAATAGGGTGTTGACTTTTACATCAGTTGTAACAGGCTCTCAGATTTAAAGTAAGACTGTGGGTCAGTTCTGTTGAGTAGTTGTGAAAAGTATGTATTCAGTATTTAGTATGTCACAGACTTTTGTCAGTATTTTCTCTGTGGATCCTTTACAAACTGTTCCCTTTTCGAAAATTTACCAAAAGTTTTTTTTAAGCTGCTGCGCTCTGTGATGCTTGCCTATAGACGGTGTGAATAACGTATAATTTCAGAAAAATACAACATGAAAATAAATAACAAAAAACTAAAACATTTATATTTAGTACAGTTCCTAGCAGTAAACCTATGCTAGGATGGAGAGAATACGGAGCACATTCCCAGTTTTAACTACCTGGGTAATAGAATAACAGATCATTTTTGACAGACATGTCAGGAGATTAAATGTAGAAACGTCCTCAGCACACCGCACTCACGTGTGCGGGAGACAGGAACCACTACTTCTCAATCAAGTAGTTCTTCAGTTTGGTTCACAAGAGCTGTGTGCTTCCAGTATGTCAATAGCAGTTGGTATGCAAGGTATACTCTGCTATTGTGGGGAAAACTGAATAGCTACTTGACTGAGACGTAGCGGCTATGGTCTCGTAGACCCACAACGGTCGTGAGTGCATTGTGCCGACCACATGCCTCTCCGTATCAACATCCAGTTGCGTCTATGGGGTGAGGATGACGTGGTGGTCGGTCGGTACTGTTGGGCTTTCAATGTCTGTTCTGGAATAAAGCTTACAGATTACTACACTACTTTAATAAGATTGTTGAGCTTCAAGGACTGTAGTAGCAGACTGACTAGGTGGACCATTAAGTTGAGCAAATGTGATTACTCACTAATGCTCATTCCAGGAAATCTCCATCAAAATGCTGACGCTTTGAGTCGAAAAGTTCAGTGTATATTCGCCGATGAGGTTCTGGTTGATGAATAGAGAAAGAATATGAAGAGGACGAAGAATGAAAGCAACTTGCAATATCCCGAGATTTTATGGTTGTTGATAAAATCCTTTACCGTTAAACACACCAAGACAGTTCGCAGCTTATTCTGAAAGCAGTTAGAGAAAGAATTTTGCAACATTCATGTGATATTTAACAAGCATGTCACAGTGGTAAGAAAGGTTCTGGTTACCTAATAGTCAGGAGGCCTGGCTTACCAACCTGTTCAAGTGAGACCCAGTCCCAACAGCTCTTAACTCTCGTCATCTGACAGAAACTTGTGTTACCACTGTGTTAAAGCCATTGGCTTTTTCCCTATAAGTAACGTTTAAAATAGTTCACTCCATGCTCCAGAGCCAACAGCTCCTTCTCTATTGTGCAGCAGTTGAGCTTGGATTGATTTGATTCCCTAGACCAGAGGTTTCGGAAACGCAACATCAGGTAGACAGCAGTAAAATTCACCACATTTCCATTCCCCGTGCATTTCTGTCAACAACACATTTGCTTCCAAATGTATGAGCTTCAGATGTAATTCAACAGACGTATCAAGTACACAATCAAAGGGATTTTGGAAGCGAAGAACGTCACTCTCATTTCTGTGAAGATCTGACAACGTCTCCAGAAGGTTGTCCTTAGAGACAAAAATTATTTTTGTTGTAAAGGTTGATATCTTCATGGATTGTAGCACAAACTTAACTGAAACAGTGAAAATGAGAAAAGATTTCTGTTTCCTGTTGCCCTTTCCAACAGTGACATTCCAACAGTGACTGAAATTCTTGATGATTCTGTAGAGATCAAAGGCAAGAATTCTTACCTTGAAGATTAAATTTCAGTTCAGTGATTTGGGATGTGATTTCGACCAAAACTGACAACATTGACAGCCAGGTAGGATCGAACAGCTGTGGATCAGCTCTATCTTTTCACTGAATAAATGAAACAGGACTCTACCGCAGCCGAACCAGCTCACTGCTTTGTGACAACTCATGCCGCAGAATTCAGAACCAAATTATTCAAGAAAAGCATGGAACTGAGGAAATAAGTCCATGTCCCTCAATGAAGTCCGGAGGAGGAATGACAGATTCGAGTAGACAATAAATATCTAACAAGGAACACCTTGAGTGGGAGGTCGAAAATTCAATTCTTTGCAAGACTCGTTTAAAACTGTGCAGTTAGCAGTTATGATAGGAAAAATATCAGCTGCTAATGACTCACCGAGACATGTTTCAGAAGGGTGACAGAAAATCAATGTCAGGGAGGTGCAGAGATCAACCTTCTTTAGGGTATATGTGTTGCGCTTCAAAAAATCGACATCGTAGCCATATAAGAAATTTTCGAGACAAGCCATTAAATCTCACCATGAACATCGAATGAAAAAAGGCGCAGCACGCCGGTGATTAAAACTGATGCAACGTGACGTGCATGCAACCGAATGCGAAACAGTTTATTGTGGAGCTTATCGTGAAACTGGCTATTCTTCAATGTGTAGCTGCAGACGGTGTGACAGTATGTTTTCTAGGCCCGAAGAAAACAAGCATCCTGAGACTGATTCTGTCCAGTGTGTTTCAGGTGAGGTGATTTGCAATTTCAAGCGCTTTTCATGAGGGATAGACTTCTATAAAGGAGTGTGATTTTTATACGCAGACCAGGAATCATGCGAAAGCAAGTTATTTTGACCAGCTACAGGTTAAAAGCAGTGCTCATCCCATATTTATCTTATGTCCACAATCCCCTCTTCCTTGCTGTGACGTAGATATTCCATAGTGAACTTGCAAGGTCAAACACACAAGAAAGAATTCTAGGTGCAGAGCACATTCCAATTCTCGCAGCCAGCTTACCATCCAGATTAACAGTCTGCATAATTGAATACAAACGCTTTAAGGCATCCTGGTACCTTTAATTTTAAGATGTCTTTTTATTTGCACTTTCTCTTGAAGTTCCGATTGGTCAGAGTTGAGAAAGAATTCTATAATGAAAGATGGGATAAAATTGATTATCTCGTTTCAAATTTCGTTATCTTACCTCTCCCAATACTGTGGCACTATTTGAAATTATGCAACCATCCACTGCTTCCCGAGAATTCACTGTAATCAATGTTGCACGCAGTTTGATGCGCATATCTTAGTAGGTCACTTCACGCACATCCTGGAATTTGTGTCAAGCATCCTTGAAACACGCAAACACCAGCTTTTGTAAGAACTGCGCCTTGCCTCCCTTGAATATCGGTTCTAGGCGCGCAGTCCGGAACCACGCGACTGCTACGGTCGCAGGTTCGAATCCTGCCTCGGGCATGGATGTGTGTGATGTCCTTAGGTTAGTTAGGTTTCAGTAGTTCTAAGTTCTAGGGGACTGATGACCACAGCTGTTAAGTCCCATAGTGCTCAGAGCCATTTGAACCATTTTTAAACATTGAATATCCGTGGCTTTTCTTATGCACTATACAGTCACATTTCTTCGGACTTATTCGAAATCTGTTCACAATTGTTTCTTTCCTATGCTGTGAATGATCTTTAATGTATGTAATCATGTTTAGTACCGGCTACTCGGACAACAATTGCCGTTTTCTACGTTTCGCTGGAGACGAGATTTGTGCTCCCTTTCCGAAAAGGATCATGTACTATATGGTTCGACACCTGTTTCAGTATCACTTACACTTGTTAAGCATGTATCGTTGTTATTATATTCCCCATGTACAATACCACACATCCACTGACTCATGTTGCAGAGTTGTTTGTATTTCATCCGCGACTACTTTCTCTGTCTGAGAAATTCCTTGGTTTGCTTTTTGACGAAAGGTCAACTTTGGCTACTGTTGTTGTAAATATACTACCATGTTCACTTGTTTATCGTTGTCATTTCTCTGTTTTATATCAACAATGCTATCTAGCACTGACGTCTTCTCAACTACTCCCATAGCCTCATGCTGTGTTCAGCAATGGATACCTCCAGTCACACCCACCTGTTGCCGAAACCAGCCAATATTCTGATCGCATGGTAGACAACAAGTGGGGTGTCGAATTCCGAAACATCATTCGCCTTTCGTGACGTCACTCTCAAGGGATTCCTTATAAGTCTTTCTCACAGAGTGCTAGCTGATATATGTTGATGTGTATGAATGAAGTGACCGGCATTTTCAATTCTATCAAATGAGTCCTGATCATGAAACATAAGAAGATATGTAGCAGCCAGGAGGTTTCCACACATGAGAATATCTCCCAGTATCCTAAAAATAATATTGAAATTTAAAATATATCACAACATTTGAAGCTCCACATATTTTATCAAGCAAAATCAAGTATCATTGGCAGCCTGGTTGAACTGACACTATGGACGAGATCTGGTCCATGAACTGTTGCTTGGTGAACCCTGGGCTACACCCATATCCAATTCGGCGTTCAAATCTCCCTTGCACTTCGCTAAGAACACACCTAAATGTGAAATTGCTGACATCATATGAAAGTATAAATGGTTTTCCAAAATTGGGGTATGAGAAAATAGGTGTGTGAGAAACTCTTTTAGACATTATTGTCTCACAGTCAGGGGTCTATATGAATATTATTCCCTTCTTTAACAATGGTGCCTTCTGGCACAAAAAACTTGTAATACCTTTCAAATCCGAGAAAGGACTCTAATTCTGCTTCATCACAAGAGAAAATGATTCTTTTACTACATCGGGTAACCATGGATTTGGTTCAACAGTTTCAGCCGATGTTATGTGGCCCAAGAAATTAACTAGTGATTCTGCAAATCTGAATTTTTTCTAATTTCAGGCAGGGATTGGCTTTTTGTGTACGCAAATGTACAGCTGTTAGTCGTTATGCATAACAAATCCAAAAACTAAGCAAAATCAAACTAAAAGAAAAATAATCAATACCAAAATAATATCTAATTATTCTGTAGGGAACTGGAAAATACAGTAATGTCACCTACATATGCTAGGCATACCCATGGTTTCAGTTGCCTCAGCAGTAAATTTATGAACCATTCGAATATGAAAGGTACGTTTTGTAATCTGAAAAACCATCTTACGATACTCACAATGCCCTGACAGTACAACAAATGGCGTTTTCTCTCGGTATGCTGGTGTCATGGGTATTTGGTGATAGCTACAAAGCATGTCTAGCGTTTCAACGTATTGACAGATTACTAAATTGTGAAATGTTTAGTCTGTTCTTGGGAGTGAATAAAAGTCTTTGAGTTGTTGCTTTATTCAAAGCTCTGATGTGAACACTTATTCCGCACACTTTATCTCCACCCTACATCAATTTAGGGACAATGACAGTAGGTGAAGACCAATGAGCATATGAAGGTCGTGCTATCCCCACTTCCAACTGTTCTCTAAGGCTGTGTTCAACTGCAGAATGCAAATAGTTTGAAATTCTATATGCTCTTTGGCTCATTGAGCTAGTATCTCCAGAGGAAATTTCCCGAAGCGTCAGATTGGTAGTAGATAAATACTACTGTTCTTCAGAAACGGTACAAAATTCTTCACGTACTGAATACAACAAATATCTATCCTTCTCATGCCGCTGCATCAACTTTTCCTGTAACTTCTGTTTTGAATAGGATGAGGACATTAGTGTTTAACATCCCATCGAGATTAACGTCATCAGAGATGAGCATAGGCTCGGATAAGAAGAAAGTGAGGAATGAAATCGGCCATGCTCTTTCGAAGGAACCATCCCAGCATTTGTCTGAAGGTATTTACATAAAACAAGAAAAACCTAAACCAGGATGTCCAGACATGGGCTACTTCTGTGACGACGGAATTGTGAATCTACAATATTTGTATATACTCTTATGTATCTTAGTTTACTCTTGATCTTTCTTTTGCTTCTCTTCCAGTTTTGAAACTTAATTTCCAGCAACTCTTGTTATCATACCAATCAAGTTTAAGAGCAGTGGCTCTGTTGCAAATGCACTTCACCTTAGCAGTGCCAGCTAGAATCCAACAAAAATAATCGACATAGTAATCTTAATAATTATGCAGCATTACACTACTTCTTTAGTGACACACTAACACATTTCATTTACTTACACTTCATTTGTAAATCGCAAAATAATAAAGCAAAGCAATCTCTGACACCAGTTACAGTTTAGGAATACAGCGTTAAAAGCATGTTACCAACATCAAAATAATATTTCACGATCCTCTTACCCAGCCCACTGTGAAACGTCCCCTTAGAAAAATTATACAAGACTGTGCTTAAACTGACACACAATATTTTTAGCGCAACGCAATCTGACTTTCAAAAATCCCTACAAAAGAATGGCCCTGACTAACATTAACCTATACCTTTCACAAATCACTTACCTCACCAAAAATCTTCGTTACTCGAACTACTGCAATACAGCGAGCTCCACTACTGCCAGCTAAATAAAAGATTCAAACTACTGAAGGCACTAACTACTGATAGGCATAGTTAGCAAATGAAAGATTTTAATAGAGAACAAACAATGTATTTACCTTAATAATCATAATATATATAGCAGTTCATGCCATCCAGTCTTACAAATTTCAAATCTCCGCCATTTCTCTCCCCACATCCACCACTGGTGGCGGCTCACCTCCAATTGCGCAACGCTATGCGCTGTTCACATCCAGCTACCTAACACTACAATGGCAGACAACAATGCAAACTAGCCACAGACTGTACACAGCACAGCCAGTGATTTTCATACAGAGCGCTACGTAACGTTGCCAATAAGAAAACGTAAACAGCCTACTTACATAGCCCCCATGCTCCCCACAAAAAATTTTACAAATTGCTTTGGGCAGTGGCCAATAATGATTTGATAAAATTTTTCATAATTACAATAACAAAGATATCAAATGCACACACTTATTGATACAATGTTGGTCAAAAGCTAAAATTTTCTCACAGTCCATAAAGACAGTCCAGATTGTTCATCACAGTAAAATTGCAGTGTTTTTCTCAAAGTCTGAGCAGTAAAAGAAAATGCACACTGAAGTAGTGGATTTCCATGCAGTCTTGAAGAAGTAGTGTGGTCCTTCCAACAGAGAGACAATGCTGACTCTTGATATGCTGACAGGTAATGGGTCACAACAGAGCAAACCCACAGCAGAGCCAGTCGAAGTTTTGAAGAAGATTGGTAGGTAGGTCATCACAGAGCAGATCCACTATAGTCCCGGTAGAGATTACGGTATTGGTGGGCCACCAGAGGTGCAGGTGCAGGTGCACAATCACCATTGAAGAGTCTTGCAGATAATATAGCAAGTCCATAACCACCACTTGGGCACTCACAAAGTTTTTGGAATTGTCCTTAAAACCAGCAATGCTGTTATGCAGTCCTTTGCTGAATTATTAACTCACGTGCAAACACTAACAGTCCCTACTTCTCACATATTGTCCATATACTATGACCAACAGAAACGTGTGTAGTTAAATGTAACTTACAAGTTAACAATATGATGAACTGGTGTCAATTACAATTTTATAACATAAGAATACAAATACAAAGATACAAAATACACCATTAAAGAACATAACAATACAGATAACATTTGTAGTACAGGCTTTACAACAGAATAGAAATAAACATATACATCAGTGTTACAGGAATTATGACATAAGTAAGTAAATAAAACAATGAGAATAGTTTTCGAAACGTTAATTTCACACATGAGTATTGAAACAGAACAGAATTAATAATGTGTAAACATCTTTACAAAGAAAATTACATATTAGAAATGCAAATTATATTTGAGGATAACAGTATTCCTCGTTATTAGTGAATGTAGCTTAGTACCAAAAAAATTCTACAACATAAATCATATTAGCTAAACATATTAAGACAGGAAAAACACAAATATACTAGGGTACACAAACATATAGCGGAATAATATAAAAGGAAAAGACAGGGTTTGTTTTACTGCAGTATTTTGCAAACAAAACTTTCTTTACTTCTTGGAGATCACCCTTCATTCATCATTAATCCCAAAAAGTCCTATCTATACCTCCTTTCTGTATTCTATTCATATTTCTTTCAAAATAGGAGTACAATACTCCTTTTGGCCCAAATCTTTTTCATATAACTTCTCAATGCATTCTTTCCCTTCGTCACAGCTCGTTCTCTTATCCTACCCCATCTTAAGCTAACTTAAATCTACTGAGCTCAGATACATATACCAAGGGACGAGGCAATGCAGCAGCACAAAACAATTAACACAAACAGCAATGATAGGAAATGCAAATTGAGAAAGCAAGCAGCATAAATTAGCAAAGCAATTGCAATATTACAACTAATATAAGGCAATGTGCAGCAAACAATAAAATTAATCAGTAGTAAAACTGGCTTAACAGAGTAATATAAAGTCAAATTCAGTAACATTATGCCTGGCAAAGAGCAGCAGCAAATGCAATAACTTATATCTAAACATGACAAAGCTCAAGCAGAAAAAATATTACACTAAAAATGGCCATGTTTAATACCTATGTCACATCTTAACACTAGGGTAATGCATCACGGGAACTTACGCTAGCAGATAAGTTACCAAATCGCAAAAAAAGTATTTATGTAATTCCTGTGAAGGGAAATGTCTATTTATGTGCCATCGTTTTCTTGGAAGTAGATCATAAATTTATAATTGACTGGATCTGTAGGCATAAAATAACTATATTAGTACATCTATAAAATTTTATTTTAACCAATGCTGCAGTGCAGTTAGGAACTAGAACTAAACAAAATAGGCAAAGCAAGGTGTGAAACATCATTCACTGGGCAAATGTCATCTCCAAAGGCAAAAGAATCTCTCAACTAGAAAGACAATAAATGTAAAATGTTTCTCATCATTTCATTAGGCATTTCAGTAAGTATCATAAATTAAGAGCTCCACAGTGTAATCATATGTTTTCAAGTTTGAGTGTGTCGTATTAGCGATGCTTTCTACAAAGGAATTTCAATAGCGAGGATAATGGCCTCCCCTTTTTTTTCTACCTGTGCCTCTGAAAGGCACACACTAATGGCTTTTTTTCCGGGCGTCTGTCGCACAGCTGGGTGCCCACGACGCATTACGTGAAGGTGGTCACTTAACTTTCTTACCGAAATATTTACGACAGCAGTTTCCGCTACAGTGACAGTCTCATATAAAAATATTTCACAGGTCAAGAATTTGCGTCACAAATCTGTAGAAACAAAATGCTATTGATATAACAGTGTGCAAAAAATTTTCGGTGGCATTGTGATACATTCGCGCATTTACACATGTTTCATAACACTTAAAGTACGATTCTTGGTTTCCAACATCCTTTTTCACTAGTCAGAGTCCCTAACCACTATTCATTACTCCTTACCTTATTACACATATATATATTCGTCGACACGTCAATCTTGTGACGACACTTCAATATTTCATCATAATAAATACACAGCATAATCAAACTCCTCATATAGCATCACCTTATTGATCATAAACATACCTCAACAGCATAATACACATTGTCATCGTAATAATAACAACATAACACCTCAGTCAAATCTCAAAATCGTCGTAGCTTTCTGCAATAATTTCAAAACCTAAAAAAATTCTCTGCTCATTTCAGTAGTGTCATCTACCTCAAATGTACTTTAAAAATCGTGATCCCATACCACATATATCATTCAAAGTTCTCATAATATCACAATAGGTCTGAAAAAATATGAACAGTTCATGGAGTACAGACAAAATACAATTTCGTAAGTGTGAAGTTATACAGCAGTGTAATTACGTAAACATCTGTCACTGATGTAGTAAAAAAAATGTTTGTCTCTCAGTTAAATGATCAGATGGCTGTGTAATTTATGTGTTAGAGAAATATGGTACCGATGTGTAAAGTTGTATAAGTAAATACCATATTAGCTAGGGCTCCTTGTGCTTGCCAAACACATGGTACACAAAGTAAGGGTGTACCCCCCTGAGGATTAATGTAATTATACCCTCAGGTGTTACAGATTACAGCACTGGAATGAAATGTATCACGGACAACCTTTGTATCATTGTACTTCAAATATCTTTAAAAATAAATGTTTTAAGTACAAAATTAATCACTCAAATACGTGTACTGTAGCGCTAAACTGTGCGTCATGTTGTAAGATAATCTCTGTGGAAGTCTCATAGTTATCGTCCTCCGAAAGCTAAGTTCTGCAGAAGTCAATGTACTTATCTCATGATAAACAAAAGTGAAATGCTTTGCATATAGATATCTTAGTGATTACGCTTATTGCTGAGATGAAGAAAGTACTGTGCTGTAACGTATTGTTGTGCTACGGAAAAGGCTGTCTCATTGTAGCTATACCACAAAAGTTACTACTAAAACATGTTTTTCCTTCCAGAAGAATTCATAAAAACTGTGCAGATATAAAACAGAAACACCGCAAAAGCAACATTGTAAATTGTCACTCATTAGTAGCATCGTGATAAAATCGTGTAGCTGTCACATAAACTAACCACTGTGTTATCTGGTATTTCACAGAAAGTACTTTAAATCGAGAATGTATTTTCAAGTAAACCAAAATGTTGCATTAAAATCTCATTAGCAGTACTGGTTAATGTTCTAAGCATGTGAGCCTTATAGTCGTTACGTAATCGTGCAACTAACAAGCAAGAATGCACACACACAATAACACTGTGTCGTCTGTTCACAATAACAATGCATTCGTAGTTTCTGTTTAAATAAGTTCTCTTGGTTCTTGACTGGATATTTAACTTCAAACATTGTTGCATGGTTACAGTTTCTAAGTCTGACAATGCATACTAGAAATGTGAAATGAAAAGTTTTATGGCAAAGACAAAGTTAAAAAGCAGATAATCTGTCAATAAACGGTTTTACATATGATATGTGGTGCAAACCTTTACTCTTCCTAGTACGCAGAGTTTCAACTTCAACGCAGTTATCATGTGGTATACGTCGGTAAGGAATGCTATTATTTTTCTCAAGGTTAGCGTCTATGTAATTTTTCTCTGAGATAGCAGGCGCACGTGGCTGCCTGCGGTGCGAGTCATTCTCTGTTTCTTTGTTGGCGTGCGTCGTTACTGGGATTTGGAGACCTAACTTCTACAAATTCGCCTTGTCGAGAGGGCCCTGCTCTGTTTGAATCCCGCCAGTTCTGATGCAATTCACGTCTGTCGTTATGATTATATCGTCTGTCGTCATGTAGGTAGTTCCTGTAGTTCCCTTCATGTCGGTTATGTGGTGGAGAATTTCTCCCTGAATTATCACTGCACGGTGGACCGTTGCATCTGAAGTTATTCTGTCTCCCGTGATAATAATAGCTCTGGTTGCCAAATTGTCTGTTTCTATGATTGTCTCTGTCATATTCATTACTACGGAAATGCGATCTTTCTCTGTAACTATTACTCTGCCAGTGGTTGTCATATGGGTGGTGTCTGTTTTGGTCACGATTTGCGTTGTAAGAATAAACTTGTCGCGTCCAGTTACTGTTTCTGTCGTTACGGAATTGTGACGGATGTGACCTCTGGTGGTTGTTTTCCTGTTTTCGCATCCCGCGACTCTCTGTGTCAATTTCCAGTTGTTGTAACAGTCCCTGAAAAGTTTCAATGTCGTCTTTGCAACGTCCTGCTAAAATAATATGTCGTAAATGTTCAGGCAGTTTGATTAAGCAAATGTGGATGAGTTCTGAGGGGCTGTATGGGTTTGACAGGTACTGATTCTTGTTCAACATGTCTTCAAAATATTTCACAAGACTGGAAAATTCAGATTGTTCGAAATGTTTCATCATTATGATGCTATGTTTTATTCGGTCTTGTGTAGCTTGTGACCAATATGCTGAGAGGATGGCATGATAAAAATCTCCTTCACTGTGACAATCGTGAATGACCGATAGCATTCTTACAGCTGGTTCACTCTCCAAGTAGCCACACATAAATTCTAACCTGTGCTCCAATGACCAGTTGGGAGGAAAACAATGAGAGAATTGATGGAGCCACGCTTGTGGATGAATGTCGTTGGAAGAATTCTTATGTGTAGTAATGAACAGCTTATAGCCAAAATCATCGTGTCGGTGAGTACATATCGGTCATTTTTACGCTTGTTCCATCTCAAAATTCGGTGCAACTTGCCAATTTCTTTTATAATTTCCGAAATGCCCTGTGTTATTATTTTGTGGCTTTTCCGTATTTCTAATTTCCTCTTCCCGTGTTGGAGCGCGAGTGTCCACTGAAATATGAAATTTTTGTATTACTTGTGCCAACTGATCTTGTACTTCCTGGATTTCTCTTTTGTATTGCGTATTAATTTGATTCTGATTTCGTTTTAATTTCTTAATTTGTTCATACTCTTCTGTGTCAGTGATGACTACAGGTCTTGTGTCATTCAGATCATCATCTACCTTTGTAGATAAGTTAGTGAACTGATCCGAAAGTTCGGCTACTTTCTCTGATAGTGTACTTATTTCCTCAGTGTGTTTTTCTGAACCAAGTTTCAGAGTGTCCATTTGTGTTGAAATCGTCTCTACTGTTTCCTTTAAGGTTTCTTGAGTTTTTGCAAGTTGCGTAACCGAATCGGTAGATGCAACTGAGTTAATTTTAGCTTGCAAGGTGTCATGATTTTCATGAACAATAGTTTGCAGCTCTTTTAAGGCTGCTTCGTGATTCTGTAATGCATTTTCATGACGCGAAAAAATAGGTTGGAAATGCTCACAAATTTGTGTTTTTACGTCATTACAGACTTTTTGACATTTAGATTCGATGTTATGTAACTCAGTAGTTAAATCTTCACGTGTTTGTTCAAGTGTGGTGTCTAACTTTAGAAGATTTTGTTCCATTGTGTCTAACTTTTTAAGATTTTGTTCCACTGTGTCTAACGTTTTAAGATTTTGTTCCACTGTGTCTAACTTTTGAAGATTTTGTTCCATTGTGTCTAACTGTTGCTGTGTTTGTCTCTGGTGTTGTTCCATTGTGTCTAACTTTTGAAGCCTTTGTCCCATTTGTTGCATTAACTGTAATAACAGTGCACTGGTGTCTGAAACATATTCCTCAGTGCTTTTCGGCAGTGAATTTGCACCGGCAACATTCACATTTTGACAAGCAGAAAATGTGTCTTGACTTATTTGAGAAAACGGTGTGGACCCAAAACCTGAATCTACAGTATTTGCGGAATTGTGTCCTGTCATTTCGGATTCCTGAGGCGAGCTGTTGCCGACCGATCGATCGATAATGCTTCCCTGTTGACTACCTGTTTCACTGTCTACACCATTATTTGCCGCCCGCTCCATTTCCCTATGCACAATTACCAAATTACTACTTCGAATGTCTGTTAATTCATTACACAGTGGTGCTGATAAGCTATGCTCGTCGTCACTATTATTTCTCAGTTTACTTTGGAGCCTAGTGTTACGTTTTTCACACGCCAATATTGTCACAATATTTCACATGATAACACAGAAAAGCACAATTTGAAGAGCAAAAATAAGAGAACACATTAACATAGCACTGAAAATAGTATGTAGTTAATTGCAAGCGCAGCTGCGAAATACTTGTGCAAATCTACATGTATGCCACACCTGTTTTACTGTACAACAGTGAAAGACTGCAACTACAAAAGAGATTCTCTCTACAATTACATGCTAGCAATAAACAAAATCTACACTAATTACACAAACTACAAGAAAAAATCAGAAGATTCCAGTGAGGTATCCTGGCAGGGTCGCCATATGAAAAGTCCCCTTAGAAAAATTATACAAGACTGTGCTTAAACTGACACACAATATTTTTAGCGCAACGCAATCTGACTTTCAAAAATCCCTACAAAAGAATGGCCCTGACTAACATTAACCTATACCTATTACAAATCACTTACCTCACCAAAAATGTTCGTTACTCGAACTACTGCAATACAGCGAGCGCCACTACTGCCAGCTAAATAAAAGATTCAAACTACTGAAGGCACTTGCTACTGATAGGCATAGTTAGCAAATGAAAGATTTTAATAGAGAACAAACAATGTATTTACCTTAATAATCATAATATATATAGCAGTTCATGCCATCCAGTCTTACAAATTTCAAATCTCCGCCATTTCTCTCCCCACATCCACCACTGCTGGCGGCTCACCTCCAACTGTGCAACGCTATGCGCTGTTCACATCCAGCTGACCAACACTACAATGGCAGACAACAATGCAAACTAGCCACAGACTACACAGTACAGCCAGTGATTTTCATACAGAGTGCTACGTAATGTTGCCAATAAGAAAGCATAAACAGCCTACTTACAACTGTACAATACTGCATGCTCATGCAATAATTGGCTGTAGTGGAGTGGAGCGTGTGACTAACAAACGGTGCATGTAAACGTTTAAAATCTGAGATTTCAGAAGGTCATAACTACTTGAATCTGAATTATGGCTCAAATTTTCGCACAGGATCGGGTGCTAGGGCTGTTATCCTGCCAGTGTTCGTTTTTCTCTTTCAAATATGAGGACACATTGGTGATGCTTGCTCATCAGATGCCTATACTTAATTGTCGCTACCAAACAGAAATTCTTGCACACAAACACAACACAGGAAATCACTCACTAGTGGCGCGTCAAAATCTAAATTTTTCCATCACTGAGCATCTAATTTAAACGCAAATACTTCCTAAAGAATTTTCACATTAATTTCACGTGAAGCTACAGGCACATTACCACACTTCCCAATCAACCCAAGCGACAGTGACGCTGCCGCATGACATGCCTTTTCTAAGCAGGACGAATATTAAACTCACTTATGCTCCAGCATCAAAAAGTATCTTCACTTTTGTGTTATCTAATTGTGCTATCAACGTCTCATTTTCCAGCTTGTATAATCCTATGCACCTCATCAGTTTAATCTGAGTCAATGGGACCTTGTGCCTATAGCTGCTCCGGCTCCCGATCCACTTCCAGAAATTTGGCTTCAGTCGCTTACACCTCTATCACACAGTAGATTTTTATGTTGCTGGTACGACAGCCTAGCGAACACCCGTTCCATATGACCCATTTCTCTGCAATGTGCGCAACATTGTGTTCGGTACACATGTGCAAGGTGGCAAGAGCCAATCACAGAGCTTCTTGTAAGTTAAGCGAACTTATGTTGAGGTATCCTATTCTACGATCAACCCTTGCATGAAGACATCTACTGCACGAGCTTCTGCCTCATGAAGCAAGTTTTCTCTGTCCAGTAAGAGAAAGTCTCTATTCTGTCCGAAAATAATTCTAAATCTTTCGCACTTACCGTTATAAAAACTTACATATTTTGTGACTGCAAAAGTTTCTGCCAAACCGCGATCTACTATGTCAAAGTAGGAAGTTTTTCTAAGAGAATCTATTGCCGCAATATAGCTCCTGCCATTGCCAGACTTTTTAAGTCGAGTAATATTCAGTTCCAAATCATTCGACCATGTGCACACATGATTTTGTGTAATATTATGTAAAAAATGTGTACACATTTCCAAACGAATTGCATAGAAAAAAACTGTAAATTTAGTTAAGACAGCGTCTACTATCGGATTAATTGCCACTACCACAGGTGATGAAGACACAGCGGCTTGTTGGTCTGACACAGTTGCTAAACTGATATTCGTTTACACCCTCTCGTTCCTGTTGATTAGAGATGCAGCCGCATCCATCTGGGTTAAACTCTTTTCAGTCGTTGATTTTGTAGCAAGAGCAAAGAAATTTCCTGCTGTATCAGATCTAATTGATCCATATTTACTTCATTCACTACACACTCATTATTAATAATATCCTCTACAATAAAAGTAGCTTAGCTACAAGAATCTTTTCCCAGGGCTGTAGTCCTAAACATTCTTTGTCTCAAGCTGCCCTCAAAAAGTTTTACCTACACTTACGCAAAGTGTACACTAATAAAATAAATATCATAGTGATACACATCAATTAAGGGGACCACACACTGACTATCTAACCCATGTTAATTTAGGCAAGTATCTGACCCATTTCTGAAAAAAACTATTTGATGCAGGACCTTAATATTTTTACTGTATGTTACATGATGCTAATAGAGTCAGCTGTACTATAATCTACTTTATCCATTTTATGGTTTTTAAGAAATACTTTTTTTTAAATTTGTTAACAAGAAATATTAACTTCTTTCTACAGAAAATATTTTTTATGTTACGCAGCGTCTCTGAAAATTTCATTCATTTAGTTATGATAGTTTCTGATACAATGGGGCATATGTACTGAAAATTTTAGTTTGCGATAAATTGACTTTAAAGAAAAAAACTTTTGAAATTTGTTACTTACAGTTAAGTAAATCTGTCCTGCTGCATATGATGGCCCTATTTGGCCTCTAGCAGGTCTTCCAACTTCTTTATCGCCTTCCTTTGTCTTGCTTTCTTGGCCATATTTGATGCAGACCTGTCTGCATCGACTATCCTCATTATATCGCAATGATGCAGCCTAGTGATCGCATTTCCACCAGATTAATTCCGAAAGAACACTTTCCCATATTACTAAAATTGATTGCAATAACAGCATCATGAACTCCTAGTTTCGTTGTATGCATGCCTACCAATACAATTTTAGGAAGGCGGTTCCAAATTATGCTGTTGAAACATTCACTTGGGTTCTGTGTCTGCCCGTGCAGACATTTCCTTAGAAGGTCAGGATGAGCAAAGTCTCTAAAAATATGTTTAATTGTTGTAATAACAGCAGCAGGCAGAGAATGCTGGTAAGAATAAGATTCTGCAGTTGCCTGAGCCCTATTGCATTTTCACCATGAATTTTCTCCTTATGGATACATTCAGTGACATGGCTTGTCATCAGTAGAGGACTTATGGAAGAATATGGCCCAATAATCTCTCTTCATTGCCTCTAGATTTTCTTTATTTCCCCTAATTGTCTACCCATAGCAGACCTGCAACTTTTCTATAACAACTACTCGAAATCACTCTTGAACAAAACTAACCACGTGTTTAAAAGCATGTTGTTTACAAACAACAGAAACGAAAGAATACCGACAGTTGCTTTCCAAGGATAGCCAACACACCTGGGAGTAAAAAGAAATCCATAACGTGCAATGTAGGGGATATAAAGATCTAATATATATGTAGAAAAGTGTGTTACAGAAAAATGGGCGTGGCACATGAACACACGTGGTAGGAAAATGTCCTTAAAATGCTCGAAAACTTTTTTTTAGCAAAATCCTTTTCAGAGTACTTAACTAAAACCTTAATCTATCGAAATATGATGAAAACCGAAAGTCGATTTTTTTCGAATTGAACCACGGTATGGTTCTCTTAAACAAGTCAAGAAATCAATATTAACAAACAAATATTATCAAGTAAACGCTGTTTAAGTGGAGATTTGCACGCTTCTATTGAGCCACATACAAAGCTACATTTTTGAATTGGGGACAGGTAACATACCATTGAGATTTCTAAAATAATAGGAGGAAACGGCACCAAAACGATTATTTATGTTGGTGTACAGAATATATGAGACTAACGATTACCATCAATCTCTCGGGAAAATCACACCCACACAATTCCGATCACAGCAAAAGGTGTGAAATGCGAGAAGTATCGTACAGTCAGCTTAAAAGCTCATGCATCGAAGTTGCTGCCAAGATTAATATACAGAATAATAGAAAGGAACATTGAGGAACATGTAGGAAAGTTAATCCAACAGCAATAGAGAGTTTTCTAAACCTTGTCAAAGAACAAGAGCGGCTGGAAGTTTAAAGTCCCGTTAACATAGATCATAAATATAATGTTTTCCTTAACACATTTTTCATGATCTTTGAGAGTTGCCTTCCATTAGAACGTTCTAAGCTGAGTACTAGCAGTAATAGGCAGCCTGGGTGGCAGTCTAGTGGGATAAGCATATTATGTAGAACAAAGCGGGAATTATATCAAAATGTTTGGAGTAGTCACAATCAAGCCTCTGTAGCACATTACAAAAAGTATTGTAAGGTGCTTAGAAATGTTATTACGAAGGCAAAGAGTATGTGGTATGCAAATAGAGTAGCTAAATCACAGGATAAAATTAAAACCGTATGGTCAGTTGTAAAGGAAGTGTCTGGTCAGCAGCACAAGGTCGACGATATAAAGTCAGTTCGTATTAAAAATATTTCTGTTACTGATAAATCAGATATACGTACATTATTTAACAATCATTTTCAGAGCATTGCAGGTGAATTAAATAAAAATTTAGTTTCTACAGAGATCATGTAACATTTTTGCCCAATGCCTTTCCGACATTGATGTCTGAAATACTACTCTGTGATATAGACAAGGGGGTGAATGAGTCAATAATTAAATCACTGATGTCTAAGAAGACTCATGGTTATGATGGAGTGCCTAGCACAATATTAAAGTACTGTGCTGCACATGTTAGCCCTATATTTAGCCATATTTGTAATGTTTCCTCTAGGAACGGTCAGTTTCCTGAACGATTAAAGTACTCAGTAGTAGAGGCGCTCTATGAAAAGGGAGAAAGGTATAACGTATATAATTGTAGACCTATTTATATGCCATCAGTGTTTCTAGGGATATTGAAAAGGCTGTGTGTGGTATGTAGGGATAATTGATCATTTTATATCACATGATTTGCTATAAAATGTACAGTTCGGCTTTAGAAGTTACTTACAACTGAAAATGCTATATTCTCTTTTCTCTGTGAGGTATTGGATGGGTTTAAAAAAAAGGTTTCGAACGCTAGGCATATTTTTTGATTTAACTGAGGCGTTTGATTGTGTTGATAACAAAATATTGCTCCATACGTTGGACCATTACAGAATACGGGGGGTAGTTCATAATTGGTTTACCTCTTACTTTAGCAAGAGACAGCAAAAGGTCATTACTCACAAGGTTGAGAATGATTACGATGTCGGGTCTGAGTGGGGTACAGTGAAGTGGGGGTGCCCCATGATCATTGTTGGGGCCAATCCTGTTCCATATGTATAGTATTACAGGTAACTCCAAAATACGAGTATATCTGTTTGCTGACGACACTACCTTGGTAGTAAAGGATGTTGTGTGCAATATTGGCTCGGTTTCAAATAGTACACTTCATGACCTAAATTCATGGCTTGTAGAAAATAAACTAACGCTAAATCACAGTAAGTCTGTTTTTACAGTTTATACACACAATTCAGCAAAACCTTACGTTTTAATTTCACAGATTGCTCATATGATCAGTAAAACTGAACAGTTCAAATATATAGGTGTTTAGATAGATTGTAAACTGTCGTGGAAAGCCCACGTTCAGGGTCTTTTTCAAAGACTTAATGCTGCCGTTTTTACTCTTCGGACAGTATCTGAAGTGAGTGATCCTTCGACACGAAAATTAGACTACTTTGCTTATTTTAATTCGCCTATGTCGTTGTTGTTGTTGTGGTCTTCAGTCCTGAGACTGGTTTGATTCAGCTCTCCATGCTGCTCTATCCTGTGCAAGCTTCTTCATCTCCCAGTACCTACTGCAACCTACATCCCTCTGAATCTGCTTGGTGTATTCATCTCTTGGTCTCCCTCTACGATTTTTACCCTCCACGCTTCCCTCCACTAATTTGGTGATCCATTGATGCCTCAGAACATGTCCTACCAACCGATCCCTTCTTCTAGTCAAGTTGTACCACAAACTTCTCTTCTCCCCAATCCAATTCAACACCTCCTCATTAGTTATTTGATCTACCCATCTAATCTTCAGCATTCTTCTGTAGCACCACATTTCGAAAGCTTCTATTCTCTTCTTGTCTAAACTATTTATCATCCATGTTTCACTTCCATACATGGTTACACTCCGTACAAATACCTTCAGAAACGACTTCCTGACACTTAAATCTATGTTCGATGTTAACAAATCTCTCTTCTTCAGAAACGCTTTCCTTGCCATTGCCAGTCTATATTTTATATCCTCCCTACTTCGACCATCATCAGTTACTTTGCTCCCCAAATGGCAAAACTCCTTGACTACTTTAAGTGTCTCATTTCCTAATCTAATATCCTCAGCATCACCTGACTTAATTCGACTACATTCCATTATCCTCGTTTTGCTTTTGTTGATGTTCATCTTATATCCTCCTTTCAAGACACTATCCATTCCGTTCAACTGCTCTTCCAAGTCCTTTGCTGTCTCTGACAGAATTACAATGTCATCGGCAAACCTCAAAGTTTTTATTTCTTCTCCATGGATTTTAATACCTTCTCCGAATTTCCTTTTGTTTCCTCCACTGCTTGCTCAATATACAGATTGAATAACATCGGGGAGAGGCTACAACCCTGTCTCACTCCCTTCCCAACTACTGCTTCCCTTTCATGCCCCTCGACTCTTATAACTGCCATTTGGTTTCTATACCAATTGTAAATAGCCTTTCGCTCCCTATATTTTACCCCTGCCACCTTCAAAATTTGAAAGAGAGTATTCCAGTCAACATTGTCAGAAGCTTTCTCTAAGTCTACAAATGCTAGAAACGTAGGTTTGCCTTTCCCTAATCTAGCATATAAGATAAGTCGTAGGGTCAGTATTGCCTCACGTATTCCAATATTTCTACGGAATCCAAACTGATCTTCCCTTAGGTCGGCTTCTACTAGTTTTTCCATTCATCTGTAAAGAATTTGCGTTAGTATTTTGCAGCCGTGACTTATTAAACTGATAGTTCAGTAATTTTCACATCTGTCAACACCTGCTTTCATTGGGATTGGAATTATTATATTGTTCTTGAAGTATGAGGGTATTTCGCCTGTCTCATACATCTTGTGCACCAGATGGTAGAGTTTTGTCAGGACTGGCTCTCCCAGGGCCGTCAGTAGTTCTAATGGAATGTTGTGTACTCCCGGGGCCTTGTTTCGACTCAGGTCTTGCAGTGCTCTGTCAAACTCTTCACGCACTATTATATCTCCCATTTCATCTTCATCTACATCCTCTTCCATTTCCACAATATTGTCCTCAAGTACAGACTCTCTATATACTCCCTCCACCTTTCTGCTTTCCCTCCTTTGTTTAGAACTGGGTTTCCATCTGAGCTCTTAATATTCGTACAAGTGGTTCTCTTTTCTCCAAAGGTCTCTTTAATTTTCCTGTAGGTAGTATCTATCTTACCCCTAGTGAGATAAACCTCTACATCCTTAGATTTATGCTCTAGCCATGCCTGCTTAGCCATTTTGCACTCCCTGTCGATCTCATTTTTGACATGATGTATTCCTTTTTGCCTGCTTCATTTACTGCATTTTTATATTTTCTCCTTTCATCAAGTAAATTTAATATTTCTTCTGTTACCCAAGGGTTTCTACTAGCCCTCGTCTTTTTACCTACTTGATCCTCTGCTGCCTATGTCGTATGGTATTATATTTTGAGGCAACTCTTACCATTCTAAAAGGACAACTTTGGCTCAGAAAAGGGCGGTTCGGGCAATAAATGGCGTAAGTTCACGAACCTCTTGTCGACCCCTGTTTACGAGTCTGGTTATTTTGGCATTGGCCTCTCTATGTATATATTCCTTATTGTCATTTTTTATTAACGGTATTAGTTTATTCCCAAAAATAAGCATCCTTCACTCAGTTAATACTCGGCAGGATTAAAACCTGCATTTGGATCGGACTTCCTTAACTCTTGTGCAGAAAGGTGTGCAGTATACTGCTGCATCCATTTTCCATAAGCTACCACTCGAATTCAAAAATCTTAGCAGTTATCCACGCGGTTTCAAACCGAAACTGAAAAGTTTCCTCATGTGTCATTCGATTCTTGTTGTAGTGTTGATTGCGTTCACTTAAACTTATGGATTGACTTTTTTCGGGTTCATAAACATTTTATTTTTATCTGTTATTAGTTTGACATTGTAATTTCATGTACTGACACTTTCCATGACCTTGGAGATTTGCTCCTCAATATCCTTCTACGGAACTTGACGTGTAAATAAATAAATGAAGGGCTTGTTAGATGACCATCAGTTTGACACTAGGAAAGGTAAAGCAGTAGAGAGGCCTGAAAATGCGTTTGATAATGGAAGCAAGCCTGAACGGATATCTAGACATGTTTAGATGATTCGCAGATCCGGAAAAAAGTATTCGACAATCTAAATGGTGCAAAATGTTGAAAAATTTTGTTAACCTGACACAAACATTCGACAGTGTAAAATGGTGGAAAATAATCTAAAGGAATTTTTGACCTGGAAAAAGCGTTCGACAATTAAAAAGGTGCAAAATGTTCGAATTTCTGTGGAAAATAATAGTAAGCCGTAGGAAAAGAAGAGTAATGTACAATACGTGTAACAACCAAAACGGAATAATGAGACTGCAAGACCAAGAACGAAGTGCTCAGATTAAAGCCGGATGTAAGACAGCAACTAGTCTTTCGTCCCCACTGTTCACCCTGTGCATCGAAGAAGCCGTGATTGAATCAAAAGAAAGATTCAAGAGTGGATTAATATTCCAGGTGAAACTCAAGGTGACAGGATATTAAAGATAAGATTCCCTGATGACATACCTATTATCAGTGAACGTGAAGAAGAATTACATGATCTTTAGAATGGAATCAAAAGTCCAATGAATACGGAATATGGTCTGAGAGTAAAATGAGAGAAGTCGAAAGTAATGAGAAGTGGCACAAATGAGAACACCTAGGAACTTAACAACAGAAACGGGAGTTATGGAGTACACGCATTTGAGGAATTCTGCTATATAGGCAGCAAAATAACTCAGACAGCCTGGAAATGGGAGCATTTTTGCCCAAGAGAATATTAGTATCAAAATAGGCCTTAATTTGTGATAGAAACTTCTGAAAGTGTACATTTTGAACACAGCATTGTATGGCAGTGAGACACAGACTGTGCGAAAACCTGAACAGAAGAAAATCGAAGAATTTTAGGTTTGTTGCTACTCATGAATGTTGAATGATAATAAAAGAATGAGAAGGTTTTCTGCAGAATTGGCGAGGAAAGATGTATGTGGATAACACTGACAAGAAGAAGGGATACAACGATAATACCTCTGTGAAGACATCTGGGAGTGAGCTACAGAATGTAAAAACTATAGAGGGATACAGAGATTGGAATACATACGGAAAATAATGGAGGGCTTATTTCGTAAGTGCTACTCTGAGATGAAATGCTTGAAACACAAAGAAATTCTGGGCGGGCTGCATCAAACCAGTCAGAAGACTGATGGCCGGCTGGTGATGCATGGTCGACATATGGTGAATTAGTTGTCCCCAGGACTCTCCGTGACGACAAATGGGCAGTCAGTCTAGCCTGTCACATTCACAAGGAGTACATTACCTTGCTATACATAGTTCAGGTGCACGGAAAGCTCACTTCTCACAGTGCCCGAGCCGGCGCGAGTGACAAAGTGAAATGAGAGGACATCGAAAGCTTATTGGAACAGGGCTGTTCAAGAAGCCCTTGCTCCGTAAGGAAACAGTGCGTTATGTGAAAATGTATGTTAGGGACGTCTTTTACTAGCAGTGAACAGGATTAAAGGTCACAGATTGGTTCCCAGATCTGCACACCAATGGATAGAGGGGGCAAGGTAGGAATGTAGTTGATACAATGGAAATAAAATGAAGGCGTAATTGACACCAAAGTGATTTATTGGCAAGAAGAGATGCCCAGTCCCTATTTGGGGGAGGCATTGCTGTAAACCTTAATCTCACCCAGATCAATTCAACACGTGCGGAGGCCAGCAACACAAAGAGGAAACTGCCCGCCAGGTGCGGTATAGTTAAAGCTCTCCCGATATGATTGGGGAAAGCTCGTTAGTCGACTGGGAATCGCCGCACCGTCAGCGCTGGCACCGTAGGTTCAGCACTTGTGATACGGCATGTGGGCCCTCGCCTCCCAGCTCCAGTCTCCAAAGAAGAGTCGAAAATTTCAAGACAATTATAGTACTTAATAATACACTCAAAGACAATAAAACGACGCACCACGAAGGAATCATCCGAATCGATTGATGCGATGTACATGTGCAGAAAAACAAATGATTACAATTTCTGATAAAAATGCATGCAGTTGTTTGGCTTGGTACTGATTGATAGAGTTGTTGGATATCCTTGTGAGGGATATCGCGCCAAATTCTGTTCCACTGGCACTTTAGATCGTCAAAACCCCAAGTGGGAGGGCCCTGCCCATAACGCTTCAAACATTTTCATATGGGGAGAAATCCGACGACCTTCTGGCCAAGCATAAGGACTAGCGGTAGAACCCTCGTCGTGTGCGGGCAGGCATTATCTTTCTGAAATGTAAGACTGGGATAGATTATGATTAAGGATATCAAAACGGGGCATAGAATAACGTCGATTTGCCGCGGATGATAAACAAAGGTGTCCTGGTATGAAACGAAATGGTACCACAGACAATCGCTCTTGGTTGTCGGTATGGCGACTGACAGTCGTGATGGGCAGCCCTCCGCAGCCCTGGCGTCAGTAGATACGTCTTCGCTGTTCACTGGGGCTCAGTTCGGAGCGTGACTCTTCACTGGAGACAAATGTACTCCAGTCAATGATATTCCAGGCCGAATGTGCGTGACACCACTGCAAAGGGACTTATTTGTTTACAGATCTCTTTCTGTGAGTCGCCTATTGATGTTCCCCATGGTTACTGAAGCACCGGTTTCACATGGGATGGATGGTAATGATGAATTTGGGGTTGTTAGTACCTCTGGCGGTTGCTCGGTCCTCACGTTCTCTCGGCTCTCTGAGTCTACCGCTTCCTTCTTGACGTTGTTCTTGGCCATGGTTCGCCCGTTCCTGCCAACGTCGTTGTGTAATGGCATCGCTCCAGTTACACATCGAGCGATTCGCAGGTTACTCCAACCGGCTTCTTTGAACCCAGCTGCATATCCTCTCTCAAATGATGACATTTGCGTGTATTGCTCACGCACCTGTTAGCGAGGCAGAGTTGTTGTCCTGCATAAAACGCGAAATTAAATTCCGCTACGATTTTATGCCCTGGTGTCGATGGGGTGTAAATACAGATTGTACAGTTCAGACTGCAAACTAACTTATGTGTTTGCCTTTTTATGCATTAGCGTAATGTTTTAGCCTACATGTATTTTCCTCACTTACAGGCTCGGCCAGGTTTATTTTGGTACAAAGCCTCGTTTAGGTTCAAAATGGCTCTGAGCGCTATGGGACTTAACATTTGAGGTCATCAGTCACCTAGAACTTAGAACTACTGAAACCTAACTAACCTAAGGACAGCACACACTTCCATGCCCGAGGCAGGATTCGAACCTGCGACCGTAGCGGTCGCGCGGTTCCAGACTGACGTGCCTAGAACCGCTCGGCCACCACGGCCGGCCCTCGTTTAGGCCTAAAAGTGAAGTGTCAGCATCTTTCTTAACACGTTAGGTTTAGCCATATGGCTTTTGTATTGTCATATAACAATTTAGAATGGAAACGGTATTGTGGTAATTAAGTTGAGAGTTGACAGTCACGTTTTAGGCGTCATGTGTAAGTTGGACATTAACTTCACTCTTCCAGGAGCTGACAGTAATTCAGACTCTCTACCTGTTGTCCTTTCACCAAAAGGAACATAATCCAAAGTGTAATGCTGTACCAGAGGCGAGACTACTATTGTCCCTAGGCTAAAGTGAGGAAACCATTGATTTCCGAACCCATATTTATTAGGCTTTTTGCTCGATACATTGTCCTGTATTCACCCTTTTCGCTTGTCTGTATGACAGTCAAACACTCTGTACAAATATTGTACGATTTTGAGAAATTTGTGGTGCTAATAAATAAATGTTGACGATTGTAAAAAGAAAGAAAATCTCGCAATTATACCAAAAATAACAAGGTGAACATTAACAAAACGGACAAATTATACAGACAATTTCCTGACGGGAAATGAAGGAAAACAGGTCCTATGAGTATGCGTCAGGAAATGCTTGCATGGTAGATGGTACTGACGAATGACACATTCTCTGACCACATGTTGTATGTTGCAGCCTTTTTGATTGACGCTGCGTACCCTACGCAGCAGAATGGTCCGGTATTCATGTCGGGAACGAGCTGAGATGGTCTCTCTGTAATGTCAAGCAGAGGGAAACAGTCTAGAGGCAGTAAGGCTACGCCAAAACAAGTAGCCTCATTGACACCAACAACATCACACAACATTTCTAGCTCTTTTTGCTCGTTTGTGTGATGATCGGTCCTTTCAGACACACGAATGTGGAGGGAGGTGGCTGACTGCTTACGCCAGATTTGGAGGATCGGTTGTACAGGGTACGGAGACGAACCCTAGTACAGGCTCTAGGCAAGTGGCCTGCCCGTTGGTGTAAGCCAAAATACGGTTATGTGTACCTTCCTTGATAACAGCTACAATTCGTATCACCTACAATCTCATGGAGGCCTCTTTGAACACCTGCTGTTACGTGGATGCAGTGCAGCTGTGCACAGCGTTCCGGGACGATTTGTTGTCGTTTCATGCACACCGTCCATTTCAGGACATATATTGATAGGACCTTTTTTCCCCCGTTTCCAGTCATGAGGCCGTCCCTGCAGCACATCGGTTTTATTAATGTTCAATCTTCACCATGTCTCAAGGCTGATACTAACGTTAACATTATTATTCATTGTGTCCGTGCATGTTTCGGTGTAACTCGATTCGCCGCAAACGCTGTGCTTTTTGACGCTATGTTATTGTTCAGATAAAGCCCTACAGTATTGAGGGACTTGGTGGATTATCAGGTGTTTAGTTATATGGCCCGCAACATGAAGTAGTCAGCCTCAATAGCTGAGTGTTCAGTGCGGCAGAATACCATGCAAGAGGTCCCTAATTCGATTCCCGGTTGGGTCGGAGATTTTCTTCGCTCGGGGCCTGGGTGCTGTGTCCTGTTGTCTTCATCATCATATCAACCTCATGGACACGAAATTTTCCGAAGTGGTGTCAGCTAAAAAGAGTAGCAACCGGTGATAAGTCTACGCGAGGGGTAGCCCTAGCCACACGACATTTCAGCATGAAGTACCAGCAGTGTAAATTCCAATAACAAACAGCACTACGATTTATAAAGGACAATTTTCAATATATGTTTAATAAATATGAGGCAACAGTAACAGCTCTTGCTGTTATCTGAAAATGTTACTCCACTTGCTTTTGATGAGGTTTACGCTTCAATTGTTTACATTCCTTTGCACCATAAAGTTCCCTGTGTGTCATTTAATTAGCAATGTCATGTATAGGTGCCCACGGAATAACGTTTATAAATGCAAATCGAAGGTCTACAGTTAAATTGCCGTTTGTATCATATTAAATACGAGAAACATTGACGTATTCGAATCAGTAGATGGAAACAGCTTATTACGGACAAATCTTTCATTGCGCAACTGATGCAGTCACATCTAGAAAATAAATAAATACCGCCATAGTAAAAGCAAACCAGTATCTGGCTGTTTATGAAATAAACTACGATATTCGGTGATTTTGGAGTGTCTCGGTTGACGCTGTTCTCGCATCCCGGATTCTGCAGCGTAGCTTCGAGGAACGCTTGGACGCAAAAGGCTGCCTATGTTCGTTTCGGTTCCGCCAGCGGGCTTTAATCTCCCACGCCTTTCGCTGTTCGATTCCAATCTCCTCTAAGGCTCTCCAAGACAAGTACTTCGGGGCATTGGGGACCGCCGACCAGAAGCGGACGGCGGCGGAACAAGGTGCGGACGACTCATCTGCTGTTGGGGGATTTATTTTCCCCCGACTACGGACTGCGTGTTGACTCCCACTTACAGCAGGAAATTAAAGCTGGGAAGCGAACGTAAATCACGTCGCATAGCCTTTATGAAGCGGTACTGCATCACATAATGCGCTCATTCGAAGTGATAATGAAACTGACTTCCTGAGTCTCAACGCACGAAAGCTGTTTGTTGTATATTTACTTGATCCGCACCAGAGACGCCGTACTACCAGGTAACTTCTTGACCCTTTGCCAAAATATTTACCGACTTCCTTTAAAATTACTTTATTTCGTTTGTCACTAACACAGAGATTTATTACCGTTGTTCGTCTGTAAGCGTAACCAATCTACACTACACAGCGCTAAATTTATGACTACTGCAGTCATCCTTGCTTTATTAAGTCAAAGAAGCATATCGTTCTATGTATTGTACGTCATTACAGAGTATTGGAGTATGTGACAAAGAGATCGAACACGTATCGTTTGCACACCCTAGTTTAGTGGGCACATTTATTTATTTATTTATTTATTTAATTTTTATACTCATGATCCGTAGCACTAAATTGAGGAGTGAATCTCCCTGGTCATGAACCGAGTGAGTACATGAAACTGGAACAGTATTAACGGATAAAATGAAACGTATGTGAATTCTAAGCAGACGACAATTAATATAGCTGGCCGAAGTGGCCGAGCGGTTCTAGGCGCTACAGTCTGGAACCGCGCGACCGCTACGGTCGCAGGATCGAATCCTTACTCTGGCATGGATGTGTGTGATGTTCTTAGGTTAGTTAGGTCTCAGTAGTTCTAAGTTCTAGGGTACTGATGACCTCAGAAGTTAAGTCCCATAGTGCTCAGAGCCATTTGAACCATTTTTTTAAATGAATATAATCAGAAACGTGACCTAGGAATTAGCTTAATTTGTAATTTTTTTCCTGGAGTTCATCGACAGAATAGGACTGAGCCATAAAGAAGCTCTTCAGTTTAGACTTGAAAGTACGTGGATTATTGCTAACATTTTTCAATTCTTGTGGCAGTGTATTAAAATTTGATTTAGCAGAATACTGCACACTTTTCTGCACAAGATTTACGGAGGTGTGTTCCAAATGGAGATTGGATTTCTGCCTAGGATTAACTGAATGGAAGCTGCTGATTCTTGGGAATAAGCTGATATTGTCAACAATAAATGACATTACAGAAAATACGTATTGAGGGGCCGGTGTCAAATTCCCCAGACTACCGAACTGGGGTCAACAAGAGGTTCGCAAACCTAAGGCCCCGTATTGCTCGGACTGCTTGTAGGTGAGCCAAAAATACCCTTTTTGAATCAGGAGAGTCACCCTGAGAAATATTCCTTGTGTTTTTCCGTATCACAAGTCAGGCAGCTACAAATCAGGCAGCTAATTCCATCTCTGTATCCTCTGGGGTCTCTCACGCAAGTGACTTTAGATATCCCCATGTGAGATAATCAAGGGTATTAGGGTCACGTGACCTCGCAGGCCGTGGAATACTACCTCTCCTTCCAATCCAGTAACTAGGAAACATAGTACTGAGACGGTTGCGGATATCCACAATAATGAGGTGGTTCACCATCGTCTTGCATCCACATCCTCTTACGAAAAACGAAGGGTACTTTCTCATGAACAGCCAATGGTGCATTCTTCAACAACTCAGGTAGAACCTTTTTTGCACTAATCTCAAGTACAAGTGGCCATTTCGATGGTCAGGTAGAAGATATGGCTACAATGATGGCCCAGATATTCACTGCAAAACGTACTTGATGGTATGACTCTACCACAGCGCGAGGATATTCCTCATCCCACACTTGGTTATTTCTGCTGATCGAAATACCATCACAATCAAATGAGGCTTCGTCAGTAAACTGTACGGTTTGGAGGAAATCTGGTCGATCAGTCCACTGTTAGAGCAACCACTGGCACAATTCGACCCTTGGTTCAGTGTTGCCCACACCCAATGCATGGACTCAATGCTAGTGATATGGGTGTAATTGTTGTTCGTGGAGTACTTTTCTAACGCTAGTAAGTGCAGCGCCCGTTTTACGTGCAATATGATGAGTACTTGTAGTGGGGTCGGCTGCAACACTTTCCAGCACTCCCTCTTCAAAATTTTGTGTGCGACTGGTCGTCATGTTGCCTGGTCTCTCGTTTCTTCTTACCAATGAACTAGTCTGCCGCGATCGTCTATCGAGAGAAATAAACACTCATTGTCACGGATGGTGCCCGTTGGGAAATCGTTCCCTGTACAGCCTTTCAGCAGTGAGAGTATTGCAATGTGCTTCCCCATACACAAGTTAATGTTGGTGAATTCTGCGAAAGTGAACCAGTACTGCTCCATTGTACAGTACTGTACGTCTCTGAACAGCACTGAATAACGAATGGGTCTGTCGCTGATTCGTAGCATATTTTGTCATGAGACATCCACCTTGTCTCCTTTCATGAAGTAAAGAATGTACAAGTAAATAAACAGCCCAGTACCCGTAAAGTAGTACGTATGTTAGATACAAATAAGCTGCACAAAATTAATGCTACACGAAGTGGTAGACAAGTTTATTTCCATATCTCCTTAATCTGTCTTATCCGAAGCCAGGTTCCCTGCCTCAAATTGTTCACTGCAGCATCCTCTACGTACTGTTACATTTCTGCACGCTTTTATGGAAGCAGCCTATATGTAAACTGAAAAGAATTTAAAAAAGATACCGTAGTGAATCCTGGAAAAGAGTCAGTGTAAATGTTGAAAATTATATTTCTGGGAGAAAGATTATATTGTTCAAAATTATGAATCATACGAGTCAGACGAAGAAAGATACGCGTACATGAATAAAACAACAGCTTTTGTGTCTGTATGTTTGTATTTGGAGCTTACGGGCGCTCAACAGCGAGGTTACCAGCGACCTTAGGCATGTTAAAAGAAAGGAATGTGGATAAAGTTAATAAAATTGTTGTTACACAGTGAGGAGGATGCCTATAAAACGAAACTCGTGCACTCGCCACCACCTCACTCGGATTCACTCTCACAATCACCTCATCGTTCGCGTCTTAAGACAAAGAGAGGGTGAAAGGTGCTATAACAGAGACGAAAACGGAAGTAAAACCATAAATAAGCTAAAAGAAAGGCACAACGACATGTGAGTGGCTGACCAAAAAAAAAAATAAAAAAGTACAAAAAGTGGGAGTGACAGTCACCCAGCTAACACGTCAAAAACCTCTCCCTCAAATTTTCGGAAAGACGTTGGTCAAATCACAAAATCTTAAAACTTTGACAACATGCTTTCGAAAGACTTAAAACAGAGGACAGATCTGTCGGCAGATCTCCCGCTGCCCATTTCTCGGAAAACAAAACACAGTCTAATAAAATGTGGCGCACAGTGATCTGAGCGCCGCAAGCACCACACGTTGGAGGGTCCTCCGGCCTGAGCAGCAAGCCATGCCTCACACTGCTGTGGCCTATGCGAAGACGAGTAGGAAGGATTTCGTCCAATCGATGTGGCTGGAAGGAGATACACCACTGCCACGTTGGGGCCTTACTAGATGAAGCTGATTATCTGTCACTTTCATCCTATAATCTTTCCACCGACAGATTTGTATTATCGCGAAATATGGGAGAGAGTGTCACAGGAATGATACAGGATTTTGGCTGGACACCATTAAAAGAAAGGCGTTTTTGGTTGCGACGAATCGTCTCACGAAATTCCAATCACCAACTTTTTTCTACGAATGCGAAAATATTTTGTTGACACCAACCTACATAGGGAGGAACGATCACCAGGATAGAATAAGGGAAATCAGAGTTCATACGGAAAGATATAGATGTTCGTTCTTTACTTGCGCTATACGTGATTGTATTAATAGAGAATTGAAAAGGTGGTTCGATGAACCCCCTGCCTGGCACTTAAATGTGATTTTCAGAGTATCCATGTAGATATAGAGGTAGATGACGCTGTATATAAATAGCGAGAGGAGAGCATGCAGAGAAATGGCACAGTGGACTGACTGGGGATCTATAACAACAGGAAATTAATGGATACACAATACGGAGCTTTATACTGAGATGAAGATAGTGAAGAATATTATTCAATAAAAATAGATAATAACATTCAAAATTAAACGGCCGAAAAAGAATTAAAATCTGCCTTAAATGTAGCAAAAGGTAGGAAATCCACTATGCATATATGGGTTGTTTATTACATGGAAGGTTACAGCAATCAGTCACTTTTTACAGTGCTATTTATTTAGTTAGGAAGCGCCGTTACCGATTGCGAACCGACAGGTTCCTCTTCACATTTTACATTAGCTTTCGCCTTATGTTTCCCCAACTGACGAAATTTCCTTGACGTGGTGGTGCCCTACAACAGAAACAAGGTGTGAGACAATATCTATTTAACTGTAATGGTGCCTCACAACGACTTTAAGTGATGTAAACAAATTCTTAAAGGGGAGATGTTTCCATTACTTACGATGAAGAATTTTTCCTTTAATATTATGTTTACATCGCTTAAAATCGTTGTGAGGCATATTTACAGTTAAAAAGACATTGTCTCACATCTGGTTTTGGTTGCAGGGCACCACCAACCCAAGGACATTTGGTCAATTGGGGAAACAAAAGGCAAAAGCTAATGTAAAATATGAATTAGCCGTCTGAAGATGAAGTACTCGGTTCGAAACCAGTAACGGCGCTGTTTAAATAAATAAATAGCATTAAAAAAATGGGTAGTTGCTGTAATCTTCTATCTAAGAGTAAACCTATATTTTGTACACAGCCACGGTCTCCAAATGTCAGTATTTGACAAAAGAGCAGAAAAGCTACTGACCTAGATGCCATTAACGCTGAATACTCAAATACAGTGGAATCATTTTAGGATTTTGATTCTTCCATTTTTTAAATATGTGTTTTAAGAATTCTTCCTTACGTGAAGAATATAGCACAGCTACAGTTATCCCTGCATTTTAAAAAGAGCAATAGGAAAGTCACTGGAAATTATAGAGAAATAAGTTTACTAAATGCAGGATGTAAAACTTATGGGAAAATACTTAACTGAAGATCACAAACTATTGCTGATGCAATAATCTCAGAAGAACAGACTTAATAAATGGGACGTTAGTGTAGTGATAATACACTTATAATTAGACAAGTTCTTGAAGAAGTGGGGAATTCGGCCTAGAAACGCATTTAGCATTTACTGACTATGAGAAAGCCATTCATAAGGTGAAAAGACTGCTATTGTGGAAAATATTGGAAATAAATTATTCCCTAAACACCTTACTAATAGAATAAAGAGTCTGTATGTAAAGACAGAAATAGCTATAAGTTCAGCTTCGAAAATTCAAATGAAATTTTAATCAGTGAAAGTGTTCGACAAGGGTGCAGTTTGTTATCCACGTTGTTTAATTTGTATATTGATGACCTATTTAAGAAGTGGAAATATTAAATACAAATAGGAAATACAAATAGGTATATTTACTGGTGACCAGATCGTTTTACAGGAAATAGAAGATAATTTTCAAACAGCAGGAAATAAACTGAGCCGAAACGCGATATATTGCAACTTACCTGTATCTGTAAATAAGAAAAATGTGATGGTTTTGAGAGGAAATTATCCATTCAGAACGAAATTATTAATAGATGAGAAAATCTTAGAACAAGTATCCCACTTCTGTGATCTACAATGTGATATTATTTTTAGTTATAATCAAAACACTGAGAAAAAGTTTTACAAATATCTAAGAACTCTGGGAAGAAAAACGAGGAAAAAAACACAAATGAAGTTCTTTAAAGTTATGCCTGTATCCACTCTCCTTGTATATAGTTCCGAATCAAGGACAGTAATAAAAAAAGAAAAATTACGGATACAGGCACCAGAGATGAAGTTCATGGGATATTGTAAGAAGCTGTAGTAAAATGGATAAAATAAGAAATGAAACAATGAGATTAGATTTAAAAATCTATTCGCTTAATGACAAGACAGCTGAATAGAACGAAATGAAAGGCTAGTGTTGTTAGAATGATCGAAAAAAGATTGCCAAAAAGATAAAGAAATATTGGCCACCTGGAAAGATAGAACTAGGTATATCTCGGAAGAGATGGATGGGAGGATTATAGAGATGTGAACAGGTGATTACAGCACCAAATCGTTGGAAGGAGATAATGATGATGATGATGAATACGATTAGGATGGTATCTGCCCACAGGTCACGCAGTTACCACAAATTACGGACAGTGATTTGTGGGATGCGTAGACAGCACATGCTAGCGTTCTGGATGTGTGAGAGTTCAGATCAGACGTATATGGTCGGCAAGACACCAACTGGAGTCCTTTAGTATGCTCATCAAACCATTGTAGCAGGATTCTGGTCTAGTTAAATGGACAGTTATTTCCATGGAATATGCCACCGCCACTGGGGAGGACATCAAGCATGAAGAGATGATTCCCAGTAAAATTCTCATATCGTACAGCCGTCATAGTATCTTCAATTTCTATCACACGTCTCATGAAACTCCAGATGATTGTCCCACGTCGTTTTGCGTCTGTGGCGCAGTCACTTTTAGAGCAGCCGTTTGTCGCCATGCAGATTCGACTGCTGACCTGGCGTAAGAAGAAATTTTATTTATACTACCAGGCGACACGTTTCCATTGATTCACGGTCAACTCTCGATGATCCAGTGCCAATTGGAGTCGTAATTCTGGATGCCTTTGGGTAAACATGGGAACAAGTATGAGCCATTTCCTTTGGGTCCCCATATCGATCAATGTGTGCTGACCCATGTAATCGTAAACACTTGTGCCCTCTCCGGATTTTTAATCTACCGTCAAATCCCTTATAGTTCGCCTCCTATCGTGCTTCACAGTTAGTGAGTCCTCTAATCGTAACGTTCTGTGATGCAGCATCGACATATAACACTCTGTCACCTATAAGTTTTTCAACGTCCTTCAACTGTCCTTCAACTACTTTCGTAGACGTCACGACAGTAGGGCACGACAATCCACCAGACTGATCATTTTCAAGTTGCTTATTCCATGATGCTGGCTTACAACAGCTTGCCCATTGTCGAAGGCACTTATGTCAGAAGATATTCCCAGTTTCCACATTTTCTGCCGCATCGTCGCCCAATTGATTCCCTGTTCGTGTCTGCTTCGCTAGGACACATTCCTTACCACATAACTTGCTCGCATGAGGTGGCATTCAGTCACACACTGTGAAGCACTCATACAGCCTTGGATCATCATTTCATATCTACTAGCAACCACTTCGTTCATTTGCGTGCAGATAAGGTATTTGTAGACAGTATATCTACATTTCTGCATACTACTGACATTTCATTTGTGTGTTCTATTCTGTAAGCGACTGATTCGACAGATACAGACTTATATAACGTTCACATCAATAACTTAGTGTCGTATAAACAGAGAAAAACAAGTATCCGTTTGACTCCACAGGTACGATGTTGTATAACCTCGATATCTATAACTCAATGTAAAAAAAAAAAAAAAAAAAAAAAAAAAAAAAAAAAAAAAAAAAACAGAAAAAAAACAATTAAACGGATCAAACTGAACGCTATGTTAATGTAACCTAATGGCACAGAACGAGATGCCTTTGAAACACTCCAAATATGTCTTAGAAACACCAAGCAAAATTACCTGACACCATCTTAAATGACAATAATGACAACATTTAGAACAGTATCATTTTTAGACTTAACGGAATCCTACATTATAAAATATGCAAGCATACACACACACAGCATCCTCATGCACATACACAGACAAAAAAGGACATTGCCCCTGTCTTTCTTTTGTACCAAGAATTAGGCAGTTAGTTGCAGGTTCCCCTTATAGTTCTAAATGAGCAATTGACAGGCCTGGTTCTCATATTCACCTTCACACCAAAAGCTTTTCCCCTTTATCAGGTTAAGATTTTATAAAAGTGTTTCATTATCAATGCTACATTAGATACTTTAATTTATACTTCATTTGTTTGTGTATAAATTAAGACAACTCCACCTACATCTACATACATACTCCAAAAACCACTGTATGGTGCACGGCGTAGGTTTCCTGTACCACTACTAGTCACTTCCTTAACACAACCAAGTGTTACCTCAACCACTCCTGAAATATACTGTCTAAGAGATGGAAGCATAACAGCTCCCATTTCTGTAATAACTGGACTATCCTTCTTTCACTCCTGCTCACTACTCATACTGTTGTTGTGGTCTTCAGTCCTGAGACTAGTTTGATGCAGCTCTCCATACTACTTTATCCTGTGCAAGCTTCTTCATCTCCCAGTACCTACTGCAGCCTAAATCCTTCTGAATCTGCGTAGTGTATTCATCTCTTAGTCTCCCTCTACGATTTTTACCCTCCACGCTTCCCTCCAGTACTAAATTTGTGATCCCTTGATGCCTCAGAACATCTCCTACCAACCGATCCCTTCTTCTAGTCGTATTGTGCCACAAACTCCTCTTCTCCCCAATTCTATTCAATATCTCCTCATTAGTTACGTATTTACCCATCTAATCTTCAGGATTCTTCTGTAGCACCACATTTCGAAAGCTTCAATTCTCTTCTTGTCCAAACTATTTATCGTCAATGTTTCACTTCTATACATGGATACACTCCATACAAATACTTTCAGAAACGACGTCCTGACATTTAAATCTATACTCGATGTTAACAAATTTTTCTTCTTCAGAAACGCTTTCCTTGCCATTGCCAGTGTACATTTTATATCCTCTCTACTTCGACCATCATCAGTCATTTTGCTCCGCAAATAGCAAAACTCCTTTACTACTTTAAATGTCTCATTTCCTAATCTAATTCCCTCAGCATCACCCGAGTTAATTCGACTAAATCCCATTATCCTCGTTTTGCTTTTGTTGATGTACATCTTATACCCTCCATTCAAGACACTGTCGATTCCGTTCAACTGCTCTTCCAAGTCCTTTTCTGTCTCTGACAGAATTACAATGTCATCGGCGAACCTAAAAGTTTTTGTTTCTTCTCCATGGATTTTAATTCCTACTCCGAATTTTTCTTTTGTTTCCTTTACTGCTTGCTGAATATACAGATTGAATAACATCGGGGAGAGGCTACAACCCTGTCTCACTCCCTTCCCAACCACTGCTTCCCTTTCATGTACCTCGTTCTTATAACTGGCATCTGCTTTTTGTACAAATTGTAAATACCCTTTCGCTACCTGTATTTTACCCCTGCCACCTTCAGAATTTGAAAGAGAGTATTCCAGTCAACATTGTCAAAAGCTTTCTCTAAGTCTGCAAACGCTAGAAACGTAGGTTTGCCTTTCCTTAATCTTTCTTCTAAGATAAGTCGTTAAGTCAGTATTGCCTCACGTGTTCCAACATTTCTACGGAATCCAAAGTGATCTTCCGCGAGGTCGGCTTCTACCAGTTTTTCCATTTGTCTGTAAAGAATTCGAGTTATTATTTTGCAACTGTGACTTATTACACTGATAGTTCGGTAATTTTCACATCTGTCAACACCTGCTTTCTTTGGGATTGGAATTATTATATTCTTCTTGAAGTGTGATGGAATTTCGCCTGTCTGATACATCTCGCTCACCAGATGGTAGAGTTTTGTCAGGACTGGCTCTCCCAAGGATGTCAGTATTTCTATTCATATTACGTCTCTCAATCCTGGTCGTCACATGCACACACACTCTCACGCGCACACGCACGCACACACACATACACACACACACACGCACGCACGCACGCACATGACAGAAAGGAAACTGTGATCACTGGAGACATTAATATTTGCAATTTGGTTCATCTATGCTATCTGTGATCTGCACAATTTATGTATGTTTGCAGTTGTGGATATTCAGCCATCAGATAATTATTAAAACTCATGGTGAAACCCTCAGCTGTCCTTTGTTGTGCACAATTCGCTACTAAGGTTGCTAATGCTCATTGAGTTCCTAATGGTAATTGACCGAAACTAGTAGCGAATTGTGCAAAATAAAGGACTGCCGAAGGTTTCTCCATGAATTTTTATGATAGTCACAGTGCTTGGGGCTTGTTGCTAAGCAGCGTTTTCTTTTTATTTATGTCGCTGTTAGCAACATAAATATTTTCTTTTGTCACATTTATATTTTAATTCTAACGTTTTTAATTGTGAACGTTTTAGGTTAAGGGTAGTATTTCACATCAAAATGTCAACCTCTGAAAAGTTATATCCTTTACTACCTACAACAAGTTTGGGCAAAAGTGACATCACACCAGGAATACAAATAATCCACTTCGCTATAGAGGTGTGTACAAAACTGAATTCTTGAACTGTGACCGTTTCTGCCTAGAGCAGACAAAGGCATCATTTGATAGTAGATTCAAAGAACAAATGGAAGTACTAAAAAACACACGCATCAGAAATAGCTACCAACCCACATGAAACGAAACACCATGCCAACAATACAAGTATCAGCATCCTACATATCCAATACAAAGACAGCGGTCAATCACTTCTGATATACAAATACCAAAGCAAACAACCTGAATCTGTCTTAAATGACAAAAATGAGCGCATTTGCAATAATATCATATATGTTTTCTGTCAGCAGCCTACATTATAAATTTGCAAAGGATACACACAAACAAACACACACACACACGAAGAAATCCTCAATCCTCCTCATAATATTTACGGCAAATACTTAGTTATAGTACCATGACGTTCCCAAATTAATAATGGAATGATCTCATTTGTAAGTACACCAAAATACCTGCACTTTGAAGCCTCTGTCACCTCGAGAATATACGAATATCAATTAATGATATAAGTAGTATATCTATCTGCATGTTTTACAGTATAATCAAAGTATTACTTCAACCATTTCTTAGTTGTAACATGTACCAGACATATTCTTAATAACCACCTGCTCTGGAAAACTTCGTTGTCCTTCAATCTCCCCTTGCACCTTCTGTATCTGAATCTCTCACTCTGTCTCTGTCAGCATTCTCTCATTCATAATTTAGTTATCTGCATTTTTCCTTGTCATTTTCCAAATGAATAATAACTTGTGTAACGCACAAAACTCAATGGATTCACCCAAATAAAACCAACAGTTCGTACCCCTTCTCAGAATGCTTTTACATATATCTTTTTGTATTATTAACAGTACATTTTCTGCTTATCGTTAACGCGGTATCAGTATACTACTTCACCATTTACTGACATATAACAGGCAACAGATGTACGTTGAACAAACCTACGGTTCAAGCATGTCTTAAAGTTTAACTCCGTGTCCTTCAATCCTTCCATCCTCTTTCTCTGAATTGCAGCTAAAATTGTTATTTGCGGATAAATTTAGTACAGTTCACAACATAATTGTTCTACTTAAGATTTTTGACATCTCACTTGATATCACAAACGATTACAAATGTTAAGCTACATAAACTTGGCGGAAAAGGATTTCTAAAACACTTAAAGAATATACCCCATCGTATGTACTGAAGAACTCAAACAAAGATATACAAAGTATTTCAAAACTTATCCCGAAAAACCGTGCTGTTTTTCTGTATGTTCTCTGTACTTCGAAATAATATTTGTTTTTGCTATATGTGCTTTGTACCTAATAATTACCAGCTGGTTGGTAACGTGCTTGCCTCCCGTGTAGCGGGCTGGAGCGCAAGTCGCCCAATGAGGCGTCGACCGAAATAAGACCTGCACTTGGCGGCTGAACTTCCCTGCACGGAGCCTCCCGGCCAATGATGCCGTACTCTCATTTCATTTCATATCATTATCAGACATAACCTTTCATTGCAAAATGTAACAGTTTCTATGTTATCTACGACAGAGAAAGGAGGACCACTGGAGGTATTCTATTTTAGTTACTTTATTTTTACGATCACATCTAAGTTTAGTTTTCCGTCAAAACCCTTCCGAAAACCATATTCTGAAATAGTGTTCTGTTTCTTCCCTTGACACAAGTTACCTCAAAGTCGTGACACAACACACATCTGCTGTGTTAACACATTAGCTTTCCTTCTTCAGGCACCAAGTGGCCCGTAGGGACCATCTGACCGCCGTGTCATTCTCAACTGAGGATGCGAATAGGAGGGGCGTGTGGTCAACACACCGCTCTCCCGGTCGTTATGATGGAATCTTTGTTCGAATCCTCTACTCTCCGGTCGAGCAGCTTCTCAATTGGCATCACGAGGTTGAGTGCACCCAAAAAAATGGCAACAGCGCATGGCGGCCCGGAAGCTCACGCATCCAAGTGCCGGCCACACCCGACAACGCTTAACTTCGGTTATCTGACGGGAACCACTGTATGCGCTGCTGTAAGGCCGTTGCGTGTTAACATATAGGAGCATGTAGATCAAATTAATGATAGAAAAGAAAAACTTGTTCTATTACACAGTCAAATTCCTCCTCAAAAACTACGAGCCCTGCAATAAACCAGTGTGTTGTTTGCTATTCGTCAGTATCACAAGTTGACGCTAAAGTTACAACACACAAATGCCGTATGAATTCACTAAAATTCATTTGATGATATATATTTATAACTACTCAAATACATTGTAGAAATGAAAGATATTTTATCTGGTACGACTTCATTAATATAGCTGACTGGAACATACATTGGTAACGAAGGTAGTATCTGATTAGCCTGTTCTCTGAACTGTAGTAGATAATCGACAGGACATGTTATACGAAATCTCTCCCTCTACTATGTTTCAGAACCGCTTATCCGTACGTCAATATGTTAGGCTGCATTTTAATTTTCTTTTGTATTGATCATATTACGGGTTCTAGACTGCGTTATATCCAATCTTGTATGAATTTCCCGAAAATTACAGGGTGACGTCTTTAGCGTTACTTCATTGTGCCTGAGGAACCGCTCCATATGTGCGGCAATTTACTTTATCGGGTTTCGATTCGGTAGGATTTTGCGATCCTTACGCAGGAAAAGGGCTTTGTTTAATGGCAGAGGAAGTCCAGCTATAGCCTATTCGAGGGAAGAGCCACGTGGAATCACGTGGGATTTCCCGCATATGCTCTGAGTCCCTGATGCCAGGAGCTAGCAGTGGGCTCTCGCCAGCTAATGCGATATTTTCCTGAAGCAGATCCTAAATGCGATACCACTTACACACACTTGTAAGTAGTATGCACCGGAGGAATTTAATAATCACTTGAACTAATACTATTAAAAGTCGACCATCATTTCTTTTCATTCTGATTGTTGAGCGTACTCGTCATCATTTCGTTTGAAGTCAGCGGAATATACGAATCATCCCGAAACGGTGAAAAAACTAGTTTTTGGTTAGAAATCTATGGCAGAAAACTCATTCGGCTTAGATGGAATGAGAGAGATTTACTATAGGGGTTACCACATGATGAAAAATTTATAAACCAATCTACTTATGTGATGGGAAGCGAACTTTTGTGATGCAAGTATATCGAGAAAGACAGCATAACTAGGGTTCAGTAGCAGGTGCGCTTGCCCTGACCGACGTTACCGTGGGGCGCAGTTGTTTAATGGACGAAAGGATGAGAAAGGGTTGTGATACGATGGTAGCTACTGGTAGCGATAAAATGAGTGATTATCTACTGGTCTACATCTACATCTAAATCTACATGGTTACTCTGCAATTCACACTTCAGTGCCTGGCAGAGGGTTCATCGAACCATTTTCATACTACTTCTTTACCTTTCCACTCTCGAATGGCGCGTGGGAAAAAGGAACACCCAAATCTTTCCTTTCGAGCTCTGATTTCCCTTACTTTATTATGATGATCATTTCTCCCCACATAGGTGGATGTCAACAAAATATTTTCGTATTCCAAAGAGAAAGATGGTGATTGAAATTTCTTAAATAGATCTCGCCGCAAAGAAAACCGCCTTTGTTTCAGTGACTGCAACCCCAACTTGCGTATCATATCAGTGACACACTCACTCCTATTGCACGATAATACCAAACGAGCTACCCTTCTTTGCACTTTTTCGATGTCCTCCGTCAATGCTACCTGGAAAAGGTCCCACATCGCACAGCAATATTCCAACAGATGACGGACAAGTGTAATGTAGGCTGTATCTTTAGTGGGTTTGTCGCATCTTCTAAGTGTTCTACCAACAAAGCGCAGTCTTTGTTTCGCCTTCCCCACAATATTATCTATGTGGTCTTTCCAATTTAAGTTGCTCGTAATTGTAATTCCTAGGTATTTCGTCGAATTGACAGCTCTTGGATTTGCGCGATTTATCGTATACCCAAACTTTATCGGATTTCTTTTAGTACCTATGTGGATGACCTCGCACTTTTCTTTGTTTAGTGCCAATTGCCACTTTTCGGACTATACAGACATTCTCTCTAGATCATTTTGTAACTGGAATTGATCGTCTTATGATTTTACTCGACTGTAAATTAGGCGTCATCTGCAAACAATCTAAGGGGGCTGCTCAGATTATCACCTTAATCATGTATGTAAATCAGGAACAGCAGAGGGCTTATGAGACTACCTTGCTGAACGCCAGATATCACTTGTGTTATGTTATACTCCATTATTCACCGTCTAACACTACGAACTGTGACCTCTCTGAGCGGAAATCACGAATCGACTCACACAACTGAGACGATACTCCTTATGCACGCAATTTGATTAATAGTCGCTTGTGAGGAACGGTATCAAAAGCCTTCTGGAATTCTATGAATATGGAATCTATCTGAGATCCCTTGCCGACAGCACTCATTACTTCATGGAAATAACGAGTTAGCTGTGTTGCACAAGAAAGATATTTTCTGAATCCGTGTTGATTATGTATCAATAAGTCATTTTCTTCAAGGTGGTTAACAATGTTCGCGTACAGTATATTCTCCAAAATTCAGGTCAGTGTTATGGGTCTGTAATTCAATGGGTACTCCTATTTTCTTTCTTGAATATTGGTGTGACATGTGCCACTTTTCAGTCCTTAGAAACCCACTTTTCGTCAAGTGAGCGGTTGTATATGATTGCTAAAAAAGGCGCTATTGTGTCCGCATGCTATGAAAGGAACCTGATTGATACACCTTCTGGACCGAAAGACTTGCCTTTTATAAGTGGCTTGAGTTGTTTCGCAACACCTAAGATATCTACTTTTATGTCACTCATGCTAATAGCTGTTAAGGTTTCGAATTCTGGAATATTTACTTCGTCTTCTTTCGTGAAGGAATTACGGAAAACTGTATTTAGTAACTCCGCTTTAGTGGCACCATCATCGGTAACATTTCCATCGCTATGGCGCAATGACGGTATTGACTGTTTTTTGCCACTGGTGTACTTTACATACCACCAGTGTCACTTAGGGTTTTCTACCATATTTTGAGACAATGCTTCATTGTGAAAACTATTAAAAGCATCTCGCATTGACGTCCGCATTAAATTTCAAGCTTCTGTGAAACTTAGCCAGTTTTGGGGATTTTGGGTTCTTCGGAATTTGGCTTCATTTTTTCGTTGCTTCTGCAACAGTGTTCTGACGTGTTTGATGTTCCGTGATGGATAAGTTCAGTCTGTTAATAACTTATGCGGTATGAATCTTTCTATTGCTGTTGATACTGTATCTGGTCTACACTTACATAATTAGCTTGGAAGGAATGGAGACACTCTCTTCGGAGGGCACCAAGCGAATTTTTATCTGCTGTTTTAAATAGATATTTTTTGCGTCTATTTTTAGTGGTTTTGGTTGATATGGAAAAAACACGCATGTCTAACTCAAACAATCGTTTCGTATTTGTGCTAGATGGCGTTGTAATTGAAATTTCATGTGCGCCTGTTATTGCGATAAATAAATGACTCATTTGATTTGGACTTCATTTATGACATAAATGTGAACTTTTCATTGTAACGCTTCTTCAGTGCTGCAAATATGATTGTACATTACAAATAATCTGGTTAACAACACTTCCGGCGTAAAGCTACGTGTATTGTGACGTAATTTTCTGTTAGCTGCGGGGTTAATTGTGGCGAGTCCCTAAACCATCTGAGTGCTTCATTTCGATAGCCCCCTTAGAACCACCAGCCGGGGTGACTGATTTCAGTGTGCGTTTCCATCCAACCGTCGCTACGCGGCTACCGTCGGAATACAAACCACAACCACTGTAATAAGGTAAAATGTCCATCAAGTGATAATGACAGGCATACCTGCCATGGATACTAATCGAAATGAAGCACCTGAATGGTGACAGCCAAGGTGACTCTCTCATATCAAGAATCCGAATGGTGAGAGGCAAAAGGACCCAACCAATATCAAGCATCAAGGAAAAAGTATTACATCCACGTTGAGGTCTCTGGATAGGACTAAAAGTAGTTTCTAAAGAGACATTGAAACGGCTTACCATATTGTACCATATGAAGGGCTTATTTCAATAATGGTAGAAGTCCATTTTTGTTCATTTTGAGATGCTGAGTCCTAAAGTTAAATGAGCGCAGAAAAATCTGCAGTTGGAATACCAGAAATATTCAAGCATATGGCTTCTTGCTAGAGATGAACCTGTCTTTCTGTTTGTTTGGATCATTAATTTCAGTAGCATTATAGGCAGAAAAGTGGAGGTAATGGACTTTACCACTATTGAAATAAGCCCTTCATATAATCAAATTTACAATACCAAAGTGAATTTCTAACATAAATACGTACCGCTAGAACACAAGGGTTTACTTTTACATCGTAAACGAAATGCAGAAAAAAATGCGTCTGTTCATAGTTGCGAAAACTAGCAGACTTGATATTTATATCATTATTAATAATACATTTTTACCCAGAACAACAAAACCTATACGGTGATTGATTCCGCATTACATATAGGGGTCAGAGTGCTTTTGATCAGATAGTGTAGGAACAACAAGAAACAAACTTCCTGGCAGATTAAAACTGTGTGCCGGACCGAGACTCGAACTCGGGACCTTTGCCATTCGCGGGCAAGTGCTCTACCAACTGAGCTACCCAAGCACGACTCACGCCCCGTCCTCACAGCTTTACTACTGCCAGTATCTCGTCTCCTACCTTCCAAACTTAACAGAAGCTCTCCTGCGAACCTTGCAGAAGTATCACTCCTGAAAGAAAGGATATTGCGTAGACATGGCTTAGCCACAGCCTGGTGGATGTTTTCAGAATGAGATTTTCACTCTGCAGCGGAGTGTGCGCTGATATGAAACTTCCTGGCAGATTAAAACTGTGTGTCGGTCCGAGACTCGAACTCCCGAACTTTGCCTTTCGCGGGCAAGTGCTCTACCAACTGAGCTACCCAAATACGACTTACGCCCCGTCCTCAGTTGGTAGAGCACTTGCCCGCGAAAGGCAAAGGGCATGAGTTCGACTCTCGGTCCGGCACACTGTTTTAATCTGCCAGGAAGTTTCATATCAGCGCACACTCAGCTGCAGATTGAAAATCTCATTCTGGAACAATAAACAAATTTGCCCTTCAAATAGGATCTTGGAAAGGGGTTTATTAACTACTAAAGCCGCTAACTATGGTAATCCCAGTTAGTAACAGGCGTAACAGTAAGCATTATGAAAAATATTTCGTACAAACGCCAATGTTCCACTCATAAACGCTGTACATCGACAGGTTACACCGTGACAGCTGACGGCAAAATTACCTTTTTATAACATTATTCACCTTCTGGATGTGATATAGATGGATTACTCTGTAGTAAATCAAAATGTCATCATTCGCTTGGAAATGTGATTAACCCAGCGTGGCTCTCACCTGCAAGCTTTTCTCTAGGCCAGTGTTTGCAAACAGAAACACAGTCAGCCAGGAAGCAAACCCTGGACCACAAAGAGAGTTCAAAATAAATGACAGTATCTGTATGCGTCGATAGAGATTCCTCAAACACAGTTTCGTCTCAGTTGGAAGTCCAAACATTTGTCAAGAGGGGACAACCAAATTTTCCAAACATTGACGAGAGGGGACAACAAAATCTACAGTCTTGTAACTACCTAGCACGTAGGCTGCCACTGCCCTACACTAAGTTGATTGAATTCCATCCCTCCTTATAAACGTTCTTTTCTCTTAATCTGTTTACGATCAAACAAATACACCAACATTTGTCGACAACATCGTGGTCTAGTACATCCGCAGCGCACCGTGCAAGTACAAACATAAGCAGTTCGACGGATTACCAGAGACGCTACAACACGCCACTCCTCTTCCCTTACAGTACAATGGTACTCACTGTGTTTACGTACACTAGCCGCTACCCGAACTGTGTTTTTCCTCCGTAAAGGGGAATCTTCCGGTTTCGAAGCCGACATCACATAACCTTCACTCATACCCGCCTCGGCACAACTCAGAACCAAGTATCCACTTTGTGACGCTCTATCGAGCCGCGCCATTCCCCCCGATGTTCTTGAAAAAACATCTATCATCCAGTAATGGTTACCGTGCCAATCATTTTTTCTTTAACAAAGAGACCCAATCTTTCTCAACCAGTCACTACAGTACAGTACCCATTCTGTTCTCCGAGAAAACAGCACGGAATGCCTGGGGGTTCCACAGCCAAACCCCCAACGCATTTCACAAGATGATGAAAGCTTCCCAGTGAAAACAAGCTCTGTCTCGTCCATAAAACGATTTAGTGGTCGCCGTTTTGGCGAGGCATTGCGGAATCTAAGAAACGCGACATCCGGAGAAATTCTCGTCCCATCTCACGAGGTTCACTATTCCTGTATAAACACATTATCTGGGCACCACCCCAACGCCGATTTACCTAGATCCGCACACGGGATGAGAAGACCAGACTCCCACACCACATCCACTCACTAATAAAGCGGTAAGGTCGGGGAGAGGATGCCCGGCGCAACCAGTTTCTAAAGAAATGTCACTTTTGAATCAGTCACGGCGTTCCCACCCTTTTGCTTGGCTGCCCGCGGAACAAGGTGCATCGCCAGAATGGCGGCCCATAAACCACTGCCCTGCAGGACCCATGGCAATTTTCGGTGACTACAAAGGGAAAGTCAGCAATGAGAATGTGCTCAGAACTTGCCTGCTGCTAAAGGAAAGTCCTAAAGCTGCCTCTAATGCAGTGGTAATCTCCAGCATCCAAACTCTGTCCCTATAGCCTAGATACACCAAAGGCGAATTTAGATATACCAAAGGCGAATGAAATTGTATTACAGTCACCGAAACAAAATGAAACGGGAAGTGACTGATGGGTATTACCACATCAGTGACCTGCCCAGAAGGCACCACCACCTTTCATTGACCCCCCCCCCTCCCCCCACATCACAGTAGATCATTTTTCGCCCTTTGTGGCTCACTTAAGGCAAGGTATAGTATGACACAACACAGCGAAAGGTCTCAATTAAAACTTCATGACAGTCACTAGTCGTGGTGAAGCAAGAAAGGGCAGAGCCCACAGAGGCGAATATTGCTAACCTCACAGCCAATATTACTCTCATACCTCAAGTGATTCTCATTCATTCGTAGGGATACTCATGTGCACACACATCCTCTCTTCCAGTTGCAACAAAGTTGAGCATTTCTGGATGTTGGCATTGTCAGTTCCATGGACCACATACTCTGACAAACATCCAGACTTAATTTGTTAACAGTACATAGTTTAATCGTGCCCACTGCACAAACACACATTCACTAAAAGTACGAAAGGGGAAATCCTTACAAAGGATATTCCCCCCTATTTGGAAAGTGACCACGTACATTCACTATTCCTGAGCAAAGAAAGGAGACTGCCATAGTGACGAGACCCAATGTCCTTTCGCACTGATTCATTCATGAAACATGACTATTACGCAACTTGAACACCTTTCATTAATACTGTACATGGAGAACACACCTGTGTAGATGGATTTATAAAATAGGCATCACAATTTATATATGAGAAATATGTTATATTACAAGACAAGTGAAAAACTGATGAGTATACATACGAAAATAAATAATTTGGGGTACACTAAAGAAAGAAATGAAATCTGGTAGTAACGTTACATGAAACACAAAACTAGAAATGTTTATAGCAGGGACTGACCGACCGTGGCCAGTTGTGGTTTACTGCTTACCAGAGCAAAAACGAGATCTACCTAAATCTAGGGCGAGGAAGCAAACAGGCAATTGTAGCGTGTAACGTTCATCAGTGTGGTAATGAAAAGAAACTAAGTGCCACTGAATATTAGTGCATACAACAACAATGAAATACATTTTTTTGTTTATGAAATAAGCTGTGGAGGATAGTGTCCTTGGCCCCGACCTACCTCGTGTAGATGTCGACAGAATTGCTTTACACAAGACACTACATTACACTGGCTGACAACAGAGTAGTTTTGGTGAGAGTTGCAGGTGGTCTTACAGACCAGACCCATGTGTCAGTCAGTGGGTGTGGGCATTAGTGGCGCTAGATGCACGTCACGCCCTGGCGATGCCGCTGCCCGCTGCGAGGCGTGGGAGGTCACACAGACCATGAGCACATGGCGACCAACTGCACGCATGACAGCCACGATGTGTTACACCTGACGTCTCCCTCCAGATCGTTTGCCAACGGGAGGACCGGATGGCACGTGTCATAGAGCTGTGAGGTGCCAGTGGTCGGAACAGACTGCAGGCGGTCACGTGGACCACGCCCACATGTGAACCAACTGTCTGGCAGCATGTACGAGGGGCTCCAGGACGTCCCTTGGCCGATGGGGACACACCTCCGTGGTCCATGTTGACAGCGGTGCACCCTCCTTCCAGCTCACGCAGCTAGTCAGGCCGGACTGCCGTCTGGCATCAGGTAGTCCCACAGAGGGTGAGGGAGTGCGCCGGTTGACAGCGGTCCGTGATCGGGGGTCCTCCAAGGTCAGTTCTCTATTTGTAACCTTAGCCTTATCCTGTGGCAGCCGATTTCTCGTCCGACCTCCTCATGTCTCCACAAACAGTGCCTTTACAGTACTCACCGAAACCCAGTTGGTACTCTATCCACACCTTTTACTTGTACATAGTTACAGTAGCGCAGCGGATTCCGACTCACAAAAAATTAAAACATTTACAATCTAGATGATATTAAAAAACACAAAAAAGATGAAAATATTTATTCACATATTACTACCATATATACAGATAAGGCAAAATGCAAAATTGTGACAGCAAGGGACATGAAAAATGACAATAATTACTCTAATATCTAACAGTAGGCAGGGTAGACCTTACTAATTACCTTATAAGTAAATTCGCATGCCTTAGACTCTTAATTTCACTGAAAAATTACCATCCAAAAACTTTTATATCCTAAACATTCAGGCATTCACAGTTGTAACAAACGGAGACCAAACCCAACATGCAAAACTAAATTATTAAGCCCAACATGCAACAGCAAGTCTAAAAAACCTTGTCTTCCTACGTGGTGGCGGCGTCGTAGAGATCTGTGAACATTTTAAAGACAAGCACAGGGGTCCACAGTAACATAACAAAGGGTAAACGCGAAAAAGATCATGAATATCGGCAGTACAACTACATGAAGGGAAATAAAATTTAGATACTTATGTGTCCATCTGGCCCGATCTGCGACAACCGAGTCACGAAATGCCGTCACCCCAGTCTCACTTAGATATTGATGTTTCGTTGGTAGTTCTTCTCCGTTTCTCCAGGTTTCTATGTTTGTGATTTGGTATTCTTGTAATCTCGAGGACGTAATGGGTAGCAGGCACTGAAACTCCACAGGCAAGCAAGTCCAGGCGTGTGCGGTTATACCAAGAGCCACAATCGCTACAATGAGACGTAACTGACATGCATGAGAAATACGCAGTCCAGTCCCATGTCTCGGTTTTATTGTTGAGGTCCTACTCACTATTCCCCACTATCTATTCTCCATGTTGTGGCTGCACCCACACACATATTTGAACGAGGGGGTGACTCAAACCTCTCACAACACGAAAGTATGACCCAACGCACAGCGGCGAGGGCGGGCTCGCCGGCCTCCTTAGCATTTCACGAATCCGAGCTCAGCACACACAGCTCAGGCGTAGCTAAGCACTCTCCAAAAAACACCACAAAAATTAGCGCAACGCTCAAGGGCGTGCCCATACACACTCGGAACTGATCAGGAGACAGGTGTCTAAGCAACGAGTGCGTGCCCCACTCACTGACATGGGAATTCGTAAGAGTGGTAATCACTCCGCAACACCACCAGAGACACAAGACCGCCCCAGGTTTCACACTTGCCAGATGACGATTCCCCCATCAAGGATGGTACCATTTATAATATGGCGTTCACATTCTAGATCAGCGCTCCTTAAGAAAAGCAGTCACCGAAAATAAAGGAAACAAAATAAAAACACAATTTTAAGAGGGACATGACGCTAAAAAATGACAAACTCAAACATCCCCTTAGAAAAATTAATGAATTACTGTGCTGATAAACCTCTTAAGTTACTTGATTTTCAAACAGCTGAGCAGAACTGAACGTACTCAGACATTTCTCTCTTTACTTATTCTGATCAACAATAAACTGACACACATTATTTTTAGCGAAACGCAGTCTGACTTTCAATAATCCCTACAAAAGAATGGCCCTGACTAACAATACTAACAATAACCTATACCTTTCATGAATCACTTACCTCACAAAAATCTTCATTACTCGAACTACTGCAATAGAGCGAGCGCCAATACTGCCAGCTAAATAAAAGATTCTGACTACTGAAGGCACTAACTACTGATAGGCATAGTTAGAAAATGAAAGATTTTGATAGAGAACAAACAATGTATTTACTTTAATAATGTTCAAAAGTTAACATATATATATATATATATATATATATATATATATATATATATATATATGTTAACTTTTGAACATTATTAAGGTAATATATATATCAGTTCATGATATCCAATATTACAAATTTAGTCTTTCTGATGAACACACGTCCAGATCGTCCGCTCTCAAAAATTCTACCATCTCTCTCCCCACATCCACCACTTCTGGCGGCTCACCTCCAACTGCGCAACGCTACGCGCTGTTCACATCCAACTGCCCAACACTACAATAGCAAATATTCCAACAATGCAAACCAGCCACAGACTTCACACAGCACTGTGAGTGATTTTCATGTAGAGCGCTTCGTGGCGTTACCAGCATAAAAACCTAAACAGCCTACTTACAAAAGATAAATTGCCGTAGTGAGACACAAATGTCCATTACAACCTTGTTTTCACTGAGCCCATATAATCAAAACTAAACACTGTATAACGCCTAATGTTACCAAAATTACATTTACAGAACATAAAGCAAACAATACCTGATACTTCTTCTGCTAAACAGATTGCGACACATTAAGAAGATCCTATTCTATGAAGTGCTTCACGTGACAAACGTGGTGAAGGCCGATCGACCTTTCCGTCTTCAATGATTCCAATTGCAGGTCGTTCTCGTGAGCGATTCTGCGCACTCGGAGATTGCGAACCTCTTTCGCGCCCCCCGGGCGTCAGTTTCGTGGAGGGCTACGGTTATATGTGTTGTGAGAGGGATTGGGTGGACGAATCTCAACCACCTCTCATACCCACTGATTCGGGTCTGGATTGAGCCAACCACCAGAAGCTTGCTGGTTCTGTTCAGCTCCTTCCAGTTACGATCGAAGTGCCGCACATTATCCCCTGCTTGGCTCTGGTACCCGTAATTTCTGCGGTCGGGTTGAGGTGCTCTTTCCTCTGTCTCTCCCTGTGGACCGTGGCGCTCAGTGCGCCAAACCTAGATCTTACGCAGTTGCTGGTTGTTTCTGTCATTATTTGTGCGTTTGTCCCTTACATTCTGCCTCTCATAAACCCATTCCAGCTCGCTGAGTAGACACATGAAAGTTTCAGCGCTCTCTCCGCACCTTCCGCCTGTTGGTACTGCATAGGAAGCTTCGAGAAACAGAAACGAATAATTTCCGATAGGCTGTTGTGTGCGTCCAAGAACTGGTTCTTCTTTAACAAAGCCTCGAAAGTTTTTACCGGTCCTTTGTCTCCCAAAATTTCGAGTTCAGGCCACATCATATTCTCCTGTTTTGCTCTATCCTGTAGTTCTCGTGACCAATAGGTTGCGAGAAATGCTTCCTTGAAGTCTTTGAATGCGCTGCACTTTTCCGTGATATCTCGCATTTTTTCGGCGGCCGTTCAAGCATGCTGCACTTTTCCGCGAATCTCGCATTTTTTCGGCGTCCGTTTCCTCAATATGGTGCGCATATAAAATTCATCTTCGCACTGAGGCGCCATGGAGATGGTAACGACCGAGTGAATTGTCCAGTCCAAATTTTACGATGCAAGTCACCGCCCTTTTTTCTAAAATTTTGAAATTTTAAGACCAAGATAAAATACATCTAGTGGAACGTAGGTTCGACCCTCGCACTTGAAAATACGTCATATTCCGTCACAGGGATTTGGCCCAGATGATGGGACACCCTCGTGTCCTCTGTGGCCGTCACATCTACCAACATTCTCCGCGAACGTGTCCGGGCGTATTCCTACCCATTGCTGAGAGGCATCACGTGAGTGCGCGCAACACCCGACGGAAGACGTGGCACGCGTCGGTCTGCTCTGTGAACCACCCGATGGCATCACTTACGCCGTTGAAGTTTCACAGTTAAGTAATTGTTCCGCCGCGCATGGTCTTGAAGTCTTTGTCTGTAACTTTTCCTCTAAATGAGATAGCCGATCGTTTACTTTGCCAATATTCTCCGTGTTGGCGATCACTGCCTGATGTCACTGCGCCAAGGGTTTCGAATTTCTGTTTGCCGTGTAGCTCGTTAGTTTTGCTCGGATGCCAGCAGCAAGAGCGATCTTCTTCGTGCCTGCTGCCTCTATTTGGAAAAATTTAACGTCTTTCTTCGCCTCCGTCCCAAGTTTGCGTACCTCAGAAAGTTTTGCCCCAAATTCGTCGTTACGTTCGATAATCTAATTCTTTAATGTCATCGCCTCACGCTCTCTTTTTCGTTCCTATTCTTCTACCTCCTCCGTTTTCTTTCTAATTCTTCTGCCTCCTGATTTCATTTTCTTTCCAGTTCTTCTCACTCCTCCCTTTGTTTTCTTTCTAATTCTTTTACCTCCTCCTTTCGTTTTCTTTCTAATTCATCCATCTACTTGTTAAGCTGACCTAGGTGAGCGATGACTGGACCAGGTTCCGGTTCATAATGCATGCCAGCGACTGGCAAAGGAACCCCGATTCCGGAACGCAGTGGCATTGGTGTCGCACTGTGTGGCTGCCTTCTATCTCCCTTTCCGAATTTATGCTCGTGACTAATACGTCTAAATGGTCAAGGTCGTCTCCATCATCAGACTCGCCACTGGTGTTAATTCCCTGTTCTAGCCGCACATCATCTATTGGTACCGAATGTCTATCATACATGTTTGGGCCTGACCACTCTATGGGAAACCCGTTCAACACGTGACCAGAGGAGTTTACGTCACTGTTATTAGAGTGTTCCATCGTATTTCCCGAGTGTACTGCACTTTGGAAACGAAGTAACTTTGCTTTACTCCTCGTCAGCATTCACGTCAACGGAGGATAAAAAAAAGAAAATTACTTTCCATGACCCAAAAAGACAACAAGAAATGGAACACAAAACAAAAACTATGCATATTTAAGACCATCTAATAATATATGACACTCAAATATACTAAACAAAACAAACAATTACCCATCAAAAAACAGTTTTTTGCAATGCAGGCAGCAGCGCTGAAATGCCAAATTCGTGGATGTGGTACAGAACCCACAAAACCAAAACATAAACACAAATAAATATGTTACATAGAGAAAGAGAAATTCCTTTTTTCACATTCGCACAAGCCTTAAGTACTACCGTGGCAATAGAAAAAAGGATTGAAACACAAAAAGAGAAACACGAATGTAATTACGTACTAATTACTGTTATCAGAGGAACCCAAGGGAAAAATCTGATCAGTGGAGGGTCGCCAATATGCAAGATTCCCTATGGCGGCGGCAGTTCTCCTTCTGTCAAATGACTAAAAGGTCGTAACCACCACACCCAAGAGGTGCCACATTTATCAGTGGCGCAAGGAAATCTGACATACGTAAATAGAGGACACTGTGAGGATCACCTAATGAGTTGACTAACTTGATATAAAATTAATTTTATGTCTTCAAATCCACAAGAAAATAAATGACATCATACAGAATGAGAATGTTTGTCGTTGAAAAATTATTAACAAGCTCCTACGGTAGTATGAAGAGACTTAATAACTAATATCAAGGTCAAGAGAGAACAAACATATAAACAGAAACTTTAACGGTATCACATTTCAATAACACGAACTCAGGTTGTTCGGCAATAGACTCGGGGTACCTAACTCAGGGGCGGGCAAACGTTGCACGCGGCTCGTGAGCGCATAGCGCTGCACGTGTGCTGCTCGCGTGCAATCGCCGAATGGGGCAGTGGCGACAGCCGGGAGATTGCGGCAGTGTAGTACAAGCCTAAGTCGCGGACGTTGATGCGAAGCGACCACTACGTAGTGAACGTTGTATTTCAAGAACCGGAAAATGCAGAGTGAATCAAGGAAACGGAGACTTGGAGATTTGCTATCTTTTAAAAAGTAATGGGAGAATCATTTTTTATTTGTGCAAAGACGTGAAAATTCGAAATGTTTGCTATGTGGCAGTATTCTCGCTGGTCAGCGGAAGTTTAGTATTGAAGGCCATTATAATAAATTTCACAAGGACGAGTACAATTTATTGTCGGATTCTGAGCGGATGGGGAAATTGACTGAACTTAAGGAGAGCGACCTGACGATATTAGATGCATCTGTCCTAGTTGCCGTTGTGACGAGAGATCTAGAGATGGGCAAAACTGTTCTTTTCAGAGATTGGATCAGAACTGTTCACTCCCTGAAATGAATTAGCTCTTTTTCATGACTCACCACTCATTTACAATATAAAATAAATGGAAGGCACATTGCCCTTTAAACGTGGTTTATTCCAGTACTATACCTGTATTTTGATCTTATTTGATCCTATTTTGAAGTAACACAGATAATGAGTAAGAATTTTGTATTGTTTATTGAAATTTCCACGGTATGACAAAGTTTTTGATTATTGATTTATTTTGCACTATCGTGGTTTTTTGGGTGATCGGAAAATGTTGTAACTTGAGATTTACATTAACAATATATTTGGCTATAACGTATTAAAATTTCATTAACCTCATACAAATACATCGCAAGCCATATATTTTTAAAGTGAACGTTTCCTTTCGAAGACGCCTAAAATCGCAAAATCCGTACCAGAATAAGAAAAAAAATATAAATTTGACTGTAAAACGAAAGTGCTGCATATAGCCTTACGCAGAATAAAACAAGGAAAATATTGGTGTATCACATTTTGCGATACGTTTATCGGTTCGCTCGTAATTAAAGCGTAAATTCGAGTGTCTATAATAAAAATCCTATAGTAAGAGGAGTCATCAGGAACCTAATCTAATCAGTTTAAACAAATAAAAATAAAATAAAAACAATTGATGTATACATAACATAATAATGTAATATACATAGCGGCATTACTACGAAGAACAATATCCAGTGGAGACGAACTCCGATGCAGAGGCGCTGAGTCGAGCAGGTCGAGCCGCGAGCTGTATTACTGCGTGAGCTGAGACCGCAGAGACCACAGTGACACCTGAGTTGCTTTTCTCAACGCTCTGGCTAGAGTCGAGACGGTGGGGCGAGCGTTGAGCGGGCGAGTTCTGAGGGAGGGGGTAGCGGTGAACTTACCCGCTCCGAGACAAATAGTTCGTTCCCTTGCGAGCGGGTTTTTGCAAGTAGTTCCTATGTTATCCGCTAGGTGGCTCTCTGTCCTGTTGCTCGCATCAACTGCCCAGAGGGCAGGACGTGCGACAGAGTGCGATGCGAAGTTACGCTGCGCCAGACACTGCGCGGCAGACGACGCACAGAGACGCCATGGCATATGTGAAACAAAATCCAATGGGGCACTGCACAATGCAGGCAGCCAAGGTAGAAGCAGGGCAGAGGCCGGCGCTGGCTGTGTTGTGTGGCGTGCACTGTGCTGTGACCAGCAGAGGCGCTGCTGATATGCTCCGTCTCTCTCTCTCTCTCTCTCTCTCTCTCTCTCTCTGCCATGGGAAACGTTTGGAGCTACCGTTCTTTTTTTCTGAATCACTGATTGTTCACTCCTTTGAAAGATTGAACTCTATGAATTAGTTCAAGAGCGGATCCCTCATCTCTAGAGAGATCTGCGACTTTCTCTCGTCATGTCTCTCATCTAACTGATTTAACATTTTAGAGAGCACTGTTTTCAATTTTTCAGGACGACAACAATAAAAGCCCAGCGGTACGTGCAAGCTATAAAATTGCGCTTAATATAGTGAGAGCTGGAAAACCATTTGCTGAATTAATAAGCCTCGGTTAAGAGCAAACATAAGTGATGAAAATTTACGTAACTGTTTGCGTTTGTCTGTATGCAGAAATTTTGTTCCAGATATTAAACGTATTGTAAACTCCACCTGTGATAATTAAATAAAACGTCTCGTAGTTAATGGGTACTCTTTCAAACCATGCTAACCTTATTCCATCATTCAATAAAGCAAGCTAGAAAAACAAAACGCATTACAGAGGAAGGAGTGAACAGAAGGTATGGTGGGGAGGTGAGGTAAGCGGGTGGCCAGCTTGCCCCTGTGTGCACGCAGAACACCTGTTAACTGCACGCGTGGAAGTGCACCGCACACGTGCCGGATTCCTGCCCGCCCCTGACCTAACTGGATTTTACGTGTACGTAGATGAGACTGGCTACTGGGAATGGAAGAATGCCAGTCTCGGCGAGCACACTCAACTGTATCGTTGCACTGATTGGTCTCTTATCTGATACAATAACTAAGCGTGCAAAGGACACTGGGAGTGACAACTACAAGTTCAATACTGCTATAAAAAAAGAAGGCCGTGAAAATGATTGATAATGTTCTGAATTTGCCGCAGCTGCACAACGTTACCAATTTAGGTGGTGACAGACGAGATGCTGCCGTCTGTGTGTATGCGCTGCTGAAACTGCTGGGTTCGGTGGCGCTTCGTAGCGCGGGAGATGACCTCACATCCGCCAGTGATTGTCTCACGTCCGCGAAAATATGAAGTTTTGCCCAGGTGTTCGGACGTGTTTACAACTAAATGCACTCTCCTTAGAAATGGAAGCGCTCTAGCGACTGTACTATGCGATGGTCGAGAAGCAAATCTTCACCTCTCCCATTGCTCAAAACCTTCCAAAAAGCCGCCATTCCCCCCTCCGCCCCTTATGTTCATGAAAAAACCTATCATGGTCCAGCAGTGGTTACCGTGCCAATCACGTTTTCTAGCAAGGAGACTTGATCGTCCTCAACCAATCGCTGCAGTACAATACACATTCTGTTCTCTGAAAAAACAGCACACAATGCTTGGAAGTCCTGCAGCGAAACCACCGACGCGCTTCAGAAGGTGAGTTTCCTAGTGAAAACATGCTCCATCTTGTCCATAAAACGATTTAGTGGGCTCCGTTTTGATGAGGCGCGGTGGCATCTAAGAAACACGACATCCAGAGAAATTCGTCATCCCATCTCAAGGTACACTGTTCCTGTAAAAAACACATTAGTCTGTCGCCAGCCCGATGCCGTTTATCTGGACCCACACATAGGATAAGGAGACCACACCCCACACCACGTCCACTCGCTAAAAAAGCGATTAGGCCAGCACCAGGATAGCCGCAGCCGCCAGTTTCTAATGGAGTGTCATTTCGGATTCAACCATTGTGTTCCCACGCTCTTGCTTGGCCGCTAGAACGGTGGCCCGTAAACCACTGCCCTGCAGGGCCCACAGCCAGTTTCGGTGACTACAAAGGGAAGGCTAACAATGAGAATATGCTGAGAACTTGCCTGCTGTTCAGGGAAAGTTCTAAAGTTGCCCCTATTGCAATGGTCACCTCCAGTGTTAAAAAATCTGTCTTAATTCTACTACTGTTACTCAAGTCATGCAAGTACTGTGAGATCAATCAGTTGTTTAGTCCATCAGATTACCATCAAACATGGAAAATTTAGATACACCAAAGGCAAACGAAATTTTCTGAGAATCACCGAAACAAAATGGAAGGGGAAATACCTGCAAGTATTACCATGGCAGTGGCCTGCCCGGAAGGCACCACCATCTTTCAAACCCACAGAAACGTGTATATTTCATTCACCAAGAAGTTTAGATCCATTAATTGGTTCCAGCACCAGTGGGTGACAATACTTTCCATGGCAACTGAAAATTACAGCTTTCGGAATCCAAAGCGACTCATCCAAGTTTGTTCTCTTGCATTTTGGTAATGTTTGCTTCTTTGTATTTACTGTAAGTACTCCATTCAGCCTCCTTAAAACTTATTTTATGTGGTCGTTTCAGTTCGTAACGCTCTTATTATTACCCCTAAACACTTGTATGTAATGCTAACACCATGAAATGCATATTGCAAACGAAACTTGTACGTATAAAATACCTTAATAACAACAAAAAGGTAATGTACGTATGGCAAGGAACAGGAGGCTTTCTGGGATCGCAAGAAGTAGCTTCATACCTGAAACTATACGTGACAAACAAAGGAAAAGGTCACAAGCATATTATGACTCAGATTCATGCGGGGATCAGAATCGAAACATAAAAACTATATCAACAATTATGAATGTTCTACAAAGCTGTGCAATAAATGCGGATATTATTAATTTAAAATGTTTGAGACCTGGACACAGCGCCAAATGATCGAATCTGAAGCAAGAAAGACAGAAAACGTCTTCTCACCAGAAGACTGGTATAGTATATGTAGTTCCTCACTGCAAAAGAGAGAACCGCTTTGTAGTAGATGAAACGAATCATAATGGTTTTTAGTGTAGAAATATTATTGAAGACGGCATAACAGACCGTAAGAAGACAATCGATATATTGCCTGTAAATTGGCTTGTCATATGATGGATTCTAATGAGGAGCTTATTACTTTACTCTCTAAAGTGCAAGACCACTTTCTATGTAGACTTTCCATTCCTTATGGTGATTTTGAAAAAATCTACAGCAGGCCAACAACCTGAATTTGCGAATATAAGTCATGATGCCCTACAAGTAAGTATATGTTCCATCAGCAAGTACAAGAGGGCTGATCTCACATCCCTTCTACATTCCTCCAATCCATGACCATTACAAAAGTTATTGATCGCTCCTGAGGAACACAACGGTCATGTGTCGGAAAACTGTAATATTATTTATTGCGATGACTAGCCACGTTGGAAGTTGAAGTGAAAGAAAAAGTGAACTTTACCAGTTGACAGTGTCCGTAACTCCCAAAAGGAAGGTGTTACGTTGTTCTCTGTTTCAGTGATTATCTCTGTAATGTATCCATCAAACTTGTGCAACTCCTGAAATTATGATTACCATAGTAATGTTATGATTAACATAATTAAAGTTGACTTTTCAATAAGCATTTAATTTTAACCGCATTTTTCTCTGTTTCTGTTGCACTGAAGATAATCAGTTTGGACTCTGAATGGCACAGTTTTAGGAAGACTGACTCGTTTAAAGGAGACAGATTTCTTGTTCAGCAGCGGGTAAGTATGGGGTCAGTATTTCACTGATAGTGAAACCGGTGAAGATGAAACCATATTCTACCACTTCTGTGTGATTACTCTCCGTCTGACACGAGCGTTGTGCTAATCATCCCGCATAAGGGAAGGAAGATTAATTGTTAACTTGGCATTTTAACCGAGTTCACTGACTCTTTTGTCTGAATGCTTTGCCACTCTGTTGGTCAAGGTTTCGATTATTGTATACCATTTCACATCCAATGTCTCTAGATCTGCAAGCGCTGTCACATATCCTCACTATGGAGCGTGTGACCAGCACGTCACTTCCGTGGGGGCTCATTTTGGTAACAGATAAAGAGAAAAGGAAAGCAGGAAGACATAGAACGAAGTAAAACAAGTAGAAGAAGGAAGAGCTGGAGTAGGCATTGTAGTAGAAACGTTTGTTTTATTTAAATACTTCTGAAAGTTTTCCCGTAAAAAGTTCTGAGGCGTTACTTTTCAGAACGCCCTAGTACAACAAATATGAAAAAAAGAATAATGAAAGATCAAGAAAGTAACAAAAAGTTTTATGACGTGGAGGTAGTCTTTGCTCCTACTCTTCAATCTATACATCCTGGAAGTAATGACTGTAATAAAAATTTGCAGGAGTCAGAAAAATACTCGGAGTGGGAAGATAATGATGAGAATAGTTGGTATTGTTGGTTTTATATCTTTTCTGATTCATCGGTCTTCTGATTGGTTTGATGCGGCCCGTCACTAATTCCTCTCTTGTGACAACCTCTTCATGTCGGAGTAGCACTTGGTACCTATGTCATCAATTATTTGCTGGATTTATTCCAATCGCTTTCTATGTCTACAGTATTTGCTCTCCACAGCTCCCTCTAGTACTGTGGAAGTTATACCCTCAAGTCTTAACAGATGTCGTATCATCCTGTCCCTTCTCCCTGTCAGCTTTTTCCATACATTCTTCTCCTCTCCTATTCTGCACAAAATCTCCTCCTGCCGTACCTTATCAGTCCACCTAATTTTCAACATGCACCTGTTACACAACATCTCAAATGCTTCGATTCTCTTCTGTTCCGATTTTCCCACAGAACAAGTTTCACTACTATGCAATACTGTGGTCCAAACGTACATTCTCAAAATTTCTTCCTCAAATTAAGACCTATGTTTGTTACTAGTAGACTTCTCTTGACCTGGAACGCCCTTTCTGCCATTGATACTCTGGTTTTGAAGTCCTTCCTCCATCCTTCATTGGTATTTTGCTGTCCAGGTAGTGGAATACCTTAACTTCATCTACTTCGTGACCATAAATCCAGACATTAAGTTTCTCGCTGTTCTCGTTTCTGATACTTCTCATCACTTTCGTCTTCCTTCGATTTATTCTCAATCCATATTCTGTACCCATTAGATTGTTTATTCGATTCAGCAGATCATGTTATTCTTCTTCACTTTCGTTCAGGATAGCAATGTCGTCAGTGGACCACATCATCTTGAATTTTAATTTCACTCCTAAACCTTTATTTTATTCCCATCATTGCTTCTTCTATGTACCTATTGAACAATAGGGGCTAAAGCGTACATGCCAGTGTTACACAGTATTTAACCCGACGACTTCGTTCTTGGTCGTTAATTCTTATTACTCCCTCTTGGCTTTGGTACATATTGTATATTACCCATCTCTCTCTCTTTCTAGCTTGCCCCTATTTTTCGCAGAGTTACGGACATCTTGCACCATTCTACATCGGCGAACGCTATTTACAGGTCGACAAATCCTTTGAGCGTTTCTTGGATTTCTTTTGTCTTGCTTCCATTATCAACCGAAACGTCATAATTGCCTCTCTGATGACTTTACCTCTCCTGAAGACAGACCGATCGTCATCTAACACATCCTCGATTTTCTCTTCCATTCTTCTGTACATTATTATCGACAGCAACTTGTATCCATGACCTGTTAAGCTGACTGTGCGCTTATTGTCCCACCTGTCAGCTCTTATAGTCTTCGGAATTGCGTGGATGATATTTTTCCGGAAGTCAAATGGTATGTCGCCAGACACACATTCTACACACTACCGTGAATAGCGTTTCGTTGGCACTTCTCTCAATAATTTTAGAAAGTCTGTTGGAATGTTGGCTATCCCTTCTGCCTTATTTGATTTTAAGTCCTCCAAAGCTCTCTTAAGTTACGATTCTAATACTGGATCCCGTATCTGTTCTAAATCGACTCCTGTTTCTTATTCTGTTACATCAGAGTGGACTCTTTCCACCTATCCGCTCTCTCCTCTGCATTTATGAGTGGATTTCCCTCTGCACTCTTAATGTTACCGCCTTGCTTTTAATTTCACCGAAAGTTGTTTTGACTTTCCTATCTGCTGAGTCAATCCTCCCAACAATCGTATCTTTTTCGATTTCTTGACATTTTTCCTGCAGGAATTTCATCTTAGCTTCCAAGCAAAAAATTGTTCAAATGGCTCTGAGCACTATGGGACTTAACATATGTGGTCATCAGTCCCCTAGAACTTAGAACTACTTAAACCTAACTAACCTAATGACATCACACACATCCATGTCCAAGGCAGGATTCGAACCTGCGACCGTAGCGGTCACGCGGTTCCAGACTGAAGCGCCTAGAACCGCACGGCCACACCGGCCGGCTGCTTTCATGCACTTCGTATTTATTTCATTCCTCATTGACTTGTTTTCTGTACTCCAGAATTTCCCTGAACATTTTTTTTAGCTCTTCTTTCGTCGATCAACTGGAATATTTCTTCTGTTACCCATGAATTTTTTTCAGTTGCCTCCTTTCCACCTATTTTTTTTTCATCCCAACTTCTGTGATTACGCTTTTAGAGATGTCCATTCCTCCTCAAGTGTACTCCGTATGAGCTATTCCTTAATAGTGTATATATAGCCTCAGAGAACTTCAAACGTACCTCTTCATTCTTTAGTATTTTCGTATCCCACTTCTTCGTGCACTACGTTTTCCTTACTAATCGCTTAAACTTCAGCCTACTCTTCATCACTACTACATTGTAGTAGTTCTAGAAGAGGGCGGAGTAGCGGACGGAGTTACAGGGCACTGTCTTCCTCTTGGGGTGACTACTACCCCTGGAAGCGACACCATCACCAATAATCAACGAAATGGGAGAGAGTAAGGCAATGGAAACCGCTACATTAAAGGACATAACGTGTATCCACAGTACATGAGGCTTTAATACAAAAAGTATCATGTTGATCTCTCCATTGACAAAAGATTCCGGCATAGTCCCCCATTGGGATCTCCAGGCGGTTACTGCCAAGGAGGAGGTGACCATGAGAAAATGATAGAATAACCAACGAAAGGATGACATTCTATGAATCGGGGCGTGGAATGTCAGAAGCCTGAACGCAGTAGAGGGCAAATCTGGAAAGGGAAATACGAAGGCTTAAATTAGATATAGCGTGAGTCACGAAAGTTAAATGGAGAGAAGACAAGGGATTATGGTCAGATGAGTATAAGGCATATCTGCAGCAATAGAAAATAGGGATAGGTTTCGTTATGAATAGAAATCGACAGCAAACCAACATCGACCACGATGGTTAAGTTATACGTGCCGACGCTGCAAGCTGAAGATAAAGAGGTAGAGAAAATATATGAAGATACTGACCGGGTAGTTCAGTAAGTAATGGAGACGAAAATCTAATAGTCACGGGGGACTGGAATTCAGTTGTAGGGAAGAAGTAGAAGTATGGACTACCGGATGAATGAGGGAGGCAAAAGACTGAGTTCTGCATTAAATTTCAGTTAGTAATAGCGAACACTCTATTCAAGAATCACAAGAGCAGGGGGAATACTAGGAACTGGCCGGGAGATACTAGAAGATTTTAGTTAGGTTACATCATGGCCATACAGATTCCCAAATCACATTCTTGAGCAGGAGCAGTTATAGATAGAGACCCCAATTTAATAGTGATGAGGAGACTAGGCAGCAAAACTAAACGCGCAAAGAAGCTAGATATGTAAGGACTATGGAATGAAGAGATACGTTGCTTACAGGTACTGTGATAAGGAATAGTTCAGCAGGCAGTTCATTTCAATAGGAATGGACTTCTCTAAAACGGGCAATCAAAAAGGCTTAAGAGAATAAAACTGGCACACGGAAGATAACTGCGAAGAAAACATGAGTAGAGAAAGAACTACTTCGGTTGATCAACGAAAGAAGGAAGTACAAAATTGTTCAGGGACACTCAGTAATACAGCAAACACGTCACTTTGGATTGAAATAAGTAGAACGTGCCGACAAACCAACGCAAAATAGCGGCATGAAAAATGTAAAAAAATCGAATTTTCGGAAGGAGTGACTCCGCATATAGAAACCCGTAAATGGAACCCAAGACTCTCCCCTATGACAGGTTGAAGTTCAGTTTGTTACAATACTTTGACTCCCAGACGCATGTGGCAGCAGCCCTCTATCAAGTTTTCAGCTGTAGATGGATTACCCCTCCCCAGAGTTTACCTTGCGACAGCCGTTTCCATTGCAGTAGTTTTTAGTATAGGCAATCATATTAGCTTCTTTGGTCTCGGACAAGATTCTCTCGTTCAACCCTGACAAAAAAAACTGTGCACAGATCTCCTTAAATCATTGGACTCTTTCTTAGAACATATTACCCCTCTATCAGACATTTTGAAAAGTTTTCCAGATCGTCGCCCACCCTACAGAACCCATCACAAGGGTTCACCACCTGACCGATTCGCTCTCCTCAGCCTCAGTCACGCCCTCTTCTCAGGTCAGATTAACATTATACATGTGAAGATTCATCGGCCAGGCGCCATCCTCAACAGCTCACTTCCTGCAGCCGATGTTTTACTATTCACAAGGGCTGAAGTGTACCAAGCAGTGCTCAGATTGAATGTTAACTGTGCCGAAATGGTTCTGTCAGCCGCGGGCGTGGACAAAAGTGGGGACTTACTGCCAGATGATATAGCAAATCTGTGTTTCCTCACTCAGAGAAATTTTTGTCCTCACACTAGCCGTCACCAATGTGCCCATCTAGTTGCTGATAGACATGAGGTGCTTCACGACCATCATAAATCGGCAGTCTTCTTATCACATGAAGGCCACTCCCCTTCAAACTTCTAACACTTCGCTGTGTAGTTATAGCAGTGACATTAAAGTCAACAGCCAATTTACAGCCGAAGTTTACTACCCTCAAACCCTTTCTCGGCTACGGTCTTGCCTGTAGACGCTGCTGGACTCAACAGACCCCTGAGACTGGATCTATTCAATGCTCTTGACTGCCCCCACAATCAAGTAGATCTGTGCCAGCCAATGGCCAAAAGATCTCTTTTCTAAGTTTAGCTCAATGTCAACGCAATCCTTCTTAAGTGTCGAGGCGCTTGTTGCTTTTCTCCCGCCGTGACACTGAATTTCTTCAAAACCAAAAATGTTCGATTCGCTCCCAGAGGTAACTTCAGGTGTAGCTAGAACAGTTGCAGGATGAGGGTATTCCGGTATTCTCACTCTCTTTACCAACAGCCAACAGGCCACCCACATTATCATCATACAAAAACCAAAAGGCACATTCACACCAGTCCATATTTCGGATAATGGTACAGCAAACTCTTGAGATGATCAAGAAAGAATAGGCGGTTTTGGTTGCAAAATGGTTTTTATTTATTTAATTTGTGACACGTTTTTTACTGTCACAGGCGTATCGTCAGACATCTGGTGGAAAAACAAGTTACCTCATTACAAATTTATGAGCTGGGTATCAGCTATGAAGCTACATTTTCAGCTAAATGACGCAACTGGGAAACCACGACCGAGTTGTGAATAGAGCGTAACAAAACAACTCACCGGGTAAAAACACTCGAGGGCACTAGCAAGAGCACACAGCGTCCCGCAGTCACCGAAAACGGCACGTCATCCAGTAAAATATACAAAACACATCTACATCTATATCTACACTTATACAGACACTCCGCAAGTCACCGTACGATGCGTGGCGGACGGCACCCTGTACCACTACTTGTCATTTACGCTCCTGCTTTACTCGCAAATAGAGTAAGAGAAAAACGATTGTCTCTACTCCTCTGTATGAGCCCTACTTTCTCGTATCTTATCTTCGTGGTCCTTACGCGCGTTGTATGTTGGCGGCAGTATCATCACTCGACAGTCAACTTCAAATCCCGGTTCTCTAAATTTTCTCAATAGTGTTTCTAGAAAAAAAAAATAGCCTTCTCTCCAGGGGTTCCCATTTGAGTTCCCGAAGCATCTCCGTGACAGGAATTGTTCGAAACTACCGGAAACAAATCTAGCAAGCCATCTCTGAATTGCTTCGACGTCTTCCTTCAATCCGATCTGGTACGGATCCCAAACACTCTAGCAGTGCTCAAGAACAGGTTGCACCAGCGTCCTATATGCCGTCTGCTTCACAAGGAAACCACTCTTTCCTAAAATTCTTTGAATAAACCGAAGTCGACCATTTGTCTCCCACACCACAGTTTTCATACACTCTTTCCTCCTCATATCGCTTTGCAACGTTACGCACAGATATTTAAACGATTTGACTACGTCAAGCAGGACATTAATAATACTGTATCCGAACATTACAGATTTGTTGTTCCTATTCATCTGCATTAACTAACATTTTTCCACATTTCGGGCCAGCTGCCACTCATCATCACACCAACTGGAAATTTTGTCTATGTCATCATCATCACACCAACTGGAAATTTTGTCTATGTCATCTTGTATCTTCCTACTATCACCCAACTTCGAAGGAGAGAGCGGCCTGAGCTGGCGAGGCGAGCGCATCGCTGTCGTTGCGCGCTTCGCTTACTCGGCCGTTGAGAGCTCGTGAAGAGGTTTTCTGTGCTGTGGGCGCCGCGGAGAGCAGATTGTCGTGCGTTGTTCTTACAACGCGTGCAAATTGTCGTGTTCCGCGCCTCGCAGCATGGGAAAGAAGGGGGCGCAGAGGAAACCTGCCGCTACGAAGGGTCCTTCGGTTGTGCAACTCACCGAGTCTGCCGACCATGCGAGGAACTCCCGTGAAGACGAGTCGCGGCCTGCTCCCCCTTTGTACGTCAAGTGCAAAGGCGCGTGGACAGCGCTGTTCGACACCATCACGAATTGCGCTCGGAACGAGGTGGTCTACGAGTCTGTCGATACAGACTCGCTGATCTGCGTTCGAGCTGCAAACGTGGCCGACCACAGGGCGATCAAGGTCGCAGTGGCCGACCACGTCGTCGACGCACCGCCGGCGCGTGATAAGGCACCTTCCGTCGGAAGGATGAAGACGACCAAGGCACTCCTCAGGGGGTTGCCTTGGTGCTGTGACGAGGCAGCGGTCCGGGAAGGGCTGCTGCGAGCCGGGTTTGGTTGCGCAACCGCAAGGTTGCACAACCGGACCAACAGGAAGAGGGCGCCGCTCTATGCCGTGACCGTGCAAACGGTCGACGGCGGGAGTGACATCTTCGACTTGCGGAAGTTGCTGGGCTTCCCGGTTACGACGGAGGCTCTCCCGACCGCCATGGACCCTCAGCCTCAGTGCTTCAGGTGCCAGGGCAAGGGCCATGTTGCGAAGTATTGCCGCAACGCAGCGCGGTGCGTCAAGTGCTCAGGCGAGCACGACAGCCGCGCCTGCGACCGCGGCAGCAATGCTTTGCCGACTTGTGTCCGGTGTGGCGGCCCGCACGTCACCAGCTGGCGCGGTTGTGCGGCTTTCTCAAGTCGCAGCCGTGCCGGGGGCGGCGAAGCGGCCGCGGCCGCGGCCGCGGCCGCGCCGACGCAGCAGCAGAAGAAGAGACGACGTCGGAAACGGCGTAGGGCGCAGAACAGCCCGGCGCAGCTGAGGGACGGCGCAGCAGCAGGCCCACGTGCCTGGGGCAGGGACGGCCGCTCGGAAACGGGCAGCCAGGACGCAGCTCGCCCTCCCGTGAAGAAGTGTGACCTCGACCTCGGGGCCGCCGTGAAGGAGGCCACAGCAGCCCTCAAAGCCGTCATGGCGGCGGAGAGGGCTGCCTTCGCAGCCGCCATGGCTGCAGAGAAGGAAGAGGCCTTGAGGCAACTGCGTGCAGTCTTCGCCCAAGGCCTCAGCGCAGTCGTACCTGCGCCTATCCCAGCGGTTGCCCCAGCAGCACCGCAGGTGAAAGGTGCAAAAGCCAATAGGGCAGTCTTCATCGCACAAGCGTCGCCAAGCTGCCGCGCCGAACTTTTATGTTACAGGGAGTAAGCCACTGCCGCCGGTCCAGGAGACTACAAGCGAGCCCAGACGCAGCACCGGACTGACCCAGCTAACGACCACGCAGTACATAGGTAACGTTGCACGATACCTCACGCTAACCACCCCTCACCTTGCATGCTCTGTCGCAGCTAGCAAGCCGCTACTGCCCTTACTACCCGTCCTACTGTCGCAGAGGTTTTTTTCCCTTGGCGCTGGCCTTGGCACTTTTTTCCCTCTGCTCTTACAACCACTACCCTTCGATCGTTTTCGACCACTTCTTTCTCCTGATGGACCATGTTAATGAGTAGTCTTACCCAGACTCATGGATAACATCACAGCCTGCATCCTGTGACGCCTGATTCAAAAACTAACATGTTTACGGAGGTGACAGTAGAACTTTTGGTTTGGTCACCACGTTGGTGTGGGCGTGGAGGGGCCCCATCCTAATATAACCCAACTTCGACACCTTACTGTACAGTACGGCACCATCAGCAGACAACCTCATATTGCTGCCCACCCTGTCCGCCAAATCATGTATGTATATAGAGAACGACAGCAGTCCTACCACACCCTTGGGGCCCTCCTGACGATACTCTTGTCTCTGATGAACACTCACTGTCGAGGACAACATGCTGGCACCTATTATTTAAGAAGTCTTCGAGCCACTCACGTATCTGTGAACTTATTGCATACGCTCGTACCTTCTGCAATGAGTCACCGTGTAAAATGATTTTCGGAAATCTAGAAATATGGAATCTGAAAGTTTCTGGCAAATTAAAACCGTTTGCCGGACCGAGACTCGAGCCCGGGATCTTTGTCTTTCGCGGGCAAGTGCTCTACCAACTGAGCTACCCAAGCACGACTCACGACCCCCCCCCCCCTAGATCATTTATGTAAATCAGGAACAGCAGGGGGCTAATGACACTACCTTGCGGAACGCCAGATATCACTTCTGTTCTACTCCATGATTTACCGTCTATCAATACGAACTGTGACCTCTCTGAGAGTAAATCACGAATCCAGTCACACAATTGAGACGATACTCCTTATGCACGCAATTTGATTAATAGTCGCTTCTCAGGAACTGTATCAAAGCCTTCAGGAAATCTAGGAATATTGAATCGATCTGAGACCCCTTCACGACAGAACTCATTACTTCATGGGAATAAAGAGCTAGCTGCGTTGCACAATAACGATATTTTCGGAATCCGTGTTGGTTATGTATCAATAAGTACAGTATATGCTCCAAAATCCTACTGCAAACTGAGGCCAGTGATAAGGGTTTGTAATTCAATGTGTTACTCCTATTTCCATTCTTGAATATTGGTGTGACCTGTGCTACTTTCCAGTCTTTAGGAACAGGCCTTTCGTCAAGTGAGCGGTTGTATATGATTGCTAAGAAAGGCGATATTGTGTATTGTGTCTGCATACTCTGAAAGGAACATGACTGGTATATCATCTAGACCGGAAGACTTGCCTTTCTTAAGTGATCTGAGTTGTTTCGCAACACCTAAGATATCTACTGTTATGTCACTCATGCTAACAGCTGTTCTAGTTTCGAATTCTAGAATATTTACTTCGTCTTCTTTCGTGAAGGAATTACGGAAAACTGTGTTTAGTAACTCCGCTTTAGTGGCACCATCATCGGTAACATCTCGATCGCTATCGCGCAGTGACCGTATTGACTTTTTTGCCACTGGTTTATTTTACATACGACCAGAATCTCTTTGGGTTTTCTACCATATTTTGAGACAATGTTTCATTGTGGAAACTATTAAAAGCATCTTGCATTGACATCCGCACTAAATTTCAAGCTTCCGTGAAACTTAGCCAGTCTTGGGGATTTTGCGTTCTTCTGAAGTTGACATGCTTTTTTCATTGCTTCTGCAACAGTGTTCTGACGTGTTTTGTTTACCATGGTGGATCAGTCCCGTCTCTTATTAACTTATGCGGTGTGAATCTATCTATTGCTGTCGACACTGTATCTTTGAGCCATATGTTTTTTGGGATGCTTTTTTCATTGCTTTGCAACAGTGTTCTGAGCCATATCTTTTTCGGCATGATTTTTCATTGCTTCTGCAACAGTGTTCTGAGGTGTTTTGTGTACCATGGTGGAACAGTCACGTCTCTTATTAACTTATGCGGTGTGAATCTAATTATTGCTTTCGACACTGTATCTTTGAATTTGAGCCATATCTGGTCTACACTTACATAATTAGCTTGGAAGGAATGGAGACTCTCTTAGCAAGGCATCAAGCAAATTTTTATCTGATGTTTTAAATAGATATATTTTGCATTTATTTTTAGTGGTTTTGGTTGATATGGGTTTGAGCATCGCTACAATGACCTTGTGTTTACTATCCCTATATCCGTCATGACGATCTCTATTAGGTCAGGATTATTGGAGGCCAAGAGGTCGAATTTGTTTTCGCAACCATTTACAATGTGTGTGGGCTCATCAACTAATTGTTCAAAGTAATTCTCAGAGAAAGCATTTAGTACAATTTCGGAAGATGTTTTCGTCTACCGGCTTTGAAGATGTAATTTCGCCAACATATCGAGGGTAGATTGAAGTCTCCGCCAATTATAACTGTATGAGTGGGTTACTTATTTTTAATGAGATTCAAGTTTTCTATGAACCGTTCACCTATTATATCATATGAGTCGGCGGGGGGGTGGTAGAAGGAGCCAATTATTATTTTGGTACTGCTGTTAAGTATAACCTCTACCCATAGTAAGTCGAAGGAACTATCTATTTCAACATCACCACATAATAAACTACCACCAACAGACACAAACATACCATCACCAACTTTATTTAATCTATCCTTTCTGAAGAAGGTTTGCGCCTCTGTAAAAATTTCGGCAGAATTTGTCTCCGGCTTTAGTCAGCTTTCTGTTCCTATAACGATTTCAGCTTCAATTCCTTCTATCAGCGCTTGTAGCACTGGTACTTTTCCAACACCGACTGTTGCTTGGTCGATTCTCGTCGTTTCTTTGCTCTGTACCCTTTGAGACTGGAGTCCATTTTGATCTTTCCCGAGAGTGTCTAACCTAAAGAACCGCCCAGTCTACGCCACACAGCCCCTGCTACCCGTGTAGCACGCAGCCCCTCCTTTTGGCCCTTCAGCTTCCAATGTTATTTACTCCAAGATCTCCTGTGACCCTTCTGTTTATCGAAGAGTGCCACCTTTGGTTTCTTGTGATCACTTCAAATCTTCTGGGCCAGTCCATGACCGAGGTGATGCTTCAAGACGACATAGTGTGCCTTAAGCACATGAATCAAATGTGGTCCCGCCATGGTCCTCTTCCTGTGTCTGGTTGTCTATCATAATTTTTTGTCCCAAAAATGGAGTACTCCACAACGGCCATGCCAGACACTGCTGGCCTGTCTTAGCCCCAGCCTATGGCTAGCTCCCTGGAGGAGCCCCCAGCATATCTTCTGGCCACCAGATGGCAACTCAAGCACCGCCAGAGGTCACTGTCCACACAAACTTTTCTCGTCTGCGGGCCACGTTGCAGAAAGTATTATCTGTGCTGTACCTGGACCGGAACTTGGGCAACGTACGGGCCGTTCGCTCTAGTGAGCTTCGTGGGCCAGGCGCAAATTACAAAAACATCCCTACGATCAGGATATCACCCTACAGCCGCTGCTACGAGTACGCAGCCGTCCACCTCGAACTCCGACTGGAGCTGGATTTTCTAGTAGTAGTCTTTGTTTTTCATTGACAATGTGATGTCCATATTTTGATTGTGCTACAGTGTACGGAGATTGGATTTTGGAACTTCGAGTTTACTGCGACATTTTGAGGCCTGCAGCATTCGGGCATAATTCCTAAGTTTCCAGTCGTCAGAAAGTGACATGTTTCAAACTATTGAGTTCCAAACTAACTCTCTCAGAGAAGATTTTATATGTATTACAATAAACGTCATACTCATTATATATAGTTATTTTTCTTGCGCCCCTTCTAATGGACACAGCAAGATTATGCTCCTGCCTCGTGTCAAACTGATTATTTACATTTATTAACAGTAACTTACTTCATTTAACATCGATGAATTGACCTCCTCCACAGAATCGGGAGACCAAATGAGTAACTGCTTCGATAAAGAAGTTACAGCATCATCAGGAATCATCTCCTGCAATAACTCCTGGAGGGATTAGCGATATGCTGATCACATCTCCTACGGTCATAGATCGCTCCTCGTACTGTCTTGTAGGCAGAAGTCGGCCGGTCTAAATGGGCCTAAGGGTAATCCATGAGTGGAGTTTATGGCTACTTTTAACTAAATTAACCTTCATATATGTTCCAAAATAGTCTAAGAGACACTGTCAGTAGCCTACAGGTATGAAGATTTTAGAACATAAATTGACAGTAAATTTAGTAGATATGAATCACTCTGCGCCTCATCGTCGGGATAACGAGTGACCAGCCAGCTCCACCAGGCTGTCCGAAGTATAATATGGTGTTAGGAAGAGAGTTCCTGTGTTCCATTAGATGAGTAATGAACACTTTTGACATCTTCGGAAATGCCATTTTCGACTTTGTTATTTTGATTCGAAAATTGGTCTCAGCCTGAAACTAGACATCGAATGAAAAATTAAATATTTGCAACTTGGACTGGTTTTTGATTCTATTGAACTGTGGTCTTGTTGGATGACCCCCGAATTCGATTGGTAAGGGCTGATCGCAGGGTTGAAATGTGGTGCTGACCCCACGAAATCATGGATCCAGGTTGTCAAGAAGGCACTATGCAAGCTGGTTGTGGATCCATAATGGTCTAGGCCGTGTTTATCTGGGATAGAATGGGTCCTCTGATCTGGATGAGCCGATCGTTGACTGAAAATTGTTATGTTCGGCTATTCAGAGAGCATTTGCAGTCATCCATTGACTTTATGTTCCCAAACAACAATGTCATGTCACAGGACCGCAACTGTTCACAATTGGTTTTAAGAACATTCTGGACAATTGAGCGGAATATTTGGCCGCCCGGATCACACGACATGAATCCCATGGAACATTTATGGGATGTAATCTAGAGGTCAGTTCGTGATCAACATCCTGCACTGGCTACACTATCTCAATTATGGATGTCTATAAAGGCAATAGGGCTCAGTATTTCCGCGCGGGCTCTTAAATCGCCTTATTGATTCCACTACGCTTGGCAAAAGGAGGTCCAACACGATAGTAGGCGGTGTCTCATGTCTGTAGTGCGTGTGATGTTTATTAGCTGTACACTTCACTTCTATCGTGAAAAAGTGTGCAACCATTTCTATGAAAATGGCTTATAACCTAGGTCCTGGCATGTACTGGCTTTCGGGTTTCAGGAACAACCAGAGTAAGCAATGTTTCACACGATCGTTGTTTGGTGAATCCATGCTTAATCCTACAGATGTCATTGTAGGTTTCCAGAAAGACCACGAAGTACCAACATAAGGCTTGTTCCAAAATTTTACAACAGACCGACGTCACCATTGCAGAAGGCCAACAGTTTGTTCGACGACCCTTCTTTACAACTTAAGCTCTAGTTATCAGTTTTCACTTGTGGGATTAAGTGGACTGCTTGATAATTCCACATTTATTTACTGGTGACAAATATTAGTTTTGTAAAGTCTAAAACTTGAAATTCGTTATAGGACATCACAGCCACTGCCTTCAGCGCTCCCCTGCGGTTTGTCTCAACTGTATATAAAACTCGAGATTGCTAGGGGAATGTTACAGAGAGCTGTGGGGAAGAGCAGCAGATTTGCGGACTCGTGCAAAAGAAGCACCGGTAATTCCCTTCCCCGCTGGCTCCACCCGTGCAGTGGCGGAGATAACAAGCCCGTCGCACACAGTCCCAAGTCGGCTTGTCGCAGTCAGAGCGAAGCGCAGTCGTAAATCACCAGCGCCGCGCCGGTGGCAGCGCGAAGCGACGCGCGCTTAACACGACCAGCAGGGGATCCTGTCTGCTCGGTCGTCCGCAGGAGCCGAACAAGCCGGCCGTCTGCGGCGCCAGGCTGCTAAGTGGCTGCCGTCGCCTTCCTACGACTGAGGCTCTGCTCGCGGACGCCTAATATTCCCGAAAGGGACGCCTGTCGGTAATATTCCTTCATTCCGTCTACAAGCAGGGCGAGTCAAAAAAGAAAATTCTTCAGTGGTTTATTACGGGGAAACTATGTAAGATAGAAATACAACGCACGTTTCCCTGGATAAATAAAGATACAGTGTTTTACGTTCTCACAGACACTATACCATACTCTCTTCGCGTGTCCCATACCTTGCTCGTTAAACACCGAAACGGTAGTACACTTCATTCCACATTCCAATCGACGGGTCCCTGCTTATTGAACCGAGAGCTTCAACAATTCGATTTCTCGGGTCTTAAAGAGTAACTAAGAAGCTGCCTTAGGTGGGACAAAGACTCTGTCTTTTATGTACCTCCAATGACGCAATTGTTGTCCACCTCTCCAACGTTGAGGGGTGATGTTGTTACGACAGCGCCGCAACTCGATATGGACGTTTGCTGCATGTCTAGGTACGAAAATTCTGTCACAGGTTCCTCCGCAAAAAGGAAGGTCCATACACTTCGTGAAAAAAAACGGCGCAAAACTCATTGCCGCGCGGGATTAGTCGAGCGGTCTCAGGCGCAGCAGTCATGGATTGTGGAGCTGGTCCCGGCGGAGGTTCGAATCCTCCCTCGGGCGTGTGTGTGTGTGTTTGTCCTTAGGATAATTTAGGTTAAGTAGTGTGTAAGCTTAGGGACTGATGACATTCGCAGTTAAGTCCCATAAGATTTCACACATTTTTTGAAAACTCATTGAGTTTAGGTTAGCCCCTTTTATATTTGATGACGGAGCCAGAATTTTGCGACCCCCAAATTATTACGTTATGACTGTTTATTTTACCCGATATATGAAAAAATGGTTCAGATGTCTCTGAGCACTATGCGACTTAACATCTGAGGTCATCAGTCCCCTAGACTTAGAACTACTTACACCTAACTAACCTGAGCACATCACATACATCCATGCCCGAGGCAGGATTCGAACCTGCGACCGTAGCAGCAGCGCGGTTCCAGACTCAAGTGCCTAGAACCGATCTGCCACAGCAGCCGGCGATATGTGAACGTCAATCCGTTCAAAAAGATGACTCATACGGAAAAATTGAGGTCTGACACATCCTGGAGAACTGAAATGCAAAATTCACTTTGAAACGTCCCCTTAGAACAATTATACACGACTGTGCTGATAAACCTCTTACACTATTTGCTTTTCAAACAGCTGAGCAAAACTGAACGTACTCAAACATTCACTAAAGTGACACACAATATTTTTAGCGCAACGCAATCTGACTTTCAATAATCCCTACAAAACAATGGCCCTGACTAACATTAACCTATACCTTTCACAAATCACTTACCTCACAAAAATCTCCGTTACTCGAACTACTGCAATACGGCGAGCGCCACTACTGCCAGCTAAATAAAAGATTCAAACTACTGAAGGCACTAACTACTGATAGGGATAGTTAGCAAATGAAAGATTTTAATAGAGAACAAACACTGTATTTACCTTAATATCATCAAAAGTCATAATATATGTAATTTCAAAACTCCGCCATTTCCTTCCACACATCCACCACTGCTGGCGGCTCTCCTCTAACTGCGCAACGCTACGCGCTGTTCACATCCAGCTGCCGCTGCCCAACACTACAATGGCAGACCACAATGCAAACTAGCCACAGACTGCACACAGCACAGCCAGTGATTTTCATATAGAGCGCTACGTAACGTTGCCAATAAGAAAACATATACAGCCTACTTACAACTTTCTTGTATGGTCCGCAGGAGGCAATTTCTGCAGTAACCGCAACTTTTAAGGTTCCATACGCAGGCGTCGTTTCAGAAAACGATACACCATGGTTTGAGGAAGCTGAAGTTCCCCCGCCTGCCCGCCTTGCGGACTTCCGAGGGCTCCGTGTGAACGCATCTCGAATTAACTTTCCACGTTCATCAGGCTTGCTTGGCCGACAAGCGCTCTTCCGTTTGCCTATGCAACTAACTTTCAATAATTTTGTACGCTACTCATAAATCCACTTGTGGATAAGCGGCTTCTTGCTGAATTGACGCGGAATGTACGTTGCTCTTGAAGAAGGGATTCACTTAGCTCAAACTCCAACATACAAAATGATTTGCTGTGTAGTCGCTGTATTGGTACAAACAAACAGCAGCGCAGCGCAACCATGTCAAAATTTTGAATCTTTCTCTATTCAGTGGCGTGCGCAATGTGTTTCTATCTTCCGTAGTTTGCCTGTAATAAATAACTAAACCAGTTCTTTCTTTTTGCATCACCTGGTATAACTTTACAACGTGTATTTACCTAATAAGAGGAAACACTTATAATGTGCTCTTTGCTCTTTATTTTTACGGTCTTATGATCCGTTTTCATCACGACCCAAACGCCAATCTGTGCTGTGAAGTTAGCCTGCTCTGCGAGGGACACCTAACAGCCAGCAGCCAGTTCCCATGAGCTGCAATTAGAAGGAACGAACACCAGCTGAACTGATATAGAATCGCTTTCAGTGACTATCGATGTCAAAAGAGAAAAGAATCTAATGAAACGTGTGTGAGATACACTATTTCTCGCGATATCCATTACTGTGTGCAGCAAGGTTAAAGTATCTAGAAAAGGAATTCTTATTTTCGTTCACTTCTTTCCGTACGCTTCCTAGGGCGGGCCATCCAAGGTAATACGTTGTAGCCATTTCTTATCTGACTGATGCCCAAATGGAAAGATTTTGGTAATGTCAGAGACAAGCCGTAACTAATGATAGTTGTATTTTCGTACTGCAAGATAGTTACGGAAACGTGTTTTGTACTATCGCTTGTATTTGTATTAAATATAAATGCGCTCATTGAATCTAGCGTTGCTTTAAATACATTCGAATCACAAATATAGGAAGTTTGATACTTGTGCTGAAAGCGGCAAATAAATATCCAGAAACAACTAATGGTTCTAATGTGAACATTATTGTACACGTACATTTAACTAATTTTCTTCCAGTCATTTTAATCTTTATTGCTGCTTTCTCATTACGCAGTAGTCGTCATAGGTAGCCGCCAACACTTCATATTGAAATTTAATTGCGATTATTTGTAATAAGCTGTTAAAAATTCACCCAAATGGAGGTTAATCGTTTAGGCAAATACATTATTTTGCAGTATTTGCTAATTCTATGTAATATAAGACTAAATACTTACTTATGTCTTCACAGTTTTCCAAAAGTTAGACCAGTTGATGGACTTAAAGCTTAACAGCCATGACAAGATCGGATATGAGAGTTGTTACATCCATATAAACAGAAAGTGAGATCTATTCTTGTTATTACTTCTATTTTATGTCATTTAAAATTTTTCACTTTTTTGCACCAAGGACTTTTTGTAAATGCAAATCACTGAAAGCATATGCAATACTGGTGTGATTGATATTAGGTTCAGTGAGAGACTTCAAGGCTTCTTTTCCGGATTTATCATTGCACCATGAGATCCGAATTCCTCACTGCACCATGAGATTCCGCTAAATAACAATACTATCATTTTTCTCTCTGAGGAATTCTCATTGCTCTTAGACGTTCCGATAAACTACAATACCACAGTTATTGCTCTTCTATAGAAGAGAGAGAGTGAGGAAGTGTGGGGCATCTCACTTCATAAGGGTATACGGAATGACTTTTTCGAGATAGAGTGAGGAAGTGTGGGGCATCTCACTTCATAAGGGTATACGGAATGAGTTTTTCGACAGGAAAATCTTTTTTGGGAAAATGTATTTTCGAAATATTTAGAATCTCTGGTTTAAAACTGCGTATAGAACATTATAAAGATTTGCATAGAACTACTTTAAGTTTTTTTTTTTAACTGCGGCGCATGATGTTTTGCACTGTGTTTAAGAGACACGAGGCATGCCTGATATAGCCTCCTTTGTCAGTGGTATAACAGAGCACAGCAGAGTTATCTTCGTGTCGGCTACACTGCAAGATAGTTGAGTTTCGATTTGGTGCCATTTGCATGGATTCTTTTGTGAGTAAATTCATGGGTTTGTTGTGAAAGTCATATCTGATGAAGTCACTGTATTTGCATCCCTTCAACGTGCCAAGATCAGATTGAGGGTATTTAAAAGAAAGTAAAAGATACTCAGAACCGTCTGATCCAGTAGTTGACCTCTCAGTTGCATCTAACATGGATACTGGTAGTGTCACATTGAGTGGTGATGCTGCCACAACACCTCCAAAAGCTTCAAAAAGAAACTAGTTGTAATTGAAGAACAATATAATAAATCAAACTCTGGGACTACAGAATACGAGATAATTAATATGTTCTTATTGTGAGATGTTCTTGAGATAAATGTGTGCTGTACACAATGTGGAAAATGTGGTGTTTCACTGAAAAAAAATGTACATCTACGACTTGCTTGTGAGTTATAGTTGATATGCGGTTATTGCAAACATAGTGTCTTTCCTTTCATTCCTCAGATGTTACTGCAGATACAGATAAACAATATGATATGATCGTTAGACTGGTTTTGGAATACAGTCTGTGGGTAAGGGCAGCTCTTCAGTTACCATAATTCTGAAAATTTGGCACATTTAATTGCAGTAGGCTCTGCTGTTGAAGTTGTAGCACAAGAAAGAAAGGAACGATTCTATTGAGCAAGCTGTTGTTGAAAATGAAAATAACAGGGATTTGTTAACAGCTTTTGATGGGAGCTGGCAGAAGAGAGGCCACATGTCTCTGGTGTTATTACAGCTGCAAGTGTGGACACTGGCGAGGTAGTTGATGTGGCAATACTTTCCAAGCATTGCCGGTACAAGGATAAACTGAAAACTAAACATAAAGTAGAGTGCATAACAAATTGTTATGTTTCAGGTAGTGGTACGGAAGTTGCTGGAGTAATCAATTTTTATCAACGCTCAGTAAAATGGTACGACGTTAGATGCATAGGTTATCTTGGAGATGGTGACTCAAAGGCATTCAAAGAAGTAGAGGAACTGATGCCCTATAGGAAGAACGTTGAACATTTGTTTGCAGACTAGCTGGTGTTTGCCATCTTCAGAAAAGGTTAGGATCAAGACTTCGACGGCTCGAGGCCAGGTTGACAAAATACAGCAGATGTAGAATTAATGAGAAGAGCAGTTGGGCTCTGTTTCTTCACACAGCTTCAACCAATGAGAATCCATAATACAGGATATGTCCAAAAGGAGAAGATAGCTCGTGTAAGTACAATAGAGGAAAGACAATAACAATAAAGTCAACCCCAGCATTTTCTACCTGATATAATGGACGAAATAAAACCAGTATTCCGAGACATCGTAAATATCAATCTATCAAAGAAATGTCTTCACGGCAAGACCCAAAATCCAATCGTGTGTGTGAACCATGTGATGTGGCATAGACTACCTACAATTTTGTTCGTGGTTACAAGTTTCACTTTGGCGTCTATAATGCTATGCCTTCAATCAAGGCACTATAACAAATTTCAAAGTTTTACTGGAGACGGCGCTCTTCGTAGGATTACGACCTGCTGCAGCTATGGCTTGTTTGGACACGGACGTGTTCAGGGCTACAGATATTGCAGTAAAAATCCATTCAAAGTTGGCTAGTCAGTGTAGGAGAGCCATGAGGTGGAAGTTGATGGCCAGCTCTGATGATACTAACTACTGATCACGCATACATTGAAATAAATACACTCCTGGAAATTGAAATAAGAACACCGTGAATTCATTGTCCCAGGAAGGGGAAACTTTATTGACACATTCCTGGGGTCAGATACATCACATGATCACACTGACAGAACCACAGGCACATAGACACAGGCAACAGAGCATGCACAATGTTGGCACTAGTACAGTGTATATCCACCTTTCGCAGCAATGCAGGCTGCTATTCTCCCATGGAGACGATCGTAGAGATGCTGGATGTAGTCCTGTGGAACGGCTTGCCATTCCATTTCCACCTGGCGCCTCAGTTGGACCAGCGTTCGTGCTGGACGTGCAGACCGCGTGAGACGACGCTTCATCCAGTCCCAAACATGCTCAATGGGGGACAGATCCGGAGATCTTGCTGGCCAGGGTAGTTGACTTACACCTTCTAGAGCACGTTGGGTGGCACGGGATACATGCGGACGTGCATTGTCCCGTTGGAACAGCAAGTTCCCTTGCCGGTCTAGGAATGGTAGAACGATGGGTTCGATGACGGTTTGGATGTACCGTGCACTATTCAGTGTCCCCTCGACGATCACCAGTGGTGTACGGCCAGTGTAGGAGATCGCTCCCCACACCATGATGCCGGGTGTTGGCCCTGTGTGCCTCGGTCGTATGCAGTCCTGATTGTGGCGCTCACCTGCACGGCGCCAAACACGCATACGACCATCATTGGCACCAAGGCAGAAGCGACTCTCATCGCTGAAGACGACACGTCTCCATTCGTCCTTCCATTCACGCCTGTCGCGACGCCACTGGAGGCGGGCTGCACGATGTTGGGCGTGAGCGGAAGACGGCCTAACGGTGTGCGGGACCGTAGCCCAGCTTCATGGAGACGGTTGCGAATGGTCCTCGCCGATACCCCTGGAGCAACAGTGTCCCTAATTTGCTGGGAAGTGGCGGTGCGGTCCCCTACGGCACTGCGTAGGATCCTACGGTCTTGGCGTGCATCCGTGCGTCGCTGCGGTCCGGTCCCAGGTCGACGGGCACGTGCACCTCCTGCCGACCACTGGCGACAACATCGATGTACTGTGGAGACCTCACGCCCCACGTGTTGAGCAATTCGGCGGTACGTCCACCCGGCCTCCCGCATGCCCACTATACGCCCTCGCTCAAAGTCCGTCAACTGCACATACGGTTCACGTCCCCGCTGTCGCGGCATGCTACCAGTGTTAAAGACTGCGATGGAGCTCCGTATGCCACGGCAAACTGGCTGACACTGACGGCGGCGGTGCACAAATGCTGCGCAGCTAGCACCATTCGACGGCCAACACCGCGGTTCCTGGTGTGTCCGCTGTGCCGTGCGTGTGATCATTGCTTGTACAGCCCTCTCGCAGTGTCCGGAGCAAGTATGGTGGGTCTGACACACCGGTGTCAATGTGTTCACTTTTCCATTTCCAGGAGTGTATTTTGAAGCTCGTTTCCTTTAGCTTTAATCATTTTGTATATAAGGTACATTTTATCAGTGTCTATTAATAGTTGGAAGATGAAATTTTCAGTGGTTGTTCTTTATGGCCTTATAATATTTTCTTTGAGTCTCCATTTTTACAGTGGTTGGATGCGGCCCTCCACGAATTCCTCTCCCGTCCAACATTTGATCTCAGAGTAGGTATTGCAACCTACCTCTTCAATTATTTGCTGGATATATTCCAATCTCTGTCTTCCTCTACAGTTTTTACTCTCTGCATCACACTCTAGAACTATGGAAATCATTCCATTATGTCTTAACAGATCATTCTGCTTAGTGTTCTCCATATATCCTTTTCCTCGCTGATTCTCTGCAGAAACTCCTCATTCCTTAAGTTATGAGTCGATCTAATTTTCATCATTTTGTTTGTAGCACCTCATCTCAAACTGTTTTCATCAAGATCTACATTTGATACTAGTAAAATTTTCTTGGCCAGGACTGCCCTTTTTGCCAGTACTAATCTGCATCTTATGTCATATTTTGTCTGGCCATCATAGATTGTTTTACTACCTAGCTAGAAGGATTTGTTAACCTCTTCTACTTCGTAATCATCAATTCGATATCAAGCTTATCGCTGATCTTAATTCTCCTACTTCTCATTATTTTCGTTTTCATTTGATTTACTATCAATCCAAATACAGTACTCATTAGACTGTTCATTCTATTAAACGGATTCAGTAATTCTTGTGAGCATAGCATTTTCATCAGCAAATCTTAACATTGATATCATTTCACCTTTAATTTTAATCCCACTGTAGAACCTTTCTTTTATTTCCGTCATTACTTCGTTGACGAATAAACTGAACAGCAGGGGCGAAAGACTACAGCCATTTCATACACATTTTTAAGCCGTATACTGCCGTATTCGATTCCTGTTCCTCCCTCTTGGTTCTTATGCATATATATTATTACTCTTCATTCACCATAGCTTAACTTTCTTATCAGGAATTCGAACATTTGCACCATTTTATGTTATCTAATACTTTTCCCAGGTCGACAAACCCTCTGAACGTTTCTTGCGTCTATTATCAACCAAAAGTTCAGAACTGCCTCTCTGGTACCTTTCCCTTTCCTAAAGCCATCCTCCAACATATCCTCAATTTTCTTTTGCATTCATCTGCATACTATTATTGTCAGAAAATCGAATGCATGAGCTCTTTAGATGATCATGGAATAATTCTCACACTTGTTGGCTCTTCCAGTCTTGGGATGGTGCTTTACCGAAACACTCATGGTATATCGTCAGTCTTATACTGTATACTAGCCTACACGAACAGTCGTTTTGTTGCCACAGCCGCAATTGATTTTAGACATTCCTTTGGAATGTTATTTATTCCTTCTACGTTGTTTGATTTTCTGTCTTCCAAAGCTCTCCTAAACGCTAATTCTAATTGTGGATCCCCTATCTCTTCCCTGTCGACTCCTGTTTCTTCTTCCATCGCGTCATCAGATAAGTTCTAACCCTCACAGAGGCCCTCAATTTACTCTCTCCAACTATCCGCTCTGTCCTCAGCATTCAGTTGTTTGGACTTTTCTATGTGATGAATCATTCCTTCCGACAATAATTTATTTTTCGATTTCCTCACTTTTTCCACTTACTCAATATGCCTTACCTTTCCTGGACTTTCTAATTATGTCACTCCTAAGTAACTTTCTGTAGTCCTAAATTTCCCTGAACACTTTGCTACTTCCTTCTTTCCTCGAGCAGCTGAAGTATTTCTTCTGTTACCCATGGTTTCTTCGCAGTTACCTTGCTTGTACATACGTTTTTTCTTTCCACCTTCTGTGGTTTACCTTTTTGGATAAGCGCATTCTCCTTCGACTGACCTGCCTCCTGGCGTAATCATTATCGTAGTATCTGTAGTTTCAGAGAACTTCACGCGTATCCCTTCATTTCTTAGCATTTCTGTAACCCACTTCTTTGCGCATTGATTCTTCCTGACTAGTCTCCCAAACTTCTTCACCGTTACCAAATTGTGATCTAAGTCTATATCTGCCCCTGGGTTCGCCTTACAATACAATAACTGATTTCGGAATCTCTGCGTAACTTGATATAAGACCTCCTCCTTTTGTCATTCTTGTGTAAGAACTATAACATCAGAAATTGGCTGTACAACTCACTTTGTCGCTCTCCATTCTCATTCCTCCTACCAAGCCCGCTTCCTTCCGTTACCCTTTTTTCTACTCCTTGGCTTACAAGCGCATTCCTATCCCCACGACGACTAGATTTTCAACTCACTTTAGGTATTGAATTACCCGTTCAATAACCTGATATACTTTCTATTTTTTCACATTCAGCTTGCGACTTCACCAATATACCTGAAATGTGGTTGTCAATGTTGGTTTGTTGTCAGTTTAGATGAAAACAACAGTATCACTGAACCTTTCACAGTAACCCACTTTCTTTCTTACCTTCCTATTCGTGACGATGCCTGTTCTCGTTATATAATTTTCTATTCCTGTGAATATTACTCTATAATCTTCTGACCAGAAATCCCTTTTCTTCTTTCCATTTCACTTTACGGCTCTCTACAGCATCTATATCGTACTGTAGAATTTGCCTTTTCAGATTATTTAGCTTCCTTACCACGTTCAAAATTCTGGCAGGTCACGCCTCGACTACTAGAACACTTTAGTTCAACTGGTTATTAAACGTTTTTCTCATCGTCTCCTCCCCCTTGGCAGTCCCCTCCGGGAGATCTGAATGGTGGAACAGTCTCGAAACTTTTGCCAGAGGTTTTCAACTACAGGCCACGTTACGTACCGGTATCATAAAACGCAGTGGTTTCTATTGCCTTCGGCTTCCTTATGTCTTTGATCATTGCTGATTCTTCCGCCTTTTAGGGGCAGTTTCCCACCCCAAGAGCAAGGGAGTGTCCTGAACGTATGTCCGCTCAACCGTTCACTTTGACAAGGCCGTTGGCAGAATGAGGGTTTCTTAATGAAATTTGTACAAAATATAACTAGCGGCCCCGTTCGAGCCGGGGACCTTTTGATAACTGAAAAACGACGCTACATCTACACAGTGGGTTCCTTTTCTTCTAATATATCTGATTTAAATGGTTCGAGAAATTATTTTTTATCAAAGGATTTGTATTTTAAAGTGATTGTTAAAATATAAAACCGTTTTTAAACATTTAGAAAGAACAGTATCTTAAAAAGTCTGAAGTAGTCCAAAATTTCAACTGAGTAGACAAGCAGAACATACGTCGGCGTTCTTTGAGAATATAAAGAATTTCGATCCAATAACTCATGAGAAAATGTTCCTAACTTGCGGTGTAGTTTAACATTGTAAACATGAGGCATTCTGTATACACTAACTCAGTACATTTCAGCAATATGTACCGTATTCTTCGCACTGTCTAGAGCGTTAAGCCGCGTTAGAACTTGGAGTAGCGGCCTGCCTGTAATGCTCCAAACGTTCTCATCTGAGGAGAGTTCCGGTGACTTTGCTGGCTAAGGTACGGTAAGCACAAAGATAAGCAGTAAAAATTCTCGCCGTGTGTGGGCGGGCAGGATGGCTTTGCATGAGGGCCAAAAACGGGGCGCAGAATATCGACGACGTATCGGTGTGCCGTAAGAGTGACACGGATCACAACCAAAGGGGTCCTGCAACGGAAAGAAATGACACCCAAACCCACTACTCCTGGCCATCGGATCGTATAGCTGGCGGCAGACAGGTTGTTATTCAACCGCTGTCCGACCAACTCCACACAAAAGTCTTCGAATCTTATTGGCTGGAGCAGAATTGTCTGACGAAACATGTGATGAGTCCCGCTTCGAACTGTTCCTCGATAACCAGAAAGACGTGCCTGGAGACGCCATGGACAGTCATATTACCCCACAACAAGCAGTATTAGTCAGTAGGTCCTGTTTGGTAGTCATCCGGGGCACATGACAGCACTTCGGCACGTCGTTGATATCATACGCCCAAGCCGTTGCCCCTCGTGGAAAGCCATCCTAGGCTTACATTTCAGCAAGATAATGTCCGCCCGCACACGGCGGGAGTTTCTACTGTTTGTCTTCGAGTTTTCCAAACCCTGCCTTGTCCAGCAAGTTCACAGGACCTCTCCGCATTGAGAACGTTCGGCGTATTATGCACAGGGCCTTCCGACCAGCGTAGAATTAGCAAACTAACGAGCTAGTTGAACAGAATATGGAGATTTATTTCTCAGGAGAACATCTAAGAACTCTCGCAGTCAATGCCAAGTCGAATAACTGCTTTCTTAAGGACAAGATTTCGACCATCACGTTATGGATTTGCTCAATTTGTGAAGCTCTTTTTCTTGAATAAAACATCCAATTTTTTTGATATTTTAATCTTTAGTTTGTCTGTACATTTACGTCATATCTACTGATTTTCCTCCCATTCGGATAATTCCTGCTTGGCTCATTTTTTCCCCTTCTTAGAGTGTATAATTACTTCGATTACCGAAGACTGGAGTACACATAGCCTTTATTTTGATTTCTCTACACTCCTGGAAATTGAAATAAGAACACCGTGAATTCATTGTCCCAGGAAGGGGAAACTTTATTGACACATTCCTGGGGTCAGATACATCACATGATCACACTGACAGAACCACAGGCACATAGACACAGGCAACAGAGGATGCACAATGTCGGCACTAGTAAAGTGTATATCCACCTTTCGCAGCAATGCAGGCTGCTATTCTCCCATGGAGACGATCGTAGAGATGCTGGATGTAGTCCTGCCATGCCATTTCCACCTGGCGCCTCAGTTGGACCAGCGTTCGTGCTGGACGTGCAGACCGCGTGAGACGACGCTTCATCCAGTCCCAAACATGCTCAATGGGGGACATATCCGGAGATCTTGCTGGCCAGGGTAGTTGACTTACACCTTCTAGAGCACGTTGGGTGGCACGGGATACATGCGGACGTGCATTGTCCTGTTGGAACAGCAAGTTCCCTTGCCGGTCTAGGAATGGTAGAACGATGGGTTCGATGACGGTTTGGATGTACCGTGCACTATTCAGTGTCCCCTCGACGATCACCAGTGGTGTACGGCCAGTGTAGGAGATCGCTCCCCACACCATGATGCCGGGTGTTGGCCCTGTGTGCCTCGGTCGTATGCAGTCCTGATTGTGGCTCTCACCTGCACGGCGCCAAACACGCATACGACCATCATTGGCACCAAGGCAGAAGCGACTCTCATCGCTGAAGACGACACGTCTCCATTCGTCCCTCCATTCACGCCTGTCGCGACACCACTGGAGGCGGGCTGCACGATGTTGGGGCGTGAGCGGAAGACGGCCTAACGGTGTGCGGGACCGTAGCCCAACTTCATGGAGACGGTTGCGAATGGTCCTCGCCGATACCCCAGGAGCAACAGTGTCCCTAATTTGCTGGGAAGTGGCGGTGCGGTCCCCTACGGCACTGCGTAGGATCCTACGGTCTTGGCGTGCATCCGTACGTCGCTGCTGTTCGGTCCCAGGTCGACGGCCACGTGCACCTTCCGCCGACCACTGGCGACAACATCGATGTACTGTGGAGACCTCACGCCCCACGTGTTGAGCAATTCGGCGGTACGTCCACCCGGCCTCCCGCATGCCCACTATACGCCCTCGCTCAAAGTCCGTCAACTGCACATACGGTTCACGTCCACGCTGTCGCGGCATGCTACCAGTGTTAAAGACTGCGATGGAGCTCTTCTGCTTTGTAGAGACTGTAATGTGGTCTAAAAGGGGTGACTTGTTGTTCCAAGTTCGGTGATACAATATTAAATGTGGGGATGCACTATTATAAAAAATCCAGTGTTCTGGCAGTGGGTTCACCCTTATCCAACTTGCTAGCAGAAATGTTCGTAGACAAGTAGGAGACCGATTTTCTTAAGAGTGAAGTACTGCCAAAAAGCATTTTGTATTGGTACAGATATATCGATAATATCCTCAGTATGTGGGAAGGTTCCAAAAGTCAACTCCGGAAGTTCTTGAAAAACATGAATCAGTGGCATACTAATCTCAAGGTCAGTATGGGGCTATGGGATTCCACCACTAATTCCGTAAACATCAGCCTGTAGACAGAAAACAGCAACCATAAATTTATTTTTACTGGAAACTTTCCTTTACTAACACATTCATCCCAGCTTCCTCCAACATCCAACAGCCTCAAAACATTCAACATTCCACTACATGAGTCACGATCTACTTTCTAGTTTCTATCCACATACCCCAATACAACTCTGACCAGGGAACCAACACAATAAAAGCAAAAGTAACAAATAATGAAGTTGAATCTAGGATTACCTACAAAATTATCAATAAAAAACTGAAGAAGCAAGCCAGAACCCTCCTGTACTGAGTGAATAATACAGAGAGACCGAAAACGAAATGTTGTAGTTTACCTTTTATACGTAAAACTGCAAATAGTACAACCAAGACATTAAATTCAAAAGGTTTCTTTGCGTTTTTCGATGTCCCGTAGATACTATGTACATTTTTATTCAGTTCAAAAGATAAACAACCAGCCAATACGAAGAGTGACGTTTATAAAATCATCTGCCAAGAGTGTCAGTCCTGCTATACTGGACAGACGGTGAGGTCCATCTGTACTAGGCTAGAGAAAACCATAGAAGCAGGTGATTAAAGAAGCGAGAGTCATCCTCTGACGAACACAACAAATACATAATGGATGTACAAGTCCTACATACGGGGAATGAGTGCATAGTTTACTCACTTAGATAATTTAAAAATTAAGAAGCAGATGCGTATTTCCCCACATTTATTACTAAGAGAGCAAACGTAGTTTAAATACTCACCACTTTTAGACCGTATTACGAACTCTGTATATGAGAAGAAGCATGATGCCTTTATTCATAAATACATAAAGACACAACTTCTCATTCCTGTACACACGACTCTACTCCAGTGCACACTGTGGTGACAGAAGTTACGGGTTAGCGATATGAAAACACACAAATGGCGGTAATATCGCGTACACGCGGTATAAAAGGTTACGCACTGACAGACCTGACATGAATACTGACGTGATTCGCGCGTAGGAGTTAAGCACGTGATTTATGGCCGCCCTGAAAGAATTTACAGACTTTGAAAGGAGAATGGTAGTCAGAGCTAGACGCATGAAACATACCAATTCGGAAATATTTGGGCAATTCAGTATTCCAAGATCCAAAGTGTGAAGACTGTGCCGAGAATACCACGTTTCAGACTTAGCTTATCACGAACAACGCAGTAGCCGACAGCCTTCAAATGGTTCAAATGCCACTGGGCACTATGGTATTTAACATCTGAGATCATCAATCCCCAAGAACCGAGAACTTCTTAAACCTAACTAACCTAAGGACATCACACACATCCATGCCCGAGGTAGGATTCCAACCTGCGACCGTAGCGGTCGCTCGGTTCCAGACTGAAGCGCCTAGAACCGCTCGGCCACTGCGGCCGGCGATGGTCTTCACTTAACGTCTTAGAGTAGTGGCGTTTGTGCTGTGTTCTCAGTAGTAACAGACAAGAAACACTGCATGAAATAACTGCAGAAATCAATCTTGGACGCACCTATGGCAGCAGACGATGGCCAGCGCCTCACCTGGGCTCGTGACCATATGTGTTGGACCATAGACGACTGTAAAACTGTGGCCTGGTCGGATGAGTCCCAGTTTCAGTTGGTAAGAGCTGGTGGCACGGATCGAATGTGAAGCAGACCCCACGAAGCCATGGACCCAAGTCCATCTGGCCTTATTCACAAACGGCTAAATTAAAAGGCTAAAATTAAATGTTTTTGTGATTTTAATGCCAAGGGATGCTTCTAATACTCGTAATTGCTTGATGTTGCAAATTTTATATATGTGTGTGTATGGTGTTGCGTTTCTTTATGGCCGTTATTAGACATCCCAATGAAGCGCTGTAACTTATTGTCTACACCTGGGGCTAACAGGTTTACATGACAGATATCGTAAGTTATTCTAACCAGAGGGGCCAAGAAGTGGATTATTGTAAAGAGAAAGGCCAGAAAGTCCAGTGAAGGACCTACCATTTGTAGAACTAATACCAATATTGTGTCGCATAAGCCCCCCGCCCACCTCCGCCCCCCCCGCCCCCTCGTCACACACAAACAAACAAGTTAAGTACTATTGTTTATCCCTTGGTTGTCAATGGATTCGCCAGGATTAAATCTGTTGTTCATTTCATTGTCTTGAGTGATTTTTCGAGTTGGTCCTTTGTGAAATTATGAGTTGTAATTATTTTTTTTATGGGGTAAGGTCATACTTGGAGATTCTTGAAATTCTTTGTACATATCGTTTATTGTCAATATTTTTTTTTACTGCCAGCAATCAGAGTTGTAAAGTTAGTAATGTTCTTTAATGATGGTTATCAACGTTTGTTTAAAGTTTTCTGAACTGACCATCTGCGTTCTGGTGTTTACAGTTTAATATAACAATAAATCTGTTTTAAGGTATATTTCTAAACTTGTTTCGCATCCTACCATTACCCTCCCACTACTTCAATTTCAATTTATTTTTCATCAACATCGTTATTATCATTCAAAATAATGATCATCTAGTTCAAATGATCATGCCATCATCATCACCAACATCATCTTCATCATCAATATCAAATAATTATGTATTAATCGCCGTTCCTGGCAATAATTGGCAAAGCATTCCCAAAAACTCCTTAAAGATGGGGATACTAGAGACAATTCTCGCGGTATTTTGAATAGTTTATTCGCAAAGTCTAGGAATCCACGATGTACAAACTATAACGGTTACTCTGCGCTAATATCTCCTCAAATGATGGATCTACTGTTGTCGTCACGCCGACAGTGTCTCCTTTTGTTCATCTGCCAAAAGCGAATCTAGTGTTGACACAGGCGATGGCGAAGATGGTTGTGGTGACAGCGGCAGCAGTTCATTCAAAAGCAGATCAGCGAAATTACAAAAGAAATTACCTCAGTAGATTAAGGATGCCTACACTTATGTGCACACACACACACACACTCACACACACACAAACACACACTCTCAGGATCATCTCTGCCGATGTTGCTTGCATTGCACTTCATCTTCTCATAATACCACTGAGATACAGTCCAACTCGGCTCACGTAAGTATGCTGAAGATCTAGAGATCCTGCAAACTATATCTGAGTTATATGGACAGCACCAGCTGCTGTCACCAATCAGATAGGAAAACACCATATGGCACTGCCTTTCTGCAGGTGACCTCCAATGCTGGGGGCATGAACTGACATAACAAGGGCACTGTACAGCTGTCGACAACACTGCATCTGAGTACCACGTACACAGGCTTTCCTTCGAAAGCCTACTGTCGGTTAACACGTTGCAGATAATGAAGAAAAACATCCCGCAGGGATGGAGAATCAGGAATGATCTGTGACTTCACTGAATGTGACTGACATAACCAGTCGCTATTGCGTATTGCTATGAAATCATAGCAAAATAGACACCGAAAAAGAAACTGTCAAGTAGTGTTTGCGTGTCTTACACCACAATATCTCACGACTGAGAACGATGGACACACAGTTAATTTACCAAACAGTCTACAAAGCCTTGTCTCAAGGCGACCGCCTTAAATGGGTTAAGAACTGACGTGTAGCTGTCATCTGGTTCTGTTTATTAAGCGCGTTTCCTTTGATGAGAATAGTATCAACATCACTATTTCAGCATTCACTTTTTCACATCAAATCTATTCCAGTATTGTTAAACATGTGCATCAAAGTAGAATCAAATGAAGCTACTAACTCAGCAAATGTTTTGCAGGACCTTTATATCTCATGACTTCCTGCTTCCAAATGGATACAGCTTAAGCACATATGGCAAAATCATTTAAAATTCAATTTGAACCTTGTCTGAGCTATACACACCATGATTCCACCAGGGTGCCTCTACATACGATGTCATTGTACAATAAAGTCATAAAACAGCACTCAAATGCAATGCACATTCACCCCAAAATTTTAGTAAATTTTAGCAGTATTTATGTATGAAAGTGTCGGGATGTTACTATTTGCCAATATTTATAATGTGATCGCTAGTGTAAGTGAATGTCGATATAGCACCCAGCAGAAACTACTATGTAGTAACTTAAATAGAGAATGCTAATATTTCTTTCTGTGTGGGGGGGGGGGGGGGGGGCGCAGTGTAATGATGTACTTCAAAATATGGTGTATTCCTTGTTTGGAAGGGAGGCATCACTATCTATACTTATGAAGAATCAATATACTGTATGTTAATGATCAAGACAGACAGAGAGAGCTGTGAGTGTTTGTATGTTAGAGGTGCATACTGTGACTACAAGACCATAGTGCAAATATGAGCCTGTTAGAAGAATGTATAAATGCATATACCCATCCAGCACTAAAGTCTAAGTGATAAGCATATCAGTATAGGACGAACAGAAACTGAATATTTTTTCATATCCTCAAGTCACTGAGCTACATACATGTCGACAGTTGTGAAAAATTGTGGCATAATTTTTTCTTCAGAGTCAGCTGTGTGTGTGTGTGTGTGTGTGTAGCAGATAACCAATACCTCAAGAACTTTATAGTTTTCTGACATGTGATCACAGAAGGAAATTGTGCCATTATTGTGTTTTACTGGACTCACTTTCCACTTGGTTGCAGGAATGCATGTCAGCTTCTCAACACAGTCTGACAGTTACAGAACTGTGTGACATCATTATTTTCCTCACATGTGTGTATGATCATATAAAAATGCATAAGATTATTTATTACCAGTATTGCTTTCCACGCAGTCATGCAAATGGGTGACAGCTTTTGATAACACCAAGTTCAGTGACACTTGTGCAGAGAGTAACATCCAATGTCAAAAGGACTGTGCAGAAATTTCCACAGACATACACTGCATATGTCAGTATGCTTACAGTATGTCCCATGTGTTCTGTAGAAGAATAATATTTCCTGTGACCAGCTCTAGAGTATTATCATGTTCCTTATAAATAGGGGGCTATCATGACAGTGTATTATTGGAGAAGAGCACAGCCAGAGGAGACTGTCGACATGAATCCATCATTTCCACAGAAGAGTAACGGAATTGGCAGTAAGGTTGGCTACCTAAAACACCATGCAAGGCCTCCAACTTTACTGATAGATGTATACTTCCCTGTGGTAATGATGAAGAAAGTAATTATGCATTACGGAAGGTCATAATTGTGGATCTGTTAGTGGAAAAGGTTTCTCTCCTCCAGCGTTTCTGAGCTTTGGGTGAGGGGGATATAGAGTTCCTAAATAATCACTAGATATCAAATTGCTATGGTGGGAGTGGAAATGGTATCACATTGTGTTTCTAATCACTGAGTGAAACTTTTGTCTGTACAGAGGGTATTTACTCTTAACACTACTAATTACATTTCAAATGATGTCTCATGTTATGATTTTTATGCACATGTATATGGTCCACTAGATTCGACTAACTACATTTGTGGTGTCCCCGCCAGACACCACACTTGCTAGGTGGTAGCCTTTAAATCGGCCGCGGTCCGTTAGTATACGTCGGACCCGCGTGTCGCCAAGATTAGTGATTGTAGACCGAGCGCCGCCACACGGCAGGTCTAGAGAGACTTCCTAGCACTCGCCCCAGTTGTACAACCGACTTTGCTAGCGATGGTTCACTGACAAAATACGCTCTCATTTGCCGAGACGATAGTTAGCATAGCCTTCAGCTACGTCATTTGCTACGACCTAGCAAGGCGCCATTACCAGTTGCTATTGATACTGTAATTATGTACCGTCAAGAGCGACGTTCACCATTAACGGATTAAAGTTAAGTATTCCACCAGCTACGTCCGTTTTTTCTAAATTCTAGTTTACTTGTCCTGTTCCAGACCTCACGCCAGCCTGCGTGAGCTAAAACGCGTGCCTTTCGGCTTCCTCTAGTATCACGGTGTTGGCTCTCCTGCCAACCCACAACAACATTATCTTTTTCCAGGTCTCAACACCATAGATTAATGTCCAGGCACAGAAGCCAGATCCTTTCATAAGATTGGGGTGGCACTATAATGCACATAATGATGGATTTAGAGGACAATGAGGCACCCATCGATCACAGATGCCATTGCATAGTAAGTCCCTTTGTGATGAAACTCACAGCAACAGATATGAAATAAACATTTATTAGGAAACTCTACTTTTTTCTTCTATATCATATTTATTTCACAACCATCACCCAGTGTCCTAACCGCCACGCTACAGAATCATGAATCAAAATAGTTCACTACAGTATTAATTCTAGCAACTATTCCCTGGAGTAGGAAAGTGTGCACACCTACTTAAGCAACAATTATTTATTACGTAACTACAGAAAATGTCTCAGTTACAATTTCTAGAATATTACAATAACAGCAAGATGCATTAATCATACCCAACGATTTCTGCTCATTCTGAACTATAAAAAAATAAGAAACATACCATATGATTAGATGGATCACCAAATATAATTTCATACACTTATGTAATAGGGCAATTAATTTACTTACATTCATTATCAGTACTGCAAATGAAACTCTCCTACTGTAGTCTCCAGCACTTTCATCAGCTCATGCTGTGGAAAAAAATTACAAAATGAATGGCTAACCGTGTGATGTGAGAATGGTAGCCAAGAATTTTCAAATACTTGTGGCTGACGTCTTCAACAGTTTTGCTCATTATCAAGATCGAATTGTAGTGCGAGAACACTGTGCACAGATGCATGGAAGTTTAAAGCCAACAACAAAAGATGTTCAACATCATGTGCTAGCATTGCTGACATAATGATATATATATATATATATATAATGTCAAGAGATTATATATATATTACCGTTAATTCCTCTTTAAGGAGAGTGCTAAAACACAATCAATTTTTATGGTACTTTTTTGTCTCTTTCTTTTTCTTTACACTTTTCTTTAAACAAAAACCTCTCTTATATTCACTGTCTTTCTTCTTCCTGTCTTCCATCCTCTTCTTTCCTGTTTTCTTCTCTGTGGTCGTTTGCTGAAACTTTTTTTCTGTGCATGTGTCCCTGTGTCTCATGCCTTCTGTGGAAATGTTCAGTTTCTTGAGACCTTCCATGGTTTCTTTTACCCAGTTGGTTCTTACTTTATTAGTTGTCACTATGTTAAAAATTTTCTTGGTCAATCTATTTTTGTTCCTGCTGTGTATTTGTTATAACAGTGCCCTTCGTTTTTGATGTTGTTTGTAATATGCGTATATTTAGGGTGATTCAGCTGTCCCTACATCAGGGTTTCACGCAACCTGCTATGTCTTCAAAAACTATGTGCAATATTTTCACACTCTCTCATTCACTACTTGCATATCATTGCCCAACCACAGGGTTTCTTTTACCCATCTTTATTTTAACATAAGAGGACATTACATTTCTAGTAAATACCCATATCCTGATCCTCAACAGCACATCATTAATGGATAGTTTGTGAGCACTAAATTAATTACGATGACGCTGATGTGATACTGACATGAACCGCGGCATTTTCAGTGTCTGATACAGTCAGATAGTTTACAGCAAATAAAGGTTTCTCAAGTGTGAGCATCTGAGGACTGGATGTATATTTGAACAGATCACACTTTCGTTTGTACGGTATTATATATTCATTTTACACACAGCAATTTACAATCACTCAGTTACAATAGGTTCCACTAACTGTAATAAATGAAAAGCAAACCGGTGCTTTTCATTTATTATAATGTTGTTCTACCAAGAACCGACGGAAGATTCTTCTAATGAAACGCCTTTGTGTCCCTCTCCACCATTTCTGCTAGCTTTGGATCAGGAGCTTCTTGGCCTGCAGACGTTTGCTGCTGCTTCGATGGTTCAGGCAATAATAAGTTGCAGAACATAGCCAATGTCGTGATCCAGCAGCTCTGCCAGCACTTGATGAGATTTCTGTTGGTCTGTGGGCGCTTTCTGATGATCTGATAACCAAAACAATAGTGGGTTCCGGCGTATCCACATGTACTGCTCCAGTAGTTCTGCTAGAGTACACACCATCTAAATTAAACACATGAGTCTTGATGGACGTACAGACGGTAAACGACAAGGCGAACACAGTCGAAAAAATTTTATGAATTGGTGTGAAACGTATCTTCAAAATGGTACGCACGATTGAAATCGGAATATAATGTCGGCATTCTAAACTGAATTCTCTGTAAGCGTATGTAGCCGTTTCGTTACTCATAAAAAGTCTGTTTTCGGTGTACGTCTTTGTCTCCGTTTTGTTGGTCAAGGAAACATTTGTTTCAACATTTGACCATTTTGTTATAAGTTAGTATTTTCAGTTATTCCATATATGTTGATAGATATTATGTTGAAAATGACTTATCCCAAAATAATTTTGTTACAGGTCCAATACTAGGGCTTCGAGAATTCCCACCAGTAACAAGTGTTCAGACAATAGGGCTACTCTCATCTTGTGCAGCGCTTACTGGGAGTCTCAGCTGTGGAAACAAGAATACTATCGTAAAGATAAAAGTGTAACGAATGAAACTGCGTAGTCAGATTAAGCATTACCTTTTCCTTCCTTGCGCAAAAATATCGAGAAAATAACCTACTTTTCATACGTTCAAAAATGGCTACGGGACATTCTCATACTGATTACACATAATAACTCACGGTTTGCTTCCTAGTAAAGATAGTTTACCTTTTGCAATATAGTAATTGCTCAGTTGGTATATGGGTAAATCAGCTAAAATTCTAGTTATTTACAATAGGACGTGGATTGTGTATAGAAAAGACTCGCAACAGTTCGCACATTGCTAAATTGTAGGGCTGACTGGCTTGTGGTGGCTCCATATGTCAGATGCACTGCATTTAGATATTCACGCTGTGTAGGTCAGTTGAAACGTAAGGTGTTTCCAAATAGTAACGCTGGCGAGTTGCATAGGAAGGCTGTCTCGCGACGCTTCTAAAACCACTGTTGCTCGTATTTTAATTTCAGTGGGGTGGGTTATAAAGCACTTATTATTATTGAAACATATTGGGACAGTTCACTTGCTTACTTCGCTGGCGTTTTACAAACCCGTGATGTATGTTGTCTGCACTGTATAAAATGGTACACGCTGACGGTTACAACTCTGTCAGGAATTTCCATAGACAGTCTATCCGGCTTATATAGTATCTATTGGTGGATCGACACGCAGATCTGATCGTCTTCCTATAGAGTAACACGCTTACCGCAACACAGCCAACGTTCTAGACAAGCCATGAGCATACACATCTTGACAGACCAAAATGTCTAAAACACTGACTGTACTTTTTTTTTCATAGCTGCAATCTCCATAGGAGTTACCGTATCAGTAGTCATCTGTAGGGCGGTTAGCACTGTTCTGCAGTAACATACATTACAGATATAATTTTCGCATTAAAAGGTCATAGCATTTTACCGTTTGACAGCAAGGTTTATATTACTCACGTTCATTTTAACACAAAGGAACATTACGTTTCCCTCATATGAAAAATCTCCCTAGTGACTATCACACCACTTCGTATTTGTCGACACAGATTTTCACTCGGAGGGCTCAAAATTATGCACTCGATATTCCGGTAATCGGTCCTCATTCTTTCTCCGCTTAATGCCAGCCCAATACAGCAGGGAACCTCCACCTTGCTGCACTCGCTGGACAGTGTGTCTAAGGTTTTCAGCCTTACCGGGTTGCCTCCAAACACGTCTCCGACGAGATGTCTGGTTGAAGGCATATGCGGCATTCATCGGTGAAGAGAACGTGATGCCAATACTGAGCGGTCCATAGAACGTGATGTCAATCCTGAGCGGTCCATTTGGCATGTTGTTGGGCAAATCTGTACAGCACTGCCTAGTATCGTGGTTGCAAAGATGGACCTCGCCATGGATGTCGGGAGTGAATTTGCGCATCGTGCAGCCTATTGTGCACTGTTTGAGTCGTAAAGCGACGTCCTGTGGCTGCACGAAAAGCATTATTCAATATGGTGGCGTTGCTGACATTGTTCCTCCGAGTCATAATCCGTCGGTAGCGGTCATACACTGCAGTAGTAACCCTTGGGCGGCCTGAGCGAGGCATGTGATGGACAGTTTCTGTCTCTCTGTATTTCCTCCATGTCCGAGCAACATCGCTTTGGTTCACTCTGCCTTGACACTTCCCTTGTTGAGAGCCCTTGCTGACACATAGCAACAATGCGGACGCGATGGAACGGCGGTATTGACCGTCTAGGTATGGTTGAACTATAGACAACATGAACCATGTACCTCCTTCCTGGTGGAATGACTGGAACTAATCGGCTGTAGACCCCCTCCGTCTAATTGACGCTGCTCATGCATGGTGGTTTACATCTCTGGACCGGTTAAGTGACATCTCTGAACAGCAAAGGAATTTTGTCTGTGATACACTATCCACAGTCAACGTTTATCTTCAGGAGTTCTGGGAACTTTTTTTGATGTGTGCAGCTTCCAGATGGATCGATGTACTTATTGGTAATCAAAGCTCTCTTCCTAAGCATAACGTAAGTTTTGCCCCACTCCAACCTCATCTCGACCTTTAGTAAGATACCCAACAGTGATGCTATCAAGTTTAAGATTAACACTTATGCTGCAGCTATCAATGCTCAGACTAAGAGTGATAAGATCTATAGCTGGATAACTTGGTCCATCTAGATTCTGTGCAGGAGCAGACCGATAGGAACCCGTAGCTAGAAAATTCCTCTTGGTCCTCATCGGCTTATAAAACCGAGCTGATCCACCCCCCCCCTCCCCCTACATCCACCACCAAAACCTGTATTGTCTAGGATTGTAACGTCTTTGATCTCCTTATTGAATTACTAGACATTTGAAAGAAATAATTTTGTGCTCACATAACTGTCCTTCACTCACATTGCAGAGATTCAGCTTGTAAGTGTTTAATGCTTTTGGAGGTGAGAGAAGACGAATCTGGTATTATGTGTGTATACGTATGGACACACAATTGAAAGCAATTCTTTTACTATAGTCACAATAATAGCTACGATTTCTTTTCGAACGATGTGTCTCTAAACGCCAACAAAAACAGTATTTTACAGTCTGTTCACTGTACTATGTACCGTTCACCTACTTGATGTGGTATAAACTATAATACAGACTCCAACAACGACGAATAGGGTTGGAGACGGTGTTAACCCTACATGTCCAACATGCGTAAAGAAAGTGCTTTTACGAACTACAAGAGGGTGTCTTGTTAATAATAACTCAGAATTTGGTTTGTAAAGTTAGCGTTCAACAGCTAGCTCACAGGTTTGTTGGTAAGTAATAATACATGTTTTCTAATAATGTAGGTAACGCGATAGGGTATTGGGAAAATAACAGCAATTGTTTATTTACATACATACATTTATTTACTTACGTACATTTATTTATAGTCATCTCATTGAAGAACACTAGTTTGCAAATAGCTGTCTTCTATAAGCCTTAAATTCAGCCTGTACTGCGTCAAGTCCAACTGGTGTGAACAAAGCCTCCACTGACTAGATAGGTTCAACACTTATACACATTGGAACATGAAGAATACAGACTTTGATGCGTTGCTCCCATCTGTCTCTGTTTAAGCTGTAGGAAAGCAAATACTCAACGAAGTCATAGTACACCCAATGACACAATATGTCTGCAGCAATTCCTAATGCTAGAATGTTTTAGGTATATGTCCCTTTAGGGTAATTCAAACATTGGATCTCCCTACATATCATCTACTGACACGTTATGTCCTAACATTTGAATGTTAATAGGGGTTTGTAGTGTATATATTCGGTTGTCATCTTTCTTGTTTACAACCATTTGCAGTCACACTGTGTGTGTTGGGAAATGATAATGCTCTTGTGAGACCTGCCTGCGGCTCAAGTTCGTGTAGCCACCAGGGCTGTGATACGCAATTGTCAAAGGACGTCTCATCAGGAAGACGTCCTTTGGAGAGTGATGCCCGCTGTAGTTCAAGCAGGAACTTCTTCATGCTCTTTTCCAACAATACGGCCAGCAGCAGATCATTGGTTCATTGCTGATCGTGCAGCTGTGTTACTGCATAGTTGAACGACACAAGGTCAGGAATACGTCGAATGGACAGTACCTGCTCTGACACATTAATGCCCTCATCTACAACAACAATAACAAAGACGGCATACACACGACTAATAATATAGATGAGTAGATAATAAGCTTACTGATAGCGTTCATCTTCCCACCTCAACAAAACTTCTTTTGCTGGCCGCGCTTCACACTGGGCAGCAAACCACAGCATACACACAATCACATTACAAAAATTGATCGAACGGTTGGGGTTGAACTTGCATTCCATTAGCGATAGCATCGATGGACTGGACCTCAGAGTTGCTTTGGGAAGAGAGTGTGGGGTGCGAGGCAGGAGGGCGGGGAAGGGGGGGGGGTGGCCTTCATAGGGCAATGATGCAATTATTTCAGAATTCCAGGGTTGATGATTTCAGGGACTTGGTGTACATGGCCAGATAGGATGATGTCTTGGCCTTGTTGCACGTGTCATATGTGATGATGTCAGAATTTCAAGAATGGTAATGGAAAAGTCGCTGATGTCAGTAATCTCAGGCAGAAACCGCAGTGATCCTTTACTAATACAGGTTGATACATCCTACAAAATTTGCTCAGGGAATTAAAGTTTATCCGTTACATGATGAACATCTCAAGAGAGGTTTAATAAATATCGGATGAGTGCTTCATGGTGTAACACTCTTCACTTGAGGCTACTCTCACCTCTATAGAATCTGGTGAATGGAATGCTTTTTGGGTCCCCTTCCCTGTCCCTCATTTGCGATACGTATCTCCTCTGCTACCATGTGCGGCAGTAATACACTCCTGGAAATGTAAAAAAGAACACATTGACACCGGTGTGTCAGACCCACCATACTTGCTCCGGACACTGCGAGAGGGCTGTACAAGCAATGATCACACGCACGGCACAGCGGACACACCAGGAACCGCGGTGTTGGCCGTCGAATGGCGCTAGCTGCGCAGCATTTGTGCACCGCCGCCGTCAGTGTCAGCCAGTTTGCCGTGGCATACGGAGCTCCATCGCAGTCTTTAACACTGGTAGCATGCCGCGACAGCGTGGACGTGAACCGTATGTGCAGTTGACGGACTTTGAGCGAGGGCGTATAGTGGGCATGCGGGAGGCCGGGTGGACGTACCGCCGAATTGCTCAACACGTGGGGCGTGAGGTCTCCACAATACATCGATGTTGTCGCCAGTGGTCGGCGGAAGGTGCACGTGCCCGTCGACCTGGGACCGGACCGCAGCGACGCACGGATGCACGCCAAGACCGTAGGATCCTACGCAGTGCCGTAGGGGACCGCACCGCCACTTCCCAGCAAATTAGGGACACTGTTGCTCCTGGGGTATCGGCGAGGACCATTCGCAACCGTCTCCATGAAGCTGGGCTACGGTCCCGCACACCGTTAGGCCGTCTTCCGCTCACGCCCCAACATCGTGCAGCCCGCCTCCAGTGGTGTCGCGACAGGCGTGAATGGAGGGACGAATGGAGACGTGTCGTCTTCAGCGATGAGAGTCGCTTCTGCCTTGGTGCCAATGATGGTCGTATGCGTGTTTGGCGCCGTGCAGGTGAGCGCCACAATCAGGACTGCATACGACCGAGGCACACAGGGCCAACACCCGGCATCATGGTGTGGGGAGCGATCTCCTATACTGGCCGTACACCACTGGTGATCGTCGAGGGGACACTGAATAGTGCACGGTATATCCAAACCGTCATCGAACCCATCGTTCTACCATTCCTAGACCGGCAAGGGAACTTGCTGTTCCAGCAGGACAATGCACGTCCGCATGTATCCCGTGCCACCCAACGTGCTCTAGAAGGTGTAAGTCAACTACCCTGGCCAGCAATATCTCCGGATCTGTGCCCCATTGAGCATGTTTGGGACTGGATGAAGCGTCGTCTCACGCGTTCTGCACGTCCAGCACGAACGCTGGTCCAACTGAGGCGCCAGGTGGAAATGGCATGGCAAGCCGTTCCACAGGACTACATCCAGCATCTCTACGATCGTCTCCATGGGAGAATAGCAGCCTGCATTGCTGCGAAAGGTGGATATACACTGCACTAGTGCCGACATTGTGCATGCTCTGTTGCCTGTGTCTATGTGCCTGTGGTTCTGTCAGTGTGATCATGTGATGTATCTGACCCCAGGAATGTGTCAATAAAGTTTCCCCTTCCTGGGACAATGAATTCACGGTGTTCTTATTTCAATTTCCAGGAGTGTACATGTTACCCACGTTACTGTTATGTTATTTAAAGTGGTTTAAATATTCTGATAATCATTTATAGCAATTGAAAATATATTAATACAATTAAATAATGAATATTCTGTTTCGATATTACGATTATCTACGTTAATGATAATTATTCCTTTCGAAAACCTCCATACGTCCAAAAACACTGAGCAGAGAGCAAGAAGAAGTTCCAAATTTATCCGCGAAACTTCCGCTCCGCGAGCCTGCTTGTGGAATTTTATGATTTCACGACTACCGCATTTATGCACGAACTTCTAAAACCGAGTTTCGTGAGAAAATAAACGCAGCTCTTCCTGCCTTGGCACATCAATAGAGTTCATAGCTTGGAGGCTCGTATTTCGCTGCTGCAGAATGTAAAACCGTCACTACCGCATCCCCAGCGAAGCAAAAAAAGCGTTTGCTCTTTTAAAAATATTACTCTGATATCAGCGTGTTACGAATATTCCGGAACTTTATTTTATTCCGCTGGTACCGCGTATATGAAACTAATTAACGTTTCAATCAGAATAAATTACGTACAGCATAAAAACTGATTTTCCTCATAGACTTTGCTGGTGGTGTGAGAAGAGGCGCTTGAGTGGATCGTTAGATGCTCGTAAATACTAATCATGCTCCAGAAGGCCCCCTTAGTATTTTATTTAATAAATACTAGTAACATGTCCCAATCCTGGAGTAATTTAATTTATCTACGAGTTCTACGTTAGTTAGTGTCTACGTAAAGAAAAGTCCAAGACTTACTGAAAGAGTTGAGGTTAAAATAATGAAAGTAGAGTTAGAGAAAATCCTAAAGAAATTGTCGTGTAGTGACTCTCCACTACACTGGCTTGCAAAAATGATGGATATGGCTGTTTTGAGAGGCTCAAAATTTGGCCTAAGTGATATGCATAAATTTAATATCAACCCTTCTCTGAGTGTGAAGTAGCGGTTGTTATACTTGCAACAGTAGTAACGGGTATTACGTATTCGATTATGTCCTACACATAGCTCAACAACGAGTTTCGCGTGACAATGCCCTCATCATCAGATTTTCAGACTCACCTCTTGAGAGGTTTTAACCTCGTAATCTGAGTTTAACATCCTGATGGTAAGAGCACTGTCCCTCGAAACGTGTTGCTGAGTTTTGTGTAGGAAATAACAGGATTTAATGCTACCAAACACTACTATGTGCTTAAACATTTTTGTCATTTCTTTCCAACTGACTTGATGCTTTCTACTTTCTTGTCTCCAACCAGATAATCAATTTTATTCCTACAGACGTATTACAAACAATGTAATGGAAAAAATGCCCAGGTAAGTGTAATATATTTCTGCTCTTTCAATAAATCCTATCGGCCGCAGTTCCTATTTTAAATACATCTGGTTGCTGCAGCAGATGTGCCACTATTTTCTCGCTTCTTGTAGTAAGTGTATCATACAGACGTCTTTGCTGTCCCGCTCCTTTCCATGAATAGTTATTTTTAATATTCATCTACAACACCGAGTTTTAAACACTTTAAGGAATATTGTTACTAGTTCCTTGTATGTACAATGCCATCCGTAAAACTTTCAACAGAAAGAGTTTTTCTTCAACCTATTATCACTTGAGATCAGCAATTTCAAGAATAGTTCTTCGTTTCTCTGCACATGTCTTACATTGCTTGGCCATTAGCCGCAGATTTCCACTGCATTATTAACATACGGAACAGAATTGTGATGTAAACAGTCGGTACTATATGCCACCTTTCATTTTTCGTTTTTTTATTTTCTTAGGCATAATAAATATTGTCTGCTAAGTACTATATTAACTCCCCTCGACGTATCTTTTTTCTACTTTGTGACTAGAAATTCTATGATGTCTGCCAAGCATAGCGACGAAAGCTCTTTCTCCTTACATTTCATTTCTAATTCTTCTTTCGTTACCATTGCTAATTCTATCATTTGAGAGATAAGTATGAGCTCAAGAATATGACAACACAGCAAAAGTCATGTTGCAACAGCGCTGAATAGTAAGTAATGGGAAAACGTCAGAGGAATCATTCTTGTAAAAGTATGTATAATAAGTGTATATAAGTTCTCCTCCTATATTAGTCATATCGTTAACGTCAGCTGAATTTGGTATTTGTTAAGTACACGTTGTCGAGTAAAGCAAATGTCAGGCTGATCTACGGCACAGTTCTATTAAAATGGCCTGTTAGAGAAGATGCGTAGTATGAGTTCGTTTTAGACAGTTTATTACCGGCGGAAATTTGTCAAAAATGTTAGTAAAAGTTCATAAGAATTACAGTGCTACGTTTTCAGTAGACAGGAAAAAGAAAGTGACTTTTAAAAACCGCTGTCATAGGAACTCGAAAATATGACACTAGGCGATGATTGAATACGAACCTCATGGGCATTCCAGAAAAGATAATGCATTGCATTTTATACTGACATTTAACCACGAGAAGGCTTTGTGCAGGCAGGATGATTGCCATTTTTGTTGAGTTCTACAAGGAAACAAAATTACAGGAAAAAAATGAAGTCGACAATTTGTGCTCATCTTTGAGTCTTGGATAAAACAATTAATGCCAGATGTGATAAAACTACGTAGCAGTAGTTGGAAGTCGCGACGAAGACGCAACGCAGCCAAAGAAATACATTAAGTTCCCAGAAAAAGTAGAGTAATTTTTCTCTGGAACTCAAAAGTTTCTATTCCCACTGATTAAACAGTAAATTCCGGACATTGTAATAGTTTTCATAAACAGATCTATGACAGAAATAGTAAGAAAGCGACCTCTTTTTGAAGGAAATGAAGCAAATGAGCATTTGAACTTGCTAAAGACAGAGCTTCAGCAGTGAGTAAACTCACCACGCATTTTACTTGTGAAATCTATTCATAACAAATGTGTTGGACAATTACATAGACCGACATGGGATCAACGTTGGAAAAAGTCCCGTTTTTACCATAGCGCCTTAATTGGTGGCTTCAGGAATTCACGTTTTCACAAAATGCTCCTCAGTACTTGTCACTCAGACTTCAAATTTCGTTGTATCTAGTTGAATTTGTCGTACTGAGTGTTTTACTAATGCTGTAGGCGCTGTGCACTGGCGGTATGTAGCTAGTTGAAACAGAAATGGTAACAGCTTGCTCCCTCAAAGTATCGAAAGGAAGACCACCATGACAAGGTTTTGTACTGAACGCATTGTACCAAGGCGGAGAATGAGACTTAGTTATGGCACTAGTTTACGAACTAGAAGTGTTAGGAGGCAGCAAACTCACTCATCGCAAATAGCCTTGCAAGACTTTTGCAGCTTTCGACTCAGTCTATAAACACGTTAAAGTTATGTGCAAGTTTACCATCTACATGCCTCTGGTACCGGTACCTTAAATATTCCTCTAGTAAACATTTACGTACTTACAACGAGCCACTAATAACGATAGCCTCATACAATTAAAATGGAATTTTGAGAAAATCTCGAAATCTCATAATCCGAACAACACTACTACTACGTAACATAAGGCATTCCTATTATTCCAACAAAAGCAAACGTGACCGTGTCGTAACGCACCTAATGACGACATTGATGACAGAGAGCCTCAGTAGACAAGAGTGGCGGGGAAAAAAATTATTACATAATAAGTGAATTAGAGAAGTGAAGAAAAAGTGCTCTTTGTAGCTGTATTTGCTGTAGTGGCAAAGAGAAACTAAACTTCCAGAGACAATAATTACGTTTGAAAATTGACAGATTCGTTCGTCTAAGGCAAAGGTCTGCAAGCCACGGGTCGCTGGTCACAAGCTGGCCTTTGGCCGTTTGAGTATGACACGTCTACAAAATATCACGTAGAGGTGCTCACGTACATTTCCAGGGCTATAAAATGGCGACGAGTATCATCAGCTGGTATCTTTGCACAGTGTACTACAATGCATTACCAGCTAGTGTGAGTCCTAGCAGGAAAGACTAGAGCTGTAGCTGAAATCCACATTCCTCCGGTTGGAAATTCCAACTACGTGTGTCTGCAGAGCTCTGTTCCGCTCCTCCACTCATCCCTCACCCGCCCCCCCCCCCCTCTTTCCGACTCCTCCAGCAGCATTTTTCCCTTCACTACCTGCCGTTCTGCGTAGTTAGGGGCTCCAACGTTTCAGTCGATCTGTACGTGCAAGGGAGGCGCAGCTGATTCCTAGGTTGCGACTCCGTTCGGCTTCACTGTGAACAACAGGTGGCGCTCTTCGCTCGTCAAACATCGGCCAACAGCGAAGCTACTGTCTAGTATCGCACCATCACCTTACTCCAGTGTACACGCTGGTAACTTCCTCGACAGGCAGAAATACTGTCCCCATCCTTTAGGGAAGTTACCCTCTTAACAGTCACGAGACTCAGTCTTTTCTCAAGCTACAACGAGCTGACATCTTCCGACCGCGCTCTCGGCAACTCAATTCGCACAATGCCACATGCCATGTATCCTTAGACTCACTAGAGTTTGTTTTATCATAGAATTTTCATATAAATGAGTTGCGTATAGGTGTAGCCTTAGAGATGAGCGCTCAAGTTAGTGCTGTGTCTGCGGGGTGATTTTAGTGTATTAGTGAGCAATTGTTACTTGCTGGAAAATAATGGGAGCCATGGGTCCCAGATACAAACCCGGTAAGCGCCAGGCCCTATTTGATATTAGTTTACGAAACGTGAGTGTTTCACACCGGTTTCTCATGGTAGATGAGAACACCACTGAGTGTAATGTTGCAACTGATTTTCTAGAGAAAGGGGACATCGTCCTGCCAGTAAACTCCATGTGAATGTAGATGGCTCCAACGTCTCTGATTACTTGATCGCCACAGCAGCATGCCGTGGCAGTCATTGTAAAGCTGTGCAGGTGAGATTTGTGGGTGAACTCACAGACATAACTCTCATCGTGGGAAGAATCAGACTGAAAATTTGTCCTTTATCAGAGAAGAGAAACGCCAGAAATTTTGCAGCCTAAATACTGTACAGCGAACTCAGTTGGGAAACCTCTTAGAGTATAGCACCACTCTATCTGACGGATGTACTGGAATCATCCAGGGACACGAGTATAAACTAGCTACGTAGCAGCTTCAGAATTTTGCCACGCAATCTATGGTGGTTCTTGGCCTAAGCGTCTTGTAGGATGAGAACTTGTAGGGGCAGCAATGTGAACACTACGTACAATGGCCACTCAAATGGAAACGAGACAGACGGAAAAAAAAATTGAGGAGGTAGGATGTGAAACGGGCCGACTTGGAGCAGGAGAGGCACCACAGGAGATTTTAATTTCCACTGTCTATGCTTTTACAAATAAAATCATAAGACTTCGTCTGCATGGCCAGGAAGAATTCAAAATTCACACTCATAGCAGCTGAAGTTCAAACATAAAGAATAATTTTTTACATGTCAATTTTCATAATTTTTTCACTTACTACTGACTGCATTTGTTGCTATAGATACACTTTTCTTCATAAGTAAGAGAGATTCTTCGATGGATTTTGCACAGCAGACAAACAATACTTACAGATGTATGAAATTATAGAATTTATTTAATTTATGGAAAAATTAAGGAGCTGTTACATTTTAAACTTCATGTTTAGAAAAAACTCAAATTTTACAGTTAATTATCTCAATTTTTACCATAGTTTTTTAATAGATTTGGAAAATTCTAGAGTTTTGCATTAAAGAGCTTGTGTTTAATAAGCCTACCAAGTTTGAAAGAAATAGGATATTTATTTTGAATGTTACATGTACCTAAGTACAGAAATTTGTGTTTTGCGGAAACTGGCTGTTAAAGTTTCTGCTTGTATTTGCTATTGAATTAGAACTATTCAGCACCATAAGCAGGTTCTTTTTCATTGTATAAATCAGTTTTCTTCCTTTTGACATCGTTGTAATGCATTCGTCTTGATTTTATCGACTCCAAAAATGATTCATCTGTTTTCACTGCACGATCTCTGTCTGTCGCATACAAAGCTTTGATGCAGTTCATTCCGGGCTTAATTCCCATTTTCTCTAAAACATATTTGCTTATTTGCACATCATCATGAAAACATAAAGCTGCATCATAAACATCAATAGTAAGTGCATTTCTTCCCATAAAAATGGTTTTTGGCAGTCTTTCCCTTACACATTGATTAAAACTTTCATTTGGGTTTTGGGTACCGCCTTGAAGACATTTCTTCAATAAGTTTTCATTTGGAAGGTCCCTGAATATAGGTTTGATAGTTGCCATTACAGCAATTGGTAGAGAATTCCCATGATGATTTTCTTCAAATATGTACGACAGAAGAATGCTGTGCAAAGGGGTGTGGCGCTGCATCTTCGCACATTTAACACTAAGTAACGTGCCTTAGAATCTGTCAAATACATATGGTTTATACATCAAAGTATTCAGGAAGATGTGCGCTACAAAATAGGCATATTTTTTTGAAAAATTGAATTTCTTTTAATTTCTGACGTTCTACACACATTAAGTGAACCGTTTACCATCTCAAAAGTAACAACCATAACTCTTAATACATTTGCCCCGCTGTGAGACAAGGCGGTCAATGCCTGTATGGAAAAGAGTTCGCAATTCCTACAGGAACCGTTATTATACCTAGGTGGGTACCACTTCGTCTGAGGCAAACCTACGGCCACAGATGTCCTTCTGCAAGGTTCCAAATATATGGAAATAGCATGGTGAGACATCGGGACTGTATGGTGGATGTGGAAGTGCTTCCAAGCGAAAATTCTGCAGCATAATTCAGAAAAAGCTTGGCAACATCTGAGCAGGCCTACGTGCAGTCAAGATTGCTATGACTAAACTGCAGAAGTTTCACTGGGAAACTCGACCACAGTCTGCATACTTTCCCGGTCTCTCACCCAGCGATTTCCATATTTTTGAAACCCTGGAGATAGACATTTGTGGCCGCAAATTTGTTTCAGATGAAGAAGTGCACGTCCGATTATAATCATCATTCTACTGGAGAGTCTAAATATTTTTCCCTGATGAAGGTATTGAACGTCATGATTCACACTGAGATAAATGCATCTTACACACACATTCACACACACACACACACAAACATAAAGATATATCACATCTTTCACGTGACGTCCAACGTCGATGGAAAGTATCGGTTTATTTCCCTTTACAGATAAAACTATTCTTAAAGCGGAATTTTATGGGCGTATTCGACAAAGCGGTCCTAAATTCCTCTATTGACATATTAGTTTTACCGATATGTTTTAACAGGTACAGTACTCGAACAGCCACAGCATGCTCTCTGGCCTGTGCTGACTGGTACCGCCATGCTGAAGCGCACTGCTCAGTTATTGCTGGTGTACTGGCTATTCCTCATATTCTATGTTTCCTGTTAATACGTAACGATAAAGCTAATATTGCACTACACTAATCTGGTAGCACCATATAAAATTTGCACGAAAATTTCATTTCGTTTGCAATGGGAAAAGTACTGGACACTAGCTACACATTGCAAAAACGGAATTGCCCAAACCTCACGAAACACCAGCGTGTACCGGCTATTCCTTGTATTCTATGGTTCCATTAATACACTCCTGGAAATTGAAATAAGAACACCGTGAATTCACTGTCCCAGGAAGGGGAAACTTTATTGACACATTCCTGGGGTCAGATACATCACATGATCACACTGACAGAACCACAGGCACATAGACACAGGCAACAGAGCATGCACAATGTCGGCACTAGTACAGTGTATATCCACCTTTCGCAGCAATGCAGGCTGCTATTCTCCCATGGAGACGATCGTAGAGATGCTGGATGTGGTCCTGTGGAACGGCTTGCCATGCCATTTCCACCTGGCGCCTCAGTTGGACCAGCGTTCGTGCTGGACGCGCAGACCGCGTGAGACGTCGCTTCATCCAGTCCCAAACATGCTCAATGGGGGACAGATCCGGAGATCTTGTTGGCCAGGGTAGTTGACTTACACCTTCTAGAGCACGTTGCGTGGCACGGGATACATGCGGACGTGCATTGTCCTGTTGGAACAGCAAGTTCCCTTGCCCGTCTAGGAACGATGGGTTCGATGGTGGTTTGGATGTACCGTGCACTATTCAGTGTCCCCTCGACTATCACCAGTGGTGTACGGCCAGTGTAGGAGATCGCTCCCCACACCATGATGCCGGGTGTTGGCCCTGTGTGCCTCGGTCGTATGCAGTCCTGATTGTGGCGCTCACCTGCACGGCGCCAAACACGCATACGACCATCATTGGCACCAAGGCAGAAGCGACTCTCATCGCTGAAGACGACACGTCTCCATTCGTCCCTCCATTCACGCCTGTCGCGACACCACTGGAGGCGGGCTACACGATGTTGGGGCGTGAGCGGAAGACGGCCTAACGGTGTGCGGGACCGTAGCCCAGCTTCATGGAGACGGTTGCGAATGGTCCTCGCCGATACCCCAGGAGCAACAGTGTCCCTAATTTGCTGGGAAGTGGCGGTGCGGTCCCCTACGGCACTGCGTAGGATCCTACGGTCTTGGCGTGCATCCGTGCGTCGCTGCGGTCCGGTCCCAGGTCGACGGGCACGTGCACCTTCCGCCGACCACTGGCGACAACATCGATGTACTGTGGAGACCTCACGCCCCACGTGTTGAGCAATTCGGCGGTACGTCCACCCGGCCTCCCGCATGCCCACTATACGCCCTCGCTCAATGTCCGTCAACTGCACATACGGTTCACGTCCACGCTGTCGCGGCATGCTACCAGTGTTAAAGACTGCGATGGAGCTCCGTATGCCACGGCAAACTGGCTGACACTGACGGCGGCGGTGCACAAATGCTGCGCAGCTAGCGCCATTCGACGGCCAACACCGCGGTTCCTGGTGTGTCCGCTGTGCCGTGCGTGTGATCATTGCTTGTACAGCCCTCTCGCAGTGTCCGGAGCAAGTATGGTGGGTCTGACACACCGGTGTCAATGTGTTCTTTTTTCCATTTCCAGGAGTGTTCATAACGCTAAAGCTAATATCGCACTACACTAATCTGGTAGTACCATATAAAATTAGCACGAAAATTTCATTTCGTTTTAGATGGGAAAAGTACTGGACACTAGCTACACATTGCGGAAACAGAACTGCAAATACCTTATGAAACACCAGCGTGTACCGGTATTCCTTGTATTCTGTAGTTCCATTAATACATAACGCTGAAGCTAATATCGCACCACACTAATCTGGTAGCACCATATAAAATTAGCACAAAAAATTTATCTCGTTTTAGATGGGAAGAGTACTGGACAGTAGCTACACACTACAAAAACGGAATTGCATATACCTCACGAAACACCAGCGTGTACAGGCTATTCCTTGTATTGTATTGTTCCATTAATACATAACGCTTAAGCTAATTTCGCACTACACTAATCTGGTAGCACCATATAAAATTAGCACGAAAATTTCATTTCATTTGCGATGGGAAACGTACTGGACACTAGATACACATTGCAAAAACGGAATTGTCCATACCTCACGAAACACCAGCGTGTACCGGCTATTCCTTGTATTCTGTGGTTCCATTAATACATAACGCTGAAGCTAATATCGCACTACGCTAATCTGGTAGCACCATTTAAAATTCGCACGAAAATGTCATTTCGTTCTAGATGGGAAAACTACTGGAGACTAGCTACACATTGCAAAAACGGAATTTCTTATACCTCACGAAACACCAGCGTGTACCGGCTATTACTTGTATTCTATGGTTCCATTAATACATAACGATAAAGCTAATATCGCACTACACTAATCTGGTAGCACCATTTAAAATTTGCTCGAAAATTTCATTTCGTTTTAGATGGGAAAAGTAGTGGACACTAGCTACACATTGCGGAAACAGAACTGCAAATACATTACGAAACACCAGCGTGTTCCGGTGTTCCTTGTATTCTGTGGTTCCATTAATACGTAACGCTGAAGCTAATATCGCACTACACTAATCTGGTAGCACCATATAAAATTAGCACGAAAATGTCATTTCGTTTTAGATGGGAAGAGTACTGGAGACTAGCTACACACTACAAAAACGGAATTGCACATACCTCACGAAACTCCAGCGTGTACCGGCTATTCCTTGTATTCTATGGTTCCATTAATACATAACGCTAAAGGTAATATCGCGCTACACTAATCTGGTAGCACCATATAAAATTAGCACGAAAATTTCATTTCGTTTTATATGGGAAAAGTACTGGGCACTAGATACACATTACAAAAACGGAATTGCACATACCTCACGAAACACCAGTGGGTACCGGCTATTCCTTGTATTCTGTGGTTCCATTAATACATAAGGCTAAAGCCAATATCGCACTACGCTAATCTGGTTGCACCATATAAAATTAGCACGAAAATTTCATTTCGTTTTAGGTGGTAAAATCACTGGACACTAGCTACACATTGCGGAAAGAGAACTGCAAATACCTTACGAAACACGAGAGAAAATTCTCCTGTCTGAACGACACCTGGTATACATCAAGGCAGAACAGTTTATCCAGCGATATACACATTTCTAAACACTCTCCCATCCTAATGCCTAATATTGTCAGACCCGTAATACGTTTGTGCTCTGTTTGTCACACTCGGCTACATTTGGGCTTCTCAAAATGTTAATGGAAGTAGTAAAACACTATGGCCATTATGTCATGTTTGGCGTAAATTTATGCGTACCTCAGAGAACAGAATAATGTCTTTGTGTAAGTAGTTCTAAATATACAGGGAGGTGCATGCATAATGTAAATAACTTATTATGTTCATAACTGTTTCAAACTCAGTAATATAATTTCCATGACATGCAAGCATATAAATTACAAAAACCACTTTCAACACAGATGCATGTATAAAAAGATAAACTCGAGGTAGGATGTGTTTAATACACATTTTTTAGTTTGAATGAAATCTTTGTAAAACATTTCGTACATGGTGTATGAGAGTGCTTCGACTGTCATGAAGATGTATTACGGGTGAACTCTGCCCCGTAAAATAACAAATAATAGTTGTAAACAATTACCAAGTAGAGCAATGCTGCAGTGTCTTGGGCTTCGCCTCCTTGCCTGCAACCCACATCACACACAAGGTATGAGGACAGCCGGTTTTCTTACAGCCGACACCCGAGGGTTGCCACGCTAAACAGCCTTCCACCACACGGTGATCGAAGCGCCAGCGGAGGTCAGTGGCCCCATGGGCATCTTTCCTAAGCCGGTCACGTGACAGGTAGTCAGACGAGCGTAACGTGGGGCCGAGAGCTCTAATTAGGCCGGTGCCAAGCAGTTCAGTCAGGCGCCGAATGCTTATGCATTTCTTCTATCGGGAACTCATTCAGGAGCCGTTCCTACGCTTTCACCACCATCCGAAACAACGTTCTCGTCCCAGATCCTACAGATCTCCCATCTAGAAGAAGAAGTAGACGCCATTTAGTGACTGACGAATGAACCTGTAATATTTACTTGCTTGTTTTAATTTGGCTTCCATACACACTTGGTTTAAACAATAAGTGCGCCTCAAACTTAATTCAGAACTTTTATTTTCTCTAATTTTAGTTCTTCTGTTTTGTGTTCAGGCCAGATTAGTTTATTCTCTTCACCACTCTTTCAAGACTTGTTTCCAAGAAGAAAAATTGTTTTCTATTGTTCAAATTAACTTAGTGTACATTGTATATCAGGGTATATAGTTTTTGACGGTCTGTATGAGATACTTTTACTGCTTCTGATGAACAAAACCGTGCCGAGTGCTATCCAAACCTTAGTCTTCGGTTGAAACTGAACGTTCCTCTATCTGTAAACATTACACCATTACTTGGATAAATAATGGATATTGCTGTGGATAAACACGCAATCACTGCATCTCGTGGGTATCAATTTAGAAAAGTGCTCTACATCCAACTGACATTAATGAATGATACTTTGACATTATATTTGGTCTTAATACAGCGCATCTGCTGGAATCTGTTTTTATGTACATAAAAGTTTCGTTGTTAAGTATCGTTGTTAATTTTCCTCTTCTTTATAAATCTCTATTTGATGCAAGTAGGTGTTAACAATCAGTTGTTTTTAAAGAAGAGCAGTACAGTTATTTGCTCCAATGCCTGTTGAATAACTCTTATGTTTCATGACCCATCTGTGCCTGTACTACTGTTCTTCAGACAAGTATACTACGTATTGACAATCAGATGACCAGTGATCGGCCCTATCAGCCTTGAGTATATTTCGTCAAGAAAAAATTAAACCTACGTAAACCATTTGAGATGTTTAGAGATTAGAGCACCCCTTCAGCATTTTTTTAGTTGGTCTCGTGTGGAGGCAGGGCGAACGCTGGGATGCAGCTAACTCAAATCCCACCTCAAAGCCACCCCGTCTGCAACGACATCAACAATAAATAAAAGCTATAACCTCCAAGTCACGTACTTATATAAAATAAAGAATTCTAACAGAGAAACGTATCCTACATCCTCCTGAAAAGTATGTAAACACTGTAATACACCACTTTTTTTACAAATCATCTGTCATTAAACCGACTTCAGTTAAGGGTACTGAAAAAAATCAATACAACTCTAATGCGCAGAGGTACGTACTCCCATGTAATTCTCGTATGGAGACAGGGTGAACGATGGGATGCTGCTAACTCAAATGCCATCTTAAAGGCACCAAGTCTGCAACGACATGAACAAAAAATTAAAGGTATTGTAAGGCAGCAAGTACTTTCGCGATAACATTCGTTGCAGCAAGGCACGCTGCCGTCCAAAACTGTGGCTGCGTGATGGCACAGCACAGCTGACGATGCCTGCCGTGAGAACTGTATAGCGTAACATTCAGTGGATACCAAAATTCATACCCTCTACGAATCTAAATAATCCACCTTAGTTATTATCCAATTTTGTTCAAATCTGGTACGCAGCCACTTGTTATTAATGGAATGATGCTGTCAAAATTTCAGATTTCTATGTACTATAGTTCCGGAGATAAAGAAAATTACCTAAAAGTCCTAAAACCTATGTTTGTTTTTTAAAACCAAGTTAGGAGCAATAACAGTATGGCTTTCATTATCATTTGAACCCATTACGAAGTTGTCAGTGCATACAAATCAATTAATAAGAATTTTCTTTTTAGAACTTCAGTCACTTTGTATTACGTAATACAGAAATCGGTAAAAATTGTTATTTGATTATATTTTACTGTGTGAGTGCGTGGGGATGATTGAGAGAGTGGATGTGGAACATAACATTAAAATCTACGAGGGTCGGTCAAAAAGTAATGCCTCCCATTTTTTTTCTACTTAAAGAAATTAAGTTAAGTGAAAAATTTGAATTTGGCGCCATTCCTCAAACCTTCTTCTGCAATCCACTGCAGTAGTAACTTTCTGTGTCAACAGGTGGCAGCACAGCAGAAGTTTGTAAGATGGCCGACATCGATGTTCGTTTGAGACAGCGTTGTGTGATTGAATTCTTGAATGCAGATGGTGAAACGCCCATACGCATTCATGAAAGACTGAAGAAGGTGTATGGTGTTGTGACAGTGGATGTCAGCACTGTTAGACGATGGGTTCGTCGTTGTAAGGAAGCTGAAGGGCAAACACCGTTGACTGACGAAAAGCGGAGCGGTAGGCCGGTGAGTGCAGTGACTCCACACAACATTCAGCAAGTTGATGACATCATTCGTGGTGACCGTCGGGTGACTGCAGATGAAGTGTGTCGCATTATTTCTCTTAGTAAAGGCAGTGTGATCACGATTATTAAACAATTGGGGTACTCAAAAGTTTGTGCACGGTGGGTTCCAAGAATGTTAACCGATCAGAATAAAGAGGCAAGGAAAACAATAGCCTCCCAACACTTGCAGCGCTTCCGTTTGGAGGGAGATGAGTTTCTGAAAAAAATTGTGACCGGGGACGAAACATGGGTGCATTTTTTTGAACCTGAATCAAAGAGGCAGTCAATGGAGTGGCGTCACACAAGCTCGCCGAGGAAGAAAAAATTCAAAACTGTGCGATCGGCAGGGAAAGTTATGGCAACAGTTTTCTGGGATACAGAGGGTGTGATTCTGGTTGATTTTTTGGAGCAGGGATGCACAATAAATTCTGTTCAATACGTCACAACCCTCAACAAACTTAAAGCACGTCTTCAGCGAGTTCGCCCAACAAAATCAATGGCAGATGTTCTTCTTTTGCATGACAATGCAAGACCACACACCAGTCGTCACACCTCTGACGAGATTGTCAAAATTGGGTGGGAAGTTTTGCCTCATCCCCCATACAGCCCTGACCTGGCACCATCAGACTTCCATCTGTTCGGGCCACTAAAAGAAGCTCATCGTGGGATTCATTTTGAAGATGAGGAGGCCGTCAAAACATCCGTGCGTCAATGGCTTAGGAAGCAGAGCTGTGATTTTTACCGTGCTGGGATACATGCCCTTGTTCAAAGATGGACCAAAACTGTAGAGATGGGCGGAGATTACATTGAAAAACGACAAAATGATCCTCAATGTTGTGGTTTTCAACCTATATAATTGCATTTAAATTTCCTGACAATTAAACGTAGAAAAAAAAATAGGAGGCATTACTTTTTGACTGACCCTCGTAATACCTCGTTTTAGGTAAACCCTTGTACAAACTAACAGTGGGAAAGTTATTTTGCAACCACGATTCAGGTGACGTATGTCTGTGTGAGCATGCTTTTGTATAAAAGCAGCCAGAATGGCAGTTAGAGGCGGAATAAGTTTACTTATATATTTGAAGAATATTTCGCACTTTGCTTATTTTGAATAAACATAATACCATAAATTGAAGTTTTGCTGACATTAATTACTATCAAATTAGTGATTGGATAAGGAAAGATTTGCCGCGAGAATGATCAGGAAGGTACGTTCTGATTGGTCGTTTGGATCAACACCCAATCAGAATTAGCTGTTCCCACGTAAATAAAGGAGCGAACAGAGAGGAGAGTACCTCGAGAGAGTCGCTTGCTAGCCAGCCTACGGATAACACGATGTCAGATCGCTGCTTAAAAATACTCTGTAAGGTGAGGAAATAGTGAGCTAGTCTCGTTTCTAACATATCGTGACTGAAGCGACTAGAGTTGCGAGGATTTTAGTGAAAGTTTGGTGTTTCTAAATTAAATAGTTTGACAGATTTGAGCGTGTGAACTTTCTGGTCACAGTAACAAATTTACGTGGCGTGTTTCGTGCTCTGTGCGGAATATTTTAGTAAGTAGTTCTTACGAAGAAGGCGACTGAAACGACCGAATGTTTAACTCGAGAATAATAGTTGGTCTGTGACTGGTAGAAAGTGAAAATTAGTCGGGTCGGATTTACCAAAATTCTGACTGCTAAGCAAGTGAATATTTTTTATGCAGAGAGTTAACTTTCAATGATAACGTTTCACCATATTAAATACGGACTTGATACATATTTCATGCGTTTCAGCGTAAATAAAAAAACAGAGTTAATCTAATTTTAAACGTTTTTCTGCAAGTAGATTGAATATCCCGAACGCGCTATTTCTTAATCATGAACATTCTAGAACTGACTTTCAAGTAGAACTACGCGGCCTCTCAGTGGAAGGTATTAGGTAGTGGTTTCGTCAACGCTGCTTTTCACTGCCTGGCACGTATCTGCTACCACAGAGTGAAAGGACATCGGCAAGAATCCTATCGGGGTAGGTGAACCGAACGATAGCGTTAACAACGACGTAGACGACCGACCCCGCCCCGCCGCAGTATAACGTCCAACTTACGTACTTGGAATGAATTAAAGAATTCTAACAAAAAAACCTATCCTACATCCTCCTGAAAAGAACGTAAACACTGCAATACACCACTCTTATTACAAATCATCTGTCATTAAACCGACGTCAGTTAAGAGTACTAAAAAAACTGAATACAACTCTAATGCGTATAGGTATGTACTCCTATGTAACAACATTAATGTTTATATACTTCGTATGTTTACGTATGTATTCATTAAGATGTTCGCGTGACTAATGCTGCTTAGTAATTCAGATAAGTACAGAGTTAACACACCCACTTGCAACTGTACCTTGTATCAGCGTAAACACGTCGTCTTACCTTTAGACGAGATGATTCTAAAATTATCACAATTAACGTCGACAGGGCCCGTGGGTTTAATTGCCTCTTTTTTTCACTTTACATTCTAATATGTTAATAGGTATTCAGTAATTAAAACTTCCGGGCTAAGAGGCCGTGGTCCAATAGTAGAAATACTTCTCCCTGACGTTTCGTTGCCAGCTGCGGGCAACATCATCTGAGGTGAGTCTACGACTGGCTGCTAGGCCGTGGAGGTCCTGTTTATATAGAGCGCGCAGAGGGCGCCACCACTCGTTACGTGCTGTCAGCAGTAAAACTATCTCTGGCTGGCGTCATTACTCTCGATCGAAGGTAATCGATTGTCACATCTTTGGTACAAAGACGATCGCCATATCTTATCTAACTTCACGCCTCCTTCTTCCCTGTTAAAATTATTGTGATGTTTAAAAATCTCTAAAGCCTCTCTACATACATACGTGTATAATAATGCGATGTCTTAGCTAGCACGCTCGTCTCACTAAATTTTATTTCATAGTTACCCATTTCAAAAACATGTTCGGCTACCGCCGATTTGTCCGTGTGCCCCAGTCGACAGTTCCTTTTGTGTTCAGTTAGGCGAGTATTGATACTTCTTTTTGTGGTTCCAATGTAAACTTTCCCAAAACTACACGGAATTTTATACACACCAGCAGTAGTTAAAGGGTGTCGTGCATCTTTCGCCGTTCTTAAGCATTCACTAACCTTCTTGGTGGGTCTGAAGATTGTTTCAACTCTGAACTTGGCCAGCACTTTCCCGATACGGTCCGTAATATTGTTGATGAATGGAAGAAAAACTTTCCCCACCGATGGTTGTTGTTGTTCCACGTTTTCGGACATTTTTCTTCTGGGATGGAGTGCTCGATCTATCTCCTTGCCAGCGTACCCATTTTTCTGGAAAGCGGTTCGCAAGTGGTTTAGTTCCTCTTGCAAATAAGCTGGCTCACAGATTTTATTAGCCCTGTCCACCAATGTCTTGATAATACCTCTCTTCTGCCTGGGATGATGGTTCGAATCCTTATGAAGATAACGATCGGTATGCGTATCTTTTCTGTAGACTTTGTGACCCAGAGTCCCATCCGCTCGTTTAATTACTGAGACGTCCTAAAAATTAATCTGTCCATTACTCTCTGTCTCCATAGTGAATTGTATTTTTGAATTGATGCTGTTCAAACGCTTCAAAAAACGGTTCAGTTCTTCTTCACCGTGATTCATTATATTAAAAACTCTATGCACTTCAACGAAAAATTGAAGGAGATTACCGTCAGCCTCAGTGATATTCTTGTCAGCTTTGATGTGGTGTCTCTGTTTACCATGGTTCCTCTCAACGAAGCTTTTTCTTGCATATCTGAAATATTTCCTACTGATATAGTAGCTTTGTTTAGACACTGCCTTTCCACGATTTTATTTCGGTACAATAATGAGTTCTATGAACAAATTAATGGAGTGGCAATGGGTAGCCCTCTAAGTCCAGTCGTTACTATTATTTTTATGGAATTTTTTGAACAGCAAGCACTGCAGTCAGCCAGAAAAAGGCCTTTGAAGTGGTATCGGTATGTGGACGAGACTTTTGTCATATGGAATCACGGTGAAGAAGAACTGAACCGTTTTTTGAAGCATTTGAATAGCATCAATTCAAAAATACAATTCACTATGGAGACAGAGAGTAATGGACAGATTAATTTTTAGGACGTCTCAGTAATTAAACGAGCAGATGGGACTCTGGGTCACATAGTCTACAGAAAAGATACGCATACCGATCGTTATCTCCATAAGGATTCGAACCATCATCCCAGGCAGAAGAGAGGTATTATCAAGACATTGGTGGACAGGGCTAATAAAATCTGTGAGCCAGCTTATTTGCAAGAGGAACTAAACCACTTGCGAACCGCTTTCCAGAAAAATGGGTACGCTGGCAAGGAGATAGATCGAGCACTCCATCCCAGAAGAAAAATGTCCGAAAACGTTGAACAACAACAACCATCGGTGGGGAAAGTTTTTCTTCCATTCATCAACAATATTACGGACAGTATCGGGAAAGTGCTGGCCAAGTTCAGAGTTGAAACAATCTTCAGACCCACCAAGAAGGTTAGTGAATGCTTAAGAACGGCGAAAGATGCACGACACCCTTTAACTACTGCTGGTGTGTATAAAATCCCGTGTAGTTTTGTGAAGGTTTACATTGGAACCACAAAAAGAAGTATCAATACTCGCCTAACTGAACACAAAAGGAACTGTCGACTGGGACACACGGACCAATCGGCTGTAGCGTAACATGTTTTTGAAACGGGTGACCATGAAATAAAATTTAGTGAGACGAGCGTGCTAGCTAAGACATCGCATTATCATGAACGTATGTATAGAGAGGCCGTAGTGATTTTTAAACACCACAATAATTTTGACAGGAAAGAAGAAGGCTTGAAGTTAGATAAGATGTGGCGATCGACTTTGTACCAAAGATGTGACAATCGATTACCTTCGATCGAGAGTAATGACGCCAGCCAGAGATAGTTTTACTGTTGACAACACGTGACGAGTGGTGGCGCCATCTACGCGCTCTATATAAACAGGACCTCCACGGCCTAGCAGCCAGTCGTAGACTCACCTCAGATGATGTTGCCCGCAGCTGGCAACGAAACGTCAGGGAGAAGTATTTCTACTATTGGACCACGGCCTCTTAGCCCGGAAGTTTTAATTACTGAAGACGCCGGCCGTGAAAGCCTACACGCTATGATTAATAGGTATTCTTGAGTATAGCACGATTGCCACGTTGAGATCCTCTCCCCAGAAAACGTAGTTCGTTCAGCAACAGATCTGTTACCGCTAAATATACACTAACTATGATTATGTAAGTTCAGCTTTCATTTCCTTGTGTTTTTACTCAAACACATTAAAACCTTTTACTCCTCTCCATCTGTTAATGAACCAATGGCTACTCCATGAGACGACTTATTACGTATCTGTAAAAATTGTATAGTTGATGAACTTGAGTGTTAGTGAAAGAGAGTTAAGTGACTGTGGATTTTTCGCTTCCTGTTATACAGAGAATCCCACTCAAACGATTTCAAGGAACCAGGAGAGAAAAACCACTGCAGATACGACAGTGAGAAATGCACCACATTGTAGAATATCTCAAAGAATGTATATTCCCGCTTCAGAAGTGCCAAGTATCGTCGCCAGAGTGCAGCATGGTCGCGTGAAGTGAAAATGGCGACTCCAGAGGAGCATGCTCAAGCAGTAGTGTGGGTTGCTGAAGCAAAATCGCCAATTACTTTGCAAAGACATTATCGTCGTGTGTATGAAGGTCATACACCTGATGTGAAAACAAATGAGGAATGATATAGGAAGTTTCTGGCCACAGGAAGTGTTCGGAAACATTCCGGCGGTGAATTTTACGGAGTTTCAGAAGAGACAGTGGAGGACCTCAGACAAAAGTTTCTCAGAAGCCCACATAAGTCAATTCGTCAAGCATCTAGGCAACTTGATGTACCTCGAACAATATAGCATCGTGTAGTTCACCAGCGTCTTCGTATGTGTGCTTACAAAGTGCATGTTCTGAAATATCTGAAACCGAACGACAAACCACGCCGACAACAATTTGCTGTGGATAAGCTGCAACTTATTGATACGGATGCCAACTTTCTGGAAAGATGGTTATTCTCAGATGAAGCAACCTTTCGTCTATCAGGAAGGGTTAATAGCCATAATGTTCGGATTTGGGGTTCGCAAAATTCGCACGATGCCATTGAATATGTTCCTGATAGCCCCCTAACTAAATGTCTGGTGTGGGCTAATGCATGACAGGATTGTTGGATCGTTCTTCTTTGCGGAACAAACAGTGAATGGCTCAATGTACCTGGACATATTGGAGCATTTTCTGTACCCTCAGATACAGGACTTTCAACCCAACATCATTTTCCAACAAGATGGAGCTCCGCCACATTGGTCAACGGGTTCAAAAGTTCCTGGATTGGAAATTTCCCAGTCGTTGGATCGGACACGGAGGACCCATTGTCTGGCTACCACGTTCACCCGACATTACGCCGCTTGATTTCTTCATGTGGGGATTCGCGAAGGACCGTGTGTATACGACCAAAGCGGACAATATTCCTACGTTGCGATTGCAACAATAACAGAGGAAATGTTACAAAGAACTTGGCAATAAATTCTTCGTGCTCCAAGTGGTTCACATGTAGAGGTGTATGAATAACAAATAAATAATTTTTTGAGATATTCTACAATGTGATGTCTTTTTCACTGTCGTATCTACTGTGGTTTCTTTCCCTGGGTCTTTTAAATTAGGGAGATTGGAGTGGGACACATTGCATTTTAAAAATCACCGAAACATCAAGGGGAGTGTTATGTGGATATTATTACTATTACTATTATTACTATTTCTCTCTCACCCAGTAACCTAATGACCTTAGGATGTGGGACTGAATTTCATAAGTGTTCTGTTTTATCAGGAACATTCAGTGCTTTATCTGAGCTACAATTTCCTTCTTGTATTTTTGGTGTAAGAGTATTTTGAAAGATTATTCTACAAAAGTTTGGAGAATCCGGCAAATTACATGTGTCATTTATGAAGGGACAGCAAGATGTATGTAATAGGAGGGTAACAGGAAGGTTAGTGTTAACTGCTAACTGCCAGCAAATATTTGTAAGACAGTACTCGTCAAGAGACTAAAATCTGCGTTTAATTATTTCGTAGTTAGCCTAAATCTTGGTTTCATTAATGTTTTTCAAATACGTTGGGTGTCTTGTAATGTGAATTAAGCAACTGCGAGTATGGGGATTCCAGTAATGGCCAAAACTGCAATGTTCTAACTTCTTCAGTCTGTAATTTCCGAAATAATTAGCCTGCATTGGCATACTATCCTACTACTTAAATTGCAGAGACTGACTGATGTATTCCTGAAATATTTAGTATTTTTCCTTAGTGTTACTAATACAACGATATTTACCGAAGATTGAAGTTTACCTGTTTCACTTCTCTCTTAAACAGGAAAACAGTGTGTGCATACAATAAAAATAGTAATGTCTTTTTTATCAGACGACACAAAAAATTTCCATTTTTAACAGAAACTGGTGAAACAGTAACAATACGAAATTTTATTAGTTGTTTGTTGAGAGTAGGTGGAAGAGTAAATTTGTGCGATTATTCTGTGAAAGGTTTTGCGTTCGGGTGTAATGTGTTAACGCTGCTGTGGATTTGTTGGTGCGGCGCACAGCCGCTTTTGCAAAGTCCCACTGTATGTCCTTGTTTACAGCACTGCACGCCCTACGTTTCCCTAGATGGGCAGAGAGCGCGCGTATTTTTAGCAAATCTGTCTTGGTACCCGGGATACTGCTTTCTTCATTTATGATAGGAAATTGGGTGGTACATGGACTACGTGACTAGCATAAATTGGTGCCGCTACTGGTTTGTTGCATGGGCTTTGTCCCTAAATAGACGACACGGTTCGAATTCCGCGTCAGTTGACATATATGAACTCGGTGAGTTCCGATTACTCCTATTTTTGTGGCGTGAATGGGGACACCGTTTTATGGAATCCATCTAACTTCCGTCAAAATTTTCCCGTACTGTATCCGATATTTTCAGCGATTTTAGAGAAAATATGCTGCTTTCCCCGAAATAGCGTTTTGCCGAATCTGGATTTTCAGGCGGTTTTGCTATTGTTAAATTCTTCTTCGGGGGAAAGATCTGTTGATTTCAATGACAGTGTATAAACGTTTTTATCGGATGTGAGCGTAATTACCATATCCTGCGTAAATGGTTCAGCACTAGATGGTTTAAAGTTTCATTTTCACACAAAAATTGACGCTTATGGATTTGCCCTTTGAGATCAACTGCCCACGCAGCATATAGTTTTACGGTTTCTTACGATAGCAAATAAGTTTGAGCCTAGTTGCTAGAACACGTGGCTTGTCTCGTAATGGCTTGAGAGCAAACTTAATTTAAAATCTAAACGCTCAAGTTTATCAATAGGACATAATTTTTGCAGAAGTCACAGTATCTGGGATTAGCAGAAAAACACTTTGCCTAGCAGTGTCAGTTATGATAGTCACCTAGAAGAGTCAGTACAGACGTCTGTATTATGAGTCCAAATCCTATCTTGTCTAAGTCTGCTTTTAGCTAAGGCACCACTCATACCATATCGTGCATTTTAATCACACAGTGTAGTGCGTTGTTGATACGAATGTTAATTTCTCAGTGTATTTTTTTCTGCTGGCATGGGCGATAAATGCCAGCCATGCACGATAATCCGGTAAGCTTGTTGCACTCAACAGCAGCGTATGAGCCCATCGTGCCAGTGAGGGAGGAAACATGATAAGTGGTGATATATTAAGTCACTTAGCAAACTTGGGTTACAAATATGTATCCAAGTGCATGTAACATGATCTAAGGCATGATAGCAGTTAACAATAATGAGGCACGTTAGAATTTAAGATAAAAATAGGCAAAGTTTGGATGTTCCAACGTAGTCTCTACTCACGATACTTACGATCACAGCTGGGCACACGTGCACTGCTTTCCCTTCAGCTAATGCATCTTTCATCATGTTTAAGCAACATGCAAAATTTTATTACCCGGATGGTCGATATCTGGAAACTATAGTAGGTCTCCAGCATATTAAATCATACACTTCCCTATATCAGTCATGAGCGCCACACTGGGACACTCTTATCTTTTTGTTCTGTTTCGTTTTTGTCATTTTTGTGCCTTATGGACTTTATCCAAGTTTGTGGGATGTAATATTCTTCTCCACGTGTTCGTTCTTCATTCAGTGGAACCCCCATGTTCAATTCTGTGACCTCAACCCAATGTGTTAAGCCTGTGTGATGTCACATACTTTACATTCCTATTGTTGCTCATTTTTATATGTGATCACCTCATTATTTGTTGTCTGTTATAAGAATATGACTTTAGATATAACTAAATGACCTGTACTGTGTATTTATATATTTTTTTCGTTTTATTAGTATTGGTCTCCATTTATTCGGCCACCTAGGAGTTAAAAGACTTATTTGATCGCTGAGTTGTTGGTTGTTCATCTATGAATACGTCATCCACATTTCGTATATGTCATTCATCACGTGTTCATATTAATATGAACGTTGTCTTCCCATTGTAGTGTAGGTTCCTTGTTGGCTGCTCACATCACGGTTCCCTGTGGAGACAAGCCAACATCTCCAAGGTCAGCCCATCTCCACCAACAGCCTCGGCCGCCGTCCAAATCACGGCAATGGTCCGCACTGCTCACACCACCCCCCCCCCCCTCCCCGGCAAAACAGATTACCACTCTGTCAGTAGACGAATGAGAGACGACCCCTGGATACAGAAACAAAACAAGAATTACAATTTGCCTGCCACCGAGGCACAAACCCGCGGGAATTTACTGATAACGTCTGCTTAAAGGAAAATCTTATATCTGAACTTCATTGTCATTTAGGGTCATTGATGATCACATTGTCAAATTGCGCCCATATCACAAACACACAGCAGGATCCGAAAGAAATCGCCCTAGCGTAATATAACACTATCACTGCCTCTCGTTTATGTTCTGAAACTATTTTGTTCACTAATTATGGTTTATAGAAGCAGTACAATGTTACCCTCTGACAGGAATTTTGTTGTTTTGACCGTGATGTACCTAACGGAGGTGGCTTATGGGAAGTGAAAGTCAGAATTACGTAAATATTGAAACATTAACAAAAATATTTTACCTATCCACACTGTTCGAAGAATAAAGAAAACGGTCGCCAACCTAATCAGGCATAAGAATAAGTAACGTTTTTGTTCAAGAAACTAAATATGAGCAACTTTAATGGAAAGGTGCTACCTATACTTTGTCACACGATAGTTCAATGAACTCTGGCACATGCATTTGTAAACGTTAAAGCTGGAACTGACAGTCAGAGCAGAACAAAGCTACATGCAAATGTACAATATATAATAACATACACTTTTGCCTTGAAGGCTTGGCCAAAGTGAATGGTTTCAATAATATTACTTTTGAATTTCACTTTAGAATCATAAAATTAGACATAGATTCAGAATCATTCTTCATATATTTTCCCATCTGACATGAAATGTGGATATGGCTCACTGCAAAATTAGGTATTGTGCGTAGATGAAGTCTCTCACTACTAAATACCTTTCTACTTAGAATAAAAATTAAATGGAGTTCACTAACAAATTACTTCTAACTGTCCTTTGAATAAAGAAGTTACTATTTTCATAGGCAGTGGTCTTTCTATTAATCGTTATCTGTTGTTGTTGTTGTGGTCTTCAGTCCTGAGACTGGTTTGATGCAGCTCTTCATGCTACCCTATCCTGTGCAAGCTTCTTCATTTCACAATACTTACTGCAACCTACATCCTTCTGAATCTAGCATAACAGACAAACTGTGGATCCTGTTACACTATTACAATGCATTTTTAATACACAAAGGGAAACCCAATATTGTACAGAACTTGACTTGAATAGCAAGAGTAATTGAAACTTTCTGTAATTAAGTAACTTTGTGCATTTGAACCACTCTTAATGGAGGGGGCCCTTAATCTTGAGCATTGTAGTAGAGCAAACTAAACACACTTTCAGTACACTAGAGAGACAAGCCCTAACAAGCATGAACATGTAACTTTCAACAGTAATAGTTCTCAACTTTTACTGCAGTAGAACACAACTTGACGTAGTTATAAGACAATGACTTACCTTTGGGTGATAGTCAACAGGCTGCACTATGATCATTTAATTTTAAAAACTCTATAAGCCACAGTTTTGAGATTATTCACTTTTGAAATTGGCAAGAAAATACTAATAAGCAGTATTAATAGAAAAATTATTTTCAGCAAGCATCATTTACTATATTATATTACTCAGTTCTGCTACATAAATTTTAACTTAGTTTCTTCTTACTATCTTCGAGTGGCATTATTGAGTTAATTACTGGGCTTCCCTATTTTCACAATATGGACACTCGGTAAGCATATCTGACATGGGAAGGATCATAAGTGGTTGTGTGACTGGGGATAAAAAATCAAGGGAGGTATAAGAGTTCGAGTATAATTTACCTTACATTTGAGCACACTAAAATATCCTATGAGCTGATCCTTCACTGTACATTACTATAATTCTTCTGTTTCGTTACAGTGATTGCACAACGTGGTGGCGAGTGCATGTTCGTTGGTGGCTTTGCAGGTAGAAATGCTGGATTCTGTCATGTCTTGGTGACGATGATAGATATCAATTTCCAAAATAGAGACAGCTAATTACTTCATCCATCCGAGGCTTTGGCACATTGGGAAACGGCACGAAAAGACCCTCTCAGCATCAGCACAATACAAAACTTTTGTATGAGCTGTTGATGGTTCAGTATCTCATCCCTGACTTACTCTTCCGTCCACCTTTCTATCCATGCCAACCACATTTTGTGCGCGCTGCGTGATTCCGTTCCCGTGAGGAAACACAACACCTTTTATACTTACAAAGAACTAAGAACCCTAAGCGAGGATCAGCAATTACATAGCGGCAACAAAAGATATTAAATAAAATATATCAGTTACACATATTGGTATTTCTAGAAAAAATTATTCACACAGAAATTACAATTATATACACTATGTCCCCTACAAATGAGGCAAAGAATTTACATAATAAAGACATTACATATGATTGAGCCAGGACATCAAAGTTTTTTACAAAGAAAAAAAGTACCATTTTTATGCAGTACTGAATTAATCATAGAATAATTGCTCAACGATGGAGTGTTGAACAAAACAGAAAGCAAAAATAATCAGCAAAAGGTATGTAGTGTCTAAGGTATGGTGTTGCAGTAACTAAGACACGAAAACGACACATACATTTGTCCATCAAAGGATCAAACGCTACTGTATCATGTTAGGCTCCAGAGGAACCATCAGTACCAATTGGCGCTTAACGGTAGTTCACTCAGAATCGTCAGCCGCTCACACTGTTGACCTCAGCAGAACTGAAGTTGTCACAGCTGCAACTCCCAGTTTCCTGTCCAACATCTCTAGACCCAGCTCACTATCACCAACAGCCTCAGACACGATCCAAACCTCAGCCCTGACCCGTCTTGACTGGCCACAGGCTTATTAGCTGCTTCACTGCCGTCATGTCGCTGACCTCTAGCAGATGTCCGAGTGTAACAGGTCGCTGCCTTCCTACGACTCGCGCCGCCCCAGTCACCCCAGAGCAGCACTAGTTGTGGCTTAACCACCGCCGAGTGCCGTCCGCCAGCCCGCTTTCTGCACTAGGAAGACACATTCTTTCAGTAAACACGGGGTCCATGAGAACTATAACAGGTGAGCTACCCTTCTTGCCGGTTTACGGCCACCTTGACGCCACCTAAAGACACTTCAAGGGCTGAACTCTCCACAGGACGTCATCTTGTGGGAAATGAGAGTGAGAATACTTGCTGGATATATGTAAGTGAAAGTACGTCTACAATAATGGAAAGCTGACAGACTGTAACGACGAAACAAAAGGGGGGTAACTAACCAGAAAGAGGCGTTTACTGACTGACGCTGATATTTCGTTGGCCAGTAATGAGATATGAAGACAAAGTTTCAGCATTCAGGAAGTGCAAGTCGGGGGACAACTGATTCAAAAGCAGCGAGCTGGAGTGTGAAGAGTGGACTGTCAGCAGGGTGATGACATTCAGTCGGCTCGTTCTTTTTCAGTGGAGTGATGAGTGAGACAGTGTGACAATTCCAAAGGAAAACCATGTTGGGTCTTGGGACTTGGTCTGCACTAGGCTTTGTTGCTAATCTGATCCCGTGATTACTTAAGTAGTTAATAACTTTCCAGCACTGGCTGAATTTTATTCCAGTGCTACACTTTTTCTCACAATCGTTCGAATTTGATTCCTCTTCCGAAGTTAGTCGTCCGCCCTTCTCCTGAAACTTTTTTTTACAGACTCGTTCCAGTAATGATCCGCGTTTTACCTCTGTTAGCAACAAATAATTCGCATCACCACAATCATTCACTTAACATGGAATTCCTTGGGTGCTACCTCTGTAATCCGGCAAATACAAAACTTTACTTCAGTCGAAGTGCCGATACCTCAAAGCGCGACTATTTCGACAGTAGGAGTCCCCGTAGCCACCGCAAGCGGACAGCATCGATAATCATATCTGCCTGCACAAAGTGAACAGCCTATTTAACTGCCGACGGCTGTCAATCGTTGGCCAGGCCCTGCCCACTAGCGGAGATGGACAAGATAGCAGCTCAGGACATGCACTGCCATAGATCGAGTCCCGCCAACAACCGACTCTGCACTCCCGTCAGTCAGCTCTTCTGAAGTCGTTATCAAGCGATGAGCTGGGGTTGGAGACATGCCAGTCCACAAAAAACATAACACGTTACCCAGATGTGAACCATTTAACATGTAGCGAAAACTGTTATTATGAATATTTGCTTAACACAAGTGATTTGACAAGTTCAGATAGATGCAGTTATTTATAACTATCTAAAAAATCAGCAGTAAGTGTGGTGTCACAGCCAGACACCACACTTGCTAGGTGGTAGCCTTTAAATCGGCCGCGGTCCGTTAGTATACGTCGGACCCGTGTGTCGCCACTATCAGTGATTGCAGACCGAGCGCCGCCACACGTCAGGTCTAGAGAGTCTTCCTAGCACTCGCCCCAGTTGTACAGCCGACTTTGCTAGCGATGGCTCACTCACAAATTACGCTCTCATTTGCCGAGACGATAGTAGCATAGCCTTCAGCTACGTCATTTGCTACGACCTAGCAAGGCGCCATTACCAGTTACTATTGATGCTGTAAAACATGAACCGTCAAGAGCGATGTTCACCTATTATGGATTAAAGTTAAGTATTCTACCAGTTACCTCCTTTTTTCTGAAGTCTAAAATCCGTGTCCTGTTCCAGACCTCACGCCAGCCTGCGTGAGCTTAAACGCGTGCCTTTCGGCTTCCTGTCATAGTGGGTTGGCTGTCTTGCCAATCCACAACAGTAAGCATTCAGTATTTTAAATGGGATGTAAACTGGTTTAAGTTTGAAATCGTGACTGCGTTGAGCCTCACCTTGCTCAGCTGGATCTATCTTGAAATAACACATCATGCTTGAATAAAAATTTCTTTAACACATCACTTAACATCTATAAACAGACGAGCAAGCAATGGGTAGCAATAAATACAATGTAATGTGTAGGCTTTACGTAAACCATGTATATGGTGTCCATGTCCGAAGGAACAGGCACCATTTTCATCCTGCGGATACTGTGAATCAAGACATAAAGAAATTAAAGATATTAGCTGTCAGTGGGCACTAATTTACGGTATATCAATGGGACATGTCCAAAATTTGTGCTGGACCAGGATTAGAACACGCGTCTCCTGGTCACTAAGCAGATGTGCTGACCACTATACCGTCCAGACACAGTGGGCAGCATTACCGCATGGACTATCCTGGCACCGCTCCCGTCAAACCCAAAATCTTAAATCAGACCACACAAACTACTGATGTGGTGCCCCTGCTCATTAGCCTCATTACTGGCGGAATCTCACCGATTTCCATAAGAGGTTGAGCTTGGTGTGCAGCTGCACTGACGGGGTCATTGGCAGATTGCAGATGCACACCAAGACTGAACTCTTACGGGAATCGGCGAGAATGAAGCTAATATGCAGGGCACCTCATCAGTAGTGTGTGATACAAATCGGTAATTTGAGTTTGACGGGAGAGATTCTTGAGTAGTTCGTGCGGCTGTGGTGTCCGGATGACGTAGTGACCAGCAGTTCGAATCCCGGTCCAGCACAAATTCTTGGTGAAAATCAATATCCACTTGCAGCTAATATCGTTAATTCCTTGCAAATCAGATGAAGACTGAACTCTTCTAAGTAGATACACTGATACGCCAAAACATAATGACCACTGCACATCGCGACGATGCATGCCGCCTTGTGGCACTGCGGGCACGCTACTACGTAAAAAAAGTATGTAATTATAGCAGATACAGTCGGGGGATCACATTAGGGAAGATGTGGGCTGAAAATTGAGAAATTCCTTGAGATAGGCGACTTTGATAAAGCGCAATTACACAGAGCCAGTGAACGGGTATCTCGAAAACGGCGTAGGTGATTGAGGTCTTCTGGTACTCACGTGAACGTCTACGGGAAGAATCAGAAGGGCACTGGAACTGCGACTGTGAGCTCACTGGTTGGACTTCAACGACTCTTTACAGAACGTGGGGCTCGTAGGCTTGTCTGCTCTGTAAAGTAGGATACATGATGATCTGTGGCATCTCTGCTGAAAGAGCAAAATGCTGGTGTACGCATAGGCGTTTCGAAGTACACCGTTCATCGTACACTGTTGAACATGGAACCGCGCAGCAGACCAACCCTAAGCTTTCACCTGTTGACCCAATGACATCGTCAGCCATGACTGCAGTGGGCACTAGACCATCGGGAATCAACCGTCGCTCAATGGAAACATATCGGCCCTTCGAGTGAATCACATTTATGCTACACTATGTCGAGGTCGTCTCCGCAAACGCCGTCATCGAGGTGAACGGCGGCTCGAATCGCGCAGCGCGCCTCGGACACAGACTGATGGGAGCAGTATTATGCTATGGGAGAAATTCTCTCGCGCTAGCATGGAACCTACGGTAGTTATCCAAGACACAATGACAGCTGCGAACCATTTGCATCCGTTCACGCTTGATGTCTCCGCCGACGCCGATGTCATCGTTCAGCAGTATAATTGCTCCTGTCTCGGAGTCAGAACCGTGCTACGGTGGTTTGAGGAGCATTATAGTGAACTCGCGTTGATGTCTTGGTGACCAAATTCGCCTGGAGTAAACCGTATAGAACCCACCTGGATCGCTACCTGGCGCCGTCAACGCGAAAGCATATCAGCGGCGCGTTATTTACTCGAATTACATAGCCTATGCGTAGACATCAAATGCCACGTACCTCCACAAATATACCAAGAAACTGTCGGAACCCTGATACGGAGAATCAGTGACGTATTTCGTTCCAAAGGCGGACAAAGAAGCTTTTAAGCTGGTGGTCGTGATTTTTGGCTCATCAGTGTAGCTGCTGTCTTCTTAAAGAGGCCCAAGATTAGGAACAAGTGGCCAAATCTAGAATTAGGTAGAATGCTAATCTCAGCCTAGATAAAATGTACCCATGTACGTAGCTTGCTTTTAGGTTGTAATAAATCAGGCTAGCTCAATAAACGAATAGGAATATCATTTAAACAACAACGCCGAAACAGGAATTAGGTCAACTGGACTTACACAAACATTACATACAACCAGAACAAATAATATTCGTAGATTACCAACAGGGCTCAAATCCGATGGCAGGAAGTAGACAGCCCACTTCAGATAACTGTGGCATAAACAAATTTAGCAACGTAAGTTAACCAAGTTAGATGTAAACTCTCTGTAATCTGGGATTAACGTAGATCTAAGACAATACACTACCCATCGCTTAAAGAATTCGAGAGTACAGAGGATAGCTCAGAGTAACCGTTCGTACAGTCAAGACACTATGCCACTTACCTAATAATCCAACAAGTGCGTACTACTAAGGGCTCACTAATCAAACTTTGCCCATTAAGTATTTAGACACAAGGCTGTCTTTCATAAAATCCAAGTGACGTGCTTCTCGGGCATGTAAGTTGGTAGAACAGAGAATCACACAGCCGCTCAAAGAAAATTCAACTTCGTCAGATGCTCATGGCATCCACGTGCCACGTAAATGAATGGGCTTGTCCTTTGATAGCCATACTCCAGTTAACCCAGGTAAACAATCCACTGCTGCCGAACACTTTCATGTATTATTGCGTAGTCTAGTATAGCGTGCACTAAATATGACACTGGTATGGAACGTTCGTTAATATTCGCAAAACACAAATGTAATCAGTTCTGGAGTATTAGATACAGGGATGGCGCCAGATGATTACGAAAGAGCGAAGGCCATATTTTAATACGAACATAGGGCTACGAGAACTCTACGACAAACAGCACTCGCACCCACGAAAATAGACACAACTCGCCGTCATAGGGCGAAGACAATTAAACTGTATCAACCCTGCCATGTTTCAAAACAAGAGCCAGAAAAGAGGAAATAATTTTTCATAGTCAGTTGTCGGTTTTCACGTAATGAAAGTACAAGTGTCTGCGAAGGAATATTTAGTTAAAGAAGCATGCGACACAAACTCAAATACTGTACTGCACTACTAAACAATTGAGTAAGCCTTATGAGACAGTAAACTCCACCACGGGGAGCACTGTAGGTAGAGGGACGAATGGAACATCAGCGGCACAACAGCGGAAAAAAATAGTAGACGTAGAACCTATGCCGGAGATGACAATCTCCCAGTGAGGTTTCACAGAAATTATTGTTGTATTGTGGCACTTATTTCCCGCTTTAACGACCTACTAAAGGTTTCAACCGACTGCCTTATACGACGAGGGTAGTCCCAAAAGTAAGGTCTCATATTTTTTTTATAAATACAGAAGTCTGTGTGGCAGTTGGTCACAATGTTATGAAGACTTCTTCACTCACTGTGTGTAAACATGGGCACGCCGCGCTGAGGCGCTCCGTCTTGGCTTGGCAACTGTTGAGAATGGAGCTCCAGTTGGATGTTATCGCCAAGTGCGGGTTGCGCTTAGTTATTCGATTTTTGAACGCAAAGGGCACTGCGCCGATAGAAATCCATCGCCGATTGACGTAAGTGTATGGTGAGTCGTGCAAGGATGTCAAAAATGTTCGTAAGTGGTGTAGAGACTTTGCAGCTGGTCGGACTGAAATTCGCGACGAACAAAGCAGTGGGTGACCGACAATTTCTGGGGAGACAGTGTTGAAGGTTGAGCAAAGCTTGCGTGAAAATCGGCGGATCACCCTAGATGATCTCTGCAGGTTGGTTCCTGAGGTTTCCCGAAGCAACGCTCACAGATTTTTAACGGAACCATTGAACTAACGGAAGGCGTGTGCAAGATGGGTGCTACGCATACTGACTGAAGACCACGTGCGCGAACGAATTGAAGCTTCTCGCGCATTTTTTTCACCGCCTTTCAGCCAAACACGACAACTTTCGGGACCAAATTGTCACGGGTGACGAAACCTGGGCATACCACTTTACACCTGAGAAAGAAGAAGTTCGTAACTTTCTGAACAGCATGGCGGCGAGCTGGTATGACATGGGCATACAAAACTGCCACAGCGTCTAAAAAAATGCATCGACAGATATGGTGATTATGTCGAAAAATAGTTACATGTTCAATTTGTAAATTGACGTAAACCATTGTAGAAATAAACACGTCTATGTAACTATAAAAAAAATAGGGGACCATACTTTTGGGATTACCCTCGTAGTAATTTCTACGATTGTCCGTAAATGGCCAAATTTTCAGGAAATAGATAATTAATAGGCCTCCACAGTTATGGACATGAATTTCAGACTTTTCTACAAGATGGTTCAACTGTCAGTTGTGACGAATAACTTAAAAAATTGTTCGATATTATCAGATCAATTCTACTCCTGGAAGTTCCATAGTCGGAAAACAAGAAACGCAGAGAGACATTATTCGTATCACCAAAGTAGACGTTGTCTTAGATTTTCAACCCATGTATTATAGATTGGGATATGATTATGTAAGGGAAGTAGTACGAACAGTGGGGTTCATCTTATGATTCAGTGCAGTCATTCGGAATAGTGTACTAGATAATTCATGATGGGACACAAGTAACACTCTTTCAACCATTATAATAATCAAGTGAGCTTTCAAAGAATGTTTTCCATCGTCGGCACACTGTATACCTGTGGCAACTGAGCGTTTTCCGGAAACAATAATTGCAACCGAATTGCTTATAAACGCTTACGAGGACGACGTGTTTATAATGTTAATTACAGATCAAAATGTATCGAACATGCTAAGCATTCTCCGAATACATTAACGTCCTATCAACCAAGATTAAACAGACAAAAGTCGATGACAATGGGTGATAAACATGATTCACAGCAGTGTCTAGGATAGCATAATGTCCAGGAGTGCTTAATTAGGATTGACAATTCATTCACATATCGATACAATGTTAATGACCAGCTAGACATGGGGATTAATACCACAACTCTACTATTGGCTGCGGCAATAACAGTTTATACCCGACGAGACAAACCAATTTCAGCTGTACTAGATGCTTGCATTTATTGCTAATACCCAATCAATTACTTGCTATGTAAACAGCTAATAGAATACACAAAATTTTAATTTTAGCATTGCTCACTTAATTAGAAGGCATGGATCATACACTGTTGCTTTTAAGCCCTGATAGATGTACTGATCAATCATGAAACCCACGCATTAGACATTAGCGAAAAGTAAGCAAACAATAAATAAATAATTAGCATTAAATTATAAGCAGCATGAAATAAACCCGTAGAATAATATGTGGCATACAGCGAATGATTTGAACGTTGACCATATGTTTGTTCTAATAAACACGTACAAATAATGTTGGCCACAAATCCATTGTTAAGTTTAACAAAATAATTATTAATGATAGCAACGAAAATGTATTTTCGTAGTGCAAGCAGAGCATTCACAGACAGGAGCAATTGCGGACTAAGTACTTGGAACTGGACAAAAATTAACGAAAAAACCAGCATCCTAAACTTCAAAAAAATCAACAGCAACTATATACCACTCAGGTCACATCAATTAAGGAAATTATACATTTAAACAAAGCCACTATAGTTCAGAACTTACATCAACAAATTTTGTGCCATTGGAAAATAGTCAGTCACTCAAAACTGAGCTGAGACTCTTAAATCCAACAGCTTCACAGTTTAGAAAACGTTCTAAGCTCTCAACTCGTGGGCACCGAAATGTTTCAAAGTCCGGAGTATTGCACTTAAGTCCAGGTGGCTCTGTGGCCACAAGGTTCCTTCAAAACACCTTACCAAACCAACTGAACACTGACAAATGACTCAGTCATGCTTGCTCATTTAAAACCTTCATCACCTGAACATTACGTTAGTCAGCATAATATTTTCATGACTACCATTCGTTAATTTATTTATTTATTTATTTAAAATGTATATTTGTTATGATGTGTCTAATTATTAGACATATCATAACAAATACACATTTTATACTTTGTTGATTAATTTTTGATCTCATCTTTGATTTTTTATTCTGAATTTATGACTAACAATTAGCTTCATTTATTTTGTTTTTCATACATGGAAACAGTTAAAACTAGTTAACATAATGTCTCTGCACACATTAGCACTGCATTCCAAAGGAAGTCAAACGATAATATTGCACAAATGTAGGGATTATTGGGATCATTCTCATGGACTCTCATACTGGTATTAGTCAATGGTGTCCATGTGGTAAGAACTTATTTTAATGATATTTTTGTTATTCTGTTAAAAGTTTGTAACTATTTACTTATTTCTTTAACAATAATATAGTCTGGTTCACTCCTTTAGTCGATATCAACAACTTCTTATCTACATATTGTATGAATAAATCGCGTGTGTCCAACGTCAGTTATGGATTTTAAGAAAACTTTTTATGTATTAATAATTTTAAAAGTACTAGACCAGGGTTAATGAAACCAGCTCGGAGTAATACAAGCCTAATGCATGGAATGTTTGATGCTTTCACAAATCAGTTAATAAGCTACTCTTATAATTTTTGTAGATGGCTACTGTACACAAGACTACCCACCACTTTGAGGTGAGCCAATAGTGTATACAAAAGGTTGTATGTACCTTTTACTGATTCGCCTAAATAGGATAAGCTGCACAGGAAGTGCATCGATCCATCATAGATTTGTATTACCAGTTATTTATTTGGTCTAATCACTGATATATGTAACAGTGAAATTTAAAGGGAGCCAATTTCTATACAACACAAAGTGAGGTTAACATAGTCATGAGGTACCAAAAAGTGCATAAGACTGTATGGATTAACTGCAACAAGATCTGCTTTCATGGCAGTTGGCAAAATTAAAGTTACCGTTATAAAAATGTGCTGGAAATAACAATCAAATGAAACCAAACAAGTTATCTGATGAAGTAAGCAAGTAACAATCAGCACAGAATACTGGTCGCACTGCCACAATCAGGACACTTACATTCCTCTAAACAGCTATCATGCATCAATCAGCACCTGACTCCAGCCATAGCAGAATCCCCAGAATCTATGTTCACATCCCCCCTGCTCTCTGCTTTTAAAATACCCTAACTAGAAGGGACAACTTGATGCTGCTGCCAATGCGACAAGTAAGAACCGTTGCTAAATTCATGAAGAAGCACAGTAAGGCACACATAAACTTTCTCCTTTTGTGTACAAGATGTACATTCTGAAACACGCTTTTGGTACTAGACCGAACACGTGTATTCATGATTGTTCAACCTCACATGCTAGGAACACTGTCCACAGTGATGCAACATTACAGGCTGCTCCATATATTCTAAAGTGTACACAACAAACTCCAGTCGAATGATACCGCAGCGTCTGGCTCTTTGAAACAAACGCAAGATAGGAAAAATTTGGTACTCAACTATTCTCTATGATGTTGTGAGCGTCTGTGGCGTGAGGACAGGGAGGTGCAGGCACCTACACGGCACTCAACAGCCGCAGCAGAGTGGAAACATCCTGACTTCAGGAATACTGAACATATGCCCAAACGAGGACATTTCAGCCTAATGAGATTCAAAGACTGCCTGGGGTGTAGAGATGATTCCAACATCTCAACACCCAGTATGGTGTATACAAGCGTGTCTTTCTGGACACACTATTCCAGTGACCTCAATGAAATACCCTCGAAATAGCTACAGAAAATTCAGGGTAGCACGAAAGTCACTGGAGAGTTGGTGAAAAGAAGACACAAATAACTGCAAGACATAGTACAGAACGAAGTTTTACCATGTTAAGTTGTTGTTAGCAGAAGGTGGTAATTACGCCTTGTGAAGTTGGTATGCAATGCAATGACAAACAAAACAAACACAATAATGAAATTAGTGAATTGCTGCAAGCGCGATCTGTGAGATGTATTTCCAGCTGTAGTTTTCTGAATGGTCACGATGTTAACGAGAGAAGAAAGAATTTCACATTGAAAACATTTTATAAAACTTTTTACTTATATGGATATGGTGTCCGTTCTTTCAGACACGTCCGAAAGAACAGAAACCATTGATAACCTGCAGCTGTCTAGAATGAAATTAGAATTACATATTAATACCTTCAACTACGATGGGCGTTTATATATGACAACAGGGACAAGTGAAAATATGTGCTCCGATTGGTATTCGAACCTGGGATCACCTACTTACATGGCAGACACTCAATCCATGTGAGCCACAGAGGAAACAGAGGATAGTGCAACTATAGGGATTATCTTGGGCACGCCTCCCCTGAGACCCACATTCTCACCTTGTATGTCGACACACTGCATTGGTTGTATCTCTACCCAACACTCTCATTACTCGTGGAAGACATTCTCACCAAATCCGATAAGAGTTGGGGTAATATGAGTGCATCCACACAGAAGAGGAAGGTCATGGCCGGTATTGCCAGAACTATAAACTTATACGGATATGGTGTCTGCTCTTTCAGACATTAAGAATTATATATTAATACCTTATTAAGATGATGACAAACTGCACAACACGATTATACATTAATGCAGGTTGCATTGGAAAAGTATGAAGAAGAGACTAAAAGTAAAAGCATGACAGGTACTGTTGGAAAAAAAGGATAGTGATGCAAAAAGAATAAATGTAAGTGAAAGAATGTTAGAGTACATAATCATTACACAGATCAAGTTTTAGGATTGAAACCAGTTGGAATATTTAAATATGTCATTAAATTACCAATTGACTTCAGTGGAGATAAATTAATTATTCATGGATAGGAAAATGAAGGAAGAAATGGGTTAATGAATCTTTTATCTGAAAAACAGAATACTGAATATGATATGGGTGAAGAATTTTATTGTGTTGATGAATCGAATTATGCAGATATATTGTATCAAACGGGAGAATTATATTCTGAGAGTAACCCAAATAAAATAAACTCAACTAGAGGTTATAAATATAAAAGATGATATAAAAATGATTATTTCATAGAATCAACTCTTGAATCATCCAATTATTCAGATATAAGTTACCCTGGGAAAATAGCTAAGGGTTTAGTAAAGACATTTTCGGACAAACCTCTGGAATATATGTGGATGAAAGATGTTAGAGAATTAATCGATAGATTTACAGTTATTCATGGAAAGAATTAGCTCAAAATAAAATTACCATAATGAAAATGTTGGAATAACACAGACATTAACAAACAAATTGAATGATAAATTTTTTACTAATAATCCCAAAGGAATTCCATATTTGATTAGATTTTTGGATAATCTACCTAATACGTTTTGGAATGTTGAAAAACAAAGAACAGACTTAGTAAACACTTTGATTAACAAATTAGCTATTGAGGGGCATCTTCCAGGCTATCGATTTTGCAGCCCAAGGATCGAATTAAAATTAGTATTAGGTATAGGAGATCTAGGAATGAACCCATTAAATTAAATTAAATACTGAACAATTTCATAGTACTGAACCATTTTTAAGTAAGGTTCAAAAAAGAAGGTAGAGAAAGCCACAAAGTGCTGAAAAATTGCTGGGTATTTGCTTGTTACATGAGGTATTTGTATTGTGAAAAAGATTATTGAATATTTAACAAAAAAGGAAGAAGGTAAAGGACTAAAACAACCTTAAGGCGCATTATCATATCTACAAATTCTATTAATTCACTCTGTGGCAAATGCAAATGCGGAAATAACAAGAAAAAGTCGATGTGGATTTGGAAGAACAGAAAAGACATAATCAAGCAATAGAGAAGAAAGGCACTGGATATAGAAAGAATTTCGAAAATTAACCGAAATATGTTATAACAATTCTCTAATTTTGTCATAGTAGTGTTAATTACATAATAAGGGAATTAAATATTTTTGCGGTGTTTTTATGATTGATAAATTACCTAATGAGCAAACAAATGTAGAAAACAGAATAGTTAATTTAGATACATCTGATCATCCTGGTACTCACTGGATTTGTTGTTACAAGATTAATTACAAATATCTGTGTTTGATTTGTTTGGAGGATATATACTAAAGAAACTGGTTAAATATCTCGGTTCAAGTGAGCTCTACTATAATGGATAACGAATATGGAATTTTGATGAAGTGATATGTGGACATTTATGTCTATTTGTTTTAAAACTATTATACATGATTTACAAATTTAATGATATTTTACAGAAATAAATTGACATTTTCGGAAATAAAGCACATTCTAAATGTCACACAATTAATGGTCAGATAAATTTAGAATACATAAAAACTGATTTAGAAGCAAAAAAATGATCAAAAGATGGAAATATTAACTAAACAAATCCATAAGGTATTACATGTGATTTTTAAAGCAACAAATGGATATAATTATTTGAAAGGTAGAATAATAGTAGATATAAAAGATCCAGTAGATTTTTATGATGCTGTTGCTAAACACCACTTAGGAAGAGAGTGATTTAATCTTGTTACACCACTTGAAGATTCAAGTATTCTTACTCAACTCTGTAATTATGTCACGACTAAGCAACTTTCTGAAAAAATTCATCAACTTACGAAAATTATCTAACTCATTACATATTATTTCTCAAAGGCAGTTTTAACACCATACCTAAGTCAGTTAAGCACCTACAGAAAACAATGCGGTTATGAATAAAAACTGTAATTTCATGTCATTTCAGATGATGAACTACTGAAACAAACATTTTATACAATGTAAAAATCAAGAGAATTATTTTATTTTTGCCAATATAGATGGGGATTAGTCAATGAATGATTTTAAAATAGAGTTAAAAAGATAATAATGCTGAACTACAAATTGCATATCCAACCCAGTTCAATAATCTTTAGTTGAAATGAAGATGAAATATAAAATATTTGCCATTCAGTTAAAATTGCATCTGTCTCAGGTGAATTAATAATGTTCGGTGAACGTATTTTAGAATCAAATGATGATGACTGAATAGTACTATATTTTAACTGTTACGAAGTTCTTATTTTATATAAATAGAAAACCATATCTAGTCTACACAATGAAAAAACTCACTGAAACAAGTAATCCTCCCACAGTGACAACAAGAAATGGAAGACAAAGAATCAAAGCTCTGTGTGCAATATGTACAACTAAAAAGAGTACGTTCGTTAAAATAATTTGTAGGTGAAGGAATAAATACACAAGAAGAAATTATTAAGTAATGAAATAAGCCAATGAGAAAATATGTGAAAAGAAGAAATATGATTTCTCTTTGTATAGACAATTGAAAACAAACATGTCTAGTCGAAATGGATTTAGCTAATTTGAATGGAATTTAAGAAATAAATAAAGGATATAAATATTTATTAAGTGTTACAGGTGTTTTTTCAATATTTGCTTAGGCTGTTTCAGTTAAAGATAAAAGAGCTAAGTAGGTAGCTGATTCTTTTGAAGAAAGTGTTGCTTGTCACTAGAAAAACAAGAAATTTACAAGTAGATAATGGTAAAGAGTTTTATAGTAAATTAAGTAACTTTATGGTACAGATTTTCAACTGATGAAAAATATAATATATATCATTACTCGACTTTTAAAGAATGAAAGCATCTATTGTTGAAAAACTGAACAAAACATGTAAATAAAAGATGTGGAAAAAGTTTTCTCTTCAAGTTATTTGTAAACTGGTTGTCTTTGTTTATAAATTAATGGATGAACATAATAACATCAACATATTCAAATATTAAAATGAAATCAACAAAAGTTAATGAAAAGAATTACAAACCAACTGTTGTTGTAAGTGAAGATAAAAATTAATTTAAAAATGGAGATAAAGGTAGAAATGGTAAACTTAAAGGACTTTCTCAAAAAGGATATAGCCAGTTGGTCAAGAGAAATTTTGAAATATAATCCGTTATTCCTGCTAAACCAGTCACAGTGCAACTGAAAGCTTTAAATTGAGAAAAAGCGATACAAAATTTTTTTGAGTATGAATTACAGAAAACAAGGTCTCCTGACGTATATCTTGTTTAAAAAGCTTAACAAATAAAGATAATAATGGATATATCAAATGGTTAGTATTTGATAATAGATGTAACAATTGGGTAAATAAAAATAATATTGTCTTATAAATATTTTTCTATACAAAGAATGAAAAACTTGCAATTTCGTTCTTTCTAGCGTTACATTATCCAAATGACAATTAATGTATAGTCTCTATATTCGTAAATCAAAAATTGATGAAAATGGTTTAACACAGTCTTAATGGTAAAGAAATTTGCAATGTTTATGAATACTTTAAAAACAGATTACCAGTACTGAAAATTATATTACTTCTGTGTGATGAAGCAGTGCCTTAAGCAGCCTTTAGACTGCACCTAGATTTACTATATCATTAATAGACTGTGTTTGTGTATAGTCATCTACAATATTAAAATAGTTCAGATGACAGATAATCCTCAAATATTCTGTCATTCTTTAGGATAAATTTATTGACTGAGAATGGTACTCAAGTCTTAACAATTCTTCGAATTGAGGTCTACCTACAAGTCCAAATTACTGTCTTTTTAAATTGCTTCTTTGTATTCTAATGATATAATAAACATATTCAGAATCATCATCAAATAATTGTAGAAAAACAAATATATATCTCAAGTCAGTAATAGTCGTTAGTGCAACAACATGTGGTTGTATTGTATGTATGAATGAAAATAACCTGTGTTGTCCCATTGAGCGCAAAGGCTACCTGCAAGTAGGGGTACCTGCTTTTAAACACTCACACAGTCAGCTAGTCCATTTAAGAGGGTACAGCACTTAATGCACACTACTCGTTGAATTACACTTGATCATTTAGTTCTAGCTAGAGTTCTTTCCACTCCTTTCTGTTTGTGTCTATGCTGGTCCACACTCCTCCTGGTTGTTTTTTGAATTATTCCAACCATTAGCATCATGAGCTTCCTGGGAGTCACTCGCCGTTGTAGTGGTCCCATGTGGTAGCTTGTGCCATCTATCTTTCGTCTTGCAGCCTCACCATGTGGCCAGCCCATTTCCATTTGCTCTTTGAAGCCTGTTGTAGTATGTGTATTTTGCTGATATCTTGTCTATCGAGATGTTCGATATTCTGTTTTTCAGAGAGATGCCAAGGAATTCTACTAAGCAATATACACAAGTTCTCTACCAAACAAAACCACAGACCGCACCACTGTCGATCCAGACTCAAACACCACTGAAACCATACCTGCTACAATACACAATGAGGCTAGAACAATCAAAACTGAACTGAAAAAATGTAAAATCGCTTATGACATGGACAATTACAGATGCATAAGCCTGATGTCTAACCTACATGAACTGTTCATGAAAATACTGACAAGGTGCGTAACAACAACACTAGACTAGAACCAACCCTCAGAACAAGCAGGATTTCACAAACAATTTAGCACAGTGGACCATATTCAAAGCATTATTCAGATAATAGAAAAATCAGAAGATCGCCACATCAAAATGTACCTTGCATTTGTTGATTACAGCAAAGCATTCAATACCATCAAACACCCAGACATACTTCATGCATGAAGATATCAAGGAGTAGAAGCAAATACATCCAATTACTAAGAAAAATTCAAAACCACAGCCCCACTAGACTGGTTGTATTACTCTTATTATTTCATCTTTCCCATTAATTTGTTTTCTTAAGTTTTGAATGTCTTCTTTCCTTTTTCCTCTGAATACACATAGTCATTAATTCATCAATTTTTATGTTAAATTTGGTGTGGTAAATTTTCAGTTTTTTATAGTAGTTTATATTCACCATATTCCCTAATCCATCACAAACCCAATTTTTTTCAGAAAGAGGCAAGATTGATTTCAAGACTAATATAAACAGACATGATTCATTAATAAAATTTGGGTCTGGCTATAACTACTGGTTACACTATAATTCTTTATAATTTTTAAAATCTTTCCCTTTAACATTATCATCTAAAGCTTTTCTGAAGTTAGGATATTCCAATATATCACACACCTTTAGCCTTAAGCCATGGAATATTCTTGCCATAAAAAATTAGGAAAACTTATTTATTGTTAAATAAAATTATGTTTCTACACTGAATAAAAACAAAAATTTTTTTCATAGGAGTTTCTGAACTAGGGACAATTGCATTACATGAATTACCTGCCATTTATTTAAAAGAATTATTAATACATTCTTTATTTTTCAATAAGAATTCGATCACTGACTTTTCTATGTGAATTTCATTATGATTAATGTTTAAAATTGTCCCATTGATAGCTGGATTCCTCAGTAAACTAATAAATTTTTCAGAGCTGTTGCTCTGAACCTCTGATTTTAATACTCTTCAATTGTACACCTGTAATTCCATATAAACTCAATTTCGTGCCTCTAGATTTATAATATTATTAACAAATTTTTCTTCACTGTAATCATTTAAAATATTAAAATAATAATGCCAACAAATAGCTTTTAAAATATCTTTCATTCATTGACATGAATTTACTGAATTAGAGTTGTAAGTAAGTCTTAACATTTCTTCGCAATTTGATGTTTATCTTGGATTCTATGTAGCTGTTTTCTTTTACTTTTTCTCTGAGTGCTAATAACATAGTTACTCTACTCATGGACGTCATCAAATAATATGAAAAGAAGAAAAGTTGTTCTTAAATTTTCATTTACTGTTTGAGGATAAAATGAGACAATAATGTATAAATTCTTTGTTTATTTCCTTTATTATTTCTGCAACAATATCAAACATTTCTCTTAAATTCAGTATTTGTTCCTCCTCTATTTTAATGATTTTTTTTTTCATTTTTTGTACTTATTTTTTCTAGTTGTTCTACACAATAATTTTTATGATCTATTTGATCTTTATTAGAAGATATCATTCCTGTTGTTGTTGTTGTGGTCTGATGCAGACTGGTTTGATGCAGCTCTCCATGCTACTCTATCCTGTGCAAGCTTCTTCATGTCCCAGTACCTGCCGCAACCTACATCCTTTTGAATATGCTTACTGTATTCATCTCTTGGTCTCCCTCTACGATTTTTACCCTACACGCTGCTCTCCAATGCTATATTGGCGATCCTTTGATGCCTCATAACATGTCCTACCAACCGATCCCTTCTTCTAGTCAAGTTGTGCCACAAACTTCTCTTCTCCCCAATCCTATTCAGTACTTCCTCATTAGTTATGTGATCTACCCATCTAATCTTCAGCATTCTTTTGTAGCATCACATTTCGAAAGCTTCTATTCTGTTCTTGTTGGTTGGTTGGTGTGGGGAAGGAGACCAGACATCGTGGTCATCAGTCTCATCGGATTAGGGAAGGATGGGGAAGGAAGTCGGCCGTGCCCTTTCAGAGGAACCATCCCGGCATTTGCCTGAAGTGATTTAGGAAAATCATGGAAAACCTAAATCAGGATGGCCAGACGCGGGATTGAACCGTCGTCCTTCCGAATGCGAGTCCAGTGTTCTTTTCTTGTCCTATTATTTATCGTCCATGTTTCACTTGCATACATGGCTACACTCCATACAAATACTTTCGGAAATCACTTCCTGACACTTAAATGTATACTCGATATTAACAAATTTCTCTTCTTCAGAAACGCTTTCCTTGCCATTGTCAGTCTACATTTTATATCCTCTCTACTTCGACCATCATCAGTTATCTTGCTCCCCAAATAGCAAAACTCCTTTACTACTTTAAGTGTCTCATTTCCTAATCTAATTCCCTCAGCATCACTCGACTTAATTCGACTACATTCCATTAACCTCCTTTTGCTTTTGTTGATGTTCATCTTATATCCTCCTTTCAAGACATTATCCGTTCCATTCAACAGGTCTTCCAAGTCCTTTCCTGTCTCTGACAGAATTATATGATCACTAGTCTAATTTTATATTCTCCATGTTTTCCAACTGATGGTAAAACTTTTTCATAAACTCACAAATCTTCTGAAAAAGACATTTGTATCTCATAAGTAAAGTAAATAGATATGTTTCATTGATAGACTATATTGAATTATGTGTATATTTAGGTAGCAGTGTGGTAGGTCTTCCAAGATTTTCAAGTGACTTACAATACTTTTGTTTCACAAGGTCTTGAACTGCTTTCCTATGTCGAAATTATTCATAAGGATCAGCAACTTGATTGGAATAAACCATGGATGATTCTCTTCATCAATAATCACAAGCACTTGCTTATTATTATAAGTAAGCTAGTTGATGATTACATCTATAACCCATACCATTAAAAAATATTAAATTTTGTTTTATTTATACATCTTTACTAATTTTAAAATATTTTTATGTTTTCTGTTGGTAACATTATAAATATTTATCTTTCCATCATCAATATTTACACTTTAACTGCATTTCTATGAATTTCTGTTTTCTAATTTTTCTGAAGTAATTAGATTATTATGACCAGTTTCATCACATTCAACTGCAATTCTATAATCTATAAAATATATAACAATCCCATTCTTTTTAACAGAGAACTGTGTTAAAAATTTCTAATTCTTGTAACAGTTTATGGCAATTCCAATAAATTCTGTTTCATTCAATTGTGGTACTAAATTTATTTCCAGTTCAAAAATTAACAAGTTTTAATATTTCCCTTTCTGTCATAAATATTCTATGTCTCTGTAAAAACTTAGTTAATTCAGTTTTACTATACAATATTGTAAGAGAATCTACATGTTTAACAATATTTGTGGTATTTTTCAATTCACTATAATACTTCCAAAATGGAAGAGAGATAATTAGAAAATTTAAGTTTGATAAACAAAGTATTTTATCAATTATGGTTGATCTTCAAGTATGTGGATGAGGATGGACATTAGATTGAGTCATAGGTTTACAGCTGGTGATTAACACACATGTTCCACTGAAACGTACCTCCTTACAGTCAATTACAAGATAAAATGTAAAATATAATGCATGTATTTAGGTACAAAATAGTGATCAAATGTTTTCTGTGAGTTATTAAATCTGCTTTATATACTATCAATAAAATTTCAGAAAGAGTCATAAAATATAAAAATATTGGAATTGATCTTTATCAGAAACTCGAAAATCTAGAATTTTCTGTAGTGGCTTAAGGTAAAATTAATATATCTATCAGTCTTTATTCGTTTGATGAAAAACAAGTGTATCCACTAAAAATTTTGAAAAGATAGAAACAGAAACATGTTAATCTCCTCTATTTCAAGGATTAAAACAATTCATATTTTTGTTGTATAAAAAGTTTTGATGCTTGTTTCGATTCAAATTACTAAACATGAAGAAGTAAAATTTATTTGTGAAATGTCCTTAATCCATTTGACTAGAAAAGAAATTAGATAATAACACATCAAGCAGTTTAGTTAACTGATTATCAAAAGTAGAAATGCCAGAGACTGTTCCTATGTAAATTTTAAAAATTACCAAGATAAGCAGAATGTTCAATATGTTGTTTATGCTGATTTGGTATGTTAGTTATTGAAGATGAACAACTGTCAACCAAATCCAGATAATTAATAAATTATTAAATATCAAAGCATGAGACAAATGGATTCCCATATTACATTAAATAGGTTAATGGACACCTTAAAAATCCTGTTGTTTATAAAAGACCAAATTGTCATGAAATTTATTGAATGTATTAAAACAGAGGTTGAAGAAATTTGAAGAATTTATTCTGTAGTTGAAGAAATGAAACCAGGACTCCTGAAGAACAATCAAAGCATAATAAAACAAAAGTGTGAACACTGAGTCAATGTCACTACTCACAGTTTGACCATCATGATCATTTAACTGAAAAATATTTAAATCCATTATGTAATAACTGTAACATCTACTTAAAACATCCCAGTGGTGTACCAATTTATATATAAAATTTATCGGGATATGATTCACATTTGTTTGTTAAGGAACTTAATTCTTATAGGAAAGAAATAGATTTAATACCATACAACAAAGACACATACAAGAAGACAGAAGGTTTGAAAATGAGATTTATTAACACTTTTAAATTTATGGCTTCTTCACTTGATAAACTTTCATTAAATCTGAAGAGATTAGATGAGAAACATTATTAAATATTTCCCAGAAGATTATTTTTGCTTTAGTGATCAGAAGAGGTGCATATCTGTATGATTAAGGAAAAAATTTAAGAGACACAATTAGCGGCAAAAGAAAAATCCTATAACAAATTGAATCACTGTGAAATAAGTGATGAAGGTTACAAACATGCAAAAATGGTTTGGGAAAATTTAATATTAAAAATCTAGGTGAATAACACTTTCTTTAGCTTAAGTCTTAAGTATTGTTATCATGTGATGTATTTTATGATTTTAGAAGAACTTGTATAAAAACATATGATATTTATCCATCTTGGGACTTAACTGCACAAGGATCATCTTGGGATGCAATGTTGAAAATAATTAAGCAACAACAGGATGTATTACATGATTATGATGTGATTTTAATGGGTGAAAATGGAATATGAGGAAGAATATCACATTGTTGTGAAAGACATGTAAAAGCAAACAACAAATATGTCAATGATTTTGATAGCAAAAGATAACAAATTCTCTATCATATTTAGAGGCCCATGTAATATATAGTTAAGCTATGAGTCAATATTAACCATATGGTGGATTTGAATGGGCAGAACCTGAAAATTTTGATTGTACAAAATGAGTAATATACACTCCTGGAAATGGAAAACAGAACACATTGACACCGGTGTGTCAGACCCACCATACTTGCTCCAGACACTGCGAGAGGGCTGTACAAGCAATGATCACACGCACGGCACAGCGGACACACCAGGAATCGCGGTGTTGGCCGTCGAATGGCGCTAGCTGCGCAGCATTTGTGCACCGCCGCCGTCAGTGTCAGCCAGTTTGCCGTGGCATATGGAGCTCCATCGCAGTCTTTAACACTGGTAGCATGCTGCGACAGTGTGGACATGAACCGTATGTGCAGTTGACGGACTTTGAGCGAGGGCGTATAGTGGGCATGCGGAAGGCCGAGTGGACGTACCGCCGAATTGCTCAACACGTGGAGCGTGAGGTCTCCACAGTACATCGATGTTGTCGCCAGTGGTCGGCGGAAGGTGCACGTGCCCGTCGACCTGGGACCGGACCGCAGCGACACACGGATGCACGCCAAGACCGTAGGATCCTACGCAGTGCCGTAGGGGACCGCACCACCACTTCCCAGCAAATTAGCGACACTGTTGCTCCTGGGGTATCGGCGAGGACCATTTGCAACCGTCTCCATGAAGCTGGGCTACGGTCCCGCACACCGTTAGGCCGTCTTCCGCTCACGCCCCAACATCGTGCAGCCCGCCTCCAGTGGTGTCGCGACAGGCGTGAATGGAGGGACGAATGGAGACGTGTCGTCTTCAGCGATGAGAGTCGCTTCTGCCTTGGTGCCAATGATGGTCGTATGCGTGTTTGGCGCCGTGCAGGTGAGCGCCACAATCAGGACTGCATACGACCGAGGCACACAGGGCCAACACCCAGCATCATGGTGTGGGGAGCGATCTCCTACACTGGCCGTACACCACTGGTGATCGTCGAGGGGACACTGAATAGTGCACAGTACATCCAAACCGTCTTCGAACCCATCGTTCTACCATTCCTAGACCGACAACGGAACTTGCTGTTCCAACAGGACAATGCACGTCCGCATGTATCCCGTGCCACCCAACGTGCTCTAGAAGGTGTAAGTCAACTACCCTGGCCAGCAAGATCTCCGGATCTGTCCCCCATTGAGCATGTTTGGGACTGGATGAAGCGTCGTCTCACGCGGTCTGCACGTCCAGCACGAACGCTGGTCCAACTGAGGCGCCAGGTGGAAATGGCATGGCAAGCCGTTCCACAGGACTACATCCAGCATCTCTACGATCGTCTCCATGGGAGAATAGCAGCCTGCATTGCTGCGAAAGGTGGATATACACTGTACTAGTGCCAACATTGTGCATGCTCTGTTGCCTGTGTCTATGTGCCTGTGGTTCTGTCAGTGTGATCATGTGATGTATCTGACCCCAGGAATGTGTCAATAAAGTTTCCCCTTCCTGGGACAATGAATTCACGGTGTTCTTATTTCAATTTCCAGGAGTGTATCTGAGTTAGATATATATTTTTAATTAGATTTAGAATATCGAAAAGAACTGATAGTTTAACATTAAAATTTACCACTCACTCCTTAAAATAAAATTGTAGCTGGAATTAAAGAAAGCAAATTAATAACTATATTGACATCAAAAATATTTATTTAATTCGTTATAGAATTCTTAAACAGTATCTGTCTCTAGGAATGAAATTAACGAAAAAATATACGGTTTTAAAACTTAATCAGTCAGACTGGTTCAGGAAATATATAGACTCAGATACAGAAATGAGAACTACAGCCTAAAATATTTTTTAAAACGATTTCTATAAATTGATTAATAATTCAGTATTTGCAACAACAATGGAAAAATATCAGAAATAGAGTTCATATAAAATTAGCATCAGATGCAAAAAAATGTGGTGTATACATAACAAAGACAAACCGTAAAGGAAGAACTATATTTACTGAAAATCTCGCTACTATTCTTGTGAATCGACTACTGGCCATTAAAATTGCTACACCACGAAGATGACGTGCTACAGACGCGAAATTTAACCGACAGGAAGAAGATTCTGTGATACGCAAATGACTACCTTTTTAGAGCATACGCAAGCTAAAACGTGCTGACATAAGGGAAAGTATCCAACGGATTTCTCATACACAAACAGCAGTTGACAGCGTTGCCTGGTAAAACGTTGTTGTGATGCCTCATGTAAGGAGGAGAAATGTACACCATCACGTTTCCGACTTTGATAAAGGTCGGACTGTAGCCTGTCACGATTGTGGTCTATCGTATCGCGACATTGCTGCTTGCGTCGGTCGAGATCCAATGGCTGTTAGCAGAATATGGAATTGATGGGTTCAGGAGGGTAATACGGAACGCTGTGCTGGATCCCAAAGACCTCGTACCACTAGCTGTTGAGATGACAGGCATCTTATCTGCATTGCTGTAACGGATCGTGCAGCCACGTCTCGATCCCTGAGTCGACAGATAGGGATGTCTGCAAGACAACACCATCTGCACGAATAGTTCGACAACATTTGCAGCAGCATGGACTAGCAGCTCAGAGACCATGGCTGCAGTTACCCTTGACGCTGCAACAGAGACAGGATTGCCTGCGATGGTGTACTCAACGATGAACCTCGGTGCACGAATGGCAAAACGTCATTTTTTCGGATGAATCCATGTTCTGTTTACAGCATCATGATGGTTGCATCCATGTTTGGCAAGATCTCAGTGAAAGCACACTAGAAGAATGTATTTGTCATTGCTGTATTAGAGTATCACCAAACGTGATGGTGTGGGTGCCATCGGCTACACAACTCGGTCACCTCTTGTTCACATTGATGGCACTTTGAGCAGTGGACGTTACATTTCAGATGTGTTACGACCCGTAACTCTACCCTTCATTCGATCCCTGTGAAACCCTACATTTCTGCAGGATAATGCAAGACCGCATGTTTCTGGTCCTTTGTGGGCCTTTCTGGAAACAGAAAATGTTCGACTGCTGCTCTAGCCAGCACATTCTCCAGATCTCTCAGGAATTAAAAACGTCTGGTCAATGGTGCCCGAGCAACTGGCTCATCACAATACGGCAGTCACTACTCTTGATGAACTGTGGTATTGTGTTGAAACTGCATGGGCAGCTGTACCTGTACATGCCATGAATCAATGCCCAGGCACATCAAGGCCGTTATTACAGTCAGAGGTTGTTGTATTTACTACTGATTTCTCAGGAGCTATGCACCCAAATTGCGTGAAAATGTAATTACATATCATTTCTAGTATAATATATTTGTCCAATGAATATCTGTTTATCATTTGCAGTTCTTCTTGGAGTATCAATTTTAATGGTCAGTAGCGTAAATCAAAAATCACAGATAATAGATCCATTCTTGTTGGTATGTGTATACTTGATTTATCTAAAAAATGAATTTCACTATAGTTTAGTGAAACCAAAAGTGGAGAAAATATTGAGTTGTGCCAGCAACATGTGGACAGTTACATCTATAAGACACAAATAAAAGAGTTTTATCAAGATATGAAACCAATGACTGATAAATGTTATGGGAGTGATTATTCTGGAAATGGCGTTTATGGTATTCCACAAGTTACCAAGAAAGTTGTAGGAAAAATGATAGATGAGTGCAATGGACAAACAATGGAAAAAGTTTATAGTTTCCAAGTAAAAGTGTATGCTTTTAAAGCTCATGACAAAATAGATTAAAAACCTAAAGTAATTAAGAAATGTATTGTGAAAAACCGAATAAGCTTTAAAGATTATAAAGATTGTTTGTTTAACAATAGAGAACAGTACAGAAGAATTAATATGATTTGAAGTGAAAATCACGAAATATACACAGGTGAAATAAACAAGAAAGAATTGAGTCCTCATGATGACAAAAAATGTATGTTTTGGAAAATAATATAGCTACATTTCCATATAGACATCACAAACTATAGAAAAATTGTGTTACAAATTATAGAAAAAATGTATGATTTGGAAAATAATATAGCTAGATTTCCATATAGACATCATAAATTATAGAAAAGTTGTGTTACAAGTTATAGAAAAAAAGTATGCTTTGGAAAATAATATGGCTACATTTCCATATAGACATCACAAATTATAGAAAAATCTAATAAAGAATTTTTTCTAGATAAATGGATACTCTAATTAAGTAGCTCAGCAACATATGTGTCTCGAAAGAGATTAAAATACAAACAGATAAATATTTTACATAATGTTACTGGGAGTGAATATTTATATACTAGATGTGGAAAAAATTTATATGGAGCTTATTAATGAGTTTAACATTATTTTCTGAGAAAGATATTCTAAATTAATTACTGATTGCGGTTTTCAGTCAACTGAAAACGAGCAGATGAAAATAAAATAGAAAGGAATGAAGGAACTTAAAAACAGAAAAAACGAATTTCATTACACTGAATGTGGAAATTTGTAATTTTTTGTTAGTGAATTTCTTTTTTAATTTGTTTACTTTTTGCCTTTACCATAGTTCATTTTATTCATTTTCTTACATTCATCTTGTATAAGAAAACTATTAAATTTCTTTTCTTACATTCACCTTTTGTAAGGAAAAAAAATAATTATTTTTAAAATTGGTGCAGATGATACGAAAAAAATTCCTTTTTATTACATTTTCTAGGTAATTTAAATTAAATTGTGTGAGCTAGACCTGGAAAATAGATTATTGGAAAACCATTCATAGGTTCTAGGTAAGTTCTAGTGAGCTGGCTCATGAGGTATGATTGAGCTAGTGAGCTAGAACTGAGTTGGACCTACCATATGGGTCTACTGACCACAATACTGCGGTCTGAATACCAACATCAGAATGGATGTTACATGTTTGTAGAGCAGAGCCTTCCCTATGGAGACTTTCCAGTCCCCCACCATTTTGAACATATACTGTTAATCTTTCAGAACATTTTAGCCATGTAGAGAAACTTAGATGACTAGACCTTTAAGTGCTCATGGGGGCTTGATGTGTAGGGGTATTCCATGCATAAATCCCATACATTTATTATTAATTATTTAATGGTATTTTTTTACCCACAACAGCCTTGGTCACATCTGGATTTATTTAAGTTATTGGTTTCGATTCTGTTTTGTCATCAAAACCAAGTAACTAAAGTAACACACCAAGAATTCATCTACCACCCATAATCGTCACTTAAATTCAATGACAAGCACAAGATTAGAGTTTGATGTGTTACTTTCATAACAGGCCACGAGTACTGACAATTATCAATTAGACACGAACTGGCTAACTATAGAACCCCAACAGTGGCGATCACAACAATTCTGAATAAAAGATATTTAAAAATAGTTCTTGTGGGATTTGAATAATGTCAAATTCCATACTGCTACATAAAAAAATGTAGCATCCAGCAGGTAATAGTGTATAATTTGCAGTGTAAAGTTTTATAGTGCCATTCATAACAAAAGGCTCATAAAGGGAAGTGCTTCTCATTCACCATAATACTCCATATGTTTCAGAGCTCATACCCTGCAACTATTTCGTTTTCTTCTTTCTGAAATTTAGGGCTGTTAGTGCTAAATCAATTTACAAATTACGCTAAGCGAAAGAAGAATTTACTAGTTGGTCCATGAACTTGCAAGTAGGTAAGAAAAGTGAAGATATACCAAAAAAAAATTTTACGTGATGGCTATGATGTAACTTTGGTGCACTGTCCTCTAAAGCCTCAGGTTTCTTATACTACATAGCAGCGTCACGGCTTTCTGTACAACTCTTACACATCTTCTCAGGACATAGTTTGACATTCGAAGCTGTGAACGAGCATAGTACTATTCAATAGTTTTTACGACACTAAACCACAAAATTCTGCAACGTGTGAGTGTTCTACATTGGGAATAATTTTGAAATCTATGAAATGTTAACGAGGGTGGCCGTAAATTGTAAGTTGTAGCTCTTATGCTCTCAGCAATTTCCAATACAAATGTTGTACTGACAAGGGAAGGGAAAGGAAGGACGCGCTATACCTCTTACTTCAAATGGCGAAAAATGTTAATAATTTAACTAAGATCTTGACAGTTCAAACAACAGATCAACTCCTCACATGTAATTAAACAACCAAATCTGTTTCCCCTTGATACGCAATAGTACATATTACTCATTTCTCTTCGATATGCGTGAACAGAAAGTCAGATCTTTTTGAGAAGTGTCAGCGTGTGTCGCAGTTCGTGCTACAGATTCCATCAAATAGAACTATGTTCACTGAATTATCACTGTGAGGAATGCGTTTGATCAGCCACGAACCAAGTCTCCTCTCATGGACAAGATTTTTCAGAGTTTAAGATATTTTCGTGATTATTGGAAAATTGCAAGCAAGAACAGTAGGAAAGGAACTTATACCAAAGACTTAGTTCTGCGTAGGTCCCTTTCCTCAGAATATGTAACGCGTAATGGGACGCTTTTTAAACAATTTAACATTCTCTACTTACTTGCATTTATGATATTTACGTCTTTGGAAGGCCATTTCCATGCTATAAAACGTCCAAAATGTTGCAAAGCAGTGCCTTTTAGTAACAAATTTGCTAACATCAGTGAATGGGTGTGAGTGTGGCTGTGAATCTGTGTAATCTAAAGCAATTTCTTCACTGTTTCTATCAACTGCTTGGTTTTCCATAACGTTGCGGATGCAATTTTGTTGCTCTGTCTACGCTACATCACTAATTAGGCTCTGTTGTCAGCAATGGGGGTACTTGGTGAAACATGTTTACAGGGAAAAAAAGTACAATATTTTGCTGCCTGTGTTTCGCTTTATTAGAACTTTGTCTGGCATTACTGGCCAATATTGAACAGTGTTTGTTTATAAGGGACTGAACTTTCTTCATGCAGCTCTTATTGCTTGAAGAAAGGACATCCACATATTAAAGGTGCATGTGATGCAGAAAACCTATCGAGTTCGGGCCATGTGTGCGTTTGGTTGTTTCTTCCGTGTTGTTGTTGAGGGAATGTGATGTCGACCTCCGCCGGCAAAACGCAGAACATATACAATATTCTGTTTCATTCATAATTTTTTTTAACAAGAAACGACGGAAAAATCAGCTAACAGGTAAAAGTCTTCGTGTGAATGGAACCACTCTGCTGATGAACGTTGGAGAGGGAAGACGTATTTCGGTGCGTTATGTGACCCGTGCTGCGAGCTGTGGAGTAGTAACGACTCCATTTATTTATAACATATGTTGCAAAAGGGCCACAGTCTTACTATCGTTATATAACAGGAAGCACATAGTGCATTTCTGCATGATACGAACGCACAGCCATAAAAGTACAGTCTTATCATCTCTAGGCAAGACATGGGGGTTATTGCGGAACTAGTAAACGTTTCTTTGGTTCTGTATCTTTCGTAACTACCACTATTCTTTGTAGCGAATAGCACTTAAATCTGAAGCAACAATGTGTTCTCTCTATGTTTATGGAAGTACAATCAGCAGGTGTTCGCAAGTACTGTGTTTGAATCACGACTAGTTTCACGGCTGACTTGTAATCCAAAGCGTCTTTAGTCCACGTGGACATCTCTATCTCTTGTGATATTCGTTTATAACATCGTGCAGTAAATCTGTATATGTTTTTCGTTAGCATTAAGATTGCAAAAGAAATTTCACTGTTAAACGCATGGGATAGAGCGCATGTATGGAAAGCGTTCACTGAAAATCTCTACAGGAGGGGGGGGGGGGGGTGAGGGGAGGAGGAACTCTATGCTGTGATAGGAGAAGAAATGGGAGTCAGTGTCGCAGTCATAGGGGATCTAGCATTAAAGTCAAAGTTTAACAGAGCTTTGGAAGGCTTGATAACAAATAAGGCGGAGGGTATTAATACATACTCCTCCGGAATTACTAATATTTTTGCAGGCGATGGTAACCAAACAACTATGGAAGTTGGCAGGCACAAACAATGATTCTGGCTACATACTCACTGACTTTCGAAAAATATCATAGATCGAGACATTCCCGCTGACAGCACGGATATATGAATGCAGAAACTATCACGCAGTCACCTAGAGACCTCATACCTCAAAACAGGTGATAACGAAAATTTACGGAATGAAGGAAGACAAGACGAAAGATCATTTAGATGGCGACACTTCGAGCTTGAGGGAAGATGAAGGTACAACACAGGTAATTATGACGTTGTTCTTGATAACGCAAGCAAGACATAAAATTCCAGATACCATCAGAGATTTGGCCATACGATATTCTCAGAAAAGTAGATGTAAGCAATCGCGAAGGACGTCTAATATACGTAAATTTGTACAAGAACTAAGAAAAACAAGAATGACATTCAAGAACGAAGTACTCGAATTACAAATGTTCTAAGACAAGGTTGTAGTATTTCTCACTTACTTTTAAACCTATACTTTGAGGGAGCAATGACGAAAATGAAAGAAAATTTCAAAAGTTGGATTAAAATTTAGGATAAAAGGATATCAAACATAAGATTCGTGGTTGACATTGCTATCCTCAGTGAAGGTGAGGAAAAATTACAAACTCTGTTTACTGAAATGGTCTAAGGAGCACACACTATACGTTAAGAGTAAACCGAAGAAAGACGAAAGTATTGAAGAGTAGCAGAAATGCTAAAAGCGAGAAACTTGACATCAAAAATGTGGTCCATTAACTAGACAATCTTGTGGAATTCTGCTATCATCGAAGCAAAATAACACATGACGGACGAATAGAGGAAGAAATGAAAAGTAGGCTAGCTTAGAATAAGAGGTCGTTCCTGGCCAAAAGAATACTAGAGTATCAAACATTTGCCTTCATTAGAAGAAGAAATTTTTGAGAATATACATTTGGAGTACAATTTCGTATGCAAGTGAGACATTTACTGCGGGAAAGGGGCAGAAGAGATCTGAAGCATCTCAGATGTGGTGCTATAAAAAAGTAAAAATTGAGTTGAGTATACAGTAACATGTGAGCAGGTTGTCTACAGAACAGGCAAGCAGCAGACCATACCAAAAACATTGACAACAAGAAAGGACATGATGATAGGACACGTTATAAGATGTAAAGCAAACACTTCCAATTTTATTATACATCCTAGCACCTCAACACTTTTTATGAAATTGTAAGCAAAAGGTAACCCTGGTACAGTGTGGTCCACATGCAAGGTTGTTGTACGTGCCTTCAGGCTACGCTCGACGCCTGAATGTGTGATTCTTCTGCTGTGTTACTCTGATTTTATTACATTTCGGACCAAGACCGTTTGGGGTTCTCGCTTACCGAGAGGACGTGATGGGGAAACAAGTGATACAGATCAATTAGCACCTAAAAGTGGCTTCACTTTATTTCAGCTGTTTTACTACTTCAGGAAACAGCAAACTCGACATACTATGAGGTTAGTTACGCCCTCTCCCTCTACACCTTGTAAATACTTAATACGGATGAGATATTAGTGACAAATGTGATCCCTTAAAACGAATTTACAGAGAAAACTCTGATTTATTTAACTTTGCACAGTGATGGTCGGGGGTAAGGAAACAGTAACTGTGCATTTGTTCCAAAAGAAAACATTCCTTTGCTCAAACATCTGCAATTTATTCCCACTAAATTATTGGTATTTGGCATATTGGAACAAACACTCTGACGGCGGTATCTAAAAGCGTTTGTACTCAGGTATACTACATGTGTAAAACTGACCTCGATAGCGGCGTTAGAAAAGAAAATGTGCAAAAAGCTGTTAGTAAAAAGTGAACTTCCCATTGATGTACTTTTGAAACAAAATTCTAGCAATCTCCTGCTCAGCTTCCAAAAATAACGAAAATATAATCGCCATTTGATAGGATCACGGCCTAATGCTAAACCATTGTTCGCGAAGGAAACTATTTGAAAATAAGGTATTTCAAACGCAGACTGTGTATCGTCATGCTTATTGTGACACAAGCAATCATTGTATTATGGTTCCATCGTGGTTATACACAGAATAAAGAGAACGTGCTTGGCTCAAAGACACAGTAGCAAAATATGGTTGACAAAGGAAACTACTTCAAAACACAAAATTTCACACGCAAATTGTGTATCTTTATTACGGTATATTGTTAATTTTTCTTGTTGACCCTCTTACTACAATTGAATGAAACACAATTTTCATTCCGCACTCGTTTCGCCTTTATTCTCTGCCAGACATCTCCAGTGATCTGGAATATGTACATGTTTTTCCATTTGGTTTACATTTTGGAACAATTTATATTGTTGAAATTTGAAGATTTGTATCATTATGTTTACACAACACATGTAATGTTTTCATTGTGCTTCTGCCGTGGTAAAAGACAAGAGTAAAGTCCACGGGCTTGGTTGAAGGAGTGGTACCAGAATGTGGTTCACAAATCGGATTATTTAAAGTTACGAGATTTCACACGCAAATTGCATATCATCGTGCTTATTATAACACACGCTATCTAGTATGGTAACAGACAGCAGCAAAAAATGTGATCACAGAAAAAAGTACTTAAAATTACGAAATTTCGTACGAATATGTACATCATTATGCTTACTGTAACACATGCTGACATATCATTCTGACCCTACTGCAGTGAGAGGCAGAGACCACTGGCTTGGCTGAAGGCCATAGCAACAAAATACGGTTCACAATGAAAACTATTTAAAATGATGCGGTTTCACACGCATTTCTACACGAAAGATGTAATAACCTTCTCAATCGCCGAAAAACTAACGTGATTCGTAACAAAATGTACAATTGGGATGTCGAGAAAGCTACGTAATGGCCTCGGACCTTTGTCCAGAAATCAAAAGAGCGCTTACAAGAAACGTCTACACATTATGTTTAGAAGAAGGAGAATACTAACACTGTTCTCCCAGTCCTAATGTTCGGACCAGGCGGTAGTTCGATCATGCCGTCAGGCTACCTTCTTTGGTCCCAGCATTGCCTACCCAGGTTTGAGCTAGCAGTACTACTGCAAATGACATCAGACTACCAGACACTCTAACTATGTTGTAGAGGGTTTTGAAGTACCCTCTTTTATATGTTTTCTCATCCATACTGGTGTGAAAGAAAAAACACAAATAAATAAATAGATACAGGCGCTGGTTCCTCCATCAGAGGCTCTGTGTCAGACTTGCTGAATCCGGAAGCAGAAAATACACGAAGCCAGCCTGCTACGGCTGAGTTGCGCGTAACATTCATGAAAGAGTTTCAGCACAACTATACCTTATTTGGCTATCACTGGAAGTCTATTGAACGACTTTTTGGCGTACTCTTCTGTGATGTATTGCCCCGATGTGCTCGCGCCACTACACGAAGTCCAATCTTCTAGTCGCACCGACAAAAAGAGGCACTTAATATGTGACTATGCCCTTTACTGAAAACGCAACTATGTCGGATTCCGTAACATTTAAGTTGATTGTGCGACACGGCGACATCTTTGGTTTGTTCAGTTTCTAATAATTGCTTGAAATGAAATTACGGCTATGAAGGCAGTGAAAGAGAGTGCCAAAGGTTTCCCACAAGGGTCGTACAGCCAAACATCCGTGCCGAAGTAATTGGCATATATTCACTATATCATGCACGTGTAATGCTCCGAAACACGTAGTAGAAACAACAGTAGCCGTAACTGGTAACATTATGTTTTATTTTCAGTTATCAGCATATGAATGATTATTCTCGGATTTTACGCCAACGAAGTATGACAGAATGAACAAAAAGAATATACGAAGACAGGAGTTTACCATCTTCCAGAACTACTAGGCAAAGCCCACAGATATTCATATTCCTGCTCAGAAAATTTTAATTATTCCGGTTCATGATTTTTGTTGAAGTGTAAACTGTCATTTAAAATCCATTTTCTACACATGAAATATCGATTATAAATACTATGCCCAGGCTACCACTTTGACGTTTAATTCCCTTACGACTTGCGAGCAGTAGTAAGTTAAACTGTTCTAACTGAAATGTTCAACTGCATACGGTCCAGAATTACTATTTTACAAACGGTTTGTATCAATGATGAGCTGTGCTGTAGGATGTATATGGTATACGTCCGTTCATAGCGATAACATCGGCTGCTGACGCAACGAGAAATAGCGCACTGTCCAGTACATTTCATATATTGACGATGTAGTTTATGTTATGAAGTGATAACTGTGACAAATACATGGTTTTATTTTCTGAGGTCAGTGATTTTATTTTCGCCTTATATGATGCAGTAAATGCTTTTAATAATCTCATGACAGTCTGTCGACCGAAACTGGTTGTAGGCTGTGATGCACCATCTCCTGAAAACTTTAATTTTTGTGCGTTCTAGCGAGTCACTTACTCACCCATCCACCATCCTGTGAGCGCCTAAGATGTCCAACACACAAAATTTTCCCTTGGAAGCTGCCTTTTCCATATACCTGAAAATATCACGTATTAGTTAATGAACCCAGAATATATACCACACTTACCATCTTTTAATAGGATAAGATTACCCAATATATACATTTAAAACAATTTGTTCTGCAAATTATTGAGGTGTTCAGTTTGAAATTAAAATACAACTTGTAATTTTTCCTCCTATCTATGTAATTATGTAGTTCTTAATTCGTTCGAGCAATCACTCATTCATCATAGGAAACACGGTCATAGCTCAGTCACTCAAAATGATCCAGAAATTTTACTTGTTAGAATGAAATCAGGTGATGATTCTTCTTCTCTGCAGGCTCGTGCTTTGCGGCAGTCTGCTACTATGTACAAATAAAATGCCTCGTAATTTTGGGAGCGTCGTATAATGAGTCAGGAAACCTCAGATCAAGCGGATATTTGGCTTTGATGAAGTTTAACCTTACGAAGAAGTAATGGAGCTCTTGGATTATTAAATGCAGGTTCGTATCCAGTCTTTCGGAAGTTCCCTTCAGATTAACAACTACGCAATATATCGATGAATATCATTAATTCTCAAATGTCAAATACACACCTTTTGTATGAAGGAGCAATATATTTATATTTCACTTTTAATCGTACAATTTCGTATCAGTTATCTTTTGTCATAAATCTCAATATTCAGACTACAATTCTTCAAACAATGCTCAGGCTAATCGGCACGATGACAATCTCGGAAGCTTTTTTTCTAACATCCACCAGAGAGAGTACTACAAAGAATAATTAGGCGCTCATGGCATAGCTATTGTATGAAACTACTTTGCGCATGGATTCTGCGAGTATGAAGATGGAAAATTAGTAAACGTCATTCAAGGGTAGAATTGTATCAGAATAATTCATCGAATATAAAGAGATATTACAAACTGAAAAGGATAAACGCATTCAATCACCAGTAAGGAAGGTGTAAACTTTATTTACTCGAATGTACTTTTGGTGGGAAAATGTACGTGTACTTTGGATGTAAATGTCATCTCCCCCCCCCCTCCCCTTGTCTCTCTCACTCTCTCTCACTCTCTCTATCTCTCTCTCTCTCTCTCACACACACACACACACACACACACACACAAACACACACACACAGCATCACTGTACACATTCACTTGTGTGTGTGTGTGTGTGTGTGTGTGTGTGTGTTTCTTTGCGTACATGTGTGGTTTTGTGTGTTTGTGTTAGGTAGGATCTGTTTCATATGCAAACGATACTTCATAAAAAAAATTGTTCTTGTAATATGGGGAAGTGCTAATATAATTCTCGTTAGAATAATATTTACAGATTATACATTCAATGTGAACACTGGAAACCAGAGTATTACAACTATCCGAAAAGCAAAATTAACTAGATCTTTCTCGTTTTTGAATCAGATCTCTATTCCTACTGTTTCATGTGAAACTAAACGTACACATGAAATGAAGTCGGTGAACAGAGAACAGAGAACCTATCGGTTATGTAGTCCACGTTAATTTAGTCTTTTAGCCTAAGCAGCAGTTTATATACATAGAAATGGTAAACGTATTCTGAATTATCTCGTTTTTATCATGAAACCTAGCCCTCTACACGTTCGTACTCGGCGTTTCATTACGGATACCAGTGACGGAAGCTACTGTCAAAGCAGAGACAGAGAGTGATGAGAGAAAGGGAGAAAGAGAGACAGAGAGAGAGAGAGAGAGAGGAACAGATAATATGAAAGACAATTGGTGAACAATATTTTTTTGGATATTTGTGGTAAGGTCTCATGAGACCTAACTGCTGAGGTCATCGGTCCCTAAGCCTACACACTACTTATTCTAACTTAAACTAACGTACGTTATGGACAACACACACACCCATAACCGAGGGAGGACTCGAACCTCCGACGGAGGGAGCCACGCGAACCGTGACAAGGCGCCCCAGACCGTTCGGCTACCCCACGTGGCAATTCGTGAACACTTTTGATATACCTTTCGTTTTGATATACCTTTCGAAAGATATGTATGAGTAATTTTCTACATGGCGCAGAAAAATATTGGCGTTTGAAACTCTAAATGCGGCTCCGACAGATATCGACTATGCTTTCAAGCGTGATTGCTGGATAGTGACAGATTACACATTCTGGGTGCCTAGTACATAAGGCGATTGCATTTTTCTACACAAGATATATGCACTTGCTTAGAAGACGCAAAATGTACGAAAGTATGGAATTTCGTTCTTATTACTATTTGACTTCCTGATTGATTGAATTGTCTATACTTTTTCTACATCATCTAGGAAGCCGAATTGTTTCCGGCCGCGTTCAGAGATTCCTATGCGTGAGAAGGTTGTCTCACAATAGTCCATAAGTGTTGATGATGTAAACAAGTCTGTAACAATTTGGTTCGGTAGACTATGTATCACGATATCACTAAAAAGAAGTAATTTTCGCGGAAATTAGTTGAGGAGCGGTAGATTGTATTCCAGCAAGTGCTGGTGTGTAACTACTTTTGGTTAATCTTTCACAAGCGCAGCCATTTATGGGACATAACTTAAAATTACGGTGACACTTCTATAATATCAGTGTAGTTGTTCTGAGTTTCTGTAGTGATGTCGAGACAACATGACTGAACTTTTCAGTTCCTGAGCTATAGTAGCAGCGCCTGTCTTAACGGTTTTCCCCTAGATATATTGTTTTAGAAGCTTCCGAATGAAGATATCACTATACGTTTGCTATATGAAGTCCACAGGCTACTTACTGCCATGTCTCCATTTTCAACTTAGGTTTATCCACTATCAAAGGGTAATTAACAGAAAGAAGACCATTACTGACGACATATAAAAAAATGAAAGCAAGTGATTCAAACAAGATTTTAAAGAAAAACTGATACCGCTTACGGAAAAGAAACTTGCCATCTTATGAAAACTAAGTTGCTTAATATTTAAATGAAGTCAGTTTCGTGCACTCATTGTTCTTTTGCTCCAAAACATTCTCTTTACTGCATTATTAGCAATTAGTTAATTTTGCACTCTTCAGCATTATGAAACTACATTATTAACATACAACGTGTTAGTGCTTATTCATATGAAGAGACGTTTTCGTACTTAATGTAGCCCATTGACTACAGGCGGTGTTTGTCACCTTAGAATAGCACCTGCACGGTGTGTCTTCAATTATTTGTTGAATAAATTCCATTGTCTATCCGAACCAACAGCGTTTACCTTGTACAGCTCCGTTAGCATCATGGAAGCAGTTCCTTCATATCTTAAGAAACGTCCTATCATCTGTCCCTTATTCTTGTCAGTGTTTCTCAATTGATCCCTCTCCCCGTCTTATCTGCAGAGTAAATTGTCACTTCTTATCGTACCTGTCTACGTAATTTTCAACATCCTCTTGTAGCGCTACATCTCAAACGCTATGATTCATTTCTTTTGCTTTTTTCTCTTAGTCCATAAGTCACTTCCAAACAACGCTGTGCTCCGAAGTCACATTCTTAGGAATATCTTTTTCAAATTATAGATTATGTTTGATTCTATCAGACATTTTTGCCTGGAATAAACTCTTTGCCTGGATTGGTCTGCTTTGTATGTCCTTTCCTCGTCTGTTATCTATTAGTTTGCTTTCTAAGTATCAGAATTCTTGGAATAGTTTATCTACATCTACATCACTACTCTGAAACTCACATTTACATGCCAGGCGGAGGGTTTATCGAACAACCAATCACGGTCACCTCATTACTTTCGTCGCTCTTCGATTATCCCTTCATTCATAGTGTGCTCATTAGACTGTTTATTCTACATAAGTGGTACTGCAATCCATCCTCAGTTTCACTAACGACAGCACTACCATCCGTGGAACTTGTCATTGGTATTCTTCTATCCCGAATTTTACTCCCAGCCCTGAACCTTTCCTTTATTTCCATCATTGATTCTTACAAGTATATGTTGAACAGCAGGGGCTTCATTCCTTTCTTATTACTTTTCATCTGAATGGTCTTCAACTTGTACATACTGCATGTTCCCCGGATTTTCCTACAAATATTGGCTGTTTACCTGAGAATTTGAACATCTTGCTAGTTTTACATTTCGAACGCGTTGTTCAGTTCGGCAGATCTGTTGCTATTGTCTTGGTTTTTCTTAAGTCTTGCTCCCTGTATGTACATGTCATCTCGAAATAGAGTTTGGATGAAAGACAAAATATTTGTCTTAATCATGTCAAGATACGACTGACCAGCCCCAGTACCCTCGAAGAAGAAGGAAACAATCCAAAGAGAGCGATGACAGACGCATATTACTTCAAGCACCGGTAGATTCACTGCATTATCCCCAAGACTGTTAAGTTTTCAAGATCCCATCAGACAAAACTGTCAGTCATTTGGCTCACTCTGGAGGTGGCTGAACGATACACAGCGGAAATATCAGAGGAAAAAGTGGAACTTCAGCGCCTGCCCGACATTGAAATTTAATGGAGCAGTCACTGCGACGAAAACATGAAGATGAGGAAAACTGTATAAGTTTGCATTACCGTTAAGGTTGAATTACACTTCGTTGGGCAGCACAAATCTCCCTTAATATTTCCCGTGCTCCCGTAATATGTAATCAAACCATTCACGGTATTTTAGTCTTCAGTTTGCGTGTCTTCCTTCATCGCATGTAACGGTCTTAAAATGAACGGATTGCACAATCCTTCTGACACTCAGCTGCCTTATCCCACTTTCGCACATCCCTGATTCACCGATTTTTGTAATGATCTGAAGCTGGAATTTTCCGATTAGTTGTCGGATAGATCAACTGTAGAAGTCCTGTGGGTTTAAAACTATAATAAGGGGCAAATGTTCGGCGTATTGTTGACTCCATTCCGAACTCTTTCTACCACTCGTATTTTATCTTGTCAATGTTCTTCTACTTCCACTTCAGTAAAAAGGTCCATAAACCATAGCCTCGGGTCTAATATTTATGAAATTCGACTGCCTTGCGCTGTAGTTGCCCTCAGTTCTGCAACCTCCACATGTGCACCAACTGGGCTAATCGCCAACTCCACCTACCCATGACAAATTTAACAGTATAAAAATTATTTTCCGTCTCTCTCTATTGCTATTTTTATTATTTAAACTGACCGGTTTCGAGCAGTGTTGGTCATCTTCAGAATATTAAGCTCATTTATCACGGTCATAAAGTAACCAGCCTCGACGGAAGTAACATTTTAAAAGTCACATACTCGTTTAAACTTGTAGTTCCGGTGAGAAAGTAGCACTATATCCACGAAAGCTATCTGAAGAAGGGCTGCACTGATAAAATCGGTTAATATGGATTATAAAAACAGCATCGATAGTAGAACCGAGAAGATTGTCTTCAGGCGTGCCACTGCGAGAGTTCAGTATTAATAAGTCACCATGTTCCGAAAATATTGAACTACGGTAGTAGGCCTACATTCTTTACGTAATAAAACAGTACAAGTGGCCCATTTGCCTCTGTAGTGAAAAAAAAGAAAAACATTGCAGCCATTCAATATATCTTTTCAAGTCTGAGATACTGAGGCAGCGTATTGTTACAGACGAAAATGGTTGTTGGTACCACACGAGATAGGAGAAACCTATACTGCAGACACTTTAACTTCACTGTGTTTTATTGACATCGTTTCGAGGAGAAGACTCTATTCAGACTTATGGAAAGTTAATGGAGCTCAGAGTTTATGAATCTACGATGCGCTAGCCCAACTTTACCGCATCTAATTCTCATATTTAAAGCTTTTTCACTCTATATGGCAAGACACAATGAATGCCTGGAAATACTATCGACGACAGTGCTGCCAAAGAAGAGTTACTAGACACACCTTTCCGAAATTCCGTAACCAAGGAAGGTGAAGTAGATATTCCAGAACTCGATTCAAGAACAGCTACCAACATGAGTAACTTAGAAGCAGATATCCTCGGAGTACTGAATCAAGTTAAATCACTTCATAAAAGTAAATCTGCCAGTCCAGACTGTATACCAATTAGGTTCCTTTCAGACTACGCTGATACAGTAGCTCCATACTTAACAATCATGTACAAGCGCTTGGTCCACGGAAGATCAGACCCAAAGACTGGAAAACTTCACAGGCCACACCAATATTCCAAAAGGTAGTAGTCAGCGGCAATAGGATTTTAAGACATATATTGTGTTCTAACTTTATGAATTACCTTAGAGAACAGTCTATTGACGCACCGTCAACATTGATTTAGAAAACATTGTTCTTGTGAAACACAACTAGCTCTTTACTCACACGAAGTGTTAAGTGCTGTTGCCAAGGGGTTTGAAATTGATTCTATATTTCTAGATTTCCTGAAGGCTTTTGACCATGTACCACAGATGCGGCTTGCACAGAAATTTCGAGCTTATGGAATATCGTCTCAGTTATGTGACTGGTTTCGTTATCTGTCAGAGAGGTCACAGTTCGTAGTAATTGACGGAAAGTCATCGAGTAAAACAGAAATGATTTATGGCGTTCTCCAAGATATTGTTACACGCCCTCTGCTGTTCCTTATCTATGTAAACGATCCAGGAGATAAACTGAGCAGCCTTTAAGGCTGGTTGCAGATGATCCCTCCGTTCATCGTTTAGTAAAGTCATCAGAAGACCAAAACAAATTGCAAAATGATTTAGAAGAGATATCTGTATGGTGAGAAAATTGTCAGTTGACCGTAAATATCGAAAAGTGTGAGGTCATTTACGTGAGTTCTAAAAGGGTTAGTAGATGAATCACTCATATCTAAAGGCCGTAAATTCAACTAAATGCCTCGGAATTACAATTACGAACAACTTAAACTGGAAAGAATGTATAGAAAATCTTGTGGGGAAGACAAACAAAAGGTGTGTTTAATGGCAGGACACGTAGAAAATGTAGCAAATCAACTAAAGAGACTGCCTACACTACGCTTGTCCGTCCTCTTTTAAAGAACTGCAGCGCGGTATAGGGTCGTTACCAGGTTGGATTAACGGAGTATATTGAGACAGTACAAAGAAGAGCTACACGTTTTGTATTATCGCGAGAAGAGAGAGTGTCACTGAAATTATACAGGATTTGGGATGGACATGATTAAAACAAACGCGTTTTTCATTGCGGGGGAATCCTCCCACGAAATTTCAATTACCAACTTTCTCCTGCGATTGCGAAAGGCCGGCCGGGGTGGCCGAGCTGTTCTAGGCGCTACAGTCTGGAACCTGGTGACCGCTACGGTCGCATGTTCAAATCCTGCCTCGGGCATGGCTGTGTGTGATGTCCTTGGGTTAGTTAGGTTTAAGTGGTTCTAAGTTCTAGTGGACTGATGACCTAAGAAGTTAAGTCCCATAGTGCTCAGAGCCATTTGAACCATTTGAATGCGAAAGTGTTTTGTTGACGCCGACCTATATAGGGAGAAACGACCATCATAATAACATAAGGGAAAATGAGAGCTCGCACGGAAAGATAAAGCTGTTCCTTTTTCTCACCGTGCTATCCGAGATTAGAATAATAGAGGACTATTGTGAAGGTGGTTCGATGAACCTCCTGCAGGCACTTAAGTGTGATTTGCAGAGTATATTTGTAGATGTAGATGTAGATGTATACGTATATGATTAATAACACGAATGTTTACAGTTTCGGATCATAAGAGGGCAATATGGTACGAAAGGAAAATTCTTTTGTATAATATAACTGCCAGGACCTGATGTAGATTGGAATTATGCCAATAATTATATTCCTTGCTGGCACAAACTATGATGACATTTTATCAGTTACTCGGTTCTTCCACAACTTTTTTCCATATTTTTTTTCATGGAGCTGAACAAGAAACTCAAGGCAGTAATACTGATTAAAAATTTGACCTTCGGGAACCCCGTGGAAAGATACATAATTCCATGAATATCGAAAAAAAGAATCATCATTGCAGAAGCTTCCCACTCCTGCTGCATGCTGCGGTGGCAAGTCAACAACTCTGATGAAGACAGCTGCCTGTATTACAGTTTAAAGGCTGTTTTATAGATATGCATCGAGCTAATCAAAATTATCAAAACATACGTTTCAGGTAGTATGCATAATTTAACTATTATTGGTTAATTTCACAAACACTTCAACTGGGTTTAATTTCGCCTGAGTTATACAGTGCTATGGCACGTAATAAAAATCTTAATCATTTCTTAAAAATTGTTCCTGACACTAGAGAGGTCAAGGAGAGCTGAATACAATTTTAAAGATATTTATTACATCTGTTATTCCTGGAATTATTTTATTTCAGGATCATGATCGCCGCAGGACATGAGGTACAGCTCCCGGTTTCTTGTTGCGGTGGACGGCCGTCGACGAGGTAACTACTGGATACGGCAAGGTGATGAACTCTTTCTACGTGAAGAATAACCCCTAGCGGTCGGCGTATCTCTGTAACACACATCTAATGTGGAAAAAAGAATACTTAAAAGTTTTCAGTACTCAGATAGTAGTATACAAAATTTTTATTAATTATACTCAGCACCATACACTGAGTGAAAAAAATCGCTACACCTGGAAAATAATTAATGTAGAGTATGGAAATTTCAGGAAAACGTATGTTTATATAATATATTTAAGTGATTAATATTACAAGATTACAGTCCAATGTAAGAAGACATAAGCCGTTGCGAATGTTAGAAGTTGGTGCATTAATAACCTGTTTAACCGTCAGAATGTTGAACAAAAACACTCGAACGTGCATGCATTGTGTTAGACAGGTGTCGGATGTCCATCTGAGGAATGGAGTTCCGTGCCTGTTGCACTTGGTCTGGACGCTGAATGTCTGTTGTGGACGACACTGGAGTTGTCGTCCGATGATGTCCTATATGTGCTCGATTGGAGACAGATCCGGTGATCTACCAGGCCAACAGCGGTATGTAACACGAGAGTCATCCAGTTGGTATACACTCCCTGGAATGCTGTTCTTCAGTGGGGACATAACAGATCGTCGGCCGGTGTGGCCGAGCGGTTCTAGGCGCTACAGTCATGAACCGCGCGACCACTACGGTCGCAGGTTCGAATCCAGCCTCATGTGTGTGATGTCCTTAGGTTAGTTAGGTTTAAGTATTCTAAGTTCTAGGAGACTGATGACCTCAGAATTTATGTCCCATAGTGCTCAGAGCCATTTGACCGATAACTGATCGAATCACCAGATTCACGTACAAATTTTCAGTCAATGTGCGTAGGCTCAAATGGTTCAAATGACACTGAGCACTATGGGACTTAACTTCTGAGGTCATCAGTCCCCTACAACGTAGAACTACTTAAACCTAACTAACCAAAGGACATCACACACATTCATGCGCAAGGCAGGATGCGAACCTGTGACGGTAGCGGTCGCGCGGTTCCAGACTATAGCGCCTAGAACTGCTCGGCCACTCCGGCCGGCAATGTGCGTAGGATAACCACTAATGTGCTCCTGCTGTCATACGAAATCGCACCCCAGACCATAACTCCAGGTGTAGCTCCAGTGTGTCTAGCACGCAGACAGGTTGGTTGCAAGCCCTCAAGTGGCCTCCTCGTATCCAACACGCAGCCATCTCCGCTATAGAACCAGCTTTCACCAGAAAACACAACAGGCTTCCAGGTGGCCGCTGTGAGCTCTCGCTTGACACAACAGAAGCCGCAAATGGTGGTCATTTGTTGTCAGTCAAATGCACGCTACAGGGCGACTGGTCCGTAGTTGTCCTTGAAATAACCGATATGTAACCGTTCTTTGTGTGACTGCTTTAATTAGTCTTGCAGACACAGTACTATGCGACAGAACCATACAGCAAATACGATGGTCCTCCATCTCGGTAGTGCCACCTTGCCATCCGTAGCCCAACCTTCTTAAGACTGTAACTTCTACGGACCATCGCTGCCAGCAGTCGCGTACAATGGTTACATTCCTGCCAAGTATTTTTGCAATATTGCAGAAGGAACATCCTGCCTCTCGTAGCCCTATAAAACGACCTTGTTCAAATTGGATGGCATCTTCGCCGTCGTAAATGCTTTCCTGACTAACACCAACTTAGCAGATCCAGTCTCAGAGGTAATTAACACTCACAACAGTTGTCGCGCGTACTTTATGAAAACCTTATTCGCATCCTCATACGGGCGCTACTAATGCCGCTCTTATGAAATTGGCGCGAAATTTAAATAGACGTCATCTTCAATATGTAGAAACATGCATACCAACTTTCATTTATGGGGCACAAATCGTTCTAGTCCTGCGACTTTTCTCCGTCAGTGTATACTGTGCAGACAGGTCTTGGAGTTGCTGCGGAACTCCTGTATCACTACAAACTTCGACACAATCTAAGCCGATATCCATGTCGACCGAGATGGAACCAAATGTGTTTTCACAAATATAGTATCAGTAACATCAGATGACAGAGCTTGGAGTAAACAGCATGTGCCCACTGGGGTCTTACGTATTGGAAATTTTCTTCTTCTAACCGAAGAGTAAATAAATGAAATAATTCTTATGTTAGCAGGGGTGTGTAGCAACGTCATATGGATTGCAAAGACACATGAACAAAAACTGCATTCATTGGAAATGTGAATGTTGCACTGGTTGTGTAGTGACATAATTAAGGATAAGGAGGATAAGCTCCATAATGACTATAATGAAGAGCCAAAATATATAGTCTGCTGCCCATGGCCAGATTCAATATCGCCTGGCGGTGCTGCGAGCACGTGATGCGTCTGGAAAAGTACACAGCCAAGTCACATTAATGTGACTACCGCCTATGTCCGTCGTCAACGTGAAAGACCTACTCACAGACGGCAGGTGGTAGCTCCAGCGATGGAAGGTGTACCAAGTGCGACGGTGGGATGCGAAATAGTGCAGTCGTTGTTGTAATGTACAGACGGAGCGATTTATCGTCGTCCGAAAGGGCATGAACATTGGCTTTCGGACCAAGGGGGAAGTATTTACGAAATGGTTAAATTCGTAAAAGTTCGCGTGCAGCCGTAGTTCAAGTACACCGTGCATTGCAAAAAGGCGCTACACAAAACCGACGACGAGACAACTGTGTTGCACCAAGGGCCCCATATGACAGGGGTGAACAACAGCTGCAGAACTGTGTACGGGCGAATGGAGGTGATACTGATGAACAACCGACAGCCCATATGAACTAAGGGGCTAGAATAGTGTCTCCTCAACGACAGTTCAGCGAACGTTGCTGCGTAAGGTCCTCCGCAACAGGCGCCCTTTTCACGCACTCGTGCTGACTGATGTTCATCAGTGATAAAGGCTCGAATTTGCAGTACCGCCACTGAATGACCATGGAGTGGTGACAGGTGAATCACGTTCCATCCTGGAGTGTACAGCGTTAATCTTCTGAATGCAAACACCCTGCAACAATTTTTGGAAGGGTCCAGGTCGGAGAAGGGTGAGTTATAGTCTAGCATTCTCTGCGTCACCCCGTCATTCTGGAAGGCGCAAATTCGCATCTATCCTTGGGTATAACACAATATGTTCCCATACAACACGATGGCATCTTCCAGCACGACGATACATAGTGTCACATAGCTTTCAGTTACGTGCCTGGTTCGTGGAGCACCAGAATGAGTTTACTGTACTCCCCAGGCCACCAAACTCCCCGATTTAAACCCATTAGGCAATCTGTGGGACGATCTCAAATGGTTCAAATGACTCTGATCACTATGGGACAACGTCTGAGGTCATCAGTCCCCTACAACTTAGAACTACTTGAACCTAACTAACCTAAGGATGTCACACACATCCATGCCCGAGGCAGGATTCGAACCTGCGACCGTAGCGGTCGCGCGGTTCCAGACTGAAGCGCCTATAACCGCTCGGCCACAGCGGCCGGTGGGGCGATCTCGATCGGGCTGTTCGCACCATGGATGCACTTCCGTGAAATCTAACACACTGCCTCACCTTCCAGAACTTCACGGTCTTCCTGCACGTCTGGCAGCGGTCCGTGCTATAAACGTCGTTGTTGAGGCTTGTGAGAGGTGTTCACGTTAATATCACTGAACGGTGTATATAAGCCGAGAAGAGAAGAGTGGAGTATCATTCTAGCATCGATACTGGCTGCAAATGCTGAAATACTTCAACCTGAGGCTAGAATTTTAAGATACTTCTCCCGGGAATTAGTTCCTGTTCGAGTGATACTGCGATGAGTATCTATGGAAATAAATTTAAAGACGGTGAAGCGGTGAGTAGAGGACGAGGTTTTCGGAGGTCCGCGCCTTCATCACAGAGCTTGGAAGCCGAGGATTTCTCACCCTATGGATCAGGGTACACGGGGTTATGAACGTTGGCCGTTGATGAATGGAAATTTGTCGTCTAGTCGGATGGCTCACATTGCATGGTACACCAGAATGATGGTCGCGTCCGGAGACACATCAGCCACGAGAAAGACTGCTTTGAACGTGCAGCGCAACACCTGAAGATGGCTGATCGGGGCGGTATTGCTATGTGGAGGGCATTCGCCTAAGCATCCATGGGATCTATGGTACTCATTTTTAGGCGCCACAAAGACTGCAGACTGTGTTAAGTTTTCAGCGGACCACTTGCATCTCTTCAGGCCCCATAGCCTCCCCAACTGCGATAGGTGTTCCAGCCGGCTACATGTACATGTCACAAGGGCAGAATCGTGCTCTGGTGTTTCGAGGAAATGATTGTGAACTCATGTTTATGTGTAAGCCACCAAATTCGATTGATGTAACCCAATGGACCATTATGGTGCAGATTACAGTGTACTTAGGATTACACCATCCATTACTCGAGGGCTAGGTTTTGTGCGATAGGTCACCCGAGGTCTAGTTTTCGTGTGTATGTCACCTGATTATGGGGATTTACGGAAAATTCCACTAGACGTTACACGTCAGAGTCTATATTTTACATTCCTTGGGATTGCACTTGTTTGTGGATATTTTACTGAACCGCTCTATTGAACAATAAATAAACTGCGTATGTTACCTTCACTGCCTCATACGTAAACTTATTCTCATAACATCCAGGTAAACAGGGTGGTCCATTAATCGTGACCGGGCCAAATATCTCACGAAATAAGCGTCAAACGAAAAAACTACGAAGAAAGAAACTTGTCTAGCTTGAAGTGGGAAACCAGATGGCGCCATGGTTGGCCCGCTGGATGGCGCTGCCATAGATCAAACGGATATCAACAGCGTTTTTTTTTTTAATATGACTGTTTTATGACTGTTTTAGTTAGACCACATTTTCGCTTTGTGATAGATGGCATAGTAATACTCACAAACATATGGCTCACAGTTTTAAACGAACAGTTGGTAACTGGTAGGTTTTAAATTAAAATACAGACCGTGGGTACGTTTGAACATTTTATTTCCGTTGTTCCAATGTGATATATGTACCTTTGTGAGCTTATCATTTCTGAGAACGCATGCTGTTACAGCGTGATTACCTGTCAATACCACATTAATGCAATAAATGCTCAAAATGATGTGCGTCAACCTCAATGCATTTGGCAATACGTGTAACGAGATTCCTCTCAAAAGCGAGTAGTTCACCTTCCGTAATGTTCACATATGCAATGACAATGCGCGGACGCAGCTTGTCAGGCGTTGTCGATGGATAACGATAGCAAATATCCTTCAACTTTCCCCACAGAAAGAAATCCGGGGACGTCAGATCCGGTGATCGTGCGGGCCATGATATGGTGCTTCGACGACCAATACACCTGTCATGAAATATGCTATTCAATACTGCTTCAACTGCACGCGAGCTATGTGCCGGACATCCATCATGTTGGAAGTACATCGCCATTCTGTCATGCAGTGAAACATCTTGTAGTAACATCTGTAGAACATTACGAAGGAAATCAGCATACATTGCACCATTTAGATTGCCATCGATAAAATGGGGGCCAGTTATCCTCCCTCCCAAATGTTGCACCATGCATTAACCCGCCAAGGTCGCTGATATTCCACTTGTCGCAGCCATCGTGGATTTTCCATTGTCCAATAGTGCATATTATGCCGGTCTACGTTACCGCTGTTGGTGAATGACGCTTCGTCGCAATAGAGAACGCGTGCAAAAATCTGTCATCGTCCCGTAATTTCTCTTGTGCCCGGTGGCAGAACTGTACACGACGTTCATATTCCTCGCCATACAATTCCTTGTGCATTGAAATATGGTACGGCTGCAATCGATGTTGATGTAGCATTCTCAACACCGACGTTTTTGAGATTCCCGATTCTCGCGCAGTTTTTCTGCTACTGACGAGCGGATTAGCCGCGACAGCAACTAATACACCTACTTGGGCATCATCATTTGTTGCATGTCGCGGTTGACGTTACACATGAGGCTGAACACTTCCTGTTTCGTTAAATAACGTAACTATCCGGCGAACGGTCCGGACACTTTGATGATGTCGTCCAGGATACAGAGCAGCATTTTGATCACAATAGCCATACATCAACACGATATCGACCTTTCCCACAATTTGTAAACCGTCCATTTTAACACGGGTAATGTATCACGGAGCAAATACCGTTCGCACTGACGGAATTTTACGTGATATCACGTACTTATACGTTTGTGACTATTACAGAGCCATGTATCACAAAGCGAAAAAAGTGGTCCAACTAAAACTTTCATATTTGTTTACGTACTACAAGCATATGTAATAAAAAATGGGGGTTCCTATTTTAAAAAACTCAGTTGATATCCGTTTGACCTATGGCAGCGCCATCTAGCAGGCCAACCATAGCGCCATCTGGTTTCCCCCTTCAAGCTGGACGAGTTTCGTTCTTTGTAGTTTTTTCGTTTGGTGCTTATTTCGTGAGATATTTGGCCTGGTCACTATCAATGGACCACCCTGTATACGTCCAGAATTTATGGAGAATGCCAACGAAATTCAGTAAGAGCTAGAGACTTATACGCTGAAAGGTATCCTCAAGCCTGCTAACTCTACAGGTCATACATTTAAATACATGTATGATAAATTGAGAAGGGCAGTTGCCCCCTTCCAACATAAACACTCCCATCACAGTACAAGACATTGTCCTCCGGTCCAAACGCAACACGGCCCCTGGTCACGACTGTGTCACCTACTGTCACCTTCGAGAAAGCCCCTATTCCTTCCTGACTGTCCTCGCCCATCTCTATAATGTCATCCTCTCTACTGGCTTCTACCCTGACCTGTGGAAGACCTCCCGCATCCTCTTATTCTTCAAACCCAACAAACCCCCTTCTGCCACCTCTTCCTATCGTCCCATCTGCCTCACCTCTGTCTTCAGTAAGGTCCTCGAATCCATCCTCTCCCACCGTCTCCATCAGCACCTTGCTCAACACCACCTCCTCCCCCTTACCCAGTGTGGCTTCCGACCCTCCTTCTCTGCTGAAGACCAACTCCTCAACCTTGTTCACCTTCTGTCCCTCCAGCTCAACTCCCATCACTCCGCCATTTTTGTTTCCCTTGACCTCCAAAATGCCTAAGACCGTGTATGGCATCCTGGTCTCCTCTTTCAACTCCAAAATTACGCCCTGCCTATCAATTTTGTCCATCTGGTCGCTTCCTTCCTCTCGCACCGTCCTTCCTATGTCACCCTCCACAACACCAACTACTGTATCTTTTATCCCGCGGCTGGCGTCCCCCAGGGTTCTGTCCTCTCCCCTCTCCTTTATCTCTTGTACACAGCTGATATGCCCAAGCCACCCCCACCAGTCCACCTTCTCCAGTATGCTGATGACACCGCCTTCCTGGCTCTCTATCCTATCCTTCAAGGGTCTCAACTTACCCTCCAAACCCACCTTAACCATTTCACCACTTGGTGTAACCAGTGGTTCCTCCATCTCAACCCCTCCAAAACCCAGGCAATCATCATAGGCCGCACCACTCGCTCCTTTCACCTCCATGATTTCTACCTCACCCTTTATGGTCGTCCTATCCAGCTCAGCCCCACCCTGAAATACCCTGGCCTCACCCTCGACCGACACCTCACTTGGACCCCTCACCTCCAGACCATCCAGCAGAAAGCCCATTCCTGCCTCCGCCTTCTGAAACTCCTGTCTGGCCGGACATGGGGATTGCATCCTTCTACCATCCTCCACACCTACAAATCCCTCATCCGTCCTATCCTCTGTTATGCCAGCGTTGCCTGGATCTCCGCCCCCACCCGCTTTTACAAGGCCCTCCAAATCCTTGAACGCCATGCACTCCGCCTTGCCTTCCGTATCCGCCTTCCTTCCCCCACACGGCTCCTGTATGAACTGATCCCCTTCCCCCACCTCCTCCTGTTCCTCCAACATCTCTGCATCCTTTACATTGTCCACAGGCTTGATCCCCCCACCCTCTGGTTTCCTCCTTCCTCTCCACTCCACGCCCGTTGCCGCGCCTCTCTCCACCTCCACACCCTCCATCTCCTTCATCAGGGCAATTTCCAATGCCTCCCCCTTCTGGATGACGAACTTCACCGTGACATCTACCCTTCCTTCCAACTATAACGTGGCCTTGTTCCCCCCCCCCCCTCCCCAGGGCTCCCTTTTTTCCTCTTCCCTCCTTCTCCCAGAGCGGATTTTCCTCCTTCCCCTCCCCCCTCCCCTGTGACCCTGCACCCCATACTTGTCTCTTTCCTTCCCACATCCCTCCCTACCTGCCCCTCTTCAGCGCGCCCCTCGCTCATCTCCCCCATCTCTTCCCCTCCCTCCCTTCTTCCTGTCTCCCTCATCTCCTTGCACCTGGCAGATCCTCTATTTTGATCATCGTCAGTGTGCCACATCAGTGTTGTGTTTAGTGCTGTTTCTCCTGTGCGTCAAGAGGTGTGATTTTAATTGTGTACTGCCTTGCGGTTCGCCGTCAGTGTTTGTTATGTGCTACACCATCCGTCGATATCTTTCATGCTCCAGTCATACTGTGCCTTGTGTTCTTTTAATTGTCGCAGTGTGTGGCCTTTTGTGTGTGCTACTTTTCAACAGTTTTTATCTCCATTTTACAGTCACCCCGTGTTTTGTCTATTGCCTTCCATGATGTTCCTCCTTTTTATATCTACACTCCTGGAAATTGAAATAAGAACACCGTGAATTCATTGTCCCAGGAAGGGGAAACTTTATTGACACATTCCTGGGGTCAGATACATCACATGATCACACTGACAGAACCACAGGCACATAGACACAGGCATCAGAGCATGCACAATGTCGGCACTAGTACAGTGTATATCCACCTTTCGCAGCAATGCAGGCTGCTATTCTCCCATGGAGACGATCGTAGAGATGCTGGATGTAGTCCTGTGGAACGGCTTGCCATGCCATTTCCACCTGGCGCCTCAGTTGGACCAGCGTTCGTGCTGGACGTGCAGACCGCGTGAGACGACGCTTCATCCAGTCCCAAACATGCTCAATGGGCGACAGATCCGGAGATGTTGCTGGCCAGGGTAGTTGACTTACACCTTCTAGAGCACGTTGGGTGGCACGGGATACATGCGGACGTGCATTGTCCTGTTGGAACAGCAAGTTCCCTTGCCGGTCTAGGAATGGTAGAACGATGGGTTCGATGACGGTTTGGATGTACCGTGCACTATTCAGTGTCCCCTCGACGATCACCAGTGGTGTACGGCCAGTGTAGGAGATCGCTTCCCACACCATGATGCCGGGTGTTGGCCCTGTGTGCCTCGGTCGTATGCAGTCCTGATTGTGGCGCTCACCTGCTCGGCGCGAAACACGCGTACGACCATCATTGGCACCAAGGCAGAAGCGACTCTCATCGCTGAAGACGACACGTCTCCATTCGTCCCTCCATTCACGCCTGTCGCGACACCACTAGAGGCGGGCTGCACGATGTTGGGGCGTGAGCGGAAGACGGCCTAACGGTGTGCGGGACCGTAGCCCAGCTTCATGGAGACGGTTGCGAATGGTCCTCGCCGATACCCCAGGAGCAACAGTGTCCCTAATTTGCTGGGAAGTGGCGGTGCGGTCCCCTACGGCACTGCGTAGGATCCTACGGTCTTGGCGTGCATCCGTGCGTCGCTGCGGTCCGGTCCCAGGTCGACGGGAACGTACACCTTCCGCCGACCACTGGCGACAACATCGATGTACTGTGGAGACCTCACGCCCCACGTGTTGAGCAATTCGGCGGTACGTCCACCCGGCCTCCCGCATGCCCACTATACGCCCTCGCTCAAAGTCCGTCAACTGCACATACGGTTCACGTCCACGCTGTCGCGGCATGCTACCAGTGTTAAAGACTGCGATGGAGCTCCGTATGCCACGGCAAACTGGCTGACACTGACGGCGGCGGTGCACAAATGCTGCGCAGCTAGCGGCATTCGACGGCCAACACCGCGGTTCCTGGTGTGTCCGCTGTGCCGTGCGTGTGATCATTGCTTGTACAGCCCTCTCGCAGTGTCCGGAGCAAGTATGGTGTGTCTGACACACCGGTGTCAATGTGTTCTTTTTTCCATTTCCAGGAGTGTATGTTCGCCATATTCTCTCATTTGTTATTTTTAAATGTCTTCTATTGTTTGTTCTATGTCTTTCGGCTGAAGAGTTGCGCATATGCTGCTGCCAGCCCGCCCCGATGGGGAATTGAAACACAATAATGAAAAAAAATTGAGAATAACTGGATCCTTAACGCATCGGATACATATCCCGCAAAGAAAAGTTACGAGGAAACGGAAATTGGTTCTCTTGCCACTGTGGTTTGAGATCCTTGTGTTAGTTCACGTCAAATCGTAAGGGAATCTGTCATGAGCCAGAGTAGTGTTGTTCCTGTTCTGCATCGCCATAAATATCACCCTTACCATATCAGTTTCCACAAACAAATAGTTGGTACGGATTGTATCCGTCGCAGTGAATTCTGCCGATTGGTTCAACTTCAGATTTGGAGGGATGACACATTTATTAATTTGATTTTATATACTGATGAGCCTATGTTCACGAACCATGGGAATGTTAATTTGCATAACATGCATCCCTGGGCAACTGAAAATCCATGTTGGCTGCTTCAAGTTGCACCCCAAAAACCGTGGTCGGTGAATGTATTGTGTGAGATTTTGGAGGAAAGAATTATAGGCCCCCAGTTTCATCGAACCAAATCTTAATGGTAGGAAGTGCACCACATTCATGCAAGAAACATTAGGTCTATTACTGGAGGAAATACTCTTCGGAACAAGGAACAGAATTTGGTAGCAACACGATGTCTGTCTGGCACATTTTTCGCTGATGGCTAGAAATGACTTGCAGAGACAATTCCCAAATCGTTGGACTGAACACTGAGGAGACGTGACGTGGCTGGCTCGTTCGCCAGACTTGACGCCTCTGGAATTTTTCTTGTGGGGATTCGTAAAAGAGATTGTTTATAAAGATGTTCCAACTACACCTGAATATATGCGAGAGACAATGGTAAGAGTATGTGCTTCGATAAGTGCCGATGTGATAAGGAATACCACTCAAACCACGATAAAAAGATTGCAGCACTGTATTGATACCAATGGTTATCACTTCGAACACCTTCTGTAAATGGACGTTCATGCCACCTTTGTGACCTTCGTTGACCTTCAAAGATCTTACTGTTACACATCACTGGATTCGTCTCGATAGCCTCTATCAGAAAATAAATACCAAACTAAAGTACCCCATTAACAAAAAAACTACAGTTGGCCTTCATATCTCTGAAGCGACCCCACCTAGCAACAAAAAGCGAACGTCTGTCCCATGCAACTTTTGTCCCACAAACTTTTCAGCTCCTATCATACTTTCGGAGCTATTCTTCGTGGCAATAGTTAGAGACTCACCCTGTATATTTCTGGATGTCCGTCTTATTGCATGGATGATGGACTTCAGCTGTTGACATATATGGTCTACACTGTGTGGCTCACACGTGACGGAAATATACAGTTACAAAGTGTAAGTATTGTGGTTTAAAATTGACCAACATTAATTGCTCCATTTGTTACGATGCTTGTTTATATTCTGTAGTCGTTTCTTGTACCTTACAGTTTTCTCTTTGAAAAAGGTTGTAACAATCGTAACCGGTAGAAAATAAACGCAAAACTGTTCGCCCCTCGTAGCTGAGTGGTCAGCTCGACGGCATGTTATGCCTCACGGCCCGGGATCGATTCCTGGCTGGATCGGAGATTTTCTCCACTCAGAGACTGGGTGTTGTGTTGTCCTTATCATCATCATTTCATCTCCATCGACACGCAATCGTCGAAGTGGAGTCAACTCGAAAGACTTGCATCAGGCGAACGGTCTACCCGACGGGAGGCCCTAACCATACGGCATTTCCATTTCCAACATAAAACTGTACAGCTAATGGCACAGATATGCCTTTTCGAAATAACTGAACACGTCTGGAACATCTATGAACCATCTACCCGCAATTAATTGGAACTGCGTGACCTTTGCATGGAACATCACTCTGGAATCCTAATAAATGTCCTATCGAATCCATTGAAAGCAGGTCACTGCCGTATTGTGTTTTAAAGGTGAGCCAGTACCCTACTAAGAAGGTTGTTACAATGTTTTGGCTCATCAGTGTGTAAGATTAATTTAAAAATGGCATCCATTACTAATACCATTACGGAAACCAGTATGAGAGTATAACCATAGCAAATTCAAGTCAAAAGACTAGCCTTCCATAATCAGTTTGTATGTACACATACAAACCAGATGGCACCCCATATAAATTGCCTGCACTAGGGATTTTAATGCGAAAGAGCTGGACTTTGAAGCAAAATTAATAAGGGATTATTGAAAGCGGTTATCAGGAATCATGCCCGAACCTCAAAGCGTCGTACCACTGGCTGGGATTTTCCAAAAAAGGTCTCAACCAGAGCACTAGGCGTCGTTGCCACCCAAACAAGAGAATTAGCATTGAAATCAGAGTTGAAGGGGTCGAGGCACCAAAGGATGATGCAATTGGTGCAAGGCGGATTCCCAGAATATGACGTTCACTGGGAGAGGCGTAATGCGAAAGCGAGAGGACTCGCCTTTCGAAACGTCGGGTCAGCGCCGGAAGGGCCGACCGGAGATCGCGCCGGATCAAAGGCTGCCGCGAGATTGCCTACGTTGCAGCCCATTCCGCAAGCGAGGGCGGGCCTCCACCGCAATCGGCAGGAAACGGGGAGTGTCGACCCGAACCAACCGGGCTACATAAAGGAGACCGCTGCCTCCTCTCCTCCACGTGCAGCAGGTAACCAAGTGCGGTGTTTGTCTGCTCCACACAAGTTACCTGTGCAGCGGTATTTATTTCTTGCCCTTGACTCGAAAGACGTCGTTCCGATAACACAAGTCTACAAATTTATACTCCGCAATTTTCTTACGTAATGATTTTAGGTGATTATAATGTTCATCGGTATGCTAAGTTCAGAAATCTAAGAAATTCGCTCTAATATTTAAGGATTTCTCGCAAAGTAATGATGAATATCCTAAATATCAAGCAAATAACCTAAATTCGAAAAATCTTTAGGAAGGGGGGAAGTTCATGAAAAAGACACATTATTTAAAGGATGCACCAAATTCGCAGTTTTAACAATATGTTATTGAAATTTGTGCCGTCCTTTACATGAAATCAACACGTTTACTGTTAAGTTCCTTGGATTACACACATATTTAAAATTTTATTGCATTTAATATTTTATTTTCAAAAATAATAGCCGTATCTTTTTCTCAGAAACTATTCTACAGATTTCTACAAACTTATATCTGTTTAGACTCTTTCCATGTAGTAACCTTCTCCCATGAGGTTTATTGAATATATCGGGTAGGAGAATTGTAATAATTTTTAATTAGAATTCTGTAAGTATAGCAGAGAATCCATGAGAAATTCCGGGCACTTTGTCCCGTATCTCAGCTTACACTCAGAATTTTAAAATTAGTCCTGAGTTAAAATTTATTGGGTTTACAGAATTAAGTAAACAAACTTTCGTAATTCTAGCCTTCATATATTCTGAGAAAAAGGTACAAAAACTTTAAAAACATAATTTTCTGGAAATGAAATTTAAAGTTCAACCTGACGTTTTCGCTTATGTCACTTCTTCAGATGGCGTCAAATTTGTACTCAGGGTCCTCTTTCCTTCCATGGTTTCTTATTTTCTGCCCTATTTCTTTTATCAGGTCTTAAACCGACATTTTAGCTGTAGAGAGTCTCTGCAAATCTATTGTTCTCGAGATGTCTTGAGTGAAATCTCCTACCTTAATGCCTATTCTCTCTAGTATCTTCATCCCGCGTCAGTTCCCAATATTAAGTACAAGACCTGGACTATAAATTCCAATTCTGAGAACTCAAATCTCCGACGGTACACAAGACACAATAGTAACTGCTTCGTCAGAAATAAGGTGTCTGGTTTGTTATTGTTTCTAAGATACGGAATTGAGTCACAGATGAACTAGAAAACCGAAGAGTGTATATCGCATCCTTCTAGATGTATGCTGTGCGGGTTTGCTTGAAAGTGATCCACCAAATAGTTGTTCACGGACCTAGTACTGAAGTGTTACGTGAAAAAGGAGGCGTGGCAGGAAGGTCAAGACACGCATTTAATTATTTTTCAGGCATTTAGGATGCGATTTCACAGTTGAAACTTTGGGAACTCATTGTCCATGAGTTCCATGAATAAAAAAAATAATTGGAAATTTACACGTTTTTTGTCAATTTCATTAACTTCCCCCTTAAATATACAAGACACAACAAGGCGATCCTAATTTAATAATGAAGTTTCAGGTTTAATACAGGGGCAAAAAGTTTAATTTTTCTTCTATTTCACTTGAAATCTCCGTTGCGATTTCTTCTATAGAAAGAGGGTATTCTCAGTGCTGCATACAAATGTAGGCTACTGTCATACTGACGTCCCATAGGTCATGGTATGCCCCCCTTCATATATTTATTGTTTCGATGGAACTCTTGTCCCTGCTCTTCCCTGACGGCACGTAGTCCAGGAAGTCCAGCTTGAAGCTCATTGACGGATCCAATACTCTGAAGTTATCTACCATATTTCATAATTATTCTCGTAATCAGGGCCTCAGCAGATTCCAAGAAACTTGCTGACAACTTGTTTAAACGGTATCCAAGTTGATCACTAAATTTCACTCGTTTTGTCTACAAACGTTTCGTCTTTCATTATTTTTCAAAAGTCATGGCTGACGAAAACGCCCTCCTTTCATCTTAGCTTCTCATAGTTTCGGTAACTCAACTGCCACATGCTTGAAAGTGCTGGGTTCAAATAAATTATTTTATGCTGCCCAGCCTTTTTTAAAGTGTAGGCAGAAGTGTTTTGAGTCCACTTTTGAATCGAATATTATGTTTTGCCCTTCAACTTTTGGCGTTCTAGTTGGCCAAATTTTTGGAGTCCGGTATTTGTGTTTTGTACGGCTGTCGTGTTTGCATAGTACACGTGGGTCTTTCCTCACAACTTGAACACATTCGATGTGGCGCCCATGGTTTGTGTGGATCCGCAAACTTAATGTCAAAGTACGTAATGTGTGAGATTTTCGTCTGATGCTTCTTCACTAAACTAAATTAATCAGGAGAATTTATATAACCTTTTCAAGCGATGGAATTCGTAGAAGCAGGCTGAAGTCGATTAATCACGCGTTGCTCAAGTTTGCGTGAAAAACGATACATAACACAAAGTTATTGGCACAACATAACAATATCATTTAAAAATGTTATTAACTGTACTATAGACTATAAAATTAAACATCATCTTGTAGGAGGATGGATTCCAAATCTTTACAAAACAGTACTGGTGTTACAACAACTGTTAAAAAAATTAGTTTTTGCTTCCTCCATCCAAATTCAAAATTTTTGTCAAAATTACGTGTTTCTGAACATTGTAAGTGTTTTTACCTAAAGGATCACCCACAAAGATACTTTAGGTATAAGAAAAAATTTTGTTGTCATCCAGTGTAACTGAGTTTTCCTGTTGAATTTACCCCAGAACAACTAAGACTACGTTCCTTTTCCTCTGATGCTCCGTGTTTCTACAACTGGGCAAGACTTCTTTCGATGTGTGGATGAGTGTGCTTCTGGCATCATTAAGCTTACCCAATTTCTCCATTCAAAATGGTAATAGTATACACTGAGGTGACTTAACTCGAATTGTCCAGAATGTTCTTCAAACGAATCGCGAACGACTGTGGTCCGTTGACATGATATCGTACCCGAACATAATTTCGTCAGTGATACGTTTATTTGGACCAGAGGGCCCAGTCCATTCCCTGTAAACGCAGCCGACACCATTATGGACCCACCAACAGCTTGCACAGTACCTTGTTGACATTTTGGGTCAACGGCTTCGTGGGGTCTGCGTGACACTCAAATCTACCATCGGCTCTTACCAACAGAAATCGGGACTTATCTGACCACGTACTGCAATTTTGTATTCTTGACACACTCCTGACACAGTAGAATTCGGAATACTGAATTCCCTAACGACTTCCGAAATGGAGTTCCCGTGCGTCTAGCTCCAAGCGTCATTCCGCGTTCAAAGTCTTTTAATTCCCGTCGTGTGGTCGTAATCACGCCGGTACTGAGGTCAAATGACAGCTCCGTCAATGCACTGCCCTTCTATGCGTCGTATACGTCATACTAATGACTTTTGTCATCTTAGTGTACAGGGAGAACAACTACCGAAAGATCTGAAATTTGTCACATCATCGTCCTTGAGCGGCTTGTATGCAGGAAGAAGTGAATTGTGCAGAACTGTTCGTTCACTGAATTTCGACAGTGTAACATCTTCATTACGATGTCCTTTCGGCTGAATGAAGGCTTTCGATCGAACAGGTTCCACTCAGTTTTAAAGGGTGACTATAATTTCACCGCGGGAGATTCCAGCAGTATGTCCAGCATCCGAACAATCCATCCCCTTAATGTGAATGTGGCAGTGAGAAGGACATAAATCAAATTGTCTTCAGCTGCAACGAAGCTTCAGAAGCTTTAAGCAAGAGAACACTTAACACTGCATAGAGTGCTATAAGATTTGATAGCAGAAGGATACATACCAATAAAGGAGACTCTTTAAATTATAATGTAGTAAATTAATTACTTTACGTCTTCTTTTTTCTGGACTTTATCGCATATCTTGACGGGGTCTTCATGTTAATCTTCAGATTTTGCGTTGTCACTGATAGAGGGTACGGTGTGCTCCTCTCCCCTCCCTCACCCCCCCCTTCCGCACCCCCCCCCCCCCCCCCCGTTCAAAGGACGGAATTTGTGTACTCCTTCTGTCTGCACCTAGAGTTATCTCCTGTGAAAGTGTGCGGTCGCTTTACGAGTTGCGAATGCCCAGCATTCCCCTAGTTGGATGTGGGAAACCGTGAAAATCAAATCCCGGCTGGCCAACACGTACCGCGACGTTATTCGGCGGAGTGTATCGATTCGGTGCCGGCTAATGTCCCCGAATCCCGCAAGTGGTGTGCTAACGCACGCAGTTATCCGGTAGGGTCAGTAAACGAGTAACTATAAGAACGTGTGGCATTAACAACCTTCCATTTATATTAATGAATACATCTCAGATTTATTAGATCATTGACGTAATCTCAAGTAACATTAATGTGAGTTTAATCTGTTGGTTTAAAGGTACTTGTATCATGTGTTTCATTTCCGGCTGTTACACATTTACATGTCGAAGTCCATAAGGACGTTGGCTGTACAGGTAAACCAACCCCTGCCAACAGTCACTGTAAGGATTATGATTTCGCTTACGATAATGTCATAAACAGTTACACGCAGTCGTCATGGTTAGTACTGGATTTACAACGCTTTCATACGCCGTCGCTTTATACGAGTCAGCTGTATAATAAGAGAGACACTAATGGAACAGATGGTCGTAGCTCACTGCACTGCAGTACACTGCATTTAATGATATTTTAGCGCTGTTACTAATAATAACTTGGTAATCATATACAGCAATTCAAATAATGCTTCTGTTTGGTAAGTTTGTTTATAGTGAGTTTATTTTGGCTTCTTTGTTTGTAACGAGTTTATATGACTTGTTTGTCTATTTATAACTACACGTGACTATGTCGTGTATTGTTTTCTGCAAGCGGTTCGTTGTTTTCTATGTCTGTAAATGTGTGTGTGTCTGTGTTTCATTGTTTCGATTAGCTCTGCCTAACGATGGACAGGCATGGGGTGTGGGAAGGACTGGAAGTTGGAGGACGGGGTAGTAGGTAGCGAACCAATGGCGGCGTGTTTAGTGGGTTAGGGAAGAAGTCGTCAATAGACGAGAATGTAAGACGCGAAGCAGAAGACGGTGTTTGTACCAGACTAAGGGAAACAGAATTATAAAATTTACACTGATCGCTGGAAGACACAGAATGATACTTTTCTCGAAATAACGCTAATATTGTTAGATTAGGAGACCTTATAGAATAAATTATTTAAAAAAATTCCAGCTGCTGACGAAATACAACAGAAATTCACGTAAGTTGTTAATCCAACGCGGTGACATTTTATCCATTCATGTCACGTGTTCGATTCCATATGTTCATTACACCCAACATTCTTCATAACACGCAGTACATACGAATTGTGGCACTTTTCATCTCCCTGTTTCTGAATCGGTAGAAGAGACAGCGGTAGGAACAGCTGGGGTTGAAAGTTTTCGCGTCCAGCCGCTGTCAGCGTTACACATCTAACTACAACAACTTTGCCTGTAGCCATTATAGCAGTTAGGAATGTCTATTTGCGCCATCGGGCATCCTTGCTTCAAAAGATGTGATGAAGAAATTCCGTGTTCATTGTGGAAACTACCTATGACCCCTCGGAGATATGTGTTAGACTGCCGGATTCAGCATGAAACGTGGTTCGCGACTTCATTTAACGGTACCTTTAAAATTTTCTCAGGAATTTGAAGTGAAATATGGTTACTAAAAACAAAAATGTCAAAACGGTACATTCATGAAGTATTTAAAGTTTCGCTGAATCGTCACAGTGACCCTCGGTAAAAGGCACGAAGAATATAATTGATGTTGCATCGAAACGTTAGTGGAAGGTTAGTGTTTAACGGCCGATAGGGACCATAAGATTAATTTCAGAATTAGGTCTCCGAACGTCCTCTAGCGCCCCACATTCTCAACTCCCAGTCGTATGTGGCAGCTTGTCTGCTTTGGCTGCTTGTTCAATCGCGTAGGTAAGAGATACTATTTTTATCTTCTTCACTTGGTGGTACGTGAGTCGGTATTCTCCTTTACGTTATTCACTGGTTCAGCTTAGCTTTGTTTGACCCATATTCTCAGATTTTTATGTTGTACGCTTCAACATTTCTTACAAATCTCTTAACATTCGAAGAGAACTGTCAGTTCATCAAACTCTGCTTGCTTCAAGCAGAAATTAATAACTATAATATATTAGCCGTTCGTGAAAAATAATGTCAACATAATATATCTTTGTAAGTAGATGCTTAAACCCAAATTTTCTAATGTTAATCCATGATTCGAATGTGCTACTGTGAAATACAGAACATTTCAGATGGCGACAACATCGATTTCCTAGCGGTTGCTATCGACGTTTCAAGCCGGAGACATTGCGCCCTTCATCTTCGTTATATATGTAAATGAAGCTGAGTGGGCCCCGTTGAAGCTGGAAAACTCTTTGTTTGTAAAATTATTAAATCGTAGGTTTTCTATGCCGTCGAGGACTTCAGTGCCCTCAGTAAAGCTAGAAACTTAAATTATATGGTAGATTACGTGTACTACAAAGGAATGTATCCCAAAATTGTTACTGTTATCATCCGATTACGAACATTTCCAGATTTTCTAGAAACAACTTTTATTTTAATTTATACGAAAGATAATATTGAGGTTTGTACAGCGTATTTCCAAGCTCCGATGTGTTATAACTCAATTCTGTGCTATTTAAGACGAGAGATCTTTGTGCTCTGCTGTTATGTGTAATGTATTAATTAAAATTTGATAACAAAGATTAATTAATTAATATTTGGTTCGCGCGTATGTGTGTGTGTATGTGTGTGTGTGTGTGTGTGTGTGTGTGTGTGTGTTTTTGTTATTCAGTCTATGGTTACTTATCACATGCTTCGCCTGCTCTCTGAGTAATTAACGTGAATTTCATAAGACCCAATTTGACTGTGGCTCATTTTTGTAGTGACTAGTTATCGAGCAAACAGTCCATATGGCTGTGGTCTTCATTTCTAGTGACTTATCATCTCAAATTAGCCCTTATAAAATACTATTATGACGTAGCATTAACCTACGGAACTTAAAACTGAAAATATTGCTGACGTGATATCAATCGATTGGCATATATTTTGGTATGCTATAGATAAGGAACGTAGTGTGAGCTGTTCTCACTCAAGCATTTGTCGAAAAACGTACTAGGGTGTGCTGGAAAGAAATGCCTCCAAATATTTTATGTGCATATGCTCTTAAAGCTTTTTAAATTAAACAAACTTTATCAACATTCTGTATCTTTATTCCCCGTTTCTACATATTTATTTCTCAACTTTGTCACCTTGGTGAGCAACGTATTTTTCCCAAAGGCAGACCTGTTTGTTGATACCGTCACTGTAGAACATTTGAGTTGGTTGGCAGAGCCACAGCGTCACCTCTGATTGCAGCGCTTCATCACTATCAAAGGGAAGCCGTCGAAGGTGTTCTTTAAGTTCTGGAAACTGGTGAAAATCTGATGGAGACAAATCGGGAATTTGCGAGTATGGAGGTTGGTCGACGCCAGTGCATCCAACACGTTCGATTGTTGTGAAACGTCCCCTTTGAACAATTATACATGACTGTGCTTAAACTGACACACAATATTTTTAGCGCAACGCAATCTGACTTTCAAAAATACCTACAAAAGAATGGCCCTGACTAACATTAATCTATACCTTTCACAAATCACTTACCTCACAAAAATCTTCGTTACTCGAACTACTGCAATACAGCGAGCGCCACTACTGCCAGCTAAATAAAAGATTCAAACTACGGAAGGCACTAACTACTGATAGGGATAGTTGGCAAATGAAAGATATTAATAGAGAACAAACAATGTATTTACCTTAATATCATCACAAGTCATAATATATGTAATTTCAAAACTCCGCCATCTCTCTCCTCACATCCACCACTGCTGGCGGCTCACCTCTAACTGCGCAACGCTACGCGCTGTTCACATCCAGCTGCCGCTGCCCAACACTACAATGGCAGACAACAATGCAAACTAGCCACAGACTGCACACAGCACAGCCAGTGATTTTCATATAGAGCGCTACGTAACGTTGCCAATAAGAAAACATAAACAGCCTACTTACAGTTGTAGATGTCGCAGTGCTCTTGTGTTGCCTGGCTTTGTCATGCTGAAGAAGAGGGTGCCCATGTGTGGCTGAGGTCACTGAATTCGTACTTTCATTCTTCTGAGGGTCTTGTCCACCTTGTAAAGTTTAAGGTAGTGCGCTTAGGCATGAATTCAAAATGCATCACACCTTAAGCATCCCAGAACACAATGAGCGCGACGTTGCCTGCTGATAGCATGGTTACATGATTGTCAACTATTTCTCCGTCGGTGATCCTTTGAAGCGGAACTCCATTGATGACCACTTGATATGCGGGTGAAAGTGGTAAACCCTGCTTTCACCACCCGTCAAAATGTTATTAAGGAACCCATCATCCTTATGCTGGAAATGCTAAAGTTATTGTTGAAAACTGTCAATATCATCTGCTTCAAGTCAGGAGCAAGCATTCGAGGCACCCAATGTGCACACAATTTTGTGCACTTCAGTTTTGAAAATATAGCCTGTACACGTCCTCGAGGTGCAGCACACTTACCTGAAATCTGCTTCTGTGTTATCCGACGATTTTCTGTGATGAGTTCGTCTACTCGAGACCGATGAATCTCGGTGGCTGCTGTACGCGATCGTCCACTCCGAGCTCTGCCATAAGTGCTGAGGCTAGCGTCACAGTTTCTTTCATTACGAGCAAGAACAATCCAACGCGCCACACTACTGATGCCCATGCAATCATCACCGTATACAGCTTCCATTCTTCCGTGGCTTTCAATTGGGGACACGTTTTTCGCTGTTACAAACTCGATTACACCTCGCACTGAATTGGTTACGTTACACATTGCCATATCGTACGCTGCAATTCGGAGCCCCCTAGTGGCAAAGTGGTTACATTACACATTGCCATCTCATACGCTGCAATTCGGAGCCCACTAGTGGCAAAGGGTTGTAACTAGCGTCAGTGAAACTGGAAAGTCAACCGAGTAATATGCATGACTTGCAATACCTCAATCGACATTGAAAGTAGGATGAAACATCCGTAGGCATTACTTTTTAACTCTCCCTCGTATGTCGATCGACATAAAATAAAGACCTAACCGCCTACGGACTAACATTTGTAGAATATAAGTCACATCGATTTTTGCGTTATATGAACATCACTATATTTTTGTATTGAATCTACATTTTATTTTTCTAAACTGAATTGATTTCCATTATGATATTATATCCATCACACATATAATGGATGTGTCGTCACGCTAGTTGCGCTATGCATTCAATTTGTAAAAAAGGAATGTAATTTTTTCTCATTGGAGCACAGTATGTCGAATCACGTAAATCTGTTGTAAACGAGTTATCGTTTCGATATGAGATGTGTTGTCGCACTAGTAGCGCTATTGATGTAATACGTAACATGAAAGAAATGTAATTCTTGCTCATTAGAGCAAAGTATGTAAAATGGTTTGTCTGTGTGTGATTCACCATATGCTGGTCGTTTGCGTTTACTGTTTTATCTTTAAGCACAATACCGCTCTTTGTGGCTTCAGATTATTACTGTCAGCACGACGCTTTTCTTCACCGTTAGATAATTTAATATGGATCAACGAGTTACTATGATCTCCTTAAGGGGCAGTCTTCTTGTAAGGCGTCAGGTTAATTTATTTATTTTTGGAGTGAGGTTTTGAAATGTAGTACAGGCTTGTAATCTTTTTAGGACCTGGACACTTTTTGCGTAACTCATAATAGTGTAACTACTGAGCGTAGCTCATGAAGCTGCAGAGTACTCTGGAGGTGACGTCTTGTAATGACGTATCGCACAGCAGTTTGGTGTAATTCGCCCCACTGAAGACCAATGGGTGGTCCTAGAAAAAGAAGTTTTGGCATTGAGGATTTTTAATCTATATGAAGCTAATAAAGAGAAAAACTAATGTATTTTTATTCATTACACATTTTATATGCGAAGCGCGCCGGTATCAGCGGCCTCTAGAGCCTTAGCTGGTAACCACTTGTGTCTCTGTACACCATTTATTACGATCCGTTCTAAGTGGTGTATTTTGTTGTATTTAAGTCGGCCACATGCCGCTTTGACCACTGCAGGGGCAGTTTTTGCACGTGGGCTATCGCCTGTACTGGTCACACTTACAGCACAGTATGTAACTAGTAAGGCTACTAGTAAAATAGAACAAAGACAAATTCGTATACCTTACACTTATATTAGTGTTTGTAATTGTATTATGAATATGTACCTCATTTGTATTGAAATTGTTAAGTCAACTGCAATATTTTTTATAGGATGGTTTGGAAATGGACACAGGTGTCCGAAACTAGTCACCATCAAGAAATAAAATACAGATACTTCTCAGTCCAACTTATGACGGAGCTACAACCATTTATTTAAATTACATGACAAGTTACGAACCAATTTATCAACTCCAGCATGCTGCAAGTTCTTAAATAGTTGTAGTTGAGCTATGTATGCCGAAGTCGCAAGTGGAACGTGGATGGAGAATGTATGGGAAGATATCTAGCGGGTAATTCACAACGTAAAAGGAAATGAAAATACGATAATCATGCGGCATTGCAGCACTGACGTAGGGGAAAATGTAGAACAATGGATCACAGGACAATACAGTCTAGATCCAGGCAGTGTGAATGAGAAGAGAAAGACTATTTGAATTCTGAAATAAATTTCGGATGGAAATAGCGAAAGAAGACGAGGTATATTTGGAAAAGACCTGGAGACACGGGAAGATAACAACTGGAATATCATCCGAATTCAGGTACTGGATGTTGAGGCGAACCAATGAGTAGATCATAATTTAGTAGTTATGAAAAGTAGCCTGAACTTTAAAAGAATCCTGTGGGATGATCAGTGTGAATGGAAATGGAATGGCGAAGTACTACGAAATGATGATATGCGTTTCAAGTTCTCTAAGGATGTGGATATCGCAATAAGAAATGTCCCGGCAGGAAGTTCAGTTGAAGAGGAGGGGACTTCAATAACAAGTGCTATCACAGGTGTTGTATAGTGAGAAATACGTACACGGAATATAGCTTCGAAGAAACCTGGATAATAGACGAAATACTGAAGTTAATCGACGAAAAGAGCAAGTACAAAAATATTCAAGGAAAGACACGAATACACCAATATAAATCACTTAGGGGTGAAATAAAGAGGAAGTACAGAGCAGCCAAGACGAAATGCAGCCAGGAAATATGTGAAGAAATCGAAAAAGGAATGATCGTCAGAAGGACTGTCTCAGCATACAGATAACTCAAAACAACGTTCCGTGAAACTAAGAGCAAGGCTGATAACATTAAGAATGCAGTGGAGAGAGCGGATACGTTGGAAGAGTACATTAAAGGCCTTTATGAGGGGGAGTACTTGTCTGATGACTGGACGGAAGAAGAAGTGGAGTCGCTGAGAAAGACGTTGGGGTTACAGTACACAGTCGATCAACGAGTATTCGAGTTGGTATGTAGAATCTATGAGATTAGTTAAGTACCATCAAACTTTCAGAAACTACCATCCAAAAAATTCCGACGACATCAAGGGCAGATAAGTGCGAAAATTATCGCACCTACAGCATAATGTGTCATGCATCCAATCTGCTGGCGCGAATAATATACACAAGACTGAAAAAGGAAACTGAGGAACAGATGACGATCAGTTCGGCTTTAGTAAAGGGAAACGAGCCAGAAAGGCAGTTCTGACTTTGTACTTGATAACGGAAACTAGAAAGAAAAATATCAAGGCAGTTTTCGTGGGTGTAGAGAAAGCGTTCAGTAATGTAAAATGCTTCAAGATATTCGATATTCAGAAAAAAATAATAAGTTATTGGGTAATATGTATGATTTACAATATGTGCAAGAACCAAATGGGAACAATATGACTAGAAGACCAAGAACGAAGTCCTCTGACTAAAAATGGTGAAGTTTTGCCGCTAATATTCAGTCTATGCATAGAATAGGCAATGACAGAAATAAGAGAAACCTTCAAGAGTGGGACTAAAATTCAGATTGAAAGAATGTCAATGATAAGATTCGCTGACATCTTTGCTATCCTCACTGAAAGTGAAAAAGAATTAAAGACTCTGCTGTATGAAATGAGCAGACCGATGGGTACGGAATATGGATCGAAAGTAAACCAGGAAAGACAAAAGTAAAAAAAAAAAAATGGTTCAAATGGCTCTGAGCGCTATGGGACTTAACTTCTGAGTTCATCAGTCCCCTAGAACGTACAACTACTTAAGCCTAACTAACCTAAGGACATCACACACATCGATGCCCGAGGCAGGATTCGAACCTGGGACCGTAGCGGTTCCAGACTGTAGTGCCTAGAACCGCTCGGCCAACCCTGCCGGCAGAAAATTAAAGAGAAGCAGCTGAAGTGGGAATAGCGAGAAACGCAACATCAGAATTGGTGGTCACCAAGTAGATGAAGTTAAGAAAGTCTGCTACCTTGGAAGAAAAATAATCAATGGCGGACAAGGTAAAGAGGGCGTAAGAAGCAGACTATCTCGAGCAAAGGGGACATTCCGGCCACGATAAGTCAACTGGTAACAAGCACAGTCCTTTATTTTGATGAAAAAATTTTTTGCTAATATACGTCTGTAGCATGGAATTGTATGATACTGAACCATGGACAGGGAAACTGGAACAGAGGAGAACCGAGGCATTTTGAGACTGGGTGCAACAGAAGAATGTTTAAAATAAGGTGGACTGATATAATTATGAATGAGGTAGTTCTCCCCAGATTTAGTGAAGAAAGGAGCAAATGGGAAACAGTACGAAGAAGGAGGGACAGGATGATAGTACATCTGTTAGGGCACCAGGGAATAACTGTAGCGGTAGACAGAGATTGGAATACACCCAGCAAATAATTGAGAACGTAGATTGAAAGTGCTTGTCTGAAATGAAGAGGTTAGTACAGGAGAGAAATTCGTGGCGGGCCCTGCATTAACCAATGGGAAGACTGGTTGAAGAAAAAAGTTGTTATTTGTGGTTAGCAGTTACCTCAAATCATTTTTTTTAACGTAACTACGTCAGAAACTGAAAAAATAAGATTTATTAATCCACTTTCGTTGCCGTCTCTCCTCCATTATGTTAGAATTTCATAAGAAAAATGTGTGTTTGAAACCTGAAAGTTTTTATGTATTTAGACGTTGTGTTGATAGCAATTTTCCATAATTTGCGTGAAGAAATAGTGATGATATAGTCAGTCACTGAATTACTCTGACGAAAAGCACATTGGTAGACTCAAAGTAACTCTTCTGCAAGTGGAGCGAATTTTATAACTATGTCTTTGGAAAAGTCTTTGTGTAAGAGGGATTCAAATGAAAACGAGGCAGATGGAGAAAAGTAAATAAACTATTTATAATTTCAAAAGTAATCACCATGTCTGTTAATACATTTATCCCACTGCGGGACAAGACGGTAAGAATCTTCATAGAAAAATGTTTTTTAACGCCTACGGAAACGTGCTTGTACCCTGGCGTGCATCTCTTCATTCGAAGCTAACCTTCGGCCAGAGGGCTTCAAAAATATGTAAATCGTATAGTGAGAAATCAGGGCTTTGTGGAGGATATGCAAGGACTCCCCAATGAAACGTGTTCAAGATAGTCGAGACAACCTTGCCAACACAAGGGCGGGATGTTGTATGATGGCCGCTAGATTCACAGATTGGAGTGCAAGTTTGCATAAATAATAGTACATTTTTCTCAATAAGCAGTAAGATATTAGACCTATACATGGGCACTGAAACTACAAGAGTTATTTTTTACAGGAAATCAAATTACACCCCAGTAATAAAACATAAGGCGATCGAAAAAATTGTTTTAATGTGTTTTTCCTCGTAAGCATCGTTTAACATTATATTCTTTTAACATGAAAAAAGTCTCGTTGCCCTAAGTTTCGTGATAAGGATTTTATACTGTACATCAAAAAGATGAGATGTTTAAACTAACTTGTGCTGATCTTTCTCTGTTGGATGAGAGAGTAGTTTGGTCTCACTGGCGATACAAATTAGGAGAAGTGGTTCCAACTTTGTACATGATGGTGGACAGCAGAATAATGAATGCTGCGAGAAGAGAACAATTTCATTGAAAATATGACATTCGAAAGCCTAAGACGAACAGAATACAAATACAAGAGGTATAAGTAAGCCAACAAGTTAATAGGGACTAAACAGAAGCGATGAAAGCGTAACTCATCGATAAAAAGAAGTAAGAACACGTTGTGGCTAATTGTTAGTGTGTGAAGCTGGTTCTCCTGCAGACCTACAGAATCTTACCGACTGCATATGAAGATGTAAATAAATATGTAAAAGGTCTGAACTGTACGAGCATCATTCCTAAATGCTAGATACAACTTTTGCTTAAGCTTACTCGTTTTTGAAATTAAACAGATTTACTTACTAGAAGACACAGTTTGAAATCTTGTTGCGGTTCATGTGCATGTTGTTTTCCAAAACGAATTTAGTCATTGTCTCACATTCTTATTTGCATGTGTAGAATGTAAACTGTCACAGAACGTATACTGCGAGAAGAACTCGACATTTTCCAACTCACAAGAGAAATGTTCCATCTCATTGTCGCTCCTGCCCGAAACGTAGCTCGCGACGGTAGAAGAAATTTCAAGTCAGCAAAACTTCAGAGATAGCAGCGAACATCCAGACTTCCAGATTACGAACATAAAGAAATACGATGTCTTTCTCGGCAGGACAGAAGCTACAGAAAAGCAGGAGGACTCGTAAAAAGCACTCTCGAAATGTAACCCGTGTGCTTCACTTTGTTAGCGATGCTGTAAAACATTTTTCCTCCCTGTCAAATTTTTACAGCTTGTCTCAGGTCGGTATAAAATATTCTTAATTTTAGCTTATACTTAAATGGCAGTTAGAGATAAAATACCACCGCCGGTATAATACTTGCCTTTAGCTAAAATACTGTTCTCTCTGCTCTCTTCGGAACATCTCAGTGCCCGTACTATCGACAGCGCGGACGTATACACTTTCGCTCTAAAAGCGCTCGGACGTGTTTGCAGAGGAAGCGTTTTATTTCTGCGAGTCCCGTAGCAAATGTCTGGCACAGGCAGAGGAGGTTCCCCCTGCACCTCACTCTTCCCCCAGCGCCCACCCCTTGCCCGACAGTCCTTTTCGTTGTCGCTGCCAGGCCGCGTTCCGAGGGCCGTCGCACTCCCGAGTGGACAACTTTCTTAATCTCTACACTCTGCACACACAACTCCGAAAATCCCGCGGCTACTACGCAGCTCGTCTCGCTACTTTCCACACCGGTCTTTACGAAAATATATTCCGGCGCGCTCTGCATTTCATCGTGATTTTAAATTCTTTTTCGGGCCTTTTGTGCGACAGTTACTACGAAAAGTTGGCAAATGACGGGGCAATTCATGGAAGAGACCACTATTATAATACATTATGTTGAGAGTATTTTGGAGGTTAATTTTAATGTTGATGGCCCTGTTATACTATTTAGGCCTGGAAGCTGATTTATATGACTTATTTTTGTTAATTGTGAAACTGTACTTTAGTGTGGAATTTTTGGTTAATATTAAACAAAAGTGCTACGTATGCTAGCTGCAAGGAAGTAATTTGATAGTATTTAGTTGCTTTTATTTCCATAAAAACAAATATTTTACAGTGCAACGTGGATGAAATGAATGCAGTTATCCTATGCGAAACTCATTCCGCACTCTCACACTGACAGGAGTGCCTTGGTACTTCTCATTACTATGCAGCGTGTGGGTCACTAGCCTTCTTCGGAGGCTGGTGGACTAAGCCGAAGAGGAGCAGGAAAGACAAGAACTTTGAAGAAACGGCGTATCAGTTACGATGGGTGTGTTTGTGAATGAAAAAATTATTTTTGATAACTTTGGTAGCTAACACATATATCTTGAAATAGAAGTTATGGCCCGACCAGTGTCCGTCATGTTCAGACCGTCCGAAGAAGCTTCCTCTGATGATATGTCTACCTCCGTAGCTCAGTTGATTGCATGTTGTGCACAGGATGCGTGTTCGATTCCCGGTACTGCTACGGGTTTTTCCTTGGTAGGAGGACTGAACTGGGTGCACTCAGCCCCGTCAGGCCAACCGAGGAGCTACTTCAGTGAGAACTGACGGCTCCAAGGTGGGTATAGCCGACAATGGAGGGGAGAGCGGTTGTAGTGTCCCACTGACGAGTCATGAGAGGAAGTGGAAGGACTGCAAGAATTCGCTCGTGGTCGCGGGCTGCCTTCCCTGCACCTGCTCCACTGAAAAGAGGGCTGTAGGATGAGTTATAATACGGAACTCGGCTGGGATCTCTGGGTACACTGGATGCAATCATAAATCAGTGCATGAGGATATGTACACTGGAAGCACCCCTGGCACATCCATTTTATAAACAAGCCTATATACAAAGTGGACTAACTGCCTTCTTAGTAGTGTAACTTCTCACAGTTGTCTGGGTTTAAGTCCCGATATAGCAGAGGCGAGCGCGCCGGACTAAGTGTTGACTACATGGAAATAAGTCAAAGTCTCCTCGTAGTTACGCAGTACTGCACTGCGATCTCACAGCATCAGATCTCCAGCTAAACCCTATCTGACCGACCGACCTGCTGCTCCATCACTGCCATCACTCTCATCACTTTTTCAACAATATGGCGGCTAACCTTTTTATAGCGGTAATGCACCCGCCACCACTTGTTCTAGAAGTTTCCAGTACTCTTAAACATTTCGTATGTGTTACGCGGTAGCACATGAGACCTACGTGATGAACAGGCCGTATGCCGCTGTCCAAGGGCTGCTTCTTGCGACGCCTCTGGAGCATCATGATGCGGCATAGTCTGCTCTTGTTATCAGAGTCAACATTACACATAAGCCACGTCCGATCACGTCCGCCTCGCTGGTAACAAGAATTTCCATGCCCACATCTCACTTGAGTTTTAGCTCTATTGACTCCACTCCCTCAAATGACGCCAACGACAGAGGACGACATGGTGGTCAGTCGGTCGCGATTGACGCGTTAAGGCCAGAATGTGGAGCACTGCTTTTGCCTCTGATGAGTAAACACGACCGGTTAACTCATGAGCACATTGAGTAACCTGTGTCTCCTCAGTATGCTAGGGTGAACTCTATTTCACCGCATGATCTAAAGATGGCCAGTAACGACTGAAACCTATTTCACGTTCTAAACTTTACGAGTACCTTCTAAACAATTAACTATTTTCAAAAAGGCTCCAGCTGACGGTCATCACTCAAGCTCACTACCGGACCGTCGACTGACCCCCCAGAAGATGTAGCAGTGCGCCACGTCAGGTGTAGCAGCCAGCTGTTCCACAGTAGGATTGACTCTGTTCTTTGCCATTCTGCAGAATTACCAAGTGAGTTTCCTTATGTTTTATTGATGAGATAGTTTCTATAATGCCAATTCAATTATTTATTAGCTGCATTCGTGGCTGGTGTCAAAAGCCCTCTTTTCCTCATGCAGAAGGAAAAACTCACTTACAAAAACATTTGCTGTAAAGGCGTTCCGCTACTTAGTAATATTTTGTTTACTGATATCTCTCTGAATCTGCAACCTTCTGTAAATCTTCTTCTCCCCAAGCTCTTCCATTTTGAAGTATATTCTTAACCTACAGACGAAAACAGCAGAGGTACTTTCCATACACTGAGCTGCTGTGGGAAGACACACTCACTGTGCTGTTGTCTTGCTAGTTGTTTTCTTTACCTACTTACCTAGTAAATACACATCTTACATACAAGATATTGCTAGCATAAGGTCTGTCACACAAATACTAAATGTATGTTGAAAGATATTTTTCCAATTATACGTTAAAGATATCATTTAAAAGAACTAGCTCATCGATTACCCATATACAATAATTTGTGACTGGTTCTGTGCAATAACAAGAAACGTATTTTCTACTAAAGTGATAGCAATTATTAACCATGTTTCAAAGACATTAAGAAGCTTCTTGTTGGTGAAGCAACTGCATACTTGTGTTATTCTACAAGTAGCCTACAAGTTACACAGATGTCTCCATCAAGCTTCTGAAATTTACATTACATGTTGATCTTAATTATTACACTGCGATTTCTCTGTCATTAGTTTTCATACACCGAAGCGCCAAAGAAACTGGTATAGGCATGGGTATTCAAATACAGAGATAGGTAAACAGGCGAAATAGGGGCCGCGGTCGGCAACGCATATATAAGACAACAAGAGTCTGGCGTAGTTGTTAGATCGGTTACTGCTGCTACAGTGGCAAGTTATCAAGATTTAGGTGAGTTTAAATGTGATGCTACAGTCGGCGCACGAGAGATGGGACACAGCATCTCCGACGCAACGACGAAATGGGGATTTTCCCGTATGACCAATGTCAGGAATCCGGTAAAACATCAAATCTCCGAAATCACTGCGGCCGGAAAAAGATTCAGTAAGGACGGGACCAACGACGACTGCAGAGAATCGTTCAACGTGACAGACGTGCAACCCTTCCGTAAATTGCTGCATATTTCTATGCTGGGCTATCAACAAGTGTCAACCTGCGAACCATTCAACGAAACATCATCGTTATGAGCTTTCGGAGCAGAAGGTCCACTCATGTTCCCTTGACGACTGCACGACACAAAATTTTATGCCTCACCTGGGTCCGTCAACAACGACATTCGACTGTTGATGACTGGGAACATGTTGTCTAGTCGGACGATTCTTCTTCCATGTTGTATCGAGCGAATAGGCATATCCGGGTATGGAGGCAACCTCATGAATTCATGGACCCTGCAAGTAAGCAGGTGACTGTTCAAGCTGGTGGAGGCTCCGCAATGGTGTCGTGCGTGTACAATTGGAGTGTTATGGCACCCCTGATACGTTTAGATACGCGTCAGACAGGTGACTCGTACGTAAGCCTCCTGTCTGATCACCTGTATCCATTCATGTCCATTGTGCATCCGACGGACTTGAGCAGTTCCAGCAGGACAATGCGACACCTCACACGTCCAGAATTCCTACAGGTGACTCTAGGAACATTCTTCTGAATTTAAAAACCAAACTCCGAAGACAATAACATTACTAGCGGACTGGGATGCCTTGCAACGTGCTCTTCAGAAACGATCTCCACCCCCTTGTAGTTTTACGGATTTATGGACAACCCTGCAAAATCCATGTTTTCAGTTCTCCCAGCACTAATTCCGACATTAGTGGAGTCCATGCCACGTCGTATTGCGGCACTTCCGCATGCTCGAGGGGGCTCTACACGGTATTAGACAAGTGTACCAGTTTCCTTGGCTCTTCAGTGTATAATCATACAAGCATTCGTATCTTGCAAGTATAGTGAACACCGTAAATAGTTACTTGCTTGAAAACCTCAACCCCTGCAGGGAAGAGACTCTAACAGTGACTCTTAGAAATGAGAATATTCTAAACTGAATTCCTTCATTTCAACAGAATCTGCCCTGAGAATGACGTTATGGAGCAACGCTACGGGCATAGAAATTAGCAGTATTGACCAGATCAGTAGAGGGCAGAACTCGATAAAACTGTAAACACAATGGCTGCCAAGGCAAGACGACTAAATTTCGTTTACTTTTCAATTTATGTTGAATATTTTACTGTTTAATGACGCTGGGAATAATAGCTAGGACGGTGCACAGAGTCTACCGTTAGGCCTGCTTTGAGTCAAAACAATGAAATTTGAAGAACACTACTGGCGAAGATGTCGAATTATCATACACTCCTGGAAATGGAAAAAAGAACACATTGACACCGGTGTGTCAGACCCACCATACTTGCTCCGGACACTCCGAGAGGGCTGTACAAGCAATGATCACACGCACGGCACAGCGGACACACCAGGAACCGCGGTGTTGGCCGTCGAATGCCGCTAGCTGCGCAGCATTTGTGCACCGCCGCCGTCAGTGTCAGCCAGTTTGCCGTGGCATACGGAGCTCCATCGCAGTCTTTAACACTGGTAGCATGCCGCGACAGCGTGGACGTGAACCGTATGTGCAGTTGACGGACTTTGAGCGAGGGCGTATAGTGGGCATGCGGGAGGCCGGGTGGACGTACCGCCGAATTGCTCAACACGTGGGGCGTGAGGTCTCCACAGCACATCGATGTTGTCGCCAGTGGTCAGCGGAAGGTGCACGTGCCCGTCGACCTGGGACCGGACCGCAGCGACGCACGGATGCACGCCAAGACCGTAGGATCCTACGCAGTGCCGTAGGGGACCGCACCGCCACTTCCCAGCAAATTAGGGACACTGTTGCTCCTGGGGTATCGGCGAGGACCATTCGCAACCGTCTCCATGAAGCTGGGCTATGGTCCCGCACACCGTTAGGCCGTCTTCCGCTCACGCCCCAACATCGTGCAGCCCGCCTCCAGTGGTGTCGCGACAGGCGTGAATGGAGGGACGAATGGAGACGTGTCGTCTTCAGCGATGAGAGTCGCTTCTGCCTTGGTGCCAATGATGGTCGTATGCGTGTTTGGCGCCGTGCAGGTGAGCGCCACAATCAGGACTGCATACGACCGAGGCACACAGGGCCAATACCCGGCATCATGGTGTGGGGAGCGATCTCCTACACTGGCCGTACACCACTGGTGATCGTCGAGGGGACACTGAATAGTGCACGATACATCCAAACCGTCATCGAACCCATCGTTCTACCATTCCTAGACCGGCAAGGGAACTTGCTGTTCCAACAGGACAATGCACGTCCGCATGTATCCCGTGCCACCCAACGTGCTCTAAAAGGTCAACTACTCTGGCCAGCAAGATCTCCGGATCTGTCCCCCATTGAGCATGTTTGGGACTGGATGAAGCGTCGTCTCACGCGGTCTGCACGTCCAGCACGAACGCTGGTCCAACTGAGGCGCCAGGTGGAAATGGCATGGCAAGCCGTTCCACAGGACTACATCCAGCATCTCTACGATCGTCTCCATGGGTGAATAGCAGCCTGCATTGCTGCGAAAGGTGGATATACACTGTACTAGTGCCGACATTGTGCATGCTCTGTTGCCTGTGTCTATGTGCCTGTGGTTCTGTCAGTGTGATCATGTGATGTATCTGACCGCAAGAATGTGTCAATAAAGTTTCCCCTTCCTGGGACAATGAATTCACGGTGTTCTTATTTCAATTTCCAGGAGTGTATATACATCAAATAACAAGTAACAAACGATTCTCTTCTTTCCTCTGATATTCTAGCATTTTATTTCAAGCGATCACAAATCAAGTCGTAAATTTCTATGTATCGCACTCCTTATCGGCATTCTCAGTCTGTTGGGCACCAAGACGGTATTTCTGAGTGTAAAACTGCAATGAAAACCAGCATAGAAATTATACTTACGTATAAGTTGGCTCTGAGCACTATGGGACTCAACTGCTGAGGTCATTAGTCCCCTAGAACTTAGAACTAGTTAAACCTAACTAACCTAAGGACATCACAAACATCCATGCCCGAGGCAGGATTCGAACCTGCGACCGTAGCGGTCACGCGGTTCCAGACTGCAGCGCCTTTAACCGCACGGCCACTTCGGTCGGCACTTACGTATAAGTACAGAGACTCAGGTGGTAAAGATGTAAATCCATGGAAGGGACCGTCTTCCAGTCTGAAAGCACACAGTATGTTGTCATTTTTTCATTGTTCGCAAGTACTACTCTGAGTATGTAGTAAGGAATGGACCGCAGGAACGTCACACGGCGATTTCCGAGCATCAGGCAGCGACCGACATGCCGTTGTGCAGGACACCGTCGGTTAGAAAGTGATATCCGCTCTCCTACCGTTAATATTTCACTGGGGCCCCAAAGACGATCGAGTAAAACTCATTGAACTTGTGGTTATATACGTAATCTAGCTGACGTCAAGATAATTTATCCACGGATATTTTATCACATGTAATAACATTTATAAACATTTCAAGGTCTTCTAATTTTCGGGCAAAACAGAATCTCATATAAATTCCATTAACAATAACGTGCATTATCACTCTGTTGCAGGGTTCTGTGACACGGAAGCGCAACAGTCGATTGCGATAGTCTGTATCATTTCTCAATAAATTGTAAACTCATATCTTAATACACGTATGAACACGTTTACAAAGATCAGACAGTGTTTCAGATCTATAGCAACTGCAAGGTCTGACCTTTGTAAAATGTGGATACCAAAAATTTCGACAATCCTTCCCATCAGATGAAATGTACATCATGCTGATTCCGCAAGCCAATAAAAAGAACTATAGCGTTGGCGATACTTCTAAGAAACAGCTAATGAAGACGATTTGGAGACAGAGTGACAGAATAATTATCGCGGAAAATGAAAACAAGAGGGTATGAAACGGAATAAAGCCAAGTGTTAGCAACAAGAAACTTAAGAAGCCGTGAATAACACACATGTTGGTTACATGCAACACAGAATAAAATTTAGTGGATGAAAAGTTAAGATATAAGGAAAAAGTAATACATACGAACACAGTAATTAGAGAAGCTCGGGAAGCTATTTGGAACAAATTCTTAAGTCACAGAGAACATTATACCCATTGCAGGTGGAACTGTGCCTAAATATTATAAGACAAATAAAAAAGGAGGAGGAGGAACTAATTCCCGACGATGGAGAGAACGGAAGAGACTAGTGCGTGAACCAAGGGAAAAAAAATTCGGACTAATAATTAGATCTAATCCTGGAATTTAACTCCTAATTTCATGTTCCATGCAGATACAATTGCAGTATATATCGTCCGCTAAACAAATGCGCTACCACAGGTGGTAATTCACCATTGCATCATGGAATGCACTGGGAAGAATGGTTATGGGAAACATTAAAACTGCAATAAGAGGTTTCAATCGGAGCGGCCTTGGGCTCTTTCTGAGATAAAATGTAAGAAGAAATTGATTTTAGTCACGTTAAATGTAAATTCTTTCCTCAGAACAGAGAAAAGAAATTCAAATTCTAGAAGTTCAAGAGACCAGATTCTCAGAATAAATTCTAACAGATAATGGCAACTATAGAATTTTTTAAGGTAAACCAGTAATCAGGATTATGAAAGGAATTCCATTCATAGGTACAGATTTCCATTTCATAAAATTGGGATCTCTCTCCATTAACCGTGGAACTTGCCATCGGTGGGGTGAATTGCGTGACACAGCGATATGTATAGCTGTAGTGCAAGTACCACGACAACAGAGGGGTATCTATTGAGAGACCAAACAAACGTGTGGTTCCTAAAGAGGGGTTGCAACCTTTTCAGTAGCAACAGTCCAGGTGACTGACTGATCTGAGCCGGCCGAAGTGGCCAAGCGGTTCTAGGCGCTACAGTCTGGAACTGCGCGACCGCTACGGTCGCAGGTTCGAATCCTGCCTCGGGCATGGATGTGTGTGATGTCCTTAGGTTAGTTAGGTTTAAGTAGTTCTAAGGTCTAGGGGACTGATGACCTGAGAAGTTAAGTCCCATAGTGCTCAGAGCCATTTGAACCATTTTTGACTGATCTGACTTGTAAATACAACAAAAATGATCCTGCTGTGCTGGTACGGTGAATGGCCGAGAGCAAGGGGAAACTAGACTGTCTGGCTAGCCGCGCGGTCTGACGCGCTGCTAACCCGAGCGCGAAGGCCCGCCGGTTCCCGGCACGAATGCGGTCGGCGGATGTCGAGGTCCGGTGTGCCGGCCAGCCTGTAGATGGTGTTTAAGGCGGTTTTCTATATACCTCGGCGAATTCGGGCTGGTTCCCCTTATTCCCTCAGTTACACTATGTCGGTGACTGCTGCACAACACCGTTCCCACGTACGCGTACACCGTAATTATTGTACCACGCAAATATTTGGGGTTACACTTGTCTGGTATGAGACGTTCCCAGGGGTAGAGGGGGGGGGGGGGAGACCTCTGGGGGCCGAACCACACAATAACCCTATGTTCGGTGTGGAGAGGCGGTGGGGTGGGTGGACTGCTGTGGCCTGTTGTGGGGTTGTGTACCCCTGAAGGCTCCAGCGGGACGAAGCCTTTCCGTCGTTTCTAGGTCCCTGGTTTAATACATTCATATATACATACAAGGGGAAACTACACCCGTTGTACAAACCATGCAGGTACGTTGTTGTTTGTCGTTGTTGTTGTCGTTGTTGTTGTTTTTGTTGTTGTGGTCTTTAGTCCAAAGACTGGTTTGACGCAGCTCTCCGTGATACTCTATCCTGTGCAAGTCTCTTCATTAGCGAGTACGTTCTGCAACCTACATCCTTCTAAATCTGCTTACCGTATTCATCTCTACATCTGACTCTACGATCCCTCCCCGCTACCTTCCAGTACTAAATTGGTGATCCTATGAATGTGTGCTACCTACCGATCCCTTCTTCTAGTGAGGTTATTCCACAAATTTCTTCTCTTCCACGTTCTGTTGACTACCTCCTCTTTGGTTCCGTGATCTACTTACCTAATCTTCAGCAATCTTAATCTTCTCTAGAACCACATTTCAAAATCTTATATTCTTGTCCGGACACTCCAACAAAAACTTTCATAAAAGACTTCCTGACACTTAACTCTATACTGCAGGTTAACAAATTTCTCTTCTACAGAAATGCTTTTCTGGCCATTGCCAGTCTACACTATGTATCCTCTCTGCTTCGATCATCAGTTATTTTGCTCCACAAGTAACAAAACGATGAGTTACTTTAACTGTCTAGGTTATCATTCTAAACCTCATAGCATCACCTGATTCAATTCGAGTAAATTCCATTCTCCTCGTTTTGCTTTTACTGGTATTCATTTTATATCCTCCTTTCAAACCTGTCCACCGTTCAGCTGCTCTTCCGAGTCATTACAGTGTAATCGGAAAACCTTAGAGTATTTATTTCTTCTCCCTGTACTTTCATTTCTATTCTAAATTACTCTTTTGTTTCCTTAAGCGCTTTCTCAACATACAGATTGAATAACGTCGAGGATAGGCTACAACCCTGTCTCATTCCCTTCTCAACCACTGTTTCCCTTTCATTCCCCTCGACTCTCATTACTGCCAGCTGTTTTCTGTACTCCTTTAACTTTTAGAATTGCACAGATAGTACTCCTGTCAATACTGAGAAAAGCTTTTATCCCTTTCACTTTCTGAATTTCAAAGAGACTACTCCTGTCAACACTGAGAAAAGCTTTCTCTAGGTCTACAAATGCAATAAACATACGTTTGCCTTCCCTAGCATATCTCCTGAGAGAACTAGTTTCAATATTGCCTCGCGCGTTCTACATTTCTCCGGAATCCAAACTGATCTTCCCTGAGGCCTTATTCTGTCAGTTTTTCCATTCTTCTGTTAAGAATTCGTGTTAGTATTTGGCCATCGTGACCTATTAAACTGACAGTTCGGTAATTTTCACACCTGTCAGCACCTGTTTTTTTTTTTTTGGAATTATATTCTTCTTGAAGTCTGAGAGTATTTTTCCTGTGTCATACATTTTGTACACCAGGTGGAATAGTTTCGTCATTTATGGCTTTCGTAATGCTATCAGCCGTCCTACCGTAATGTTGTCTGCTACCAGGCGCCTGTTTGAACGTAGACGTTTCAGTGCTCGGTCCAGTTCTTCACGTAGTATCGTATCTCTCATCTCATCTTCATGTAAGTCCTTTTCCATATCCATAATATTGGCCTCAAGCACATCTCCCTTGTATAGATCCTCTGTATACTCCTTCCATCTTTCTGCTTTCCCTTCTTTGCTTAGGACTGGTTTTCCATCTGAGCTCTTGATATGTATACAGATGATTCTCTTTTCTTAAAAGGCCTTTTCAGTTTTCCTGTTCGTGACATCTATCTTTCCCCTAGTGATATAAACTTGTAAATCCTCAAGATTGTCCTCTAGCCATTACTGCTTAGCTATTTTGCACTTCCTGTCAGTCTCATTTTTTTACGTTTGTATTCCTTTTCAACATGCCTCATTTACTGCGTTTTTATATTATCTCCCTTCTTCAGTTAAATTTTGTATCTGTTGAGCCACCCAAGAATTTATGCGAACCATTGTCTTTCCTTTACCTGACGTATATGGTCACAAATTTTTTGTCATCATACTACGGTTTCGGTATATAATGATCATCTTCAGATCTTCATTTGACGATGCCCATATGGCTCCAGTATATTAGGATATGATTTTATAAAACAGATCTGAAGATGGTCACTATACACCGAAACCTGTAGTCCAATTACAAAACATTTGTGATCGTAGACGTGAAGTAAAAGATATTTCTTTTATATTCGGGTCACTGTTCATTTCGTGACCATGTCACAGCTTGTGGAAGCCCTCGTCTTTTCACTTACTTGATCCCCTGCTGCCTTCACTATTTCATCCCTCAAAGCTTTCCCATTCTTCTTCTACAGCATTACTTTCCCCTGTTCTTGTCAGACGTTCCATAATGCTCCCTGTGACACTGTCAACAAATTCTGGTTCTTTCATTTTATCCATGTCCCATCTTCTTAAATTTTGCTCTCTGAGCACTATGGGACTTAATATCTGAGGTCAGCAGTCCCCTAGAACTACTTAAACCTAACTAACCTAAGGACATCACACACATCCATGCCCGAGGCAGGATTCGAACCTGCGGTCGTAGCAGTAGCGCGGTTCCGGAATGAAGCGCCTAGAACCGCTCTGCCTTACATTTTCACAGTTTCTTCAGTTTTAATCTACAGTTCATAACCAGTAAACTGCGGTCAGAGTCCACATCTGCCCCAGGAAATGTCTTACCCTTTAATCTTAGGTTCCGGAATCACTGTCTTACCATTTTACAATCAATCTGACCCTCCGGTGTCTCTAGATCTCTTCCACATAGACAACCTTCTTTCATGATTCTCAAGCCGAATGTCAGCTGTTATTAAAATTTGCTCCGTGAAACATTCTACCAGGCGGAACTCCTCTTAGATTCCTTTCTCCAGTTCATATACACCTACAATTTTTCCTGCTCTTCCTTCTCCTACAATCGAATTTCAGTCACCCATGAATAATAAATTTTTGTTTCCCTTAACAATCTGAATAATTTATTTTATCTCAACATACATTTCTTCAATCTCTTAAACATCAGCGAAGATAATTGACATATAAACTTGTACTACCGTGATAGGTGTGGGCTTCGTGCCTACATTGGCTACAATAATGCATTCACTCTGCTTTTCATAGTAGCTTACCCGCGTTTCTATTTTTTTATTCAATATTAAACTTACTCCTGCTTTACCCTTATTTTATTCTGCGTTTATAGCCCTGTATTCACTTGATCCTGTTGATCCTGAAACTGAATTTTACTATCACCCTCTACATGGAACGTTAATCTATCCATTTCCCTTTATAAATTTTCTATCCTACCTGCCCGATTAAGGTAACTGACATTACAAGCTCCCATCAATACAACGCCAGTTTTGTTTCTCCAATAACGACATCATCCTGCGTAGTCCGCATGCGGAGATCCGAATGGGGGACTATTTTACTTCTCGAATATTTTATCCACGAAGATGCCATAATCATTTAACCATACAGCAGAGCTTCATGCGTTCAGGAAAAATTACGTATGTAGTTTCCTCTTGCCTTCAGCCGATCAAAGTGCCAGCGCAGCAAGGCTGTCTTCGTTGACATAAGGCCAGATCAGTCATCCAGCCTGTTGCCCCTGCAACTACGGGAAAGGCTGCTGCCCCTCTTAAGGAACTACACGTTGTCGGCCTCTCACCAAAAAATCCTCCGTTGTTGATGTATGCAAACCGTCAAAGGCCAGGTGCGTAGATCACGGGAGGTATGTTAGAAAATGTTAATTGGGAAATATGTGGGTTAAAGTTAGATGCGGTGGGAATCATTAACGTTCGGTGGCTGGAGGAAGAGGACTGGTGGTCTTTTTATAAATACAAAATCAGATGGCGGTAAGGCAGGAGTAGGTTTATTAATGAATAAAGAAAGTGAAATGCGCTTAAACTACTGTTAACTGTATAGTGAACTCATTATTTTAGCCAAGATAGACACAAAACCAACATACACCACAGTAGTACAAGTTGATATGCTCCGCAGATGACAAAGAGATTGAAGTAGTGTAAGATAAGGTAAAAGAAATTATTCAGATAGTTAAGCGACGCAAAAATTTAATTGTGTTCGGTGATTGGACTTCGATTGTAGGTGAAGGAAGGAATGGAGAAGTAGTAGGTGAATATGGACTAGGGGAAGGGAATGACAGAGGAAACCGCCTGTAGAATTTTGCACAGAGCATAATTTAATCATAAATAACTTGGTTTAAGACTCATGATAGGAGGCTGTATACATGAAGAGACTTGGAGACATCGGAAGGTTTCAGATTGTTCATGTAATGGCACGACAGAAATTTCGGAATCAGATTTTAAATTGTAAGTTATTTCCAGGGGCAGATGTGGATTCTGACCACAATGTTTTGGTTATGATGTGTGGATTAAAACTTAAAAAATTGCAGAAAGTTAGAAAATGAAGACTGGACTTGTACAGATTAAAAGAACCAAAGGCAGAGAGCACTAGGCAACTATTGACTAGCACTAATATAGTGGGAGAAGAATGCTTAGCTTTGAGAGATGAAATAGTGAAGTCAGCAGAGGATCAAATAAGTAAGCAGATAAGGCCCAATAGATATCCTTGGATTTCACATGATATATTGAATTTATCTGAAGAAAGAAGAAAATACAAAAATGCAGCAAATGAAGCATGAGAAATGGAAAACATAAGAAAAGAAATGAGTCTGACAGGAAGAGCAAAATTGCTTATTACGCATGGCTAGAGGACAAGAGCAAGAATTCAATGCATCTTTCACTAGGAAAAGACGGCGGATACAGGAAAGTTAAAGAGGCCTTTGGACTTAAGGGAAGCAAATGTATGAATATCAAGAGCTCAGATGGGAAACAGGTCCAAAGCAACTAAGGGAAAGGCGAAAGGTGAAGGAGTGTATAGAGGACCTGTACAAGCGGGACGAATTAAAGGCAGTATTATAGAAATGTAAGAGGTAGTAGATGACGATGAGATGGGAGATATGCTACTGAAAGAAGAATTTAACAGAGCACCGAAAGGCCTAAGTCGAAACAAGGCTCGGGAAGTGGATGATGTTTCGTCAGAACTACAGACAGCCTTGGGAGAGCCAGTTCTGACAACTCTCTACTATATACTGTTGAATATGTGAAAGACTCGCTAAATAACGTCAGACTTTAAGAAGAATATAATAATTCCCATTCCAAAGAAAGCAGGTGCTGACAGATGTGAACAATGCCAAGCTATCAGTTTAATAAGTTATGGGTGCAAAATACTAACACGAATTCTTTATAGAAGAATGGAAAGACTGATAGAACCCGAGGCCAGTGAAAATCAGTTTGGATTTCGTAGAAATATAGGAACACGCGAAGCAGTGCCAACCCTACGACTAATCTTAGAAGATAGGTTACGCAAAGCAAACCTACGCTTATAGCATTTGTAGACTTAGGGAAAGCTTTTGACAGAGTTCACTGGAATACTCTCTTTGAAATTCTGAATGTACCAGGGATAAGATACTGGGAGTGAAAGAATATTTACGACTTGTACAGAAACCATACACGAGTTATAGGAGTCAAGAAGCGTGAAAGGGAAAGATTGTTGAGAAGGGAGTGAGACACGGTCGTAGTCTATCGCCAGTGTAATTCAGTCTCTACACTGGGCAAGCAGGAGAGGAAACAATAGAAAATTTGAGGTAGGAATTAAAGTTTGTAGGAATTAGAGTTCAGGGAGAACAAACTAAAACTTTGAAGTTTGCCGATGACACTGTAACTCTGTCAGAGACGGCAAAGTTGAACGGTTTGGCCAATGTCTTGAAGGTGAATATAAGATGAACATCAACGAAAACAAAACAATCATAATGGAATGTCGTCAAAATGAGTCAGGCGATGCTGGGGTTATTAGATTAGGAAACTAGACTCTTCAAATAGCAGGTGAGTTTTGTTATTTTGGCATCAGAATAACTGTTGAGGACCAAAGTTAAAAGGATATAAAAAGTAGATCGGCAAGGCAAGAAAAGCATTTCTGAACAAAAGAAATTTATTAACATTGAATATACATTTAATTGCCTGGAAGTATTTCCTGAAACCATTTATATGCAGTGCAGCCATGTATGGAAGTGATACATGGGTAATAAACAGTTTATAGAAGAAAAAAAATTGAGATTTGCTGACGACATTGTACTTCTGTCAGCATTTGGAAGATCAGTTGAAGGGAATGGCCATTGTCTTGAAAGAAGTACGTAAGATGAACATCAACAAAAACAAAACGAGGATAATGGAATGTAGTCGAACTGAATCAGGTGACGTTGAGGTAATTCGATAATTAAACTAGACACTTCAAGTAGTAGATGAGTTTTGATATTCTAGAATCAGAATAATTGTTGAAGGCCAAACTTGAGAGGATATAAAATGTAGAGTGCAATAGCACGAAAAGCGCTTCTAAAGAGAAGAAATTTTACTAACAATGAATACAGGAATACAGATTTATGTGTTAGGAAGGCTTTCCGAAAGTATTTATACGGAGTGTGGCCATGTGTGGAAGGGAAACACGAATAAAAAACAATTTAGTCAAGAAAGGAACAGAAACATTTTAAATATTGTGCTACAGAAGAATGCTGGAAACTATATGGCTAGGTCATGTAACCAATGACGAGGTACTGAATAGAACTGGGGATAAAGGAAATTTGTGGCATAACCCGACTCGACGAAGGAATCGGTTAATACGACGCATTCAGAGACATCGATGGATCACCAATTTAGTATGGGACGAAAGCGGGGGGAGGTAAAAGTTGTAGAGAGAGACGAACTGATGAGTTCAGTAACACAGTAACAAATTCAGAAGAATGCTGCAGTATTCGGAGATGAAAACGCCAGCATAATGTAGAATAGCACAGACAGCTGCATCGTACCAGTTTTTGGACTGACCACAATAGCAAAAGTAGAATAACGAATATTATGGAACATTCATGAAAGGTGTTTGGAAATATGCCTACAATTAAATAGGCGATTTTAGAAGGTGCCTAAATCAATGTTTTCGCTTTTTGAGATAATTGCGTTTTCATTATGTATAGGGACTTACACAGGTTTGAGTGTCAAACATGCCTCCGTAGCGAATTCGTTCTTGTCTTACGATCAGTTGCTTTTATTGAGTAAGCGTCCTAGGTACACTGACTCTCACCCCTTTTAACACGCAACTGTGGGTAACACTGTCAATTATTTTCTTCAATTGAATGTCTTTGCCCATTTTCTTTCTTTGCTATTCTGCGTATATTGTGTTGATTATTAAATAGTGAAAACGACCTTATTGTAGTGCTAGTAACTTATGGTAATTATGATAAACTGAGTGAATGTAGCGATTTAAATAACAGCCCATTGAAACACCAAAGAGGGAGGCATATCCAAAAGCCTACAAAAGGAATGTTATTAAGAAGCTGAAGTTACAAGATAAAGAATACATTGGACACGGAGGAAATCAGCATCGATCAAGGTCAACCCGTTCGCCTCTCTAGTAAGAAGTAATTACTGTAAAACGTACTGTTACAGTTTTAGGAAACTTACTGGTATAGATATTAAAGGTATAGGTGGCTTATCCCAATGAGTAGGTTAGCTTGTACGTTTGCCCCTAACGGTAAATGTTTGTTGCTATATGGCTTTTACGTACAAGAAGAAGAAGAAAAAACTTAACATTAGTACAAGGAACAAAAGTAATTATTGCTCCTTTCAGTCTTATTAATTATCTGTACCTAAATCTCTTTTATTTGGTTTTAGGTGCAAGAAAAACAGTTTTATCAAGTTTGCTGACACAGAAAAAGCCTTAATAGGCAATTCTTTATATGCTGATTTACAATCTAAAGATAAGCAAGATATGCATTTTGAACGGATGACAGAGGCCACTGATGTTAAGCGACACCGTCCAAGGAATGATGACGCTTCTTTGAAGATGTACTCATATTAATTCCATGTGACTAATCGTGAAACTAAGGTAGAAGTATGTGGGGAGGCAATTTTAGGCTGTACTATATGATTGACAAGCGAATTAACGTGTTATACAGTTACTTTTAGAAGGAAAATCGCCACACGACAAATGCGGTAGACATCCTTGTGCAAGAAACGAAAGTTTGACGATACATGAACATACAATCTCATTTACCGTGTACAAAATGCTTATGCACCTGATGAAAACTTTACGTATTTATCATCTGCACTGTCCGTCAAGAAAATGTATGACTTGTATAAGATGAAATATCTTGATACAAATACAAAGTATGACTTTTTAACACATATTTCAAAGAAACTTTTAACCTAAAGTTCGGAAAACCGCCAACTAACACTTGTTGCATTTACAAAGAGAAACAGGTGGGCATACGTAGTCCTACACTACTGGCCATTAAAATTTCTACATCAAGAAGAAATGCAATGATAAAGTATTCATTGGACAATTATATTATACTAGAACTGACATGTGATTATATTTTCACGCAATTTGGATGCATAGAGCCTGAGAAATCAGTACCCAGAACAACCAACTGTGGCCGTAATAACGGCCTTGATACGCCTGAGCATTGAGTCAAATAGAACTTGGATGACGTATACAGGTACAGCTGCCCACGCAGCTTCAACACGATACCGCAGCAACTGGCGTATTGTGACGAGCCAGTTGCTCGGCCACCATTGACCAGACGTTTTCAATTGGTGAGATATCTGGAGAATGTGCTGGCCAGGGCAGCAGTCGAACATTTTCTGTATCCAGAAAGGCCCGTACAGGACCTGCAACATGCGCTCGTGCTTTATCCTGCTGAAATGTAGGTTTTCGCAGGGATCGAATGAAGGGTAGAGCCACGGGTCGTAACACATCTGAAATGTAACGTCCACTGTTCAAAGTGCCGTCAATGCGAACAAGAGGTGACTGAGACGTGTAACCAATGGCACCCCATACCATCACGCCGGGTGATACGCCAGTATGACGATGACGAATACACTCTTCCAATGTGCGTTCACCGCGATGTCGCCAAACACGGATGCGACCTCCATGATGCCGTAATCAGAACCTGGATTCATCCGAAAAAATCACGTTTTGCCATTCGTGCACCCAGGTTCGTCGTTGAGTACACCATCGCAGGCTCTCCTGTCTGTGATGCAGCGTGAAGGGTAACCGCAGCCATGGGTTCCGAGCTGATAGTGCATGCTGCTGCGAATGTCGTCGAACTGTTCGTGCAGATGGTTGTTGTCTTTCAAACGTCCCCATCTGTTGACTCAGGGATCGAGACGTGGCTGCACGATCCGTTACATCCATGCGGATAGATGCCTGTCATCTCGACTGCTAGGGATACGAGGCCGTTGGGTTCCAGCACGGCGTTCTGTATTACCCTCCTGGGCCCACCGATTCAATGTTCTCCTAACAGTCATTGGATCTCGACCATCGCGAGCAGCAATGTCGCGATACGATAGACCGCGATCGCAATAGGCTAAGATCCGACCTTTATCAAAGTCGGAAACGTGAAGGTACGCATTTATCCTCCTTACACAAGGCATCACAACAACGTTTCACCAGACAACGCCGGTCAACTGCTGTTTGTGTATGACAAATCGGTTGGAAACTTTCCTCATGTCAGTACGTTGTAGGTGTCGCCACCGGCGCCAACCTTGTTTGAATGTTCGAAAAAACTAAGCATTTGCATATCATAGCATCTTCTTCCTGTCGGTTAAATTTCGCGTCTGTAACACGTCATCTTCATCGTGTAGCAATTTTAATGGCCAGTAGTGTAATTTACATGATACTGCAAAAAGTGTCGCGACTGCCGAATTAACGGTGCACATGAGGTGAGCTCAAAAATTTCACATCAGCCCTTATTGAAACGACTATAAAGAGTAAAGAAAATGGAAACATTTCAGTCTTTGTATTTGACTATATGCTAAATGTAAGTTTACCGAAGACCTCTGTTCAAAGAATTTATTATTTTAGGCACCTCAGAGTAAATGTTTTTTTTTTGTGTGTGTTTTCAACACGAATATAGATCTAGCTCATTATTAAATACCATGAAGGACAGGTCCACAAAGAACCCGATGAAGTTGCTTCTTTTCTGTTGGACTACATTAAATGCCATGTTTCGCGACAGTTACCAAGCTACACCTATTTTCGGCAGATTGTCCTGGGCAAAACAAGAACACATTGTCAAGAGTTTGTCTTGCCCTAACAGATGCATGCAGGTTTTAAATTATTAAACAGTTTTTTTTTCTTTATGTAGGCACTCCTGTAATCCATGTGACCGTACATTCAGCGTAATAAAACGTTACATGGGTTACAATCCTCCCAGGGCACTAAAGTTTTCATTATGTATTATCAAGCTCTAGCATGAGAACACCTATCTGCTGGTGGATAATAATTTTTATTTGTAATGTATTTTCATTCGTTGTCAACACTAACGATATCTGACGTTTTTGACTCCCAGTGAGACACAGAACTATTTGCGAAATCACTGTAAGTTCAAGGATGTTATTCCGAGAAAAATTCGGTAGCTGACGTCTCTTTGTGTATAGTCAACAACGATATGTGTTGGGTTCGATTCCCGGTCAGCACTGAATTCTTCGTCACATTATTTCTCGTTAAAACATGCCCACATGTCGCTGCTGGTGTAACAAACCCATAATTAACGTTCGTTTTCTCTAGAATATAACAGCGATAGGTGCGCGGGTTGGAGTCCTAGGAAGGAAAAAATTAATGTTTCGTCTCGTCATTTCAGTTAAAACATCTAGCTACTGCCAAGAAAATCCGATATGTCACAGTCGATTGTGCTTCGATAACATTCCGATTAGGTTCTGGGTTCGAATCCCTATCCAACACAAAGCTTTACCTCACGGCGTTTCAAGTAAGTTACTTGTGAAGAAGTAATATTTAACATCTCTCGAAGTTCGTTAACGGGGACAATAGATGCTGGGTAGGAATTCACGTTCGTTAAAAATGTTTACTTTATGTAAGTTAAATTTGATATTTGCTAACTGATACTACACCTTCCTCTTCCACCATGTCAGTTATTCCCCGATGTCTTAACATATGTCCCATCATTCTGCCCCGTTTTTCATATATACCTTTTCTCGTCGATTCTGAGGAGAGCTACCTCATTCCTTACCTTATCAGTCCACCCAATTTCCAACGTTGTTCTGTCAACGTCTTCGATTCTCTTCTGTTCCGGTTTTCCCACAGTTCATGTCTCACTATCGTACAATTCTGTGGTCCAAACGGAGATTCCCACAAGTTTCTTCCTCAAATTTAAACCAATGTTTGATACTGGTAGAATTCTCTTGACCCTTTTTGCCACCACAAATCTGCTTTTTACACCCTCCTTTCTCTGTCTGCCACGGATTATTATGCTGATTAGATGGCAGAATTCCTTAAATTGGTGTACTAAATGACACCCTATTCATGCTGGTCTCATTTCTGCTTTACTCATTACTTTCGTCTTTATTCGATTTACTCATTACATTGTTCATTAGATTCAACACCTTCACCTCTATCTTCATCTTCACTGAAGATCGCATTGTCATCAGCGAATCTAGTTAATGACATCCTTTCACCCTGAATTAGAATTCTACTCTTGAACTGTTCTTTTATTTCCCTCACTGCATTTTCCATGTATACACTGAACAGTGGGGACGAAAGGCAACATTCCTGTCTTAAACTCGTTTTTGGTGTTCCAGTCTTAGTGTTCCCTCTTGGTTCTTCTGCATACTGTATATTACCCGTCTTTCTCTTTATCTTACCTCTAATTTTCTCAGAATTTCGTGCACCATTTTACATTGTCGAACGCTCTTTCCAGGTCGACAAATTCTATGAACGTGTCTTGATTTTTCTTCTGTTTTGCTTCCATTATCGACCTCAACGTAAGAGCCGGCCGGAGTGGCCGTGCGGTTCTAGGCGCTACAGTCTGGAACCGAGCAACCGCTACGGTCGCAGGTTCGAATCCTGCCTCGGGCATGGATGTGTGTGATGTCCTTAGGTTAGTTAGGTTTAATTAGTTCTAAGTTCTAGGCGACTGATGACCTTAGAAGTTAAGTCGCATAGTGCTCAGAGCCATTTGAAGCAGCCATCAACGTAAGAACTGTCTCTCTAATGCCTTTACCGTTCACAAAGCCACGCTGATCATCATCTAACAGATACAAAATTTTCTTTTCCATTCCTCAACGTATTATTCTTATCAGCAACTTGGATGCATGAACTTTTAAACTGACTGTGTGATAATTCTCGTACTTGTCGGCTCCTGCTATCTTTGGGATTGTATGGATGATGTTGGTCCGTAATTTTGTTAGTATGTCACCAGTCTCATACATTCTACACACCAACGTGAATGATTTTTTGCTACCATTTCCCCCAATGATTCTAGGAATTCTGATGGAATTTTATCTATCCCTTCTGGCTTAATCCTCAGTCTTCCCAAATTCTATTTCTAATACTGGATCCCCTCTCTCCTCCGTTTCGGCACCTGTTTCTTCTTCTGTACCTTCACCAGACAATATCCCCCTCATAGGGGCTAGGAGTTTACTCTTCCACCTATCGGCTTTCTCGTCCACATATAATACTGAATATCCACGGCACCCTTAATGATACCGCCCTTGCTTTTAGTGTCACGGAGGGGTGTTTTGTAATTATTGAAAAGAGTATTTGTATTATTAACTGATATTTATTGCAGAGGTCAATTAGTCTTTCTCCTCTCTCACTCCTACTACGAAGCTCGTACCAGCCCATTTTCTTTCATAACCCTAACTTCTACTCCCTCCCTTACAACCGCATTCCAGTTCCCCATGACTATTAGATTTTCCGTACTTTTTAACTACTGAATTACCTGTTCAAATTCCTCATATTTGTTCTCTATTTCACCAACCTTTCCTTGCGACGTCGGCATGTATACCAACCCTGTTGTCGGTGTTGGTTTTTGCTGTCGATTCTGTTCACAGAAACTCTCTGCCTTACTTTCCAATTCATAACGAACTCTCCCGTTATCTCACTTTGATAATCCCCATTATATGTAAATTCTGCTTGTGCATTTCTTTTTTCAGATTTTCTAGCTTACATACCACATTAAGGCTTCTAACATTTCACGCTTCGAATCGTACTGCTGGTCGTTCAGTCTTTTTCTTATGGTCATCTCCCTCTCGGTTGTCACACCCAGAGATCCGAATGGGGGACTATTCCGGAATCTTTTGTCAATGGAGAGATCATCACGATACCTTTTCCGTTAAATGCCTCATGTACTGTGGAGACATTACGTGTCATTAATGCAATGGTTTCCGCTGCCTTCTACATCCTCATGTCGAAATCGTAATGGGTTACAGAGGGCTATTTGTAATGTTTACTCTGTTTCACCTAGGTAGCTATATAAGTAACTCACGAAATGATACAAAAAGATGTATACGCATAGCAATTCATGAATAAACGAGGCCCTTCGATGGTGAACGCATCGAATAAGTAGCACAGATGCCATTCAACAGCAGCAGCTGCATGCTCCCACGAACGGCAGTGCAGGCGTTAGTTGCCATAAAACATAACTATTAATCATAATGAATAAAGATGCAGGAAAGCACTTCAATTATCTCACCTCTATATTAGGAGATCATGCGGATACCGGGGTCATTATGTAAATAATGTTCCATAATGCTCTTTACCTCATCACGTATTCACTCCTAAGAGTTAAAATTTCTTGTCAATAACAGTCACCATCTCCAAACGGCTCTGTGGTCGGCTATTCACAGCGGTGGCAGTACATCTTACAGTAAGAAGTCCGCAAACAGCTTTTCCGAAGTACCACATCTCGAACCAATTTTTCCAAGACACTAATGGTTTCGTAGCCTATAGCCAGATATGTGCAGTCAAGATTTCTTTTACGTGTAGTAATATTTGCTTATTATCCGTCACTTTATAAGGCCTTATGCCAGAGTTGTGTAGAAGTATGTACTCCCTGAAACTTCCCAGAATGAGATATTCACTCTGCAGCGGAGTGTGCGCTCAAATGAAACTTCCTCGCAGATTAAAACTGTGTGCCGGACCGAGACTCGATCTCGGGACCTTTGCTTTTCGCGGTCAAGTGCTCTACCATCTTTTTTTTTTAAAAAAAATCTCATTTTGCTCTATATTGGTCGATGAACCTCTTCGTGGCGGACGTCCAATGAAAGCCGTTCAGGTTCTTTGTTGATCCATTTACTCAGTTTTTTATTACAGAGGGTAGCTAACACTCTGACCGAGCACGCTGAGCTACCGTGCTGGCGTCTGGGCTACCCAAGCACGATGATGATGATGATGATGTTTGGTTTGTGGGGCGCTCAACTGCGTGGTTATCAGCGCCCGTACAATTACCCAATCTTTGCTCAGCCCAATTTCGCCACTTTCCTGGATGATGATGAAATGATGAGGACAACACAAACACCCAGTCATCTCGAGGCAGGTGAAAATCCCTGACCCCGCCGGGAATCGAACCCGTACCCAAGCACGACTCACGCCCTGTCCTTACAGCTTTACTTCTGCCAGTATCTCGTCTCCTACCTTCCTCACAGCTTTACTTCTGCCAGTATCTCGTCTCCTACCTTCCAAACTACTGGCAGAAGTAAAGCTGTGAGGACGGGGCGTGAGTCGTGTTTGGGTAGCTCAGATGGTAGAGCACTTGCCCGCGAAAGGCAAAAGTCCCGAGTTGAAGTCTCGGTCTGGCACACAGTTTTAATTTGCCAGTAAGTTTCATATCAGCGCACACTCCGCTGCAGAGTGAAAATCTCATTCTGGAAACATCCCCCAGGCTGTGGCTAAGCCGTGTCTCCGCAATATCCTTTGTTTCAGGGGTGCTAGTTCTGCAAGGTTCGCAGGAGAGCTTCTGCAAAGTTTGGAAGGTAGGAGACGAGATACTGCAGAAGTAAAGCTGTGAGGGCGGCGGAAGCGTCGTGCTTGGGTAGCTCAGATGGTAGAGCACTTGCCCACGAAAGGCAAACGTCCCGAGTTCGAGTTTTGGTCCGGCACACAGTTTTAATCTTCCAGGAAGTTTCAGTCTCATTCATTATGTATTCCCTGTTGGTGGAAGCTCATTTTCTTTGCTCCTAGTCATGTTTTGACTCGATTTCTGAATCACTGAAATGACAACACATACCCTCTCCGTCCCTTTAGTGTCACTTCGTTTCCTCCCTTCCTTCTGGTGCTCCACTTTACTTGTCATCCAGTGCATATAATAGTTCAGTTAAGACTCACATTTTTACTTTATTACTAACGAGCCGGCCGCTGTGGCTAATATATGGGGTGGTTATAATTAAACTTTCAAACAGCTGTAGAAATAACAACTCTGGTCGGAATGACGTCAAATTGCAAGGAATATTATCGGAGAATGGGAAAACGCATGGCAGAAGAAAAATATACAGTTACAAAATAAAGCTATAGATGGCACTGTAAGCATAATAATTCATTGTGGTCGACTACAAATGACAAATGTATCATACATCAATGTCTGAGAAGTATGTTTGACGATAAACAAACTGTACTACTTAGTGTTCATGGGTGTAAAGGTGTGATAATGTTAGTTACGTAAGCCCATCCTCCACGGGAAGGTCATATCACATCGGATGGGAGAAGTTGATTTTTAATTGCCCTGAGGCCAAAAGCCACATAAAAAGCATCACTCAAATCGGTTTTTAACTGTCCTGAATTTAAAAACCGTATAAAAAAACATCAATCATAACCAAATCAGATTATATTTTCCGTGTGACTGGTGCAGAACATGTTCAATATGCTGTCCATCGTTTCCTGCACAACTTGAAATCGAGAAACGGCATGTTTCACAACTGATCGAAGTGTTTCCGAGGTTACGTTCAGAATGTGTTGCGCAACGCGTGCCTTCAATGCAACTAAGTTAGCAATTGGAACACTGAACACAACATGTTTCAGTCCCACAGCCAGAAATCACACGGGTTAAGATCAGGTGATCGGAACACCAGGCTGTAGGGAAATGCCGCCTGATAATTCTAGCATTTCCTAAATGGTGCTTCAGCAGCTGCTTAACTGGATTTGCAATGTGCGGAGATGCGCCATCTTGCATAAAAATGATCCCATCCACACATCCACGCTGTTGGAGACCTGGATGCTCTGTATTTCCGTGAAATACTTACATAACAATCTTTGTAGCACAAACCAGCTGAAGACTGCTTCTCACGATATATTTCAGATTGCAACGAGCAAAAAATTGCAGATGGAGGCGCAAAGCTTACGTGGGAATATTAGACTGGAATGACGAAATGCGTACGGCATATTTATTTGATTTCCTGTTCGATGCATGAGTAATACAGATTTTGCTGTTCATTGTATTACCGTCTGTGTTCCTAAATAAAAATCGATGGCAGTCCCTGCAAAAGTTAAAGGGTCCCGTTCTCGTGCACTAGCTTTTACATTAATTTCAGCTGGTAGCCATCAACACCAGCATTTTGATAATGACTACATTCTGCAAATGAACATCACTTTGGATCTAAAACTGCATTAAAATCTCATCGAGAGATTTCTGTTTCCTTGCTGGGAGCGTCCACAGTTGGTGGAAAAGTCTTTCCAGATATGTAGGGTACTTGGGAAATAAAATACCACTCTAGATATGTAGGGTACTTGGGAAATAAAATACCACCGTTGGTGCAACACACAAATCAAAATCGAAAGGCGAGCGTCCCCAAATTCTGTGGCCTTTGTTCAGCATCTATTACCCAGGTTAGCGGCGGTTGAGAGAAACATCCAGGGCTAAACCAATGACTCTAACCATGAGAGGTACTCCCACACACAATATTATCAGTTTTGGAAAAGTGCAGTGCTAAAGAAATTACCCAAGTGTGGAGTCCACCGCACTAATGTGCGTAAACAGAGAGTCGGGTTCTGAGGACTCCGCAGCATTATACAGAGATGAGACGCAGCGTCTTGGAACCTTAAGCAACATTACGTATAGAAAACCAAATTGCATTGCCCCTTTCAATGTAAATTCTCTTCTAAAAACGGGGAATTACAGACGCCTTCAAGAATCACAAAATTCTCATAATGGACTTACAAGAAACAAGACTCAAGGATGAAAACAATTTTCATTATGGAGGCTGCACAATACACGAAGGAAAAGTAGATTATAAAATGATGAAAAACACACCGCATCTTGCAACTCGCTTCTTAATAGAATAAAACATTTCGGACTCTCTTATCAACTTTGAATCATAATCTGAAAGTATGTCCACCCTTACTTTTAAATCTGCTAACAAAGTATACCTTATCGTGGCTGCACATGCCCCCGCAAATTAATAGAAAAGAGAGCATAGAGATAAGGTGGAACGTTTAGGAACAACTAGAGTGTGTTGTGCAAAACATTCCAGAAAAACACAATGTTCTACTTGTGTGGGACTTCAGTGTCCAGCTAGGGTTGGAGGAGAATTAAAAAAAAACTGTTTGAAACTACCCAGCTCGTAACAGAACGAATCAAAATGGCAACAGACTGATAGAACTCTGTCAAGCACACAACATGATCCTGAAATCCACAGCATTTGAAAAGCAGCCTAGAAAACAGTAAACATGAATCTCAACACACCTAGACCTAGGCGAATACCAACTAGATCATGCGGCAATAAAACAAGTTCCATAAAGCAATACAAAATGCCAAAGCCCTCACAAGAGCCAACCTAGATACTGATCACCACCTTTCTAAAATAAAACTCAGAATCGTCACCAAATATAAAAACCGAACCAACGACTCTAAAAGAAGGAAATATGGTCCACAAAGGATAATATACTCCAAGGAGTTTTCCCATGCAACAGAAGACATGCAGAACCAAAACTGGGATAAAATAAAAGAAAACTAATAAGTAAAGCCAAACAATTAGCTCCTATAGATAAACCCAAGAAATGTGCTGGGTGGATGGAAAAACGTGACAGAGTTCTTGATCTGAGAAGGAAAGCTTGGGAACAGTTATAATCACAGAAAAATGAACATAAAAGTCAAAATTTCCCACATGCAAAAAGAAATTGTTAGCAAAAATTTCAAAAGAATAAAAAAGCTCAGAATACGAAGTCCTCTATCAAATCAACAAAGACTTCATCAAACGCAAGAAAATTTCTTGAGGATTTGAAACAAAAAATTATTAAATACAGCTCACTGACTCTACGACTCCAAGACCATACGGAAATATTGGCCACAAACACTTGGATAATTGTAAACTATTGGTAGAATATTTGAGAAACACCTCAGCTGTGAAGAACGCATAGAAAAATTGGAATTTAAGAAGCCAAAAATAGCCAACATTAGCTCTAATAAAACCGTCCACCCAGGAACTGCAGAAAATCATTTGGAATCTCAGAAACTATAAGACATTGAGAGAAAACCAAATACCGGCTTAACTTCGGAAAAGTCAGCAAAAATGCCATACACCCTACCCGAAACGTCTTTTAATGAATATGGATGAATAAAGGACTCCCACATGAAAGGAAGACGGCCTCATCTACCAACTCTATAAGAAAGGGTCAGAAACAGACCCCAACAACTACAGAGGAATCTCACTCCTAGACGTAACAAACAAGATAATACTCTCAATACTTTTTAAAAATATTGTAATCTAACCATTACAAAATATTTTAAACTTTTGAAAAATATATGTATTGTCTTTAATTAATTATTCTACCGGATTCCTAAATGTTATGTATTTTTCATTTAAATTTAACACAAAATTTTAAGTCTTAGTAGTAAATGTCAGTTTCCGCAATGAATGACATACTGAATATTTCCAGACTCACAACCTTAGTTACACATCCATATCTATTTAAAAAGTATATTGTGAGTAAAAAGACAAAAATAACTAACGAAATAAGCGCTGTCAGTTTTTTATTGTGATCGTTAAGTAACCATACATTGGTACTACACATTATTGAAAACGCGTTGATCTTGCGAAGAGTGTGTTAAAAGTTATTTTCAGGTTGTGAACCCAAATACACAACAGCACCTCTTAGAAAGTATTTTGTTAATATAAATCAGCTACAGTTAACTAATTACGTATTTACAATTATTTTGGATGGGCAGAAATTGTCCCCATCCCTTGGTAATTCGCATTACGAAACTGCTGGGGTTAAGTACTACTGTACAGAGCAGAACCTCAAGTAGATCATCAGCTTGGAGAATACCAAGTAGGTTTCAGGAAAGGAACATCCTACCCAGGACAAGACCTAAAACTCAAAAACGTAATGGTCTCCCAAAAATCAAGGGCAAAATCATGCATTGTCACTTTCATTCACTTTCGAAAACCATACGACTCAGTAGATTTGGAATCCTAAATCTCTATACCGAAAGAATTAAACCTAGGCAATATCACCACAAATCAATGATCAACACATAGTCCAAAGTCAAATTCGTAAGAGAACTCTGCGACCCTTTTGAGATGTAAACTGGTGTACGGAAAGCAGAACTGCTAGTTAAATGCGGCCTAGAAAAAGTAGTTAGACAGTGGAACACGGAAATATATAGTGGAATCCGACTAGGAACAAAAAACTAAGGCTCAGAATCAATTTTCTAACCTTTGCACATGATATGGCTCTACTATCCGAGGCCTGGGAACAAGCCAAAGATCAGATCCTCGAGAAAGAAAAAGAAACAGAAAAATGGGTCTCTAAATCTCCTTGGAAAAGACGAAGATAAAAATACCACCAAAGTGATTTAAAGTGGGAAAACCAAAGATCGTCAAAGGATGAAAATATCTTGGAGAATTGATCTGATGGAACGCGCTCAAGGAAAATAAAATTGAATCTAGAAGAATTAAAGCTAAATTGGCCTTCCAACTCTCTAAAGCACATGTTACAAAAAGTCCTTCCCAGAGAAAGCAAACATAAGACATTACAATACAGTAATCAAACAAAAAGCCCTATATGCAGCCGAAACACTGACCCTCTCCAACCATGACCCGCTTGAAATGCTTGAGATCGAATACAGTAACTTATTAAGGAAAATCCTTTGTCCAAGGTTTCACAACAACAAACTAACCCACAGTACAAATGAAACCCTTTACCAAGTTAACGAAAAACTCTCAGACACAATGCAGAAAAGAAGAACTGATTTTCTGGACACATCCGTGGAATGAACCCAAATAGACTAACAAAGATTTTTGTGCAATTTCTGCAACAACAAAAGACAATCGGTTTCATTAAACGGAGAAGACTTAAGGGAATTTCAAATCACAGAAAATAAGCCATACATAAAACTACAAAAGAAAGGACAAGAAAAGGAAGTTCCAGGTAAAAATAAAAGCGAAACGAACGATCGAAATCACTGAAGAAGAAAGGAAAGCAATATCAGAAATAATGAAACGATACTAAGCTCATAAACAGGCACAGACCATTAAAACTGACTGAATTAACGGACGACAAATTCGAATGAAACGAAAGAAAAAAAATATTTGATAGAGTACGGAGAAAGACTAGCCTAGAGACTGGTTGTGGAACTAGTGCTACTCTTCCGTTTCTCCCTCTGTTAACCGAATAGACATTAGCCGTCCTCGGTAATGCAACAGCAGGTGCTGGCACAGCTGAAGAAATTGCTCAGTAGTCAGTTTGCCGGAGAGAACCGTGCTACATGCCATCTTAGTTTCCCGGTGAATCACAGGCCCTCCAAAGCAGCTGCAAAACCGAAGCGAATCCTGGCAAATTATGCAAGTAATTAACTTAACAGAGCGGAGACTGTAGCATAGCGCAAGCTCAATTTCGTACGAATGGCTTCCGCTATCTGAGGAAAATGGGGGACAGAGATCTGATTGAGACTGTACTATCGACACGCAGTGCACAGCTCTATCTCCACCTCTGTACACAGTTACACAGTTAATACACCCGCTGCACCACTTTAAATACTAAAAGCAAATACTACAGGCAAATAAAAAACACCTAGGTCACCACCAGGCTCCTAACGAGGAACAAATAATGCAAAATTAAAGGACATTTAACCTTCTAAATCGATTAAAACTCAAAATACATGACCTGTTATTGGCCTCACTTTAGCACTCCACGTTCCACAGTTTATACTACATTACGTAAATATTGTAATGACTTAAACACCCAACTCCTAGAAAGAATTATGTACAGGGAAGGAAAACCAATAATACCAGGGGAATGTTCACAATATAAACCTCATCAAGCGTTAGGTAGGAGTTACGACTCTTAATGACTGGATGGGAAGCCAATTTTATGTGCAGTACCTGTAAGTTACGGTGAGGAAGTGTCTCAACATGGGGTTAACGCCGCTTCCCCATCAGCTAGTCCCATTGATTTTGTGCCATCTAATCGGTGTCCGGTACCTAATCTCGATTTTTTGATACTATTATTAAGTTTTACGTGTACTACAGCCTCACGTCGCTCAGAGATGGCTCACGAGGGGTCCATCTCATACACGATAACACACCATTGACATATCAACAAATACTGACCGTCGGTTTACAAGTACTAATTTTTTCCCGTTCAGCCGTCCGTTTTTAGATTTTCCGTAATTTCCTGAAATCGCTTAAAGTTAATGCTAGGAAGGTTTCTTGAGAAACGCACGGACAATTTCCTTCCCCATTCTTTTCTAATCCGAGCTTGTGCTTTATTAAAGGCTTGGTTGTTGGTTAGCAAACTTTTTAAAATTATTGAACTTACTAATTCTTCGTGTTTTGTAGCTTATATAACGAACACCTCCCATTTTTATCTTGCTTTAATATGAACTAGCGACCCACCCAAACCGCACATGGGTATCACTGTCTACGGCAGGACGACATATTCGTATCATATAGTGATATATACATATTTTCTCGTGCATCAATTAGTGAAAACTGTATCAAAACCCTATAGTAGTTCCTAAAATTAGCCTTCACATAGAACGGGAAAATGTGGCTGGGGGCTTTCATTTACAACATTTATAGACAAAAACCAACCTTCATCGTAAATCAGTCTATTAATGAAAACAGTATTAAAATCCCTATGATACTTGCTGAGACTGGTTATAACAGACATGAAATTTGTAAGATTACAAATCTGATGACCGTAGTAACCGAAACGACGTTGTAAAAAACAGATACATTGGGCAACCTAGACGGCTTTATTCTCAAAATGTTTTTACACTGCAGCGAAGTATGTATTGTCTCATAAATTGCACTTCTTGTGCGTGTGACCTCATCTCCCGTTGTAGTTGGTTGGTTATAGTTGCGGTCGGAAGAGGAGGAGGAAGAGGAGTAGTTTAGCGTTTAACGCCCCTTCGACAACGAGGTCATTAGACGCGGAGGACAAGCTCGGATTAGGGATGGACGTAGAAGGAAAGTAGCCGTGCTCTCTCGAAGGAACCATCCCGGCATTTGCCTTAAGCGAGTTAGGGAAATCACAATTGCGGTCGGAGGTTGATGCTTTTCTTTATGGTGTAGCCCCCTTTCATCGCTTAAAAACTAGGTGATTTTCCTGATTTTTTTTCAAGCACAATAAAAAGTAATGCTAAATACGATGATACAGTTTTTTTATTTATTACTTTTTCGTCTTTAATAAATCTTTTTTTTTCACATCGGATGCTATCTTAAATCGCTCCCCCAGGTGGAAGATCATCTTGCAGTCAGAACACTGGTCTTCGTCTGGAATTTTGTATATATTATTTGCAATACATTTTCTACCAGTATACAAAGGAGTATTAAAAAATAAGATGTTCTAACAAAATGGTGAGGTATTGAAACAAATGTTATTTTCTTCGCCAAGGAAATCGAGTTAAAAACAGACACCGGAAACAGACTTAAGAAGATATTTCAAAATGACTACGCATTCTGACGGAAAATTCTCTTTAAGATGCAGGCATCAAATTCCGATCAATGCACCGTTCTCAAGTAATGTTTTCTGCCAAAATGAAAAATGCGGTTCAGAGAAGAAGAAGTTTAAAGTTTTGGCTCACTTATTTTTATAGTCAAGTTAAACATACCTCTAGTCAGCGATGTCTGAACCATACAGCAATCCTTCCAGATCCAAAACGAGTGCCTCCTCCATCATCTTCGTAGCCAAGGTAGTCCTGTGGGCGTCTTTGGCAGCTTCTGTCACCCCGCTCTGGACGGTTTTCGGAGACACTTCCTGAGTTCTTTGTTACTCGATAACGGATTTTCTGGAGAGCTTTGGCTGAACACTACAATAAAGTAGACCATCTCACAGAGCTCTTTGTAACTCGGTAGCAGATTTTGTGGCGAGCTAGGGCTGAAAACTACAATAAAGCCACAACAAAAAACTGATGTCTTGATGAAATTTTCAAAGACGACCACCAGTTTACGGGACAACAACATACCTACCTTACGAGTAAGTGCGGTATGCAACTGCAACGTAGCAAAAGTTGTGCAAAAGTGCTAGTCTGCACATGACGTCTGCCCAAGTCCGCTGTACGACGAATGGCCAGTCTCGTGTAGGACTTCCTCCAGTGAAAAGGGCAGGTGCAGGGAGACCTGGCGAGCTATTTGTCTTCGTCACGCGACAGCCGACAGTCTGGCCTCCTCCTGAAGGCAAGTATTACCTCATTCCCGTCACAGGAGGCGGCAAGCACTGTTGGCACGACACTAATGGCCGAGAAGGGCTGCAGGAATTCTGCCCCGGTGCTGGACGACATTCAGACGCCCACTGTACTTAAGAGATACTTGTTATTAAATATCGGTTTACAGTCAACCACTTGCACGACCTTAATGAAGACATCATATACTTCAATTAAATTCTCTTCCTTCGGTAACCTTACATCAGCAATTGGCCCATCGTTAACTCTCCATATGCATGTATGAATTTTCTGTCACTGGCGTAATCAACCGCCAATATCTCAGAGTATTTTGCATTACCAAGAATAGAAATTTGTCAAGTTGAAAAAGAATCATTGTTAAGCACATATTATACCACTTTCAGTGCACTAAAAATGTTCATAAGTCAAACCGAGGATCTATAAGGCGGAAGGTGTGCCTGTGTTTCTACAAGATGTTTATTGCACGGTATTCGCTTTGTTTACACAATAAACATGAATCAAGCATTTTTTATTCACCAAAAGCATGATCAGCAGCAGAGACTATAAACTACACGCCATCTCTGCAAAACAAAATCAGATGGGTGGCGAATGGTGCTGGGTTCCTGGAAATTTGGGCCTTGGAGGTCTATGCAGGGTGAGATGTACAAATATTGACAGACGTCAAGATTTTCGTTGTCAAAATATTTTTAGATGGAGCTGTAACACCTGGTGTTTCCCACAGCAAAGTTAATTTTGATTGGATTCTTATGTGCACATAGTTGTAGTGACTGAGCACTGGCGAACTGAAGTAGAACTGGATTTATAGAGTGAGTGTCTGCAACTGCTGATGTATGAGTATTTGCGTGTAAACTCTAAAATTCACATTCTTATTTACATTTAACTGAACAGATAACGAGTTTTAGTGTTACGACTAAGTGACCTGTACTTTACTGGGTCCTCTCCATTTGATAATGACTGTAAACTCAAAGCACAAGTGCGTTTTTAGATGGTGTCCTAATGGGAAGGCTTCACCAGCTCAAGACAGACATCATCTGAAGATGACGCACAACATTGCCCAATTACGCCGTCCAAGCCTCCCTCAATCCTCTGATTTCACAATCAAAGATAGTAGAAGCAGGTCACTGATCTTATAATTCAAATTAAAAATGCCAAAGAAATAGTGGCAAATTCAGAAATCCACTTCTGTAAGTTTAAAATGGCAGTATCCTAATCGACCAAATAATACTCCAGCGCTGGGAACCCATTTGTTGTGTTTCAACAATTTGTCTACCATAGACTATTATCACTTTTTGTTTGGTAGAATAGGATACGAACATTTACTTCATTTGTTTAAAGGATCGGTAGGATACGGCTGGATGGGCATGATTTCGCGTTGGAATGCCCCGCACAACCACCTAAGCCGCCTCTTTCACATCCTTGCAAGACAGCAGACCGCGGGAGATTAAGAAACGTGCTGAGAACTCATGGATTCCTGCATCGTAAGGACGCAGTATTGAGAATGCACTCACGAAGGCATGTGCATTCCTCTGGCCTGGGACAATTGCAGCACCGCTAGGAACTGGGCGGATCGTACACAAAGCGCGATGAATCCGCACAGGAAGATGTGTGAAAGAAGTCAGCCTGCTTTAAAATATGTTTTCTGGACAGGAAGGACGTTGTTTACAAATCATGAAATCCAACTGGATCATAGACGGGGCCAAACATGAGTGTCCAGGCCTCAAGCAGACGATGATGATGATGATGATGATGTTTGGTTTGTGGGGCGCTCAACAGCGTGGTTATCAGCGCCCGTACAATTACCCAATCTTTGCTCAGTCCAATTGCGCCACTTTCCTGGATGATGATGAAAATGATGAGGACAACACAAACACCCAGTCATCTCGAGGCAGGTGAAAATCCCTGACCCCGCCGGGAATCGAACCCGGGACCCCGTGCTCGGGAAGCGAGAACGCTACCGCGAGACCACGAGCGGCGGACCTCAAGCAGACAGAGCCGTGCTGCATTAAATTCCAGTCTGCCTTCTAATATGTGGAAAACTACCTAGTAATTGGTTCATCATTGCACTTTTAAGTGATTTTACTTGATTGTCCCCATAAACTGCTAATGAAAGATTCTATTTCTATCCAAGCTGCTGTAAATATTCCAGATGTGAGAGAAATGTTGCGATTGATTTGTCATCAAACGTCATGGGGAAGTTTGATTATCTAAGTTTGTGTAAAAACAGCGAGTTTTGTGGTGAAATAATTGAATTTTGTCTCTAACTAGCTCAGTTTTGTGCCGAAATGAGACTATTTCGTGTCAAGCGTAATCAATATTGCTTCAAAATTGGTGAATTTTGTGTCCAAATACACTACTGGCCATTAAAATTGCTACACCCAGAAGAAATGCAGATGACAGCGGGAATTCATTGGACAATTATATTGTACTAGAACTGACATGAGATTACATTTTCACGCAGTTTGGATGCATAGATCCTGAGAAATATGTACCCAGAACAACCACCCCTGGCCGTAATAACGGCGCTGATACGTCTTGGCGTTGAGTCAAACAGAGCTTGGATGGCCTCTACAGGTACAGCTGTCCATGCAGCTTCAACACGATACCACAGTTCATCAAGAGTAGTGACTGGCGTATTGTGACGAGCCAGTTGCTCGGCCACCATTGGCCAGACATTTCCAATTGGTGAGAGATCTGGAGAATGTGCTGTCCAGGGCAGCAGTCGAACATTTTCTGTATCCAGAAAGGCCCGTATAGGACCTGCAATATGCGGTCGTGCATTATCCTTCTGAAATGTAGTTTTTGCAGGGATCGAATTAAGGGTAGAGCCACGTGTTGCAACACATCTGTTCAAAGTGCCGTCAATACGAACAAGAGGTGACCGAGACGTGTAACCTATGGCACCCCATACTATCACGCCGGGTGATACGCCAGTATGGCGATGACGAATACAAGCTTCCAATGTGCGTTCACTGCGATGTCGCCAAACACGTATGCGACCATCATGATGCTGTAAACAGAACCTGGATTCATCCGAAAAAATGACGTTTTGTCATTCGTGCGCCCAGGTTCGTCGTTGAGTACACCATCGCAGACGCTCCTGTCTGTGGTGCAGCGTCAAGGGTAACCGCAGTCATGGGTTTCGAGCTGATAGTCCATGCTGCTGTAAACGTCGTCGAACTGTTCGTGCAGATGCTTGTTTTCTTGCAAACGTACCCATCTGTTGACTCAGGGATCGTGACGTGGCTGGACGATTCGTTACAGCCAAGCGAATAAGATGCCTGTCATCTCGACTGATAGCGATACGAGGCCGCTGGGATCCAGCTTGGCCTTCCGTATTACCCTCCTGAACCCACCGATTCCATATTCTGCTAACAGTCATTGGATCTCGGTCAATGCGAGCAGCAATGTCGCGATACGATAAACCGCAATCGCGATAGGCTACATTCCGACCTTTATCAAAGTCGGAAACGTGATGGTACGCATTTCTCCTCCTTACACGAGGCATCACAACAACGTTTCACCAGGAAACGCCGGTCAACTGTTGTTTTTGTATGAGAAATTGGTTGTACACTTTCCTCATGTCAGCACGTTGTAGGTGTCACCACCGGCACCAGCCTTGTGCGAATGCCCTGGAAAGCTAATCTTTGCATATCACAGCATCTTCTTCCTGTCAGTTAAATTTCACGTCTGTAGCACGTCATAATCGTGGTGTAGCAATTTTAATGGCCAGTAGTGTAGATTAACTTTGTGTCTGAACCGGTTGGTATAATTGATTTGCTTGGGAGTTTGATACCAATTTCCACAGTAGTCTATTGCCCACAAGTAATTTCCCGTATACAAAACTGCTGCACCCTGCACATAGTGTCATTCGTTAATGTACTGAATAACGTAGGTGAGCATGTGCATCAAGACTGTAGGTATTATACATTCGTTAATGTGAACTACGTACACTCTCAGACCACTGTAGCAGCATTCAGGCCTTGTACGAAAGTCAGCTTTCCTGCCGGTGGACAAGCATTACGAAGAAGTGTGAACTTGAGGATGGAAGAATGGCATCGCACGTAATAATGACTACAGCTACTCAAACCGAAATGGTCGTACCCAATATAGTGCATATGTAAAGCGAATTTTATTACAAATTAATGAATATCTGTTGTCTTTCCTCTGTTACTGGAACGGTTTTATATACCTCTGCCCCAAGAGCTCTCGAAACTAACCAGTATCGACATAGGTTACTAGAAATTGAGTAAAGAATACCTTGACGCAAGTAACTAAGGCATGTCATGCTTGCACGGGACATTACAGAGGGCAGTTAATGCGACATCAAACATGAAAAAACGAGGGACCGCGTTGTCTGCAGTGAAATGTTACAAGCTCTGCAGTTATTGTTCACTTTCAGAGCAAATAGCAGCCATTTTGCGGTGGCATACGGAGCTCTGTATGTGTCCGCAACATAATTAGCATGCTGCGAGAGCGTGGGCATGAATTGTTTGTGCAGTTGGCTGAATTTTAGGGCGTAAAGAGGGTCCGCGGGAGACTGGGTGGTCATACTGCAGAACTGCACTACGCGTGCATCTCCACACCTGGGGCGAGAGATCTTCACTGTGCATCTCCACAGTACGCTAAAAATCTTCACTGACAGCTGCAGTTTCCCAAAGCTCACTTCAACATATTATTCACTACCATAAATAGCTGACTGTAGGTGTGTTTTGAAGCTATGCATCATGAAGTATTTCTCATAGTTGTTACTGTTTATGTTAACGCTATAGTTCTCATTATCAGTAACATTCCGTTCAGGTCACTTTGTATTACCACTCGCGTATATTGATGACCATGCTATACACCATTACCCGTGGCGTACGATTTTTGTATGACAAAACGAGGACGATACATCCAAATCTGCTATAGGTAATTATTATGTTCGTTTAAACACTATACCGGGTGTAGATGTGTGACTTTATGTTGTATCTTCGTTTTCATTATGGTGTGTAGGTATATTTTCAGAAACACTTGAAATGACACATCCCCAAAACTGATAGTGCTGAATAAAGTAAATTTTTAAGTTACAGACCAGTGGAATAATTTCTTCCCTCAAATGTAGAGAGGCTATGGTGTCCATCTAAGCACAGATAGTTTGCACAAGTGACCGAGTTCCACCACTTGGGGTGAACATCTCACAACCATGGAGATGAGTACTGTTGGAAGTAGTTCCAGGAACCGATACAGACACGTCATCTTGTCTCTGAAAGACCGCATTCCGGTGTGCCACATTCCTCATGCTGGGAACTTAAATGAAGGGATGTGAATGAGAGTTGGGCACCCCACAGATTCAGTGTCAACTTCGACCGGTTGGTGGCAATTATGAACACATAAATTGTGTAATCACGTGGTCTGCCGTGCATCCACTGAAATCGTAAGACTGCTACACCGTGCTTAGTGAGATGTGTGGAAATGGCTCACACAACCGATATGCAGCTGAAAGTCCCTTTCTGTGGTATGTTTAACGTTGTTCTGCAGTGTGACCACTGGGGTCATAAGAATATGAAAATTTGCGTCAAGCAACTTAAAAGGCCATGGTTTGTTTTATAGTACTGAAACCAAAAGTTTTGCAGAGATTTAAGCCGATGGAATAACCACGTCTAACAACCACTCATTTGCGAAAGTGGTAAATATATTTCCAGACTATGAGGAAATCGTAACACAGACTCCAGCACTATTTATGGTATGGTAGATTTCTTAGTCAATTCATAAACTGCGATGACATACATGTAACAGACTAACGGAGATGTTATTACCAGACTCAGAGCTGTAATCCGTAGCAGTTGTGTTTGATTCTAAAAAAAATGCACTCCATACGAGATATTTCCGAGTGACGCAAACTACGGAACAGTTGATGATGTGATGTTTTTGACAATGTGCTTCAAAGCTCCACTGGGGCTCTAAAAACACGAGATTCGGTACTTAGCAACTGAGCAGTCATTCACAGACTTCGAATAATGGGATAGAAATTACATTTAAAGAAGAGCAAAGTTACCTGTAAACTAAATGGAAAATCAAATTTAGCTGTGCTTTCGATGTCACATGCGCCAGACGAAATTTCCTACTGAACCACATATACTGCCCTGATACTTGCCGTATCGTTATATACCTCTAGCATATTTGAAAAAATTGTGTCCTACTTGCCCTCTTTCAAAGTCTGTTAAGACCTACACTACTCCTTATTAGCTCGACCTTAACCGTAGCCAACGCATAGTCAACTGCAGAACCAACTATTGCCAAACAGATATCAGAGATTATGTTCCAGAGAAGCCGACAATGGTCAACTGCTGGATGTAACTGCGAGAAACTCTAACACATAGTCTGTCTCTTAGACATTTAGTTTCATGACCAATCAAATAAGTACTGCCAGTAGCCAGATCTGACAGTTCTTTGAATAAAGATGTTCAACACCATTGTGATTTAGGAGAGAAAACAATAAAATTTCATAAGATGATGAATAAATTAATGAATTGTATGATGAGATAAAAGAAATTATTCAGGTAATGAAGGGAGACGAAAATTTAATAGTCACGGGTGACTGGAATTCTACAGTAGGAAGAGAAAGAGAAGGAAACGTAGTAGGTGAATATGGGTTGGGGCTAAGAAATGAAAGAGGAAGCCGAGCTAACACTTGGTTCAAGAATCATGAAAGAAGGTTGTGTATATGGAAGAAGCCTGGAGATACTAAAACGTTTCAGATAGATTATATAATGGTAAGACAGAGATTTACGTACCGGGTTTTAAATTGTAAGACATTTCCATGGGCAGATGTGGACTCTGACCACAATCTATTGGTTGTGAACTGTAGATAAAAACTGAAGAAACTGCAAAAAGGTGGGAATTTAAGGAGATGGGACTTAGATAAACTGAAAGAACCAGAGGTTTTACAGAGTTTCAGGGAGAGCATAAGGGACAGTTGACAGGAATGGGGGAAAGAAATACAGTAGAAGAAGAATGGGTAGCTTTCTGAAGGCAGCAGAGGATCAAGTAGGTAAAAAGACGAGAGCTAGTAGAAACCCTTGGGTAACAGAAGAGAAACTGAATTTAATTGATGAAAGGAGAAAATACAAAAATGCAGTAATTGAAGCAGGCAAAAAGGAATACAAACGTCTCAAAAATAAGATCAACAGAAAGTGCAAAATGTCTTAGCAGGGATGGCTAGAGGACAAATGTAAGGATGTAAAGGCTTATCTCACGAGGGGTGAGATAGGTACAGCCTACAGGAAACTTAAGAGACCTTCGGAGAAAAGAGAACCACTTGCATGAATATCAAGAGCTCAGATGGAAACCCAGTTCTAAGCAAAGAAGGAAAAGGTGGAAGTAGTATATAGAGGGTCTATGCATAGGTGATGTTCTTGAGGACACCATTATGGAAATGGAAGAGGATGTAGATAAAGATGAAATAAGAGATATGATACTGCGTGAAGAGTTTGACAGAGCACTGAAAGACCTAAGTCGAAACAAGGCCCCGGGAGTAGACAACATTCCATTAGAACTACTGACAGCCTTGGGAGAGCCAGTCCTGACAAAACTCTACCATCTGGTGAGCAAGATGTATGAGACAGGTGAAATTCCATCAGGCTTTAAGAAGAATATAATAATTCCAATCCCAAAGAAAGCAGGTGTTGACAGATGTGAAAATTACCGAACTATCAGTTTAATAAGTCACAGCTGCAAAATACTAACGCGAATTCTTTACAGACGAATGGAAAAACTGGTAGAAGCCGACCTCGGGGAAGATCAGTTTGGATTCCGTAGAAATGTGGGAACACGTGAGGCAGAACTGACCCTACGACGTATCTTAGAAGAAAGATTAAGGAAAGGCAAACCTACGTTTCTAGCACTTGTAGACTTAGAGAAAGCTTTTGACAATGTTGACTCGAATACTCTCTTTTAAATTCTGAAGGTGGCAGGGGTAAAATACAGGGAGCGAATGGCTATTTACAATTTGTACTGAAAGCAGATGGTAATTATAAGAGTCGAGGGGCATGAAAGGGATGCAGTGGTTGGGAAGGGAGTGAGACAGGGTTGTAGCCTCTCCCCGATGCTATTCAATCTGTATTTTGAGCAAGCAGTAAACAAAAGAAAAGTTCGGAGTAGGTATTAAAAATCCACGGAGAAGAAATTAAAACTTTCAGGTTTGCCGATGACAGTGTAATTCTGTCAGAGACAGCAAAGGACTTGGAAGAGCAGTTGAAGGGAATGGGCAGTGTCTTGAAAGGAGGATATAAGATGAACATCAACAAAACCAAACAAGGATAAAGTCGGGTGATGCTGAGGGAATTAGATTAGGATATGAGACACTTACAGTAGTAAAGGAATTTTGCTAATTGGGGAGCAAAATAACTGATGATGGTCGAAGTAGAGAAGATACCAAATGTAGACTGGCAATGGCAAGGAAAGCGTATCTGAAGAAGAGAAATTTGTTAACATCGAGTATAGATTTAAGTGTCAGGAAGTCGTTTCTGAAAGTATTTGTATGGAGTGTAGCCATGTATGGGAGTGAAAGATGGACGACGAATAGTTTAGACAAGAAGAGAATAGAAGCTTTCGAAATGTGGTGCTACAGAAGAATGCTGAAGATTAGATGGGTAGATCACATGACTAATGCGGCGGTATTGAGTAGAATTGGGGAGAAGAGGAGTTTGTGGCACAACTTGACTAGAAGGGATAGTTTAGTAGGACATGTTCTGAGGCATCAAGGGATCCCCAATTTAGAACTGGAGCGCAGCGTGGAGGGTAAAAATCGTAGAGGGAGACCAAGAGACGAATACACTAAGCAGATTCACAAGGATGTAGGCTGCAGTAAGTACTGGGAGATGAAGAAGATTGCACAGGATAGAGTAGCATGGAGAGCTGCATCAAACCAGTTTCAGGGCAGAAGACCACAACAACAACAACAAGACACAAAGAAACTACAGACATTGGCTGCAATTTGGCGTTGATTTAAGTCAACGGGGAAACCTGAAAATCACTGTTGGACCAGGATTTTAATCCACTGATGTCAGTCAATGCCCGCTTGCAGTCAATGTCACCAATTTCTTTGTGTCCTAATTTATAATGACAGCTGGATCAAACATGGTCCGGAAGAACAGGCAACATATATATACACACAATTAAAGCGAGAGGGTCAACGATCTCTTCAGTTCAGATGCACAACAGGCTTCAACTCTCACTGGAATAGGTGGAATGCAGCGAGTAATGAGGATAATTGACATGCTTTTGATGGGAGACGTGCTATAGTAGTCTGTGCGTTTACTACTACCACACAGTCCGGATGACTCAGTGGTCAGAGCAATTGCCTAGTAACCATATGAACCGAGTACGAATCCCAGTATGGCACTAATTTTGGAGTTTCCCCATTCATTTCAATCAAACCCAACTTACAGCCAATGTCTATAATTCCTCCTTCTATTAATTCATAATGGCTGCTCGATCAAAAATGGTGTCTGTTGTTTCGGACCTATCCAAAGGAACTAACACCACATATACATAAAATATTATAAAATTGTAAAAAAATTCACTGTACCTATGCACTATACTCGTACTGTGTATAACAGTTTCATTTTGAGTCGTTGTAGTCACTCATAGGATGTCTTTCTCCCATCCTCGTGTTTAATCATCTTGATGCTGGTGTTTACTGACAAGATAACTGCGGGAAAGTTGTTAAATCATGCCGGCCGCGGTGGTCTAGCGGCTCTGGCGCTGCAGTCCGGAACCGCGGGACTGCTACGGTCGCAGGTTCGAATCCTGCCTCGGGCATGGGTGTGTGTGATGTCCTTAGGTTAGTTAGGTTTAAGTAGTTCTAAGTTCTAGGGGACTTATGACCTAAGATGTTGAGTCCCATAGTGCTCAGAGCCATTTGAACCATTTTTTTGTTAAATCATACTACAGTAATCTGAAGGTGCACATAGTCCACAGTAATGACAGTTTAATACATGCGGTCATGACTCTCCTGCTTCCATTTGTTACGGACTATATTAACAGTATGTTGCTGGATGTACGGTGCTGCAGTTATGGTTGGATTATGTAGATGGAATGATTCGTGTAGAGTTGATATCTGTAGAAGTCTGTATTAAACATCCAAGACAATCTTTTATACAAATATATTTTGACTAAAAATTCAGAGATTTCGACGCTAATTTCACTGATCCTGACGCAAAAATTGACTACTTTCGACACAAAACTGACTAATTTCTACACAAAATTGAGCAAGTTTAACACAAGCTTCAATGATTTGACCATAAAAATCGATGAATTCAACGTTACAATGACTAATCAAGTTGCACTCCCTGTTGACATTGGAGTCTGCCAAATGAAGCAGCTGATGGGCTCATTATCACCAGACCGATTTCCTTAATATAAGTTAGCTGCGGAATTCTTGAACACCTTCTACTCGTACCTTCGAACACAATAAATTTCCTGGAGACAGGAAAGCTTATATCCACAAATCAGCACGGAATTAGAAATCATCGCTTGCACAAAACTCATGTAAATGTATAGGATCCCACCTCTGGTCACCAATTGTAAATGTATACAGGGTTTGGGAAAGGGAGGAGGCTGTTGTTACATATGCCTCGTGGCGACAGCGTCCAGAAGGTAGAGCGGTCAGGATTTGAGAGTGTGCATCCAGGGCTGCCGTTAAATAACGAAACAGGAAATTAGGTACAATAAAGAGGATGTATTTCAATGTACGGTGTACAAGGAGCGCGCCTAGGGTCGGAATTTACCAGGTTTAGGTCAGTCTAGGAGGTCGAACAATTAATTGAAACAGGCAACGGAAGGGGTAGCGGTTCATGTTAACTTACGTTGGTGGCCGGTCGTGAAAGCAGAGCCAGAGATTCTGACTGCAAAATGACGTCTGTTCTGTTTGAGGTCTGGGTTACAAGAGAGATAAGCAATTGTGTTCTGCACCGCAGAATACATCAGCGTCCACACAAGCGATCGGTGTCCTAAGCACGCTATTAGCTAAAACCAATGGCGTGAATTCGCTAGCAGTTTCAGCAGAGGGCTCAAGGCGTCTCTTGTCAGCAGCTTTAACTGGACAGAACTGCCTGAGTTTTGAAAGACAAGTGACTTGTGTCACGGAGGCACGGCGTAGGTTACTCGGGGAGAACACTTGTAAAGATTTTACTGGGCCTTTGAAATAAATTTTTTAAACTAATTCCTTAAAATATTCCTTGACTGGCTGCTACCACATACATTCCTTCCCTCTTCCAGGGAAGTGGTGACAAACATTGTTTACAAAATGGCGTCAGTCCCTCTCTGGTAAGATGGGTTGCCCTAGTAGGGGCCTTAATGCTATGGGAGGGATCTGTTGCAATACTTCATTTAGTGTGATTGGGAGGGGACTAACATATATTCGTTCATCAGATTTCGTGAGTTAAGAAAATAGTAAAATATTAACTTGTTCATATTACAATACAATATCTCCTGTAATAATCGAAATAAATACTGTCTATATAATCAAGTCTTAAGACAAATGAATTTAAAATGATGCCACAAAATAGGAATGAACTATCATGTTTTCTGTTAGTTTGAGGGAAAAATCTGCTATTATAACAAAATACTTAATTCTATGGTAATCAAAATATTTGGGTAAAAAAAATAACAAATTGACTTACTGCAGAACTGTAACACCTGACTTGGTTACAATTGGATTAAGTACATTTCAACCTTAGTAAAATCTTACTACGTCATCTGACTATTTCTGAGGGTAGTAGTTGCACAAAGTTGATCAGGCTATAAAATATTAACGCATTTCAATAAAATGGAGGATTCATGTACAAAGTCCAAGAGATATGGTACCATAAAACACACATAATACAAACCTTATCTATATCAACTCATGTTAACATACAAAGTACAAAGCCTTTTCTTGTACTGGCAAAACACTGAAATTAAGGATGAAATCAGGGGACTGTCATATGGCATGAACTAAGCCTGTAAAACAAAGTTATAGTCATGGAGAACACACAGCAAAACTCTAGAAAAGATAATTCAAATGTGTGTCCACAGTGACAAAACAACTAACAATATTCTGTTGCTATTCATAGAACTTCATCTAAAGGAAGGGAAAGAATGCAGTGAGTTTATAATCAGTTCACAAAACACGAAAATATTCACAGCTGGAATGTGCTTCTGTGTGACAGAAGAGCACGCATTGTTTGTAAACAAAGTTTCGACTGACGCTTTTGTCACATGATATCCCACAAACCGTGGATGGAGGGCAACAGTCAGTTTCCATATTCCTAGATTTCCGGAAAGCGTTTGACACACTGCTCGACTGCTGACTGTTGACGAAGTTCCGAGCTCAAGGCTTATGTACCGTTTGCAGTTCAAGAAAAATCCTATTCCTAACTGTGAGGATGTGTTCAGTGTGCGAAGTGCCTTTCTACCTGAGAGCAGGCATGAACAGTTTCGACAGATATCACGAAAAATAAAAGAAAGTTCGTGCTGCTCCAAAGCCTACTTCTTTTGGTAATTAACGTGTATCAGTGCGTAAATGTTCAATGAGGACTGTAAACTGTCATTTGTTACGCAAGGATTTTTAGTTAACGCTAAATTATGATCCTACTAACTTCAAAGGAATGGTGGAATAGTTACACTGTAGTTTAAATTTAGTGACCAGATAAGAAACTGATATAATGAAACTCAAAGTTACCGTAAGTTCTGTTGTTTACTATAAATCCTCAGACAAAACGAGTGCAGTAGCTGCACTGAAGTATAACACGAACATGTAGAATAACATCTAATACACTGACAAATTATCGCAAAGACATGAAACAGATTCAAGTAACTAAGGTTGAGATTTAAGACAAGGAACCGATTATTAGTTTACTACATTATTGGCACACTGATCCTTGCCTGCGGTCTGACTACAGTGACTGCCAAAATCTGAGTTCATAAAGTTACGCATGCTTGTAGGGCGTCTTCCTTCTTCTCATTAACACTCCAACATTCAATGTCCGCTGAAGCCGATTTCAAGTCTTACCATTTTAACAGCGTCGTTGTGTTGTCCGCCATTGCTGCTGTTGGTAGCCACAGGGTTGGATAGGATGCCTGTGAAATCTGAAGAGCTACCCAACGCAAGGCTTATATCATGATCCAGGAGGGGCTGCGAAGTGAAGTGACTACTTCTCATACAAGATTTTAGCGAGCAGAATTCGAAGAGTTTCTCTCACTAGCAGTGGCCGAAGTGTCTCCTAATTTCCTCCTCTCTTTCCTTATGATATCTGCGCTTTCTTCTAGAGCCAATTTTAGCCTCTCCCGGGCAGTCATCCAATGACAACTGTCAATTCTCCTGGAGCATCCACCCATTTCTTAATAATTTTCAAAAACTAATACATCAGACCAGACTGAGCAATGAAATTCCGGCATTCTTGCGCCCAGAGGTCTACAGCTAAGGAAAGAACTTCGTTTTTACTCTGTCTTTGGAGTGTCTCAAAGGAGCATGTTATTGTGTTACAGTATGTCCTTTCCTATGACCCTATCTGCTTTATACATTTCACAGACGAGCTACATTTGATTTTGGGAAAAGAAAGTTGCAGTCTTGCACTCACAGAATCCTCATACCTTTCATACCTGTTCTGCTGAGGGCATAGAGCCATAAATACCTTTAGCTTTCGTAGAGCCTCCATTGTGTCCACCGCTATATTGCTCTCCTATCAGCAGATTGGCCCCGTTCTCTGCATTCTCTGCCCAAGGCTCATTGTTGCCCGCTTTGTGGGCCCTTTCCTGTACTTCACAAAGCCCTACCCACAGAAAAGCGCTATAGGAACGCGGGGGTGGCGGTGATATCATGCACAATTCCAAGTACTTCTCTGTGCCTGTCTGGACGGGATTGGCGTTACCTGCTGTCCTCATAGTGTAGGCTCGCAACAAGAGGTCCACTTAACCTGTCCAGTAAACACAATAGGCTTCAGTGAACGCTGTCCTACCTGGTATTGGAGTAACCTTTCACAACCTGCGTTATTTAATGGTGCCCTTCAGCCTGCTTTTATCTACTGTCTGTCTGTGAAATTCCCAGCACAGCCAAATATAATTCACAAGAAATAAAACACTTACAAGTACTTCATGAATTGGCAATCACTATTGGATAATCTTTAATAAATATAAAGGAATACGCTATTTTAAATCAAATTAATTAGATCTACATATCACTCTATAAAATTTACATATTGAATATCGATAATGTGAAAGTCGAAGAAACAGTCAGTTGCGCTATTTTTCACTACATCCAATTTACGTTATGAATTCCGTTTTGTCACAGACTGATTCGAAAATTTGAGTATCCCTATCTGCTGGTACTCTGGAAACTTAGTTGACTACAACTGTTGGGAAGGGATACATTTCTAACGTATACCTGAATGTATAATGGTTACCATCACATTCACACTCATCGGAACCACTCTCATTCAAACTTGCTTCCTGTCATGTGCAGAAAGAATATATGTATGTTGCCAGCTATATGTAGTTCACTTTTGGGCTGGTGACAACTACAGGATCTTAAGCAATCAGAAAAGAAAATCGGTCCACCTCTCTTAACTGAAAAACAGTCAGATTTAATTTGGGAGAGAGTGAATTTAGCTACAATATCGTCTGTTCACTCTTCCTTATCAATGTGATGGTACCCTCTTAATGTTAGTTCACGAAGCAACCAAGAAGATTTGACGTAAGGTCCCCCCCCCCTCCTCCTCCCCCCCCCCCCCACCCCCAACACACACACACACACACCTATCATTTCCCTTCAAACACTTTAACTTGAAATTTTAAGATGAGCGAATGAGGAAAGTAATAAATTGTGGAATAACTATATATTACAAATAACAACATCAACATATGTTTACAAAAGTAAACATCGCTAGTGAACTCGCTGTACAGTAGTAGTTTACAAAGAGATCCAAAATGTGATACGTTGAGATTTGAACTTTTACAGCATTTCAGAATCATTTAATAATATGTTTGCAAGTAAACGAGATAGCTTAACAATGAGAAACAATTGAATTACATAGCGTTAAAACAAATAAATGACACAGACATAAAAGGCAAACTAGAACGTTAATCAGATATATGTAGTTCACAGTACTCCTTTTCCTACACTGAATTAGAGATAGGCACACATCAGAAAGGAAACACTACTTTCTGTACTTTTGGAGACACAAGGTTAAAACACTTATTATGCAGACAATGATTCATTTCATCTGTGTGGGGTGAAGCTCAAGTTCCCCAGTGAAAAGGCATGACTTTCTCCTTGCTTCATGTGAGTAGATATCCATCGCTATTCTGTCGTTCTTCATCGCAGCCCATCCATTACTGACAGCTGTCGTGGACATACTTAAGGCTCATTACTGAGCAGTCAGGTTTTGGCACGACGTTGCATTACCATAAACATACGGTTTCAATCTCGACAAACTGCAGGTTCCCACTCGGGAAATCTTGTATTTTCTGGCATTGGTTTTAGTCCATTCATCAACATGCTCTTCACTAGGACATGCATTCTGCATGCATTCGAGATATTCATAATGCAGGAAAATAAAAATGGTACGCGGTATTGAAATGGGTTACTTGGATATGTCATTTGACCTCGAACTCTTAGTTAATGATACGGCATAAAGGATTTGGTTAACACCAATTTCGGATTATAGATTAGTTTAGCCCCATTTCATGCCACCATATGTTGTTGCTTGGCGTAATGTTTTTGCCAACCTCCAAACTCGGCCGTCAGTGAATGTTGTGCCTTATACCGCGCCGTCAGCGTCTGCCTTGGTGGATGAGTCGCAGCCCCCGCTGATGTCTGCTCTCTAGCGAAGAGGAAACTGGTCTGTAGGGAAGGCGCCTCTGGCACCCTGCGGTGATCCCTTCCTGCCTCTGTGGTCTTGTCCCACAGAAAGTCGGTGATCCAGCCCCTTATTTCGCTTTCATAGGCGCTGACCATCTGCGTATTACTTCCAAATAAACATTAAATTCTTACAAGCACTTTGTACATCCCTAGTAATTTGGAAACTAACATCATTAAATCTTAACCAGAGATTGAATATTTGTATGATTGGATAAAAGAAATTATTGAGATGGTTAAGGGAGAAGAAATTTTCATAGTCATACGTGACTGGAATTCGATAGTAGGAAAAGAAAGAGAAGGAAAAATAGTAGCTAAATATGAACAAGGGAAAAGGAATTAAAGAGGAAGTCGCCTGGTAGAATTTTGCATTTAGCATGATTTAATCATAGCTAACCCTTGGTTTAAGAATCATAAAAGAAGACTATATACGTGGAAGAGACCTGGAGACACCGGAAAATTATGATAAGAGGATTCAGAACCAGATTTTAAAATGTAAGACGTTTCCAGGGGCAAATGTGGCGTCTGACCATAAATTACTGATTATGGACTGTAAATTAAAATTGAAGGAATTGCAAAAAGGTAAAAATTTGATGATATGGGACCTGGATAAACTGAAAGAAGCAGTGGCTGTAGGGAGTTTCACAGGGAGCATCATGGAACGATTGACAAAAACAGGGGAAATGAATAAAGTAAAAGATGAATGGTAGCTTTGAAATATGAAACAGTGAAGGGAGCAGATAGTCAAGTAGGTAAAAAGACGACTGCTAGTAGAAACCCTTGGGTAGTACAAAAGGTATTCAGTTTAATTGATGGAAGGAGAAAATATAAAAATGCAGTAAATGAAGCAGGCGAAAGGGAATATAAAAGTCTAAAAATGAGATTGACGTGAAATTCAGAATGCCTAAGCGGGAATGGCTATCCGACAAATGTAAGAATATAGAAGCATATGTCACTGGCAGGAAGATTGATAACACCTACAGCAAAAGTAAAGAGACCTTTGGAGATAAAAGAACCACAAGTTTAGATATCAAGAATCCAGATGGAAAACCTATCCTAATCAAAGAAGGGAAATCAGAAAGGTCGAAGGAGTATATACATGGTCTATAAAGGTGAGAAGTACTTGAAAGCATTATTATGGAAACGGAATAGATCGGAGATGAAGATGGGATGGGACATACGATGCTACGTGCAGAATTTGACACAACACAGGAAGACCCAAGTCGATACTCCGGGAGTAGACAATAGCCTTGGAAGAGGCAGCTACGACAAAACTCTTCTATCTGGTGAACAAGATATATGAGAATACCCTAAGACATCGAGAAGAATATAATAATTCCAATTCCAAAGATATAAGGTGCTGACAGATGTGAAAATTGCTGAAATATGAATCTAATAAGTCACAGAGGCCAAAAACTAACCCGAAAGAAGTCGAATGGAAAAGCTTTTAGATGCCTACTTGAGGGAAGATCAGTTTGGATTCCGGAGGAATGTAGGAATACGTGAGGCAATACTGACCCTACGACCTCACATAGAAGGTAGGTTAAGGAAAGGCAAACCTACGTTTCTAGCATTTTTAGATTTAGAGAAAGCTTTTGACTGTCTTGAATTCTCTCTTTGGAATTCTAAAGGTGGTAGGGGTAAAATACAGGGGGCAATAGGCTACAATTGTTATAGAAGTGTAAGAGTCGTGGGGCATGAAGCAGTGGTTGAGAACGGAGGGAGACATGACTGCGGCGTATCCCCGATGTTATTCAATTTGTATATTGAGCAACCAGTAAGAGAAGAAATAGAAAGATTTGGATTAGGAATTGAAGTCCAGGGAGAAGAAATAAAAATTTTTACGTTTGTCGATGACATTATAATTCTGTGAGAGGCAGCAAAGGACCTGGAAGAACAGTTGAATGGAAAGCTTAGTGTCTTGAAAGGAGGATGTAAGATGAACATCAACAAATGTAAAACGAGGTTAACGGAATGTAATCTAATCACTTTAGGTGATGCTGAGAGAATAGGAAAGAAAACGATACACTTAAAATAGTAAATGAATTTTTCTACTTGGGCAGCAAAATAAGTGATGATGGTCGAAGCACATCTTATATAAAATGTAGACAGGCAAAATCATTTGGAAGAAGAGAAATTAGTTAATATGGAGTATAGACCTAAGTATCGGGAAGTCTTTTCCAAAAGTATTTGTATGGAGTATAGCAATGTACGAATGGACGAGAAACAGGTTAGACAAGAAGAGAATAGAAGCCCTGGAAATGTGGCGCTAAATGTCTGGAATCGCCAGTCTGTCTGCTTCCGGCATCTTGTAAACATTTTCTTCTGTCACGCACGGTGATCAACCTTACTGAACGACAACTGACTTAAGACGAAGTGTCCGCCTTTCAAAAAGGAGGGAATTTCTCTATCATTGCGTGAACTATACCTGTGGATGACATCATTGCTAATACCGAAGAGGTCATTCGGACCCTTCCTTGATAGAGAGCAGAGGAAATACGCACAGAAACAGCCAGAATACTACGCCGAGAAAAACCATCACCTTGTACATCTACATCTACATCTACATGTATACTCTGCAAATCACATTTAAGTGCCTGACAGAGGGTTCATCGAACTACCTTCGCAATTCTCTAGCATTCCAATCTCGTATAGCGCGCGGGAAGAATGAACACCTACATCTTTCCGTACGAGCTCTGATTTCCCTTATTTTATCTTTGTGATCGTTCCTTCCTATGTAATTCGGTGTCAGAAAAATATTTTCGCATTCGGAGGAGAAAGTTGGTGATTGGAATTTTGCGAGAAGATTCCGTCGCAACGAAAAAGCCTTTCTTTTAATGATGTCCATTCCAAATCCTGTATCATTTCTGTGACACTCTCTCCCATATTTCGCGATAATACAAAACGTGCTGCCTTTCTTTGCACTTTTTCAATGTACTCAGTCAGTCCTATCTGGTAAGGATCCCACACCACGTAACAGTATTCTAAATGAGGACGGACAAGCCTAGTGTAGGCTTGTCTGATCTGTTACATTTTCTAAGTGTCCTGCTAATAAAACGCAGTCTTTGGTAAGCCTTCCCCACAACATTTTCTATGTATTCCTTCCAATTTAAATTGTTCCTAATTGTAATACCTAGGTATGTAGTTGAATTTACGTCTTTTAGAGTAGACTGATTTATCGTGTAGCCGAAGTTTGACGCCTTCCTTTTAGCACTCATGAGGATGACCTCAGACGTTTCGTTATTTAAGGTCAACTGTCGCTTTTCTCACCATTCCGATACTTCTTTTAAATCGTTTTGCAGTTTGTTTTGATCTTCTGATGAATCTGTTAGTCGATAAACGACAGCGTCATCTGCAAACAACCGAAGAAGTCTGCTCAGATTGTCTCCCAAATCGTTTATATAGATATATGTAACCTGAAGAAAGAAGAGGTACAAGCCATTAAGAACTGTAACACCGACAAGAGTGTATTGGTACTGCCTGCCGATAAGGAAAATGCGACCGTCGTAATGAAGACGGAAGATTATGAGCAGAAGATTCGGGACCTATTAGATCCAACGATGTGCCGAAAACTAAGCGCACATCAGACGCAGCGTATCACACGGAATACGAGTCGGTTAATCAAGACGTCTTGTCTGCCGATGGACATACAGAGGAACCTGCGTAACACAGAAGCCTTACCACCTAGGCTGTATGGATTACGTAAGATCCATAAGGAAAACGTTCCACTAAGACTGACTGTTAGCGCTCCTGGCTCCAGCCGCACGTGGGGAAGACCGACACATACATAAAGGACTCAGGACATTTCATTGAGAAGCTGAAGAAATTAAAACTTGCCCCAATCGACATCCTGGTCAGCTTTGATGTTGTTTCTTTGTTTACGAAAGTGTCACTCAGTGACTCTCAGGAGCACATCGGTTCCATCTTGCCGTAAGACATTACAAAGCTCTTTCACGCATGTGTCACCACGAGCTATTTCACGTGGAATGCCACCTTCTACGAACACCTGGAAGGCGTCGCCATGGGTAGTCCTCTTAGTCCAGTGGTGGCTAACTTCTTCATAGGACACTTCGAAGCACGCGCACTGGACTTGGCACCTTGTAAACCTGCAGTGTGGTACAGATACGTCGTTGATACCTTCGTTGCGTGGAGCCATGGTGGAGAACAACTCGGTGGATTCCATGTCAACATAAAATTTAGTATGGAAATAGAGAAGGACAAAAAACTACCATTTCTAGATGTGTTGGTCAGAAGGGGTGGTGAAAACCTGGGACACAGCGTGTATCGAAAATCGACACACACGGATCGATACCTGCACAAACTATCAAATCATCGCCCGAGACAGAAAAGAGGCATGATTAAGAAGCTCGTAACGCGGGCAAGACGAATATCTGAGCCACAGCATCTCAGACGCGAAATACAACACTTGGAAAGTGTCCTGATGAGCAATGGGTACTCCACAACTGATAGCAGAAGTTTAACAGAGCAAAATACTTGGTGAAATGAGAAATCAGAAAAATAAATCAGAAAAAGAAACGCCGTGTACGGCCTTTCAGCCATACATTCCCTGAGTTTCGGACAGAATCGGCCGTATATTGCGCAAACACGGCGTAAAGACTATTTACAATCCGACAAAGAAAATCAAATCAGAGAGATCAGCAAAGGATCCAGGAATATACTGCATACCATGCACATGCGGAAAAGTTTATCTTAGAATGACTGGACTATCGATCAACAGCAGCATTACAGAACATAAACAACATTGCAGGTTGGGGCAGGCGGAGAAATCGGCTGTGGCAGAGGACGCGCCATATGAGACCGACCACGTAGTAAAATTCACCGACACGTAAGTTCTGGCTGTAGAGAAGAACTATCAGAGCAGAAATACACAAACACGAGAACAGATTCAACAAGAAAGAGGAAAGTCTCAAGGTAAACGGATCCTGGCTTCCTGTGCTGCAGCGATTGTCCGTCGCAGGTAGCAGGAGAACAGCACCAGAAAAGAAAGCGGAGAATACCTCGGACGTTAGCGCGTTAGGTACATGTAGTCTGCGGCCGCGAGCTCGGCTGCAGTGCACCACCAGCAATGGAAGGTGAATCTTTCACAATGCCAGCCACTCGTGCTGGCGAAAAGTCAGAAAAATTATGAGACGAAAGTCGGCCGAGGAACCCGAGACAGAAGCCAACAGTCAGTGTGTCAACAGATGACCACGAAAGACTTAACAATTTTGTAAGTTTGTGACAACCTGAGTAGAAGAAGGGATCAGTAGGTGGGAGACATTTTCAGATATCAAGGGATGACCAGTTTAGTAGTGGAGTGGGAACGTGGGGATAATAATGGTAGAGTGAGACCAAGAGATGAATACAGTAAACATATTCAGAAGGATGTAGTTACTCGGAGATGAAGAGGCTTGCACAGGATAGAGTAGCATAAAGAGGTAAATCGCACCAGTGTTCGGACTGAAGACCACAAACTTCCCCAGGAACACATATTTGAAATTGCCTTGTAAATACAAAGGACTTTATGCTCTTCAGCATCTTGTTTTTCTTTTATAAAAGCTAAATTCTTTGGACCATTGCTCTAAAACAATTCCAAGAGATGCAAGAAATTCTATATTTATTTTCTACTCGAAATAATTGGAATATATTACAAGGTGAGCGGTTAGTCCTTTATGATAACTTATGTATACACTCGAGTGGACTGTTCTAGCGTTTTCGATAATTAAACATGCCTTATCCTTCATCACCGTAGTACTAGTGTAGCCGTACATGCTTTTATGCCCCTATTTAATATTAACCTATTACACATTCTCTCATTTTAGACAAGAAGCTGGTTCAAATGAGTTCCTCCCAATCATGCTTTTCTGTCTACATCCGTTTATGTACTCAGTCTGCTTGTCGATTGTCTTTTTGTATGGTACTTCCCCTTATTACTCCTCATGCCGTCTTCCCCTCAGACTGATTGCCAATTTTGCCTTAAACAGACTTACAACAAAGAATGTTGTTGTTGTTTTGGTCTTCAGTCCTGAGACTGGTTTGATGCAGCTCTCCATGCTACTCTATCCTGTGCAAGCTTCTTCATCTCCCAGTACCTATTGCAACCTACATCTTTCTGAATCTGCTTAGTGTATTCATCTTTTGGTCTCCCCCTACGATTTTTACCCTCCACGCTGCCCTCCAATACTAAATTGGTGATCCCTTGATGCCTCAGAACATGTCCTACCAACCGATCCCTTCTTCTGGTCAAGTTGTGCCACAAACTTCTCTTCTCCCCAATCCTATTCAATACTTCCTCATTAGTTATGCGATCTACCCATCTAATTTTCAGCATTATTCTGTAGCACCACATTTCGAAAGCTTCTATTCTCTTCTTGTCCAAACTATTTACCGTCCATGTTTCGCTTCCATACATGGCTACACTCCATACCAATACTTTCAGAAATGACATCCTGACACTTAAATCTATACTCGATGTTAACAAATTTCTCTTCTTCAGATACGCTTTCCTTGCCATTGCCAGTCTACATTTTATATCCTCTCTACTTCGACCATCATCAGTTATTTTGCTCCCCAAATAGCAAAACTCCTTTACTACTTTAAGTGTCTTATTTCCTAATCTAATACCATCAACATCACCCGACTTAATTCGACTACACTCCATTATCCTCGTTTTGCTTTTGTCGATGTTCATCTTATATCCTCCCTTCAAGACACTATCCATTCCGTTCAACTGCTCTTCCAAATCCTTTGCTGTCTCTGACAGAATTACAATGTCATCGGCGAACCTCAACGTTTTTATTTCTTCTCCATGGATTTTAATACCTACTCCGAATTTTTCTTTTGTTTCCTTTACTGCTTGCTCAATATACAGATTGAATAGCATCGGGGAGAGGCTACAACCCTGTCTTACGCCCTTCCCAACCACTGCTTCTCTTTCATGCCCCTCGACTCTTATAACTGCCATCTGGTTTCTGTATAAATTGTAAATAGCCTTTCGCTCCCTGTATTTTACCCCTGCCACCTTCAGAATTTGAAAGAGAGTATTCCAGTCAACATTGTCAAAAGCTTTCTCTAAGACTACAAATGCTAGGAACGTAGGTTTGCCTTTCCTTAATCTTTCTTCTAAGATAAGTCGTAAGGTCAGTATTGCCTCACGTGTTCCAGTATTTCTACGGAATCCAAACTGATCTTCCCCGAGGTCGGCTTCTACTAGTTTTTCCATTCGTCTGTAAAGAATTCGTGTTAGTATTTTGCAGCTGTGGCTTATTAAACTGATTGTTCTGTAATTTTCACATCTGTCCACACCTGCTTTCTTTGGGATTGGAATTATTATATTCTTCTTGAAGTCTGAGGGTATTTCGCCTGTTTCGTACATCTTGCTCACCAGATGGTAGAGTTTTGTCAGGACTGGCTCTCCCAAGGCCGTCAGTAGTTCCAATGGAATGTTGTCTACTCCGGGGGCCTTGTTTCGACTTAGGTCTTTCAGTGCTCTGTCAAACTCTTCACGCAGTATCGTATCTCCCATTTCATCTTCATCTACATCCTCTTCCATTTCCATAATATTGTCCTCAAGTGCATCGCCATTGTATAGACCCTCTATATACTCCTTCCACCTTTCTGCTTTCCCTTCTTTGCTTAGAACTGGGCTTCCATCTGAGCTCTTGATGTTCATACAAGTGGTTCTCATATCTCCAAAAGTCTCTTTAATTATCCTGTAGGCAGTATCTATCTTACCCCTAGTGAGATAAGCCTCCACATCCTTACATTTGTCCTCTAGCCATGCCTGCTTAGCCATTTTGCACTTCCTGTCGATCTCATTTTTGAGACGTTTGTATTCCTTTTTGCCTGCTTCACTTACTGCATTTTTATATTTTCTCCTTTCATCAATTAAATTCAATATTTCTTCTGTTACCCAAGGATTTCTACTAGCCCTCTTCTTTTTACCTACTTGATCCTCTGCTGCCTTCACTACTTCATCCCTCAAAGCTACCCATTCTTCTTCTACTGTATTTCTTTCCCTCATTCCTGTCAATTGTTCCCTTATGCTCTCCCTGAAACTCTCTACAATCTCTTGTTCTTTCAGCTTATCCAGGTCCCATCTCCTTAAATTCCCACCTTTTTGCAGTTTCTTCAGTTTTAATCTACAGGTCATAACCAATAAATTGTGGTCAGAGTCCACATCTGCCCCTGGAAATGTCTTACAATTTAAAACCTGGTTCCTAAATCTCTGTCTTACCATTATATAATCTATCTGATACCTTTTAGTATCTCCAGGGTTCTTCCATGTATACAACCTTCTATCATGATTCTTAAACCAAGTGTTAGCTATGATTAAGTTGTGCTCTGTGCAAAATTCTATCAGGCGGCTTCCTCTTTCATTTCTTAGCCCCAATCCATATTCACCTACTACGTTTCCTTCTCTCCCTTTTCCTACACTCGAATTCCAATCACCCATGACTATTAAATTTTCGTCTCCCTTCACTATCTGAATAATTTCTTTTATTTCATCATACATTTTTTCAATTTCTTCGTCATCTGCAGAGCTAGTTGGCATATAAACTTGTACTACTGTAGTAGGTGTGGGCTTCGTATCTATCTTGGCCACAATAATGCGTTCACTGTGCTGTTTGTAGTAGCTTACCCGCATTCCTATTTTCCTATTCATTATTAAACCTACTCCTGCATTATCCCTATTTGACTTTGTGTTTATAACCCTGTAGTCACCTGACCAGAAGTCTTGTTCCTCCTGCCACCGAACTTCACTAATTCCCACTATATCTAACTTTAACCTATCCATTTCCCTTTTTAAATTTTGTAACCTACCTGCCCGATTAAGGGATCTGACATTCCACGCTCCGATCCGTAGAATGCCAGTTTTCTTTCTCCTGATAACGACATCCTCTTGAGTAGTCCCCGCCCGGAGATCCGAATGGGGTACTATTTTACCTCCGGAATATTTTACCCAAGAGGACGCCATCATCATTTAATCATACAGTAAAGCTGCATGCCCTCGGGAAAAATTACGGCCGTAGTTTCCCCTTGCTTTCAGCCGTTCGCAGTACCAGCACAGCAAGGCCGTTTTGGTTATTGTTACAAGGCCAGATCAGTCAATCATCCAGACTGTTGCCCTTGCAACTACTGAAAAGGCTGCTGCCCCTCTTCAGGAACCACACGTTTGTCTGGCCTCTCAACAGATACCCCTCCGTTGTGGTTCTACCTACGGTACGGCTATCTGTATCGCTGAGGCACACAAGCCTCCCCACCAACGGCAAGGTCCATAGTTCATGGGGGGGGGGGGACAACAAAGAAAACAGAAACAAAAACAAACAAATCCTCATCACTGAATTATTCGAATGTGCCGAGGATCAAAAATTAGACAGAATAATTGTAAATATAAATTTAAAATATAGAGACAGTTACTCTGTACCACTGTATGTTTCCTTTGTAAACCTTTTATCTTCCTTGATTCGTTTCTCTTCTGCCTTTTGATCGTCAACAGGTATTTCCTTTCTACCTCATTCCACATTTTCGCTCTTACGTTGCCTAAGAAAAAAAATTAATTAAAACATAAGTCATCCTCTGATTGTGTTGATACTGGTACGTTTATAGCATAACTCATGGCTGATGGTCAACCAGCTTCTGTCGAACCACGTCATACAGCTGCTCTTTCTAGCTGTCCTTGATATTCCACATCTTCCAGCATCCACATGCTCCTAAACAAATACATAAAAATATGTTTCCAACCTCTTTCTTCCCTCCAAAATTCCATTAATATTCAGCACAAACGCACTTTTCTTTCTTTCCCTAGCTGTACCCGGGCGCAAAGTTTCCCCTCCATCCCCCTCGTAGTCTTTCCACTCTAGTATGTGCAAGGGAAACCTCGGCGTGGACCTTAATACCACAAACATCAGCACTACTTCGCTCTATTCTATGAAACATCAGCCACATAGTCGCTCTCGATACTTTGAGTAGCAGCAACCTTTTCCAACATTACACCCAATTATCATAAAGGAAACCCAGTCTTTCCCCTTTCTATTGGCATCTATGTACTTGTCTCATCTTCACAGTCATCGTGAAAACTCCATTTTTCTGCCTCAAATAAAAACATGTTACTGACCTCATGCTGGATCGCTTCTTTCACAACGCCTCGACACCTTCCATAGCTCTATCGTATTTTTTACCGGCAGTGACAACTTTCATTACCGCACATAACAGAAGGAAACATCACAAAAGTCAAAGTTAACAGTCACTACTGGTCTGAATTACTAATCTGTACCAAGCGAGGTGGGCTCGCATTCGGGAGGACGACGGTTCAATCCCGCGTCCTGCCATCCTGATTTAGATTCGCCGTGATTTCCCCTTATCACTCCAGGCAAATGCCGGGATGGTTCTTTGAAAGGGCACGGCCGACTTCCTTCCCCATCCTTTCCTAATCCGATGGGACCGATGACCTCGCTATCTGGTCTCCTCCCCCAAACAACTCAACCCCTACTAATCTGTCATTTGACAAGAAAATAATTTATGCAACCAAATGTTTTTCACCTGAGCTGAATGATACTTACAAAGGAAAATGTAACATCGACATTTGCTCCATTATGCAAAGCTGGTTACCTCCTGCTTGCATTTAAATTCTACATTTGTTTGTTTCACACATAAACTGCTCTTATTCCTTGAAGAAGTCGGCGTTGCTGATATGTTGTTCACCACCTGATTTTCCTGTCTTCATCGACTGTATTTCCAGAACGTTCTCGTGCGGAGTCTGGGGATTCGCATGGATCCTCCATGTACCGAAAGGAATTTGTGGTACACAGCTTTTTGTCTGTTCGAGAGAGATGAGAACATACCGACACCTTCATCGTAAGTGGAATTGTATAATCTTCGCTTTCTCATCTCCTCTTTCTTTCCTTTTCATGGCTGCCCGTGAAATGGTGTATCGCTTGTTGCACAATGTTTCCCTGTTGTTCCTTTTCTGTCGGCGAGTAGTCCACTACTTCTCTCATCCGACGCATGATTGTCGGTTCTCCAGTACCATGATGGCCGGAAGCTCGGTGGAGCCATAAGGCAGTTCATTCACGACATCCTGGAAGCCTGGCAGGAAAAGGTTCCAGCTCGTGTGCTATTTCGAGCAAGAAATTCTACACAGATTACCTAAATGATGCATAAGACGTTTTGCAGTGTTGGATGCTGGTCTGTAAGATGAGATGAAAATAGGTCTAACCCTATGCTTTTATAATGTTTCCATCCAGAGTTACGACCTAAACAGAGGACTGGTATCGAAAATAATTCTTTCCACATGTCCCACCTGTGTCAAGAAATCCCTCTCGAATGCTTTCGAAACCGTCACCGCTATGGCTTTGAGCAATGGCGTGACAGACATGTATTTTGCAGTTAATTCTAAAACAACAGAAACATAACAAAAACCTTATTTTGCCCTAGGACATAACAGGCTACGAGCTGATTTAATTTCTTCGGAATTATCGGAAACATAAGTGCCTGCATAACTTGTGTCGAGGATTTACCCTTCGGACAGTCCTTAAAATTAGCCAACACCTTTCTCATCCTCCGTTCCATATTCTTAACACGACATAAGTGAGCGTAGCTCAAAAGAATGTGTCGTATAGTCTGTTCGATGAAATCTTCTGAAGGCAGAAAAGCCTCAGTGGCTCCTCTGTGTTTATTCTATCGATTAATATCCCTTTCCTCAGTAAGTAGTATTCCCTGATATTCGCTTGTCTCTTGCCCTTCCATATATTCTTGATGGGCAATAGTACTAGATCTTTATCTTGCCTTTTTGCAGTGTCCTTTACTAACGTGACAATGCGGTTTCTCCGGCTGCATCTTCAAAATAAAGTAACTGAAGTGATTTTCTTCAGTATTCTCATTCATACCTTCCGTCAACCCTGTTGGAGACCGCAGTACTGCGTCTGCCACAACATTCATCGGTCCTTGTACGTATGTTAGTGGAAAATCGAACTCCTGAATATACGAGTATAAGATCCGTCTGGTAATGCGATCATATCTCAGTTTTGGCGTAAGGAGGAACTGTAATGCTTTATCATCGGCATACACACTTATTTTTCTCCTGAACGTAAAATAACGAAATTTCTGAAAGGCCCACACTACTGCCTGCGCCTGTAATTCTGTCACAAAACAGTCCCACTCCCTCCTAGATAACACCCTACTGCAGGATGCCAGTGTTTTCCTAACCATTCTGTCATTCTTTTCATCTCCTTGAAAGACCTCCACATCAAGCCCCATCCTTGTGATTATGCAAACGCTTGCGACAGATCTGGATGGGTCAGAACGGTAGCATTACTCAGGGCTGACTTTCAGGCTTGGAAATCTTCCTCTCTCATCTCATCTAATACCCAAGGTGCGATCTTTCCTGTCAACGCACAAATGCCTAGGGTTGCTAATGTTTCAATCTTCACAAATTTTTTTTATAAAAATTAATGACACCAAGAAACCATCTCAGTCTTTTCCTGCTGTTTGGGGAGGGACAGTTAGCAGTTGCTTCAGTCTTCTCCAGATCAGGTTCTCTTCCTTGTGCTGAGATGGTATATCCAAAAAATTTTACACACAGTAATCCAAAAGATTACTTGTATATATTGACATCAAGGCCATGGCTTTTCAAGGTAGTAAGGAGTATCCTCAATATCTCACTGTACTTTCTCCATGGGCTTTCAGGCATCACTATATCATCCACTTAGCTGGTGATATGTTGCTTTAAGGTATCATTCAGTATGCTATCCAAACACCACATTAAAGCAGCTGTCGATATGTTTAATCCAAACATTAGACATCTGAATCGGTAACATCTACCGGAAGTATGAAATGCCAGATATTTCCGGCAGCATCGGCGGAATTCTATTTTCCAGAAACTTGCTCGTAAATCAATCATCGTAAATAATTACATTCCATGAAACTTCTGTAATAGGTCTCCAGCTTTTCAGACCTGTCAGTCTCTAGTGCAGTTATAGTATTGACATTCCGAGAGTCCAGTAAAGGCTGTAAGTAGGCTGTTTATGTTTTCTTATTGGCAACGTTACGTAGCGCTCTGTATGAAAATCACTGGCAGTGCTGTGTGTAGTCTGTGGCTAGTTTGCATTGTTGTCTGCCATTGTAGTGTTGGGCAGTTGGCTGTGAACAGCGCGTAGCGTTGCGCAGTTGGAGGTGAGCCGCCAGCAGTGGTGGATGTGGGGAGAGAGATGGTGGAGTTTTGAAATTTGTAAGACTGGATGTCATGAACTGCTATATATATTATGACTATTAAGGTAAATACATTGTTTGTTCTCTGTTAAAATCTTTCATTTGCTAACTATGCCTATCAGTAGTTAGTGCCTTCCGTAGTTTGAATCTTTTATTTAGCTGGCAGTAGTGGCGCTCGCTGTATTGCTATACTTCGAGTAAAGAAGATTTTTGTGAGGTAAGTGATTTGTGAAAGGTATAGGCTAATGTTAGTCAGGGCCATTCGTTTGTAGGGATTATTGAAAGTCAGATTGCGTTGCGCTAAAAATATATTGTGTGTCAGTTTAAGCACAGTCATGTATAATTGTTCTAAGGGGACGTTTCATATGTCGACCCTTTGCAGAGGATACCTCACTGGAATCTTCTGATTTTTTTCTTGTAGTTTGTGTAATTAGTGTAGCTTTTGTTTATTGCTAGCGCGTAATTGTAGAGAAAATCTCCTTTGTAGTCGCAGTCTTTCATTGTTGTACAGTAAAACAGTTGTGGCATGCATGTCGATTTGCACCAAGTATTTCGCAGCTGCAATTAACTAGATATTATTTTCAGTGCTATGTTAATGTGTTCTCTTATTTTTGCTCTTCAAATTGTGCTTTTCTGTGTTATCGTGTGAAATATTGTGACAATAATGGCGTGTGAAAAACGTAATACTAGGCTCCAAACTAAACTGAGAAATGACAGTGAAGACGAAAGCAGTGTGTTAGCGCCACTGTGTAATGAATTAACTAATGTTCAAAGTAGTAATTTGGTAATTGTACATAGGGAAATGGAGCGGGCTGCAAATAATGGTGTAGGCAGTGAAACAATTAGTGAACAGGGAAGCATTATCGATCGATCGGTCGGCAACAGCTTACCTCAGGAATCCGAAATGACAGGACACAATCTTGCAAATACTGTAGATTCAGGTTTTGCGTCCTCGAAGTTTTCTCAAATTAGTCAAGACACATTTTCTGCTTTTCAAAATCCAAATATTGGCGGTTCAAATGCATTACCGAATAGCACTGACGAACATGTTTCAGACACCAGCGCATTGTTATTACAATTAATGCAACAAACGGGACAAAAGCATCAAAAGTTAGACACAATGGAACAAAATCTTCAAAAGTTAGACACAATGGAACAAAGTCAGAGACAAACACAGCAAAAGCTTCAAAAGTTAGACTCATTGGAACAAACTCTCGAACAAACACGTGAGAATTTAACTGCTGAGTTACATAACATTGAATCGAAATGTCAAAAAGTCTGTAATGACGTAAAAACACAAATTTGTGAGCATTTCCAACCTATTTTTTCGCGTCATGAAAATGCATTACAGAATCACGAAGCAGCCATAAAAGAACTGCAAACTATTGTTCATGAAAATCATGAGACCATGCAAACTAAAATTGAATCAGTTGCATCTACCGATTCGGTTACGCAACTTGCAAAAACTCAGGAAAACTCAAAGGACACAGTAGATACTCTGAAAATGGTTCAGAAAGACACATGGAGGAAATTAGTTCATTATCAGAGAAAGTAGTTGAACTTTCGGATCAGGTAAATAATTTATCTACGAAGGTAGATGATAATCTGAATGACACAAAACCGGTAGTCTTTAATGACACAGAAGAGTGCGAACAAATTAGGAAATTCAAACAAAATCAGAATCAAATTAATACGCAACACCAAAGAGAAATCCGGGAAGTACAAGATCAGCTGACACAGGTAATACAAGAATTACGTATTTCAGAGGACACTCGCGCCCCAATACGGGAAGAGGGACGTAGAAATACGGAACAGCCACAAAATAATAACACAGCACATTTCGGAAATTATGAAAGAAATTGGCAAGGTGCACCGAATTTTGAAATGCAACCGCCGAAACGACGTAACAATGACCGACATGCGACTCGCCGACATGATGATTTTGACTATAAGCTGTTCATTACTACACGTAAATTCAAAACAATTTAAGAATTCTGGCAACGACATTCATCCACAAGCGTGGCTCCATGAATTCTCTCATTGTTTTCCTCCCAATGGGTCATTAGAGCACAGATTAGAATTTATGTGTGGCTATTTAGAGAATGAACCAGCTGTAAGAATACGATCGGTCATTCACGATTGTCACAGTGAAGAAGAATTTTATCATGCCTTCCTCTAACCATATTGGTTTCAAGCTACACAAGACCGAGTAAAACATAGCATCATGATGATGAAACACTTTGAACAATCTGAATTTTCCAGTCTTGTCAAATGTTGCATAAGAATCAATATCTTTCAAACCCATACAGCCCTTCAGATCTCATCCGCATTTGCTTAATGAAATTGCCTGAACATTTAAGAAATATTATTTTGGCAGGACGTTGCAAAGACGACATTGAAGCTTTTCAGGGACTCTTACAAGAATTAGAAATTGACACAGACAGTCACGGGATGCGAAAACAGGAAAACAATCACTACAGGTCACATCCATCACAATTCTGTGACGACAGAAACAATAACTGGACACGACAAGTCTATTCTTACAACGTAAATCGTGACCAAAACAGACAGCACCCGTATGACACCCACTGGCAGAGTAATAGTTACAGAGAAAGATCGCTTTTCCATAGTAATGAATGTGACAGAGACAACCATAGAAACAGGCAATATGGGAACCAAAATAATTATTATCAAGGGAGGCAGAATAACTTCAGACGCAACGGTCCACCACACAGTTACTATTCTGGGAGAAATTCTCCACCACATGACCGACAAACAAGAAACTACGTAAACTACCGACAAAACGACAGACCTGAATTCCATCAGAACTGGTGGGATTTAAACAGGGCAGGGCCTTCTCGTCAAGGTGAATTTGTAGAAGTTAGGTCTCCTAATCCCAATAACGACGCGCCAACGAAGGAACAGACAATCACTCGCACCGCAGGCAGCCGTGTGCGCCGGCTGGCTCAGAGATAAATAACGTAGACGCTAACCTTAAGAAAAATTTTAGCATTCCTCACCGACGTATACCGCATGATAATTCCGTTCAAGTTGAACCTCTGCGTACTAGGAAGAGTGAAGGTATACACCACATTTCACGTGTAAAACCGTTTATTGAAAGATAATCTTTGCCATATAACTTTTCACTTTACATTGCTAGTATGCTTTGTCAGACTTAGAATCTGTTAACATGCAATAATGTTTGAAGTTAAATATCCAGTCAAGAACCACGAGAACTTATTTAAACAGAAATTACGAATGCATTGTTATTGCAAACAGACGACACAGTGTAATTGTGTCTGTACATTCTTGCTTGTTAGTTGCACAATTACATAACGACAATAAGGCTCACATACTTAGAACATTTACCACTACTGCTAATGAGATTTTAATGCAACATTTTGGTTTACTTGAAAATACATTCTGGATTTAAAGTACTTTCTGTGACATACTAGATGACACAGTGGTTAGTTTATGTGACAGCTACACGATTTTATCACGACACTACTAATGAGTGACAATTTACAATGTTGCTTTTGCGGTGTATCTGTTTTATATCTGCACATTTTTTCTGAGTTATTCTGGAAAGTAAAACATGTTTTAGTAGTAACTTTTGTGGTATAGCTACAATGAGACAGCCTTTTCCGTAGCACAACAATACGTTACGTTATAGTACTTTCTTGATCACGGTAAGGTACGTAATAACTACGATATCTATACGCAAAGCATGATGAGGTAAGTACATTGACTTCAGCAGAACTTTGCTTACAGAGGACAATAACTACAACACTTCCACAGATTTATCTTACAGCAAGACGCACATTTAGCGCTACAGGACACGCATTTGAGAGCTTAATTTTGTACTTAAACCATTTATTTTTCAAGATTTTTGAATTACAAAGAAAGTTTTCCGTGATACATTTCATTCCATTGCTGTAATCTGTAACACCTGAGGGTATAATTACATTAATCCTCAGGGGGTACATGCTTACTTTGTGTACCATGTGTTTGGCAAGCACAAGGAGCCCTAGCTAATACGGTATTTGCTTACACCACTTTACACATCGGTACCATATTTCTCTAACACAGAATTACACAGCTATCTGATCATTTAACTGAGAGAGACAAACATCTTTTTTCTACATCAGTGACACATGTTTACGCAATTACACAGTTGGGTAACTTCACACTTATGAATTTGTATTTAGTCTGTACTTTGTGAACTGTTCATATTTTTTCGGAACCATTGTGATACTATGAGAGCGCTGAATGATGTATTTGGTAAGGGAGCATGATTTTTAAAGTACGTTTGAGGTAGATGACACTATTGAAATGAGCAGAGAATTTTTTTTAGGTTTTGAAATTATTGCAGAAAGCTACGATGATTTTGAGATTTGACTGAGGAGTTATGATGTTATTTTTACGACGACGATGTGTATTAAGCTGTTGAGCTATGTTTATGATTAATAAGCTGATGCTATACGAGTTATCTGATTATGCTACGTATCTGTTATGATGAAATATTGAAGAAGTGTCAACGAATAAGGTAAGGAATAATAAGTAGTGTTTAGGGACTCTAGTTTGTGAAAAAGGTTGTTGGAAACCAAGAATCATACTTTAAGAGTTATGAAATTTGTGTAAATGCGTGAATGTATCACAATGCCGGCAAAAATTTTTTGGACCCTGTTATATTCATAAGATTTTGTTTCTACATATTTGCAACGCAAATTCTCGACCCGTGAAATTTTGTATATGAGACTGTCACTGTAGCGGAAACTGCTGTCGTAAATATTTCGGTAAGAAAGTTAAGTGACCACCTTCACGTAATGCGTCGTGGGCACCCAGCTGCACGACAGACGCCTGGAAAAAAGCCATTAGTGTGTGCCTTTCAGAGCCACAGGTGGAGAAAAAAAAAGGAAGAGGCCATTATCCTCGCTATTGACATTCCTTTGTAGAAAGCATCGCAAATACGACACGCTCAAACTTGAAAACATATCATTTTACTGTGGAGCTCTTAATTTATGATATTTACCAAAATGCCTAATGAAACGATGAGAAACATTTCACGGCTATTGTCTTGCTAGTTGAGAGAAATGCCATATGGCTTGCTTTATGTATTTATTTACTCATTTTGTTTAATATCAAATTTCTAGCTGCCGCAGCATTGGTTAAAATAAAATTTAATAGATGTACTAATATAAATGCCTACTAGTTGTACTAATATAAATGCCTACAGATCCAGTAAATAATTTTATGATCTATTCAAAAAAAAAAAAACGAAGGAGCATAAAAAGATATTTCCCTTCACAGGAATTGCATACGGAATTTTCTTTTCAACTAATTGGTAATTTTTTTGGTAGAATAACTTCTAGTGGTGCATCACTTTAATTACATAGACGTTAAGATGTGAATATACATTTCCCTTGTCTGCATTATTGTCTTTAGTGTACTATTTTTTCTGCTTCACCTTTGTCATATTTAGGTATAAGTTATTGCATTTGCTGCTGCTGTTTGCCAGGCATAGTGCTACTCAATTTCACTTTGTATTACTCTGTTAAGCTAGTTTTACTACTGATTTATTTTTCTTGTTGCTGCACATTGGCTCATATTAGTTGTAATGTTGCATTGCTTGGTAATTTAGATTCACTGTAGCTTGCTTTGCAATTTTCCATTTTTTTGTCATTGCTGTTTGCGTTAATTGTTTAGTGCTGCTGCATTGCCTCATCCCTTAGTTTAGCATCTGAGCTCAGTAGATTTAAGTTAGCTTAAGAGGGGGTAGGCTATATAAGAGAATGAGTTGTGATGAATTGGAAGAAATGAATTGACAAGGTATAAAAAAAAAGGTGAAGTAAGAGGAAACATCTATGAAATGATGTTTTGGGTTGGACTGCAGTACCAAATGTTACACTGAAAACAAACCCTGCCCTTTCCTCTTGTGTTATTCTGCTATGTGTTGGTGTACCCTTATGTATTTGTGTTTTTCCTGTCTTTATGTGTTTAGCTGATGAGAGTTATGTTGTAGAGTTTTTCTAATACTATGTTATTTACTTTGTAAAGATGTTTAGACATTATTTATTCTGTTTTGTTTTAATGCTCATGTGTGAAGTTGATGTTTAGAAAGTTATTCTGAACTGTTATGTATGTACTCATGTCATAATTCCTGTAACACTGATGTATATGTTATTTGGATTCTTTTGTAAAGCCTGTACTACAAATGTTATCTGTATTGTTATGTTCTTTAATGATGTATTTTGTACCTTTGTAATTGTATTCTATTGTTATAAAATTGTAATTGACACCAGTTCATCACATTATTAACTTGTAAGTTCCATTTCACTGCACACGTTTCTGTTGGTCATAGTATATGGACAATATGTGAGAAGTAGGGACTGTTAGTGTTTACACGTGTGTTAATAATTCAGCAAGGGACTGGTTAACAGCATTGCTGGTTCTAAGGACAATTCCAAAAACTTTGCGAGTGCACAAGTGGTGGTTTATGAACTTGCTATATTCTTCGCAAGACTCTTCGATGGTGATTGTGCACCCGCACAGTCGCAACAGATGGCTGCTGACCATCTCTACAAGGACTACAGTGGGTCTGCATCTTTGATGACCCACCAGTACCATTATTTCTACAAGGACTGCAGAGGGGCTGCACCTATGGTGGCCCACCAATGCCGTCATCTCTGACAGCACTACAGTGGTCTGCTCTGTGATGATCTACCTGCAAATATTCTTCAACTTCGACTGACTCTGCTGTGGGTTTGCTCTGTTGTGGCCCATTACCTGTCTACATGTCAAGAGTCAGCACTGTCTTTCCGTTGGAAGGACAACACTACTTCTTCAAGACTGCATGGAAATCCACTACTTCCGTGTGCATTTTCTTTTACTACTCAGACTTTCAGAAAAACACTGCAATTTTACTATGAAGAACGATCAGGACTGTCTTTATGGACTGTGAGAAAATTTTAGCTTTTGAGCAACATTGTATCAATAAGTGTGTGCATTTGATTTCTTTGTTATTGTAACTGTGAAAAAATTTTTACAAGTATGTGTTGACCAGTGCCCAAAACAATTTGTAAAATTTTTTGTGGGGAGCATGGGGGCTATGTAAGTAGGCTGTTTATGTTTTCTTATTGGCAACGTTACGTAGCGCTCTGTATGAAAATCACTGGCTGTGCTGTGTGCAGTCTGTGGCTAGTTTGCATTGTTGTCTGCCATTGTAGTGTTGGGCAGTTGGCTGTGAACAGCACGTAGCGTTGCGCAGTTGGAGTTGAGCCGCCAGCAGTGGTGGATGTGGGGAGAGAGATGGTGGAGTTTTGAAATTTGTAAGACTGGATGTCATGAACTGCTATATATATTATGACTATTAAGGTAAATACATTGTTTGTTCTCTATTAAAACCTTTCGTTTGCTAACTATGCCTATCAGTAGTTAGTGCCTTCCATAGTTTGAATCTTTTATTTAGCTGGCAGTAGTGGCGCTCGCTGTATTGCTGTAGTTCGAGTAACGAAGATTTTTGTGAGGTAAGTGATTTGTGAAAGGTATAGGTTAATGTTAGTCAGGGCCATTCTTTTGCAGGGATTATTGAAAGTCAGATTGCGTTGCGCTAAAAAATATTGTGTGTCAGTTTAAGCACAGTCATGTATAATTGTTCTAAGGGGACGTTTGAAGGCGAATTGATTGATCTTTCTTTACCACTACATGCACGGGGATTTTTATCAGGTGATGTTGCATGCTCGACTATTCCTACATTCTCATCAGGAACTTTCTTTCTATGAACAACTGTTATTGCATTTTATGTTGCGCAAAATGTCTGATGGTCATTGACCTGGAATTTGTGTTGAAGATTTTTTATATCACCTCTCCTGGGTAAGAATATCGCCATATTAATCTGTAAAATAATATATTATTCTTGCTTATACTGATACTCGATATCGTGCTTTGCCTCCACTATTTCCTTAATCCTCTGATCTACCTCATGCCTCATTTGTGTCTCCTCTGGTCAGAAACACTGCAGCTGGTTCTGATAATGTTGTGACTTTGCAAGACAGCCAAGCCACTAGGAGGAGGAAGCCGAAAGGCACGCGTTTAAGCTCACGCAGACTGGCGTGAGGTCTGGAACAGTTAAAGGGATTGAGACTAGCAAATAAAGTACGTAGCTGATGGAATACTTAACTTTAATCCATAATTGGTGAACATCGGTCTGACGGTACAGGCATCACAAGATGAATAGCAAATGATAATGGCGCCTTGCTAGGTCGTAGCAAATGACGTAGCTGAAGGCTATGCTAACTATCGTCTCGGCAAATGAGAGCGTAATTTGTCAGTGAACCATCTCTAGCAAAGTCGGCTGTACTAGTGGGGCGAGTGCTAGGAAGTCTATAGACCTGCCGTGTGCCGGGCTCGGTCTGCAATCACTGATAGTGGCGACACGCGGGTCCGAGGTATACTAACGGACCGCGGTCGATTTAAAGGCTACCACCTAGCAAGTGTGGTGTCTGGCGGTGACACCACAGATAAAATTCGTCATTCGATTCTTCCTTCGTTTCAGATTTTGAATGTATTATGTATGTATTTTTCACACCAGTTTCAAGAAGATCAAAGAAAATTCTCAGGTAATACCTAATTTTTGCTTTTTTTCAGTCACACAAGTCACTTTCTTCTGATCCATTACTTTCACCCCTCTTACCCACTTGTTGTACTTTGTTATTATAAAGGAACACTGTACACTTATTTTTTTTCAGAAGAACAAAACTGATGCCTCATCACAGTTGGGGAAACAAAATTAGTCAGCAGGTATATTGGATTGTTATCCATCCATTTCAGGTTTGTCAGTCCATTGCCACTAAGATTGTATGTATCACACCTTTTCATTTCCTTGTTAGAAAAGAATGACTTAGGATATTTTTATTGTGGCTGCATATGATCTGCAGTATCTTTTATTTTCTAAAGCGAGATAATATTGTAGAGAGGGAAGTTAAATAATTGTCTATGTAAATTTCATATCCCTGTCTGGACATAGATTTTGACAGTTGTACTACCAGTTTCTGAACACACCTGCTCCACGTTTAGAAACCCCATATGATTTTCTTATTTATGTTGTACTGTGGCGTAATATTGTAACATTTGAACCTGATCACATGCTCATCTATAGTCTGAGTCCTGGTTATACTAAGCGATTCCTTGAAAGTGGTGTTCAAATGGTCAATTATAGTTCCCAAATTATATGCACTTTCTTTCATTACTGGTTAATCTGCATTGCTGGAAAAATATAAGTACTTTCGACTGCCTTCATATCGGTTTAGTGTCATAATCTGAGCTATTTATGTGAGGAAGTATACCGCAGTATAGTAATAGGTGACATAATAACAATATACGTTCACTGCTATGTGTGGATAAATATTTACTCGACACACGAGAGCCCAAGGGCAACTACGATCTACGATCACTCAGTCCAAACTGCCGTCTCGCTCACAGGTTTTCCACATCCCCACTCTGCACCGGCGATTCTCTTTATATTGATTCCTTGATGACCTTAGGCAGCACCCTCCTCCAGAATGCGCATCACTGGAGGGTGTGGTTCAAGATCACCGTCTATGAGATATGTGAGCTGTTGGTTAGGGGCTCTTGTTGGAGTGTGGCATAAATCGTGGTGGACAGCGTAGTGGCTCTTGGACTGTTGACGTCAGTTAAACTGTCCAATATCGTGGAGTGGACAGGATGTGTGTCTGGGATAACCATGTTGTTTGTAGTGTTAGGAGACAGACTTATTGTTAGTGCACCCACGAGCAAGAGGTGTGACGACACCGCTCCGAAATCGATCTGCGGAGTCTGGAAGGTCCGAAGATGAGAGGTAGCAATCGTCTTGGTTGTGCTTTGCTGGCGACATGCCATGCTTAAGTCGTTGTCGACTAACTTGACCGCAATTACATCTGGATGAATGCCTTTTAAGTCTATCGTGATTTTTCCTGATTGGGTCAGATATTATTGATAGATATGGTGTCCCTCCTCCTAAACCAACCAACCAACCATCAGATATGTGAGACTTCCTGGCCGCCTCAGTTCTGTGGGGTATTTGTGACGTCGTTGGTGATAAGCGTCCACACTGGCTTCAGTCTGTTGATTTGGACCATTGTGTTTTTTCTGCTGACATCAATGTCAGAGCTATGGGTTCCTCATTTGAGCTCTTGGTATGGACTATTGTATGGAGGTTGTAACGCTTTTCATGCAGTATCATCATGAAGCATCATCACTTATGTGGAATTCATGAGTCTCAGATGTGTTAACAGTTTGGGTCAGTCGTAAGTGTAATTTGAGAGTCCATTATTGGGTGTGTCAAGGACACTGGCACCATTAGAGATTTTTCACAGTGGCTAAATGTTGTTGAATATTTTCCAGTTCTGCTGTCCACGCTATCTTCTGTGTCCTCTGTGAATGAGGGCCCACTAGGCTCTTTGTCAGAGGTGCATGTACTTCTGCTGCATGCAGTACAAAAAGCTCATGATTCCTAGGAACTGACGAAGATCATGGTACGTCTGCTGGGGAGGCATCTGGTAAACTGACTCACCTCGACCTTGGGTAGGTTTCTATGCCTTCTGCATTGGGAGTATGGCCAAGGAAAATGACTTTGCGATTTCACAGTTGCAATTTTTCATCACTGATAATAACACCTGTGTGGTGAAGAGTAGTGAGAACTATTTCAATGTCCTGTTATTGCCTGTGTGTGTCTGCAGAAAAAAATAAGATTTTTCCAAGGTAGGCATAGCGGCAATCAATCTTGGAAAGTACAACATGAGTAAACTGTTCCCACATCTGTGCTGCTCTTTTATTCTTTCTAGCACCAACAAGAATTCAAATCGTCTCAATTGAGTGATGGTAGTGGTTTTAGAGATATCATCTGTGTGCATGGGAAGCTGATAGTAGACTTTTCGACAGCCAGTTACGCTGAAAACTGTGGCTCCTAGGAGTGGATGCGTGAATTCTTGGATGTCGGCACTGGGTAGCTGTTCTACATCATGGAAGAACTGAGCGACCTGTAGTCCTTACACAGCATCATAACAATAACTTTTTTAGGCATCAGTTTCATGGGTGACGTCAAGTCGCTGTCAGAAGGATGGACGATGCCCACTTGTAACATCACATCTAATGCTGTCTTGGCTGCCTGAAGAAGGAAGGTACGAGGCGCTGCGCCTTGTGGTGGTTGAGTGGACGTGTGGCTCTGTTGATATGGTGGGTAGTACAAATTCTAATTGTGCACTGCTGGAGTCCAGCCCTTGGCGTGACACACGAGGGATTGGAATGCACTCCTTGCAGTGGTGTAAGCGCGCAGATAGCACTGCTCTAACCAGAGGTTTGGCGGCACGCTTCGTCGTGTGTTGCAGTGTCAGCAGGCTGTGGCAACGAGCCATGGACGTATTGTGGGGGTATGGTAGCGAGAACTATTGCCGCATTGTTACATGACAGATATTGGATTTCGTAACGAGCATGGGCGAGTACAAAGGACTCACTATGTTTCCGTCGGCGCAGGTCATTGTTTATCAGAATGTAATCACTGTGAGCTGGTGCAGGTGTCGTACAGCTGATCCTCAAATTTGTTGATTGCTTCTGGCATGGTACAGCACTCTCATAGACTGGCTTCAGCAAAGGCCGTGTAGTGTTGGCGGTGTGGGCGAATTGTATTTCAATACCAGTGATGAAGTCGGAGCAGTGGTTCTGCCACTTGCACAATCATTGCGATCCGTCGCTGAGACGCAAGTTTCACAATGCATAATGTCCACAGAGCTGTGTCTGGCATCACAGAGAGGTCCACTAACAAACACAGACGACATCATAATTGTCAAGGAGTCCCCTCAGTGAGCTGTTTATTGTAAATGACTTGCCACACCTCTCGTTCAGTGGTGTGGGTGGTGCCTTTTTAGTACGGCTTATTCGCTGTGTTGTATTTGTTGAGGTAGGGAGAGAGTGAATGATGTCACTTATCAGTTTCACATGTTTCGCAAGGTAACAGATTAGCATTGCAAATCTCGAATTATCATTAAAAATGCTTAATATGGCGAAACACACCCCACCGTTGCAGACTGCAAAGACCCTCCCTTCTGCTGTAGCAGACCACTGTGAATCCTTAGAACCAAATGGTACAGCACGATCAGTGCTGGGTCCGTCGATCGCTGCGCAGTTCATGGAGTAAACATGTCGGCGGTGGATGTAATGTTCGAATGCACCATTATCAGGCTGCTGCTTTACGCAATCACATCGATTAAATATCTAGGCATAACGTTTCAAATCGGCATGAAATGGTATGAGCATGTCAGGCTGCAGAAGGGAAGACGAATGCTCGACTTCGTTTTATTTGGGGAATTATGGGGAAGTGTACCTCATCTGTAATGGAGATAGCATATAGAACACTAAATTTAAAAGAACACAAAATCCCGAAGATTGGCAAAGTTCCGCAGAAGTTTGAAATATAGCGCGTGCTTCAATGCGAGATGCTTTTAATACTTTCCACAACCAAACTCTGTCTTGGAATATGGCAGAAAACCCTAAGAGATTCTGGCCATATATTAAGCACATCAGTGGGAAGACGCAATCAATACCTTCACTGCAGAATAATAACGGTGAAGTCACTGATGACAGTGTCACCAAAGCAGAGTTATTAAACACGATTTTCCGAAACTCCTTCATCAAAGATGACCAAGTAAATATTCCCGAATTCCAGTCAAGAAGAACTGCGAAGATGAGAAACGTAGAAGCAGACATCCTCGGTGTAACAAAACAGCTTAAATCACTTAATAAAGGCAAGGCTTCCGGTGCAGATGGTATACCAGTCAGGTTCCTTTCAGTGTATGCAGATGCGATAGCTCCATATTTAACAATTACATACACCCGTTCGCTCACAGGAAGATCCGTGCCTAAAGGCTGGATAGTTGCTCAGGTCACACCAATACCCAAAAAGGGAAATAGTAATCCGCTGAATTAGAGGTCCACTTCACGAACGTCGATTTGCCGTAGGGTTTTGGAACACATACTGTGTTCGAACACTATGAAGTACCTCGAAGTGAACGATTTACTGACACATAGTCAGGACGGATTCAGAAAATACCATTGTTGCGGAACACAGTTAGCTCTTTATACTCATGAAGTAATGAGTGATATCGACAGGGGATGTCGAATTGACTCCATATTTTTAGATTTTCAGAAGGCTTTCGACACCGTTCCTCACAAGCGTCTTCTAACTAAACTATGTGCCTATGAAATATCACCTCAGTTGTGTGACTGGATTCGGGATTTCCTGTCAGAAAGGTCACAGTTCGTAATATTAGACGGAAAGTCAGCGAGAGAAACAGATGTAATATCAGGCGTTCCCCAAGGACATGTTATAGACCCTCCGTTGCTCCTGGTCTATATTAACGACATAGGAGACAATCTGAGTAGCCCTCTTAGATTATTTGCAGATGATGCTCTCTTGTAAAGTCATCAGACAACCAAAAAGAATTGAAAAACCATTTATATAAGATATATGTGCTGTACTAAAAGTGGCAATTGACTATGAATAACGAAACGTGTGAAGTTATTCACATTAGTACTAAAAGAAATCCGCTTAAATTTCGATTACACGATAAGTCACACAAATTTGAAGGCTGCCAGTTCAAGTAAATACTTAGGGATTAAATTTACAAATAACCTAAATTAGAACGATCACATAGATAATGTGGGTAGAGCAGACCAAAGACTGCGATTCATTGGCAGAACACTTAGAAGGTGCAAGAGATCTACGAAAGAGACTGCTTACACTACACTTGTCCGTCCTATTCTGGAGTATTGCTGTGCAGTGTGGGATCCGTATCAGGTGAATGACGGATGATATTGAAAAAGTTCAAAGAAAGGCTGCTTATTTTTTTCTTTTTATCGGTAGTTTCGATCAGCTTGCTAGCGGAACATTTGGAAGTGTTTTTCCTTTCTAAAATCATTACGGAGAGCGTTATAAATTCAAATGATAACCCCTGGAATGAAGAAACATGCTCTTTTTGGGAGAAACTACAGAGTAGTTTTAGAGAAATGTTGTTTGAGAGCGACAGCCGAAAGATTCTGTTGGCGCCACGGTACATTTCGCGTAAGCACCACGTAGAAGCAGAGTTCGTACGGAGGTCTTAAGACAGCCGTTTAGCCCTCGCTCTGTTTGCAAGTGGAACAGGAATGGAAACCATTAGTACAGGTACGCAGTACGCTTCGCTATGCACCGTACGGTGGCTTGCGGTGTATCTAGATGGATGTGAATTACAGCCTTTTTCTGTCGCTTCTGGTATACTTCCAAGTACCATGTACAGAAACCGATTCGTTCATTATAAATTAAAGTGAGGAATCGCTGACAAAATGCTTAAAACCAATGCTTTCCGCTTGCAAGCTAGAAGATGGGGCATTAATGCACCAACTACATTGAGATTATTATATACGTTACACTCTCTGCTACTGACGAGAGCCGCGCCGGGCATCCCCTCGGTCTAGGGCGCCTTGTAACGATCCGCGCGGCACCCTCCGTCGGAAGTTCGAGTCCTGTGTGTGTGTGTTGTCCTTAGCGTAAGTTGTTTCAGTTAGATGAAGTAGTGCGTAATATTAGGGACCGATGACCTCAGCAGTTTGGTCCCAAAAGGCCTTACCACAAATTTCCAATTTTCCCTAACCGATGTGAGCTACAGACAGGGTAAACAGCAACTTACAGCTATTTTCTGACGACGCAGTTCCGTATGGGAGTATACAAGATGACACAAATTTTAGTTTCTAGTTGGTGTGATGTAGGAACCGCTCTTCCATGCGCTTAATAATGAATTAGAAATCCTGAGGAAATGTTCGAGGCGGTGTATTTTCTTTGTATGGACGACCGACAACGACTGTTGACAAATGACAGTACGGCAACTCACCGTATGCTATGGTTAAACTCGAGAATAGGTTCGAAGCATATAAATTTCAGTTCAAATTAATTGACACTGAACATCTAAATACATCCTATTATTCCCAGACACTCCCCGAAGCCGGCCGCTGTGGACGAGTGTTTCTGGGCGTTTCAGTCCGGAACCGCGCTGCTCCTACGGTCGCAGATTCGAATCCTGCTTCGGGCATGGATGTTTGTGATGTCCTTAGGTTAGTTAGGTTTAAGTAGTTCTAAGTCTATGGGACTGATGACCTCAGAAGTTAAGTCCCACAGTGCTCAGAGCCATTTGAACCATTTGTTAAGTCTCATAGTGCTTGGAGCCATTTTTTACTCCCCGAAATATTTAGTTCTTCTACATTTTTGCATAGGTGATTTCAGAACGGTTTCTTGTAATTCACTCATGTGTTCACAATGACAACACGAACGACGTGATTTCTAACAGTTTCTCGTCGTTGTTCACTGATCGTCGGTTTAAGAATCCCTGTACCTACTGTTCCATTTTGCAGGAAATAATCTGACAACTGACTTAATCGTCTTCATAGAGTGCTCCTGCCAGTGGTCTTAGCTGTGTTCGTCTCAGTGTAACTACAAGTTTTTAACGATAACAACTTCCTGTATAGCCCTAGCCCGCATCTCGTGGTCGTGCGGTAGCGTTCTCGCTTCCTACGCCCGGGTTCCAGGGTTCGATTCCCGGCGGGGTCAGGGATTTTCTCTGCCTCGTGATGGCTGGGTGTTGTGTGCTGTCCTTAGGTTAGTTAGGTTTAAGTTGTTCTAAGTTCTAGGGGACTGATGAACATAGATGTTAAGTCCCATAGTGCTCAGAGCCATTTGAACCATTTGAACTTCCTGTATTCCACCGAGCTTCCTGCCAATAGTTTCGTACGGCTACAGACTTCCAAACTTCCTTAGAGTTCTCGGAACATCCCAATTAGCTTTTAATATGGGTGTATTGGCCCGTTATGAGCCTAGTAGATCATCTCTAAATTCGTTTGACATCGTATAGCCTTAGTGCCTGCTTGATAATGACACCAAAACCAATGATGGAACTGGTGGCATTGGTGTTTTCTATGTTTCCTTTGCAGACGCACTACGTTTTTCACGGTAGTACATCGTTACGTAATTTGTCCCAGATTTCTCAATAATATCTTACAAAACACATGTGAAAATTAGCTAACTATCAGTTTAATAATCCATTGCTGCAAAATATTAACACGAATTCTTTACAAACGAATGGAAAAACTGGTAGAAGCCAACCTCGGAGAAGATCAGTTTGGATTCCGTAGAAATTTTGGAACACGTGAGGCAATACTGACCCTACGACTTATCTTAGAAAATAGAGTAAAGGAAAGGCAAACCTACGTTTCTAGCATTTGTAGATTGGAATACTCTCTTCCAAATTCCGAAGGTGGCAGGGGTAAAATACAGGGAGTGAAGGCTATTTACAATTCGTACAGAAGCCAGATGGCAGTTATAAGAGTCGACGGGCATGAAAGGGAAGCAGTGGTGGGAAAGGGAGTGAGACAGGGTTGTAGCCTCTCCCCGATGTTATTCAATCTGTATACTGAGCAAGCAGTAAAGGAAACAAAAGAAAAATTCGGAGTAGGAATTAAAGTCCATGGATAAAAAATGAAAACTTTGAGGTTACTGTCAGAGACAGTAAAGGATCTGGAAGAACAGCTGAACCGAATGGACAGTATCTTGAAAGGAGCATATAAGATGAACATCAACAAAAGCAAAACGAGAATAATGGAATGTAGTCGAATTAAATCAGGTAATACTTAGGGGATCAGATTAGGAAATGAGACACTTAAAGTGGTAGATGAGTTTTGCTATTTGCGGAGCAAAATAACTGATGATGGTCGAAGGAGAGAGGATATAAAATGTAGACTGGCTATGGCAAGGAAATTGTTTCTGGAGAAGAGACATTTGTTAACATAGAGTATAGATTTAAGCGTCAGGAAGTCGTTTCTGAATGTATTTGTATGCTGTGTAGCCATGTATGGAAGTGAAACGTAGACGATAAATAGTTTGGACAAGAAGAGAGTAGAAGCTTTCTAAATGTCGTACTACAGAACAATGCTGAATATTAGATGGATAGATCACATAACTAATGAGGAAGTATTGAATAGAATTAGGGAGAAGAGAAATTTGTGACACACTTTGGTTAGAAGAAGGGATCGGTTGGTGGGACGTGTTCTGAGGCATCAAGGGATCACCAATTTAGTACTGGAGGGCAGTGTGGAGGGTAAAACTCGTAGAGGGAGACTAAGAGCTGAATACACTAAGCAGATTCAGAAGGATGTAGGTTGCAGTAGGTACTGGGAGACGAAGAAGCTTGCACAGGATAGAGTAGCATGGAGAGCTGCATCAAACCATTCTCTGGACTGAAGACCACAACAACAACATCTTAAGAAAATGACGACGATCATAGAAACAGCACTGTTGCGAAATATAGTGAGTGCTTTCTCTTGTTAGAACATTAATAACGTCACTGACCTCACATTTCTGGCGCTGGAAACAGAGTGCATTTCCGTGTTGTAACGTTAATAGCGCGAGCTAAAAGTAGCAGAGAACGTAGATCACACAGTCGTATATACAGCATAAGCGCATTCCTGTGTCGGTTTCTTAGAAATATCCTGCATGTCCAGACACATCATAAGGCGGATTGTAACCTGCCCATTGACGTGAACAATGAGGGTGGGAAGTTGTTGCAGCATCTGGTTTGTGACACTCAATTGTCGGCGACATGCATCAGTAAGTCATACAGCCGAGCTTATGTGAAGGGGATAGTCTTTGGCTTCCACCGGTGGAGCAAGTATTTGGGCGCCCCAGCCCAAGCCTGTCGTCGTAGGAAATGCTGCCCCTGGCCTGTGACGGTGGAGGTTTATGGCAGCAGCGACGCGGGTTTGGTATTGAGGGGGGGGGGGGCGGGGGAAGGGCTATCGGGCAATACGAGGTACAGTGTGGGTGCCGGTGCAAAAGGCATCTCCTTCTCTCAGCGTCGCTTTGTATCTGTTTTAAACAATCCTATTATGGATCACAAATTTAGTATTGATGGGATGTATGTCTCCGTGGGGCGGTGGAGGGGGGGGGGGGGAGGGAGAAATTGTAGGAGGAGACCAACAAATAAATATAGTAGGCAGATTCAGTATGACGTAGGTTGCAGTATTAATCGGAAATAACGGGATAAGGTAGCGTGGGGAGCTGTCTTTGTTCTGATCACCACAACAACACTGACCATACTGCACACACAATGGTAAGTGTTTGTGGTAGACAAATGGCTTGGAGTACAAATTGAGATTCACAGAATTTTAACCCTATACCGTTTTAATGTCAGCACAAGTGGATTTTTCAGTCTCTCAACATTTTAAAAACTGGCGACCATGTTGGATTGGTTTGAGTTTCTTCTTTCAGTTTTAAATTCGACTTTTTAAAATTCCCGCCTTTTTTAAAAATTTCCTGCCATCGTGAATATTGGATAAGTGACTAACGAACGCCTTCTTGGATTCTAACATCAGATGCATTGGCGGAGGAGTGGGGGGGTGTAACATGACGGGTAGATGAATTTTCAAGCCAGCGCCATTTTCTGTGCTTCCTAACGTGTAATTTACACATGGGATCCTAGATGATGTCTTCCTTGTTCTGGATCCGCTGCAGCCGGTATAGATCGCTTCGCTTAGGTGCGACCACCGTCAACATTAGCGATCTAAAAGTCAAGTACCTCCGTGTACTGTAGCCGTTACGAAGTGACTGCCGTGCTGTGCCATGTAAAGTTATTTGTGTAGTGCCATAACAGCGTGAAGAAAGTGTATCTTCTTACCTCTGCACTGCTACTTTCCCCGTGGCTGTCTGTGTCTTAGTCTTCGGTAGGTAGTGTTTATTTTCTCCAGCTTTCGTAAATCCCTGTCAGGACGTTGTGAATAAAATTAAACAACAGGTAACTACCGGCGATGCAAAATATTCTGTAACGCGATTATCTAAGGAGACTAACTCTTGCGGAAATTGTTGAAACCCTGTAAGGCGCTAACGTACAGTAAGTGCTAATAATTGTGTAATAAGTAAATCATCCCCAGTTAGCTGGAAAGCTTGAGAAAGGGGAAGATTTGTCGAAAATACTAACAGGTGCACAACATTATGAGGCTTTTTAATGAAAAATAGCAACAGAATTTCCTTTAGTCCATAGCCTTCAGCAATCAAAGGCCAACAGGAAGCACGTGACCAATATATCGCTTCAGTCCTTGAACTCTGGTTTTCCAACCTAAATGTACATGCAACAAAAGTGGGATTGCATTACGTACTATTTTCACCACAATATGCGATTATTTGTAGTATCCTGATTACTGTAGTCATAATGATATTGGAAGCACTTATTCAAAGACAGGGCAGCAAGTTACTGCAATTTTCATGCTAAACAGGCTAACATGCACTGAGGTGACGAAGGTCATGGCATAGAGATATGCACATAAAACGATGGCGGTCGTACCATCGGGTATACAAGACATAAAAAGGCAGTGCATTGACGGGGCTGTCATTTCTACTCACGTGATTCATCTTAAGGGATTTCTGACGTGATTATGGCCGCAAGATTGGAATTAATACATCTAGATCTACATTTACTTGATTACTCTGCTATTCACAATGATGTACCTGGCAGAGGGTTCTACGAACTACCTTCAAGCTGTCTCTCTCTACCGTTCCACTCTCGAATGGCGAGCGCGTCAAACGAGCACTTAAATTTTTCTGTACGAACCCTGATTTCTCTTATTTTATCGTGATGATCAGTTATCCCTATGTAAGTGGGTGCAAACAGAATGTTTTCGCAATCGAAGGAGAAAACTGGTGATTGCAATTTCATGAGTAGATCCCTTCGCAACGAGAAACGCCTTTGTTTTAATGATCGCCACTCCAATTCACTTATCACGTCTGTGGCACTATCTAAACTATTTCGCTATAATACAACGGGAGCTCCCCTTCTTTGTACATTTTCGATGTCATCCGTCAATCTCACTGATGCGGATCCCACACCGCACAGCAATACTCCAGAATAGGGAGGACAAGCGTGGTGTAAGAAGTCTCTGTAGTGGACCTGTTGCACCTTCCAAGTGTTCTGCCAGTGAATCGCACTCTGTGGTTTGCTCTACCCACATTATCTATGCGATCGTTCTAATTTAGACTATTCGTAATTTTAATCTATAAGTATTTAGTTAAACTGACAGCCTTCAGATTTGTGCGACTTACCGCGTAATCGAAATTTAGCGGATTTCCTTTAGTACTCACTGACACTTTTTCCACCATACATATATCTTATCTAACTCATTTTGAAACTCGTTTTGGTCATCTGATGACCTCACAAGACGGTAAATGACAGCATCATCTGCAAACAGTCGAAGACGGCTACTCATATTGCATCCTATTTCGTTAATATAGATCAGGAACAATACAGGGGCTATAGCACTTCCTTGGGGAACGCCGAATATTACCTCTGTTTTTCTCGATGACTTTCCGTCTATTACTAATAAATGTGATCCTTCTGACAGAGACTTCAGTCTGGAACCGCGCGACCGCTACGGTCGCAGGTTCGAATCCTGCCTCGGGCATGGATGTTTGTGATGTCCTTAGGTTGGTTAGGTTTAAGTATTTCTAAGTTCTAGGGGACTGATGACCTCAGATGTTAAGTCCCATAGTGCTGCGAGCCATTTGAACCACTTTTTCTGATAGGAAATCACGAATCCAGTCGCGCAACTGAGGCGATATTCCATAGGCACACATTTTGGTTAGAAGGCGCTTGAGAGGGACGGTAGTGAAAGCCTTCTAGATATCTAAAAATATTGTATCAATTTGATATCCCCTGTCAATATCCCTCATTACTTGATGAGTATAAAGAGCTGGTTGTGTTTCACAACAACGATATTTTCTGAATCCGTGCTGTCTATGTGTCAATAAATCGTTTTCTTCGAGGTACTTCATAATGTTCAACACAGTATATGTTCCTAAACCCTACCGCAAATCGACGGCGGATGGAAGTTGGTGCTAGATGCATGGAATATTTCATTTAGGAAATCGTTAGGCAGTTATGTGTTTCGATATCCTCAACGTCAATTACGTACCGAGAATACCATATTTCTGGCATTACCTCTCACCATGGACAGCTAAGTGGCGGACTGTCTGCACTTAACGACAGAGGGCAAAGACTTTTGCGTAGAATTTTCTGTGCTAACAGATAAGCAACACTGCATGAAATTACCACAGATATCTACGTGGAATGTATGACGAACAAAAACGTTAAGAAATATGACGAAATTTAGCGTTAATGAGCTAAGGCAGCTGACGACTGATGCGGGACGTTCGCTAACAACACTGGATCGTGGACTACGAAGCCATGGACCCAATTGTGTCCAAGGCACCGTGCAAGCTGGTAGCTCCATAATGGTGAGGGCTGTGTTTACATGGAATGTAATGGGTCATCTGGTCACAATGAACCGATCATTGACTGGAAATAGTTATATTCCGCTACTTGGAGACCCTTTTCAGCCATTCATGGACTTCATGTTCCCAAACAACGATATAATTTTTATGGATGACAATGCGTCATGCCACCAGGCCGCAATTGTTCACGATTGGTATGAAGAATATTCTGGAAAGACCGAGTGAGTCATTTGGCCACCCAGATTGCCCCGACATAGATCCCATCAAACATTTATGGGACACAATAGAGAGATCAGTTCGTCTACGTAATCTTGCACCAGCAACATTTTCACAATTAATGGGACAGCTACAGAGGCAGCGTTACTCAATATTTCTTCAGCTGGCTTCCAATGAGTCCATGTCCTGTCGAACTGCAGCACTATGCAGGGCAAAAGGAGGTCCAACACGATATTAGGAGGTATCGCGTGACTTTTTTCAACTCAGTGTCTACTGACAGGCATAACTACTGGCTATCATATACCGACACTAGAACGATATTTTATTTACATCAAGTTGATAGGTTTCATGAAAGACAACTTTCACGATCTAATTCCACATAAGCTGAATCTACTGCACTACTTGACTGCAGCGACTGTTTATAGTTCAATTTATGGAGTAATAAAGTTAACTGTTTCGAAGCTGGATTTCGTTTGCCTTAGTATACATATCACCCTTGTATCCTAAGACGATACCTCAGTTACTATGAATCAGTTAAAATACTGATATGAAATCTTCTTTTCTTTCACAGCCGGTAACTAAACACAATTATAATTCAGACTCAAATAATTTTGTGTGGGAAGCATGAGGATGCCTTTCAATTTAATTTATAATTTTTATAATATCGTAGTAACTTTCGTTCTTAAGTTCCTAGCACTATCATGGCAGCCAGCCTTGTAAAGCTTTGTCATATAAACACATTTTATTTGATTAAAGAAGTGTTTTAAATCGAAGGTCCTCCTTTGTTGATATTAATCTCTCAGTTGTACAGTACAGTGAACTTCGTCCTGAGTTCACCATATACTACTTTACCAAGGAGTCACGTCATCATTACTGCGTATAGCTCGCTTGAGTTTCGAGCACTGACGTCATGAGCCATAGATACAATCTACCTATCTTGAAATATGGAGTTTTACCGTGCATGGTGCATGGTGCGTCACTTATATAGCTGCCAATGTGTCCACGTGGCAGATGTATAAAGCTGGTAACACTGGTTTAAGCCATATCCGATGTTAGTGGTAGCATCTGTTTTGTTTTCAGTTAGTAAAAAAAAATTGTGAAAACTTGTACATTGATCTAAGTCTTTGATCACACAACGAAACAAACCTCAAACATGTATTTGAGTATCAGCACCCATCGGAAAGACAACAATGCTAAACAGCAATGAAGTAACACTTCTACGATTGAAACTTCCTGACAGATTAAAACTGTGTGCCGGACCGAGACTCGAACTCGGGACCTTTGCCTTTCGCGGGCAAGTGCTCTACCAACTGAGCTACCCAAGCACGACTCACGCCCCGTCCTCACAGCTTTATTTCTGCCAGTACCTCGTCTCCTACCTTCCAAACTTTACAGAAGCTCTTCTGCAAACCTTGCGGAACTAGCACTCCTGAAAGAAAGGATATTGCGGAGACATGGCTTAGCCACAGATTTTCACTCTGTCAGGAAGTTTCATATCAGCGCACATTCCGCTGCAGAGTGAAAATCTCATTCTGGACTTCAACGATTGTTCTAAACTGGAAGTCTGAAGCACGTGAAGACATGTACAGAAAGGCATTAATGAACTAATAAATGACCGATAAACAAAGACTGACCTCAACATCGAAATGGTGAAGGAATCCTAATCAAGATAACAAATGGGAAACACGCCAAACGTACGATTCCTTTAGTTATGTAAAACTCTGATTAAAATCGTCTCGGCTTCCAGGCCGGCTCAATTCGAATAAAATTCTCGAGCTTTCGATGGCCTTCTTTGCCATCGTCGTCATCAATAAAACCACTGACCGCTGGGTTGGCATGGTTTTCCCCCTATATATCTACAATTGCGGCCTCTGGCACCAATCAGAGACGGCCGAAACGACGCGAGATCAGAAGGCGAGCTGGGCAGCTCACAGCATCTCCGGTCCGCCGTGGGCCGAGTGGAGTCAGGTGGCGCGAGGGACCAACGCCACGTTTCAAACTGCCGCACGCGCCTCCCAACAAGCGTCAACAATTCGTCGTTGCTTCCTTTCGACATCCAAAGCCCGCCCCGACCCCATACTGAGTTTGTACTCCTGCTCTGTTAAAATTGCTGCCGTTCATTCTAACCTCACCCGCCTCTTTTATAACGGAATCGCAGTATGTTGACGCATGACCCAGGACTGTCGTGTTTTCTGATACTATTTTGTGACCGTTTTGCAGGCGATGCTCAGCTATGGCCGATTTGTTAAACTCCTCGTGTTTAATAGTTTGCTTGTGCTCGGTACAACGCTCTGCAAGTGTCCGAACTGTCTGACCTACTCAGTTTCTGCCGCAATCGCAAGGGATATCATACACATCGGGCACACGAAGATCTATGTCGTGTCTAACGGGAGGCAACATATCTCGTGTCTTGGGGGTGGCCCGGAAACTGGTCTCAGTCCTTGTCTCGCATTCGGGAGGACGACTGTTCAATCCCGTCTCCGGCCATCCTGATTTAGGTTTTCCGTGATTTCCCTAAATCGCTTCAGGCAAATGCCGGGATGGTTCCTTTGAAAGGGCACGGCCGATTTCCTTCCCCATCCTTCCCTAACCCGAGCTTGCGCTCCGTCTCTAATGACCTCGTTGTCGACGGGACGTTAATCACTAATCTCCTCCTCCTCCCCCTCAGTCCTTGTCTCTGCAGCACACGTCGTAACTTGCTGCTCGTTGCCCCTCAGTATGGCAGGAAAGATGCCTTGTTGACCTCTTCAGCCGATTTACAAGATGCCCTTCTTCGGTGGCACCAGAAAGTGTTTGCATTGTCTCTCTTGCAATAACCATTCTCTCTGAACACGGATCACAAATGTAGCGATTCAGACTAGAAGTGGTCAACCTCAGTGGTTTTATTCCTGACGATGACGGTAGAGATGACCATCGAAAGCTCGAGAATTTTATTCGAACTGACGTGGCTTGAAAAACCAGAAGAATTTTTTTCAGATGTGCACAGCAAAAGACTACGAGGGCATGAAAAACGCTACTTGAAGACTATCAAATTTTGAAATAAAAGTTGACCTAAGTAGATCACTACAGATTTCTTCGTTACTATTTAAATTCGACTCTGTTGGGAAGCCACAGTGAACAGAAGGAATTACGCAACCTAACGCTTGACGAGAGACGATGGATGAAAGGGGTGATTGGGCTTTCGGTTGTACCGAGAACAAAGACGATATTATTAATGTGCCTTGCCTTGTGGACTCAAAATTGTTCTCTGGCAAATGGCCCGAGTCCAGAGACATAAAGCAGCTGAGGTCAGAGATGATATACTCGCGCACAAGGCATCTGCAGCTCTCAGATATTGCATTCCTCAGTCGAATAACTGCCGCAGCCCCGCTCATCCAGCCACGGACACAAGTTCCGGCCGGCGAGTGTCTGGCGGTAAATAGCAGTCCTAATTTCACGCTCTCCCCCCCCCCCCCTCTCTCTCTCTCCCTCTCACTCTCTCTCTCCCCCTCTTTCTGAGTGTGTGTGTGTGTGTGTGTCCACCAGCGTTCACTGTGCTTCGCTACTAGAGAACCCAGCATCCAAATACTTGTGGAACTATGCAGCACCGGACCAGATAGGCAGTTTGGCACGAATTATTACGAACAGGAGGTTTCCAACGGGCGAAGGCAAGGCAACCATCGAAAACCAATAGCAGGGAACGCGTGACTTTCACTGAGAGAAATAGTCGAAACGGCCACATTCGGAAATATCGAAACAGGATACGTACTAGTCACATCTCGTACGTTAATACGTAGTTACAGGGTGTCCAGCAAAGAAGTCTCTGATTTCGAAATTAAACATCTCGAAAACTAACATCGGTAAACGAGTGCAACAAACGGTATGTTTACTGTGAATTTAATACAGACTTTGCACAGATGTTTCGAAATAGTGTGAGAAAATGCCAAGAGATGACACTGTAATTGCAGAACGTAGAGCCTACAAATTTTCGGCCGTAGTTCGGAGCGATCAGTCCTACCATTTAAAAGTGAAAAGAGGTTAACTTACCGAAGAAAAGGATTGAAATTATGCATTCCATTAAACAACGTGTTTTCCTTGTGCTAGAATCCCACAGGTTATAACAGAGCCTTAAGACGCCAAGGCACAGTTTTCAAACACGATTTAATGTTCCGAAAGGATCCGATATCAAAACCATTCCCACGTTCTTTGCCAAATTCCCACGACAGGCATCGTCGCTGGTGATCTAGCGCAGACTGTAAGCCGCAGCAGACCTGTAGCTCCTTCTGAAAATGTCGCCACTGTTTCTGAATTATGCAGTAAAATTCGGTGATATCCTTCCGAAGAATTACCGACTGATTTGATGCGTTCAAACACCCAGAGCCAAAGCCTGTACGAGTGTTCGACAGAGGGCTGACTCTGTGAACCAGATTACCAGAATGACAGATTAAGGATTTCATGTCGCCTGCATCTGGTTCACAAATGAAGCACGCTGCCGCCTGAATGGAGCCGTGAGTAAATAAAACTGCCGATGCTGGGATTCCGAAAATCACCATTTGTGTGAAGCGATACCAAATGGTTCAAACGGCTCTGAGCACTATGGGACTTAACGTCTAGCCGGCCGCGGTGGTCTAGCGGTTCTGGCGCTGCAGTCCGGAACCGCGAGACTGCTACGGTCGCAGGTTCGAATCCTGCCTCGGGCATGGGTGTTTGTGATGTCCTTAGGTTAGTTAGGTTTAAGTAGTTCTAAGTTCTAGGGGACTTATGACCTAAGATGTTGAGTCCCGTAGTGCTCAGAGCCATTTGAACCATTTGAATTTAACGTCTGAGGTCATCAGTCTCCTAGAACTTAGAACTACTTAATCAGTCCCCTAGAACTTAGAACTACTTAAACCTAACTAACCTAAGGACATCACCCACATCCATGTCCGAGGCAGGATTCGAATCTGCGACCGTAGCGGTTGGAGCAAATGGTTCAAACGGCTCTGAGCTCTATGCGACCTAACTTCTGAAGTCATCAGTCACCTAGAACTTAGAACTAATTAAACCTAACTAACGTAAGGACATCACACACATCCATGTCCGAGGCAGGATTCGAACCTGCGACCGTCGCGGTCGCGCGGTTCCAGCCTGAAGCGCCTAGAACCGCTCGGCCACAGAGGCCGGCGAAGCGATACCATTGTATTCTCCCAAAATTACTGTTTGGTTTACTGTATGTAACAGAGGCATTACTAGCCATTTTTGCCTATCGATAACGATTTCTAGTGAACGTTACTTTGCGGCTGGTCCCGGCTCAGGTTCGAGTCCTCCCTCGAGCTTGGATGTGTCTGTATGTCCTTAGGATAATTTAGGTTAAGTAGTGTGTAAGCTGCTGATGACCTTAGCAGTTAAGTCCCATACGATTTCACACACATTTGAACATTTGAACTAGTGAACGTTACGCTACAATTTTGGAACAGTTTGTTGCCACACGGATAGCGTTGAAGAACTGACCAGTCACCGAGTGGTTCATTTAAGCTAGAACCAGACAACATCGCACCGAACAGGTGCTACATTTTCCTGGTGAATACCTCGAGAACAGACGCACTTCGTGGTAGCGTTGCATATTTACTGGCGTAAGGATGGATTGTCCTCCATATTGGTCCGTTCTGGCTTCTTGTGACAAAGTTTTGTGGGTGACCTGAAAGACACTGTCTACCGCAGCCATCCGACCATTGTGGACAAGCTGCAATTGACGATCTGTGTGGCATCTGAATCCATTTCCGTTGAGGCATTACAGGATGTGACGGAAAATTGGGCCACCTCCGTGCTGATAGTGATGGACATTTCGAAAATATTGTGATGTGCTCACAAGGCCTGCTTCCAGAGGACGAGATCAATTACGCGCGGTGATATTGTACGAGCTGCACAGCCTACAGAGCCCTCTGTTAGCAATTTTTCGAACTATTTCGAAACTTCTGTATAACTTTTGTATAAAATTCCTACAGCTTCCACAACACACAAACTATTCTCTCCATTCATCTCTCAACCTTACTTTTCGAGAAGATTAATTTTGAAATCAGGAACTCCTTTGCTGGGCTCCTGTATTACTTGTCTATCATTCTCGTTAACCGCAGTATTTTTTATAGCAAATGCAGGCATCGCCTTACGAGTACGAACGCAGCACCATCGTCACCACAAAATAGTTACGTGATGTATTGAGAATGGTGATGAGCAAGGCTTTTGATCATTTTACGTGATGTCATAAATCTACAGATTTCTGAAGGTGTTCTCGTCCGTAGAGCAAGACTAGGAATAAGGCAAATAACATGAGAACTGTTACGATTTATCTTAATATTAACGCAATGCTTTTCAATAAGTTCTCTGAACACGGTCTGTTTTCTTACTAAGAGTCTCATTTGTAATACTGTCACTTTATGGCGTAGAAGCTATGTAACTGAAGCTTCTCATAATGCGAAATGAGAAGCAGCGATCAGTATTTACTTTACAGAAATTATTTATACTCAAGATTGCTTTCAAAACTCTTTTCTATTTACAGTCTGCGACAGGTGAGACTGTTATCTTCATATCTGTAACATTATACATTTCCATATACTTCATCTACCATGACCATTTTCGTTAGAAATTATAAATGGGGAAATGGCAATTAAACATTTACATACTTTTAAAAAATAGTTTGGTTGTACGTCATGTCCCACTGTGTGTTGATTACTCATGTCATGTTGACATTTTAGTGGAGAATACGTTGCACATTCCACACCATAGGGGTCTTATGAAGGTATTATTTTCTTTACACTTAATGTTCAAAATGGTTCAAATGGCTCTGAGCACTTTGGGACTTAACATCTATGGTCATCAGTCCACTAGAATTTAGAACTATTTAAACCTAACTAACCTAAGGACAGCACACAACACCCAGCCATCACGAGGCAGAGAAAATCCCTGACCCCGACGGGAATCGAACCCGGGAACCCGGGCGTGGGAAGCGAGAACGCTACCGCACGACAACGAGATGCGGGCACTTAATGTTAAAACAACATTTCAATAGAAATAGTTCTTCAACCGTATAAGTTATGAGAAGTTTGCTGACGTTTTGTGATACGTGTGTGTATATAAATAGGCACTTGGCGCGTACACAAGCTTTTTTAATACATTTAAAATATACTGAACATGTGGCAATAGTATTGAAACATGGGACCGGCGGGTGGTGGAGGACGCGGGGGGGGGGGGGGGGGTAGAATGCATACATAAAATTTCAGCACTGAATGTGAGAACTGACTGTGTATACATTTATCAAAGGGAAGGGATGGGGCAGGAAGGGGGACGGGAAGAGGGGACAGGTTGAGAGGGGGGGGGTTATAGCATAGACATTGCAACTAATGGTAATATGTATCCATAACATAGTGACATTGTTGTACTATGTATATGGAACTATAACTTTCAGAATGGAAACAAATTGCTGTACAGCTGTTCAATAAGACAATGCCTGATTTCAGTGCATAACTGTACTATGTAGTGCGATGCAAGATACCGGACTGCATTACATCTGAAGGCTTACCACTCTGAAGTACAGTGTAGCATTTGATTTAAGTATATTACTTTTCAAGTTTCATCATAAAAATATCCAGATATTTCTGTTTCATTATAAACCAGATATGCAGGAATATGACACATACATTTCGTAACCAGTACACCAGGTCAGACATTATTCAAGGATTTCTCATGTCTTATCATTTCAGAGACTCATAAGAACTCTCCACTAATGTGTTGACATGGCATTAGTAATGAACCCACAATGGAACAACCAAAAAAGTTTTTAAAGATACGAAAAAAATGTATAATTGCTATTTCCTTATCTGCAATGTATAATAAAAATACTGGTAGAGAAATTATATGTAAATGCATAATGTTACAAACGTGAAGATGATAGTTTTACTTGTCAAAACCGGTAAAAAAGTACTTTTGAAGCTACATGGCTCGATCAACATGATCTTGATGAAACCACATTAGTTGTAAAGTCAACACTACACATGCGCAAACATGTCAGAGATTTAAAATTGATTCCCAAGATGCATTTCAACCAGATATGACCATTTTCGCGAAAAATATTTCTTAGATCCGAAAATATTAAAGTTAAAAATATGATGAATAAGTTTTATGCCATGAATCAATGATATTAACAGTAATATTTCTGCATTAATTGGCGATTGTGCATTCTTAGAGGCATTGAAACACACGAGCAAATGGACGCTCAAAAGAGGGTAAATTCGATTTTATGGGTCCTGGGACTTTTCATCTCACTTTGAAAACGCCAGCATTATAAGGGAACATCTTACAATTAGTCTGAAAAGATGGTTGTAGACTACTGTATTGTTTTATTATACACTCCTGGAAATGGAAAAAAGAACACATTGACACCGGTGTGTCAGACCCACCATACTTGCTCCGGACACTGCAAGAGGGCTGTACAAGCAATGATCACACGCACGGCACAGCGGACGCACCAGGAACCGCGGTGTTGGCCATCGAACGGCGCTAGCTGCGCAGCATTTGTGCACCGCCGCCGTCAGTGTCAGCCAGTTTGCCGTGGCATAGGGAGCTCCATCGCAGTCTTTAACACTGGTAGCATGCCGCGACAGCGTGGACGTGAACCGTATGTGCAGTTGACGGACTTTGAGCGAGGGCGTATAGTGGGCATGCGGGAGGCCGGGTGGACGTACCGCCGAATTGCTCAACACGTGGGGCGTGAGGTCTCCACAGTACATCGATGTTGTCGCCAGTGGTCGGCGGAAGGTGCACGTGCCCGTCGACCTGGGACCGGACTGCAGCGACGCACGGATGCACGCCAAGACCGTAGGATTCTACGCAGTGCCGTAGGGGACCGCACCGCCACTTCCCAGCAAATTAGGGACACTGTTGCTCCTGGGGTATCGGCGAGGACCATTCGCAACCGTCTCCATGAAGCTGGGCTACGGTCCCGCACACCGTTAGGCCGTCTTCCGCTCACGCCCCAACATCGTGCAGCCCGCCTCCAGTGGTGTCGCGACAGGCGTGAATGGAGGGACGAATGGAGACGTGTCGTCTTCAGCGATGAGAGTCGCTTCTGCCTTGGTGCCAATGATGGTCGTATGCGTGTTTGGCGCCGTGCAGATGAGCGCCACAATCAGGACTGCATACGACCGAGGCACACAGGGCCAACACCCGGCATCATGGTGTGGGGAGCGATCTCCTACACTGGCCGTACACCACTGGAGATCGTCGAGGGGACACTGAATAGTGCACGGTACATCCAAACCGTCATCGAACCCATCGTTCTACCATTCCTAGACCGGCAAGGGAACTTGCTGTTCCAACAGCACAATGCACGTCCACATGTATCCCGTGCCACCCAACGTGCTCTAGAAGGTGTAAGTCAACTACCCTGGCCAGCAAGATCTCCGGATCTATCCCCCATTGAGCATGTTTGGGACTGGATGAAGCGTCGTCTCACGCGGTCTGCACGTCCAGCACGAACTCTGGTCCAACTGAGGCGCCAGGTGGAAATGGCATGGCAAGCCGTTCCACAGGACTACATCCAGCATCTCTACGATCGTCTCCATGGGAGAATAGCAGCCTGCATTGCTGCGAAAGGTGGATATACACTGTACTAGTGCCGACATTGTGCATGCTCTGTTGCCTGTGTCTATGTGCCTGTGGTTCTGTCAGTGTGATCATGTGATGTATCTGACCCCAGGAATGTGTCAATAAAGTTTCCCCTTCCTGGGACAATGAATCCACGGTGTTCTTATTTCAATTTCCAGGAGTGTACATCAGTGAGCATTGTACACTAAAACTGAAGATTCGATCATCAGTAGCAGGAAAAGAGAATGATGTGGGTAGAAGGAAGGATCGGCTTTTTTCGACGTGGAACTTGTCACAGATTACCGGGAGGTTGTAATTAAATTGCAGCTACTCATAGAGGTACAGCGAGAGCTCTAATTATAGCGAAACTTGACAGATATTCCAATACGTTAATGATGAACGAATTTACGTGGAAAAACTTTTAGTTCAGATTTTGGCCACCAGATGCAAAGACATGCAGAAATATTTCCATATGTAATGGACTAGGAATGGGCTATGGGCAGAAAAGATCAAGCAAGTGACAAAGGGATAATTTTGATAATATTATTAACCACTGCTTGCACGAGTTGTCGACTATAAGCACCGAAGACGTCGCCGAGATGCTGTATGTCCCCAGATTTGTACCTAGTGGCCATAATCGAAACTAAAATTTTTCCAACGTAAATCGATTCCGCATTAACTCATTAGAATATCTACCAAGTTTCGCTGCCATACGATAATTACAGCCCACTCTCGACCTCCATGAACAGTTCCACTTCAATTATAATTATTATTGGAGACGGGTCGGACGTCTAGCAACATGAACGAAGGTGAATTGAAGGTCAATTCTTTGCTGAAACTCTTGTACCAACAAATGACCAAGACAACGACGTATTGGACGAGGGGTACACGACTCCAGGATACAGGCTGAATGTACATGACTGAAGTGAACATACGAACTCGCGTGCTTCTAAGACGCGTAATAGTACTAGGAGACATTTCATATAACGCATCAGCCTGTAGCGTAACTCTGACGTTTATATCCGTCAAGAATTTTCGGACAAAGTGTTAAACATCAGGCGTTGAATTTATTGTCCGTAGAGATGTGTTGAAAGAGATCTTATTATTATTACAGTATTTTTCATGATCGAGAGAAAGGATATACATCAGATTGGTCACAAAAAAGAAAACGGCTCAGTTGTGTTCTATGTGTAGAAGTAATTTAAGTGGGTTCAGAAGAAGATTCAGCTGTCGAGTATATATTAGCATTGCCATTTAGAAGATAATAGCAGATGTGAATGGAGAGTAATAAGAGCGAAAGAAGAGAAAGTGGGAAGCGACATTCTCCGTGTGCCGTTGCGGCAGAACGAATCACCCATTTGCTCGAATCATAGCTATACACCTGTTTCTGCTGAGTATACGGTATGAGACGAGAAGGTCTGTAAAGGAAGTGAATCAAAGCGATGAGAGGTGATGTTCCAGAACAATAATCAAAATTTTGTGGTGTGATAAGAAATGAGGACGTTTGCTGAAGAAATATCAAGGAAGGGAATATGTGCAAAATACTGTCTTGAAGAAGTGACAGAGTGATAGGACATGTGTTAAGACAGCTACGAATATCTTAACAACGCGTGAGAGAAAGTTGTAGTTAGTAAAACAGAGATTAGAATATACATTTGAGAAGCATAAAATGTAACACCCGTTTTATCTGGTGAACGCTTCAAGACATCGCATCAAGCATTTCAGCACAGGATAGCGCTCTTAGCTCTTGGACGATGTACTACAAAAACAGTCGAATGCTCTGGTAAAGACGAGTAGGTCGGCCGCTATGTCCAAGCGGTTCTAGGCGTTTCAGTCCGGAACAGCGCTGCTGTTACGGTCGCAGGTTCGAATCCTGCCTTGGGCATGGATGTGTGTGATGCCCTTACGTTAGTTAGGTTTAATTAGTTGTAAGTGTAGGGGACTGATGACCTCAGATGTAAAGTCCCATAGTGCTTAGAGCCATTTGGACCATTTTGAAAGACGAGTAGTGATCTAACGCCTGTTAATGTTGCCATTGAAACTTATTGCAACAGCATATGAAAAATGTACAAAGTTTCAATAAGCGTGGCCAGAACCTGCTATTGTGTGTGCCTGAGCACAGCTAAACATGATTCTCATGTGGGAGTCAGTCGTCACACGTAGCAGAAAAATACCCCTACGCTAATAAGGTAAAACTTATTTTCTCTTAATCCTAATGTGTACGACATCAATCGCATTGGGAGACATCAGGACCGTAGGCCAGGTACTTAAGTGTCTCCCACTTGAGTTTGCCTAACTTGTGTGTTACATTTGCGACGCGGGATTGTGCGTAATCATCAAGCAGTTTTCCCACACGTTTGAACTAAATTGCGTGCAGTAATTTGTTCAGTCCCTTAAACACTTTCCATTCTCCGATAGATAAATACCGGTGTTTGTCCTTCGGCAGCCAAGAAAAGAATAACGGCACTTTGATCCTGTTTTTATGTATTTGATAATAACGTCGCAATAGTTCACGATCCGCACTTACTACACGCACGTCTGAAATACACTAATGGCACACTGCCCCTTGCCTATATGGCAGTGCTTGTATACCAACATCATTTCGCGCAACGTGGCATATACTTTGCACCAACGCCCTCAGATATCTTTCTGCTCGCCTCGTAAAGCCGATCCAGTGTCTATGTCATATGAAGACATAATACGCTTTGTATTACTATCATAGGCCTACCTTGCTCTTGGATATAGCGATGGAGGCAAAATAGGGTGGAAGGGGAGAGAAGCGAAAGGTATTTTTTATATCAGCTGAATCAGGACTATACGCGGCGACGAGTGAAAATGTGTGCTACATCGTTATTCGAACCTGGGATCTCCCACTCACTAGGCATTTGCGTTAACCACTACCTCACCCAGACACGATGTGCATCGCAGCTGCGCAGACCGCCTTAGCATGCCCCCCCACTGAACCACATTCCCACCTAGTGCCAACTATCCGCAGTGTCTTTCCATGCCGCCACGCTCGTTGCTTGGAGTTACCTGCAGGAGGTCGGACGTAATTGTACATCCGCGGAGGAGGGAGGATATTAGTGTTTAACGTCCCGTCGACAACGAGGTCATTAGAGACGGAGCGCAAGCTCGGGTTAGGGAAGGACGGGGAAGGAAATCGGCGGTGCCCTTTCAAAGGAACCATCACGGCATTTGCCTGAAAGGATTCGGGGAAACCGCGGAAAAATTAAATCAGGATGGCCGGAGACGGGACTGAACCGTCGTCCTCCAAAATGCGAGTCCAGTGTGCTAACCACTGCGCCACCTCGCTCGGTTTGTACATCCGCAATGAATGTGGTGGATCCAGTGCCCATCGAATGAATTCGTGGCGTCTGTTCTTGATTCGCCTCAAGGGGGCAATTTATCCACCTTATTCGGTGCGGATGCTCAATTACGTCTGATCTCCTGTGGGAATCTCTAAGTGGCGAACACGGACGATGTGGACAGCGACTGCGGAAAGGTAATGCAAGGTTGGAATGTGGGTGGGCCGTGAAGAGTGCCGAGACAGTCCGCGCAGCTGCGATAAGCACTGTGTTTGGGTGGCTCAGTGGTCAACACGGCTGCCTAGTAAGCAGGAGATCCCGTGTTCGAATCCCTGTCCGGCACACATTTTCACCCGTCGCTGCTGATGCAGGTGACATCAATAGTCCATTCCTTTCTCCAACTCTTCCTTAAATTTACATGACAGGTATCACAGCTGCGGATTCCACATCGTATCTGGTCTTTCGGACATGTTTACTGGCTGGACTGAGGAAGACTCGACTCGGACCGCCAGCGCTAAAATAACTGCACCGCTTTCCTGCGCCTATCACGTGTCCGGCAGTGAGCGCGACATTTAACTTTCTGCACAGCAGATATTTAGGAGGCAGCACGGATCCAAACCAGCCAGTCCGGCTACACTCCGCTTCAGCAAGTTAGCTTCGGGTCCAGTGAGCAGAGAAGCCATGTCATTAGGAATCCGCCGGTCGACCACCCAACTGATTGGTTTAGACTTAGCGTCTAAGTTTGAACTTTGTATGTGAGTGATCATTTAGCCGTCTAGTTTGGGCTGTGCGTACAAGTTATCAATTAACTCTCTTTAATTGAAATTTTGGTATAGAATGATCATTTGACGTTATTATTTGGATTTGGCGTGTACCTGATGATTAATGGACTTGTCTAATTAACGTTCAGGCTCTTCACCTGACCTTAACTGTTCACAACTTAACACTGTGACGTTAATGAATATTAGAGACATTGTCAAATGGAAACTTCGGGCTTGCAGTACTGTAGTCGGTAACTACCATCACAACATTTTGCGAAAAGCTTCATTGCCCACAATACAGATAGTTACAGCGCTGAACTCAACTTTTGAGGTGCATCATAATGGCTTTAGAAAGTATGCCATTTCATTAAATAATACTATGCCTATATTTTGGTTGATACGGATTAGGGAAGGTAACGCGAACTTCAGCGTGCTATAATTTTCCGTAAACCTTGTTCAAGATACAAAAGCGAATCATCTTGTAGATACAACAATCAACTGAGGACGTTGGACATACGTGACGCTGCTGCCGTTTCGCGTCAAAATGCGATCGAATATTGAACGATCTGATACCCGCCTTCAAAAAGTTAGCCGAACAATATTCGTGTTGATTGTTTCGGCTGGCGATGCTTCGCTATTCCATTCCACGGTCTCGCAGACAGGTCACTCGGGCTTTTAAGGGCGTGCATTGTATGTGAGCGATGGGGGGTTGATATCACGACAATTGAAAATGGCAAGAAACTGCTGGTGATAGACGGTTATAAAATCTATTTCCAGAAGCACCTCGTCGATGGCGTTGATTTATAAAAATGTAACAGGAGGACGTGTAAGTGTTTTGTGAAATTACGTTCTTGGTTCGCAGTTAGACCATAATGATGAAAATGATGACTCTGGTATATTAAACCGGCAGAGACTCGATAATGTTGTGAAAAGAAAGGACAAATAAAATTTGTGTCAGCGCCCCTCCAAACCTACACGCTGTCAGTTAGCTATGGTAATACTAACACCCACACAGCTCAGAATATGTTTCAAATAAGGAAATATATTGATGCCAGTGATTACGCAAACCTCCGAAGTTGCCCAATAACTTACTAGAATTACATGAAGCACTGGCTAGGAAAGTTTTCCACACAAGCAGGGGAGACAAATTTTTTATTTGTGTTTGACTCTGTAAAGAATATTGGGGGTTTATTGTGCTAAAGCAATTTCAGTTTTCTGAAAGAGTCGAGAACTTTGTTTGTAGGCGGGACTTTCAAGTGTTGCCCTAAGCTGTTCCACCAAATATTTATAATTCACTTGTTAAATGAAATTAACTATACTTTGCCATCAATACAATTAGCACCAATCTGGAGATGATAAACGTTTACTTTGAGAGGCAGTTGACTAGCTAGCTGCTTACGTTTGACCCCAAAAGGATGTAAATAAATGCAGATTTCATATCTGGCAGACACGCTGAAGAAAACTACAGGAAACTGAAATCGGAAGACTTCCGAAAACTTTGTTCTCACCGCCTCTCCTGCCCCCTGACCAAACTGAAGATTGCTTCGTCGAAGACCTAATGTCCCGCAAACCTAACAATGAACATCACGATGCCTTGTTTGATTATTTACATCATACCTATATTCTTGCAGATAGAGACTATCCATCTGTTATGAGGGCCGACTTTGATAGTACAGTTCCCAACGGTCTACGAGCTGTTCTGAGACATTCCACTCTAAATCGAACACCCAATTTTACTCTTCCCATCCCAACACATTCCATCTATTAGAGACACCAAAAGATGATAAAACTGAAACCTATGTTAAGAAGAAAAACTCCCAAAAAGTGCGGTTCAAACAAAGCTACATAACATAATGCGTGGAAAAGCTGTCCAGCTCAGATACCACCCGGTATGAACATCTTCAAAACATCTGCTATAAGTTTCATCCACCTACATCACTTTGTTACTTACACTTGACGATTGAAACTACGCTTGTACCGTGCTCACATTATGAGACTAGCAAAAAATCAAACATTTTTAACCATACCTACTGCATATAGACAGTCCTAATTATGTTAAAAATGGTGAAGTGAATGTTATGTCGCTGCTAGTAGCTTATAGGAATCACCAACTACACTACGGAAAAATAACATGGCGACTGATGGCATAAATACGGTAGCAGCGAATGGAAATCAAGACGTCCGTTTCGGAATCAATTCGTATACAGTCGTTCGAGCTACGGTCAGATCAAGAGATTGACACAGGGAAAGACATCGTGCTGAGGTTCATGAAACTACTCAGAAGATTGTTCTGAAAATCTGTAGAGGACGAGTCTATCCTACACTGTTACTGATGAAGTACCCAAAATTGTCATATTCAGTACTTCGCGTCTTTCTCAGTCTGAAGCAATGCCTATGACTATTCGATCACTAAGTAACTAATCCGTACTTTTACGGAGGTAGCTGGTTTTCTGATTCCTGTCTCTTGAATAGCACTACGTTGGTGGTACGTCGTAACAAGGTAACCATTAGAAAGGAGCTGGTGACATCGACACTGCAAGTAAATGGCGGACAAAAGCGCCAAAAGTGGCAGCAATTGTGTTTGCTTTCCGTTACCGGATTAAAAAGCAACTTCAATTACAGCGTTAATTGTGTCAAGCGCCGCAGAAAATTGCGTCAGCTTTGGCCCTGGTAGCCCCAGAGATTAAAGTGCAGTTCTACGAATTTGGTTTGTTTTGTACAAAGAGCCGTGCCCTTTTCACAGGAAAGTTAATTACTGAACCGCGGTTACCCATAAAAACAAAAGAAAAAAACAAAACAAAAAATAACCGACGTTTGCTCTTTACCTGTTCAAACTCAGATCCTTTCAGTATTATCATTACAGGTGAAGATTACTTGTGTGACAAAAAGAAGATTTTCCGTTAGCAATGTTTGACTTATGCACCAATTATCGCTGCTTGTAGCCGCGAAGAACACTTATTGTTGGCTGACTGCCCTATACATTATTGGCCACAGCGATCGGAACATCACTTTAAATATGTGTCAGAAGTCGGCTGGCGAATAGTAGGGAATGTTTGTAAACAAAAGATGCTGTTAAAATAACCATGCTTGGGCCTATTGATATACAGAGGGCGATCAGTAACGTTTGCTGTTTTGATGAAAGGTGCGCTATGTCTACAATGACTCCTTAACATAATTAATTTTGACATTGTAATCATGTTGCTCGAGTCTTATTGCTTTGTTGTCAAAAGGTGGCTGATTTACTAACCAGTTTCAAATCCATGTTGTCTGTACAAGTGTGGCAGAAAAAGGCGAAAACGCTGTCTGTCCTCTGTACAAGTATTTTTGGGTTGTGTGAGATACAAATAAATCAATTCAAAGGCGTTTAATATGAAACGTGCGTGGCGTTACGAAGGAAAACGTTTCTATGCTCTCATGGTACTCTGTTATGGCGCCACCACTAAATGTGCTGGTGCTTGTCCACCCTCATCTAAGATTTTCTATCACTCATTCTTATCTCATGAACTACAGTGTGTTTGGCAAAGAGAGATGAAGAAGCTTGCACAGGATAGAGTAGCAAGGAGAGCTGCATCAAACCAGTCTCAGGACTGAAGACCACAACAACAGCAACACACTGGCAAAGATCTCTGTAGAAAGTGACATTCACTATTCTAATTTGTGGTGTTCGATTCATCAACTCTTCAAGTTTGGCTCCCCGGCAGTTGGCAGGACTGCTTGACCTTGAGACGCACCAGTGCTGTTTCTTTTTTTTTCTTTTTTTTCCCATCAGTTCAGTCCAGGTGTGCATGCAGTGCAGTGAAGAGCAGAGCAACTCAGCAACACGTGTACTCTGCAATATAAAGTGCAGTGTGTTATTTAGCTTGTGAAAATTAAGTCAGTTATAACAGCGTAACATAATTTTAGATGTCACTATGGTGGTGAACCACCTGTAGCAAAAACTAAAGTATTTCAAGGAATTTTTTAAAATCAATATCACCAGGTAGAGCGAAAACTTCTGAAGAATTGTTGAACAGATCCGTGTTTCGTGTGGTTTTCTAACAAGATGGCGCCCCATCTCTTCACAGTACCCATATGCGCGCGGCTCTTGGCACTCGCTTTCCAGGAAGGTTTATGGGCAGGGCTGGCTCAATACCTTGGCCACCACGAAGCCCAGTCTTAACCCCACTGGATTTTTTCTTTTGGGGCCACATAAAAATTGTTGTGTAGAGTAAAAAGATCAGAAATCATCTACAGAAAAGAATCGTCGCGGCGGTAGCGACAGTTACACCTGAAATGTTGATGAATACGCGGTGAGAAATGGAATATCATCTTGACATGTACAGGGCAACAAATGGATACGACGTTGAAGTCTATTAATATTAAACAAAACTTGGAGGACTTTTAACATGTTTCAGCCCTGTCACCATCTGCGAAAAATTAATATGTCAAAGATCAGTTGCGAGAAGTTACTGGTCTTTACCCAGGTTTCAGCTAGAGCAATCTAGCCTTCTTCACAAGCATAAGATAAACTAATACATGCCAGAATCAGGCTAGATTATTCCATCTGAAACCTGAGTAAAGACGAGTAACTTTTCGCAACTGAGGCTGATCTTTGACGTTTTAATACTTGAAAGAATTCTCTTTCATGATATGTACTCATTGATGTAACTTTCCATTAATTTCACCATTAAATTTATACTTTCAACTAGGGCGTTCTTTTTCAAACACCCTGTATTTTAGGCCAGTTAGTTGTGTGTAGTGTGACGGAATGCTACATTATTTGTTTTATGGTTGCACATAAATGCCATACCTATAAAACGTGTAAACATTCATGCATAATTTTTATGCAAATAAATGTATTTATTTTCAGTCGTATATAAAATTTTACTATGCAATGCGATAAAATTAAGTACGAAGCTATAGAATATAAAAATATAAACCATGGGCCATTCCAGTGCTAGAAAGGGGTATGTATTTGTTTTAATACACGAAATTACAAGAGTCTGTAGTTTATTTTTTGACACAATTTGTTTTAGTGAGTGTTGAAAACAAGGCGTCTCATTCGGCATTATAGTTGAAATCCTTGTGTGGATTACAGCGGCAAGATCAGCTGATTGAAAGTTGTGTAATACAGTCATCTGCACCTTACTTAAAATGCTGTCACGTTCATGTCGTCCTTTTCTGCTGTATTAGCAGGTCCTTGGCGTGTCCACTTCCTAGGATCCATTGTTTCCTTCTTTACATTGCAAATATGCTGCCGCCCATCACATAATCCGGCGTCTGAAATATCTTCCTCCCTCACTGCTCTTTGCTTCCATATACGAGTCTGGTTTTACAAGTCCTTTCTTCCTTCCTTCATTCTTGCCATATGCCTAATCCAATGTGCTACTCTTGCAGTCGGTTTGTTTCCTGCTACCATGGTACTTTCAGTATTGCTTTTTTATTACCTCCTATTGAGCGATTAAAACTACTTTGTACATGACACTAGCCGAACACGTGCCCCTGAGTAAGTGCGGGCCAATCCCACACAGAGATTTAGCACCCCTCACTCAACATAGTAGCCACAACTTGCTCGTTAGTGCTCAGCAGCTGCTAACACTTGGTCTTGTGCGTGTCGTGTCGTGTGAACTGCGTTATCTTAATGTCTGCTTTTTGTCTGTTTTCACTGCGTGTGTGCGACAAATTACAGCAGTGGCTTGTCTGTGCAAAATCTCCGAAAACAAAAAGCACGGTTGTCCTAGAATCCACAATTCTTTGAAGTAAATCGGATAAGGAATGCCACTGCGAGGACAGTCGCATGAATACGTCTGCAACGTAGGACAAAATTTTGATATTTAAAGCTCAAATGGAGGTCCTCTTATTTCCATTAATACGGTAGTCGAAAAGACTGTGGCGGCATTAAGAGTAAGCAGAGGAACCGTTAAAACTATAGGCAAAGAACAAAATGGAAAACTGAATGCGTATTCCGGAGCATCAAATATTACTTCAGAACCGCCAAGTCTAGGTACTACGGGGAGAAAGAGGGTGTTTCGAGAAAAGTGTGACAAATTTTGATTCTTTCGGACAGCATGCGATTAGCAGACATTTGTATGCATATTATTCCCGTAAACAACATCCAGTGTTACGAAAACTGTTATGCAACGCCTGAAGAAGCTGGTCTTTTTTGTTGGAAGTGAGTCATCTCTTGCGTTGGTATTATTAAACCTCGGGTTTAATTACGAGAAACTATCCGGTCGTAAGGTACTCTTGGAATAACGAGATGCTGCCGCATAACGAGGCCGATTTTTGCCTCAGGTAAGGGACATTGATTTCGATGATTTAGCGTGCGTAAATGAAACTTGAGTGAATTCTGGTCATGCACTGAAGATAGGTTGGTCTGAGGAATGACAGGTAGGAATGGCAGTACCTGGTTACAAAGGAAGTAGAATTATTGTTGTTCGTGCAGGTACAACTGTGGGTTTTTCCATGCTGTCAGAAGTGGAAATACTTTTACATGAGGCTGTTCCTAAAGTAACTGTGCAAAACTAGAAAGATGTTGTAGCATATACAAAAGGTGCTCTTCTGGAAGCAAAGGAAGAAAGAATGCGTCTTGGAGAATAATGTTTCCGAACTAATTATTGACGTATGGGAGTCATCTGAAAGTTCCAGCGACGCAGATGTAAGCGGTATTTTCCAGTCGTCGGACGCAGAAAACATCGAGTGATGGTAAGTTGCATCAACATTTTTACGTTTTAGTGGTGGTGATTTCGTTGTCTTCGTATTTTGAATTTTAAGATTTGTTGCAAAATTCATGGCACCAGACGAAAATGAGGCAGTAACCCTCCCTGAGCGACTGTACATGTGCTGCTTTCCCCCGCTCAGCGTAAGTTACTGTACCTCAGCAGATCCAACGGTGCTGCGCTGACAGCAGCACGCACACAAGAGTCAGCTGGCAACATTTCACGGCCGCTCAGCGAACTGTCAAGTACAAAGTAGTTTTAATCGCATTATAGTGCCATTATTTTTGTTTTCTGTGTATTGATTTTCATCTCATAAGTCTCTCCCTTAGCTTCGATGGTTTCCACTATACCCTGAAATACTTTTTCATCTCGTTTAGAATGACAATGTCGTCTGCAAACCTCAAAAACCATATTCTCGTTACACCGTTGTCATTTAGTGGGCAGTGGTTAACCATATTTTCAAATTTAGATTAAGGAGAGTTGGAGACAGACAGCACCATTGTCTTACTCCTGTCCTTAGTTCTCTGCAGTTGGTACCGTCTTCCTTCTCTTCCACTGACGCTTTTTGATTTAAATGTACTGAGTTTGCAAGTCGTCTGGTCTTCCAGTAACTATCTTTCCCTTATTGTAGTTGCAAGTTTATTCCAATCCATATATTCATTTATCGAGGTATATAAGACATATATAAAAATTTCTCCCCCAAAAGCCGCAAAAGTCTTATTTAATCTTTTGCCCCTTATTCCGTCTAAATCCACTTTGCTAAAAATGTACATTCTCATAAATTTCTTCATCAAAGTAAGGCCGAAACTGATACTAGTAGAGTTATTTTGGCCAGTAATGCCTTCTGTGGCCAGTTACAACACAATCCTGTAGAAAACATCGCTCGCGGACAACAATTAGCCGACTATGTACGAGGGCTATTTCTTTTTTCAACGTCCGATCAGTTGTGAAATGGAAACCGCAATGAAAATAAACAATATTTTATTTCGGCAACATTTAGCTACACTTTTCCGCTACTTCTCTACATATTCGCAACTCAGACTTTTGCCGTAACGTTGTACCAACTTCCCAATACCCTCGTTATAGAAGGCAGCCGCCCATGCTATCCGCCAGCTTGCTACGCTGGTCTGAAGCTCGTTGTTTTTGCAAAACTGCTGTCCTCATAGCCAGCGGTTCATCTGAGTAAAGAGATGAAAATCAAAGGAGGCTAATTTGGGTCTACATGGTGTTAAACACTTCCATTATGTGCATCACCGTACAGTGGCAAATTTTTACTTGCAAGTAGCTTGCCCGGTGTCGGCGGATAAATACGATATTGCAGTGCCCTTGTAATTTCGAATTACGATATAAAGTTCTTTCGGACATCCAAGCATTTCCGAAGGAATTGCAGATCGTGATTCGGGATAACACATTCACTGCAATATCGTATATTGTCTTTGGATGCAAAAATGGAAGAGTTGATGTATTATAGTTTTAAAAATATACAGGGTTAGGAATGTTCTGATGTACGTTCACATGAAAAAAAACCTGTCCGATAACCTCGAGTCAAGTCCTTCTTTATATTTCAGACAAGTGTTAGTCATTCATTGTCCCAATTACTTTTCGTTCCCATAATGGTTTCTGTAGCCCTATTTCGTGAAATTAAACATGTTGTTCATAGTCTACTGGAAAATCTCAAGCCGCACGGAGTGGCCGTGCGGTTTGAGGTGCCATGTCACGGATTGCGCGTCCCCTCCCGCCGAAGGTTTGAATACTCCCTCGGGCATGGGTGTATGCGTTGTTCTTAACATAAGTTAGTTTAAATAGTGGGTAAGTCTATGGACCGATGACCTCAGCAGTTTGGTCCCTCAGGAATTCACACATATTTGAACACTTTTTAAAATCTCAAGGGTGTTTGCTGCTTGAATTCATAAAATATCATTAGAACGCCTTCGCTATATCCTCAAGTGTATTGTGAAATTAAAAAGGTGAGAGATTTTCAACGGCAACTAACTCAGATTCTCCACGAAAATAACACGTCCTGGGAGAAAGATTTTCTTACTTTCTTCACTGCTTTTACTTGCAAAGATTGTTTCGCCCCAAAAACCATGCAACCATCCAGCCGTTCGGCAGTAGCACATCTCAAGTTTTTAAAAAATTAAACTAAGATTCCACTCTGCTTGTGACACAACGTTCCATCAATGTGCCTAACGATCGTTAATCGACAATGCCCAGGGTTTAATGCTATGGAGGACTGGTGACATAAAGGAACTTCTTTGTTGCAGCTACAGTGTGAGGCTCAGCGTTGTCACGAAGAACAGTGACCGAAGACAACATTTATCTTCGGTTGTTTTGAAATGCTCCTCGTAGATTATTTTCTCGCCTGATCCACTCACTGAACAAGAACTTTGGTTGACACTCGCTTCCGCACCTGACCACCTGCATCATCAACATCTGTACGTCTGCTTCAGAGTTCCTTCACCTTGCCACACTTGGCATGGCAGTGACGTTATGTAGGCTGCATGAAGTCAGATGCAAGTCCTCAGCATGAAGAAATCGAATGCCGGCATGCACTTCACACTTTGAGCGGGACTACTGCTCTAGCCGTGATTAAGGGCTCACTGTCCATTGATAACTGAAAAGTGCGATGTGACGCGATCGACGGGCTTATTAGAGACGACACACAAGACATCTCGGAAAATCGTATTTTTATTGTGGTTTTAATGTCGTGACCGAGGTGACATTGAAGAAAAATAGACCTCGTATGTTGACAACGTAAGAGCTCATATCACGCTTCCTTGTTGCGCACGCAATATTACTTGTGTTTCTGTAGATCATTCACAGTGCAGTATAAAGTATTGGGTTTTAGTAGTCAGATACGTGTAGAGACAATTACTTATTGGCCAAGATGCACCATGTATTCGAATTTTGTTTAGTAGTCGATGAAGTGTGCAGTGTTAAATGCCTGCGTCTACTGTCTGCAGTACATCATGTGAGCTGTCTGTCCTTCACACGTGATTTTCTGTCTAATCCATGCGGAATCTTTAACAGAAGTTTGGTTTCCTCCATAATATGCTCTAGTATAATACAACAGTTGGAAGTACGCGATAGGTATCCTAATCCTGCGCATCTGGTCATTCACTCTTCTTCTAAACATGAAATGATGTTCAAACCATTCTTGATAAAAACGAGGAACGAAAGGATCTTATTCCGCAGTGTATACAATACAAAAACTCTAATTGGAATTCTATCAAGATCTGGTGTCTTTTCCGCTTTAACTAGTCGACCCTGTTTTTCGATACCACAGTGATAATACGAATATCTCTCGTTACTGCAGTGGCCAAACATTTCTGTGGAAGTATCCTCGTGCGCAGATACATTTTAAAATGTGGAAGAGTGTGTGTTATAAGTGAATTTGTTGATTTCTTTGTGCCTTTTGGTTTCGTATAATCAGTCGCGATGACTGATTTATTGCTAGGTAGTCAACAAGATTGACAATCACGGAAAGGAACTAGAATGAAACATAATCCTCCCCCCCCCCCTCCCTCTTCTGCAGAAATGATTAGCGATAAGTGCCCTGCCAGTAAGGCTACCCTAGCCAGGGCATGGTGCATTACTTAACGGGATATAGCCTATATCCACTTACCTGTACAAGTTCAACAAGAAAATAATAACAGTACTAATAAGCACAGCAATAATGATGGCTAAGTCTTACAAAGAGTACACCACGAAGTTGACGTGCTACAGACGCGAAGAAGATGCTGTGATATGCAAATGATTAGCTTTTCAGAGCATTCACACAAGGTTGGCGCCGATGGCAATACCTACAACCTGCTGACAGGAGGAAAGTTTCCAACGGACTTCTCATACACAAACATTATTTGACCAGCGTTGCCTGGTGGAACGTTGTTGTGATGACTCGTGTAAGGAGGAGAAATGCGTACTATCACGTTTCCGACTTTGATAAGGTCGTATTGTACCCTATATCGATGGCTGTTTATCGCATCGCGATATTGCTGCTCGCGTCGGTCGAGATCCAATGACTGTTAGCAGAATATGGAATCGGTGGTTTCAGGAGGGTAATACGGAACGCCGTGCTGGATCCCAACGGCCTCGTATCACTAGCAGTCGAGATGACAGGCATCTTATCCGCATGGCTGTAACGGATCGTGCAGCCACGTCTCGATCCCTGAGTCAACAGATGGGGACGTTTACAAGACAACAACCATCTGCCCGAACAGTTCGACGACGTTTGCAGCAGCATGGACTATCAGCTCAGAGACCATGGCTGCGGTTACCCTTGACGCTGCATCACAGAGAGGAGCGCCAGCGATGGTGTACTCGACGACAAACCTGGTTGCACGAATGGCAAAACGTAATTTTTTCGTATGAATCCAGGTTCTGTTTACAGCATCATGATGGTCGCATCCGTGTTTGGTGACATCGCGGTGAACGCAAATTGGAAGCGTGTATTCGTCATCGCCATACCGGCGTATCACCTGGCTTGATGGTGTGGGGTGCGATTGGTTACACGTCTTGGTCACCTCTGTTCGCATTGACGGAACTTCGAACAGTGGACGTTGCATTTCAGATATGTTACGACCCGTGGCTCTACCCTTCATTCGATCCCTGCGAAACCCTACATTTCAGCAGGATAATGCACGACCGCATGTTGCAGGTCCTGTTCGAGCCTTTCTGGATACTGAAAATTTTGCGACTGGTGCCCTGGCCAGCTCATTCTCCATGCCTCTCACCAACTGAAACGTCTTTCAATGGTGGCCGAGCAACTGGTTCGTCACAATACGCCAGTCAGTAGTCTTGATGAACCGTGGTATCGTGCTGAAGCTGCGTGGGCAGCTGTACCTGTACACGCCATCCAAGCTCTGTTTGACTCAATGCCCAGGCGTATCAAGGCTATTATTACGGCCAGAGGTACTGGGTACTGGGTACTGATTTCTCAGGATCTATGCACCCAAATAGCGTGGAAATGTAATCACATGTCAGTTCTAGTATAATATTTTTGTCCAATGAATACCCGTTTATCTTCTGCATTTCTTCTTGGTGTAACAATTTTAATGGCCTCTTCAAGGCTACTGTATTACTATGCAGATACGCAACTATGTTATCAATCAAAATGTTTAACCAGTTTAAAAGCATTTTGGAAACACCACCTCTTACATAATTAGAAAGAGGGACCAGCTCTTAAGGAAACAATAAAAGAAATAAACGTAAAAATACATGTATGCGTGTCCGAAGGAACTTAGCATCTTACTTCTGAACAACACAGGCACTGTAGTATCAAATTTATCCGCCGACACCGGGTAAGCGACTTTAAGGTAAAAATGTCTCGCCTATAAGGGTATATACATAATGCACGTACCAGCTCAAGTTGTATAGATATATGGTTGACGACTAATGGAAGTTTGGGTCTGGCAGTAACCAAATGGTAAGACGACCGCTTGCGCTAAGCTGCAGATCCTGGTTAGAGACCCAGTTCGGCACAAATTTCCATTGTCGTCATTCCATTAAACAGTTGATGGTAATCCACATTCGCAACTGGGAACATATTTCATGTATGAAGACAACACAACCCGTAGAAAATATGAGAAATCTCCGTATGAACATGGAACATAACGCATCTCAAATGCTAAAATGTGTGTGAAATCCTAAGGAACCAAACTGCTGAGGTCACCGGTTCCTAGAATTACACACTACTTAAACTAACTTGTGCTAAGAACAAATACAGACCCGTGCCCGACGGGGAACTCGGAACATCCGGCGGCAGGGGCCTGTGTGGACATGGAGCCTCTAACCGCGCGGCCACTCCGCGCGGCTGTAACGTAGCTCTCTTATGTTGAATTTCAGAGGCTGGCATAACCTTCCTGTGAGCCACTACATGTACACTAGTTAAATTAAGGAGCGGATGGTTCGCGGAACCAAAATTGGAATATCACATGCAGATGTGATGAAAAAAGACCAAGTAGTCATCAACCTATCAATCATATATCACCGTTGTTTCCAAGATGTTTGTCAAATAAAATGGCTCCGAGCACTATGCGACTTAACTTCTGAGCCGGCCGCGGTGGTCTAGCGGTTCTAGCCGCTCAGTCCGGAACCGCGGGACTGCTACGGTCGCAGGTTCGAATCCTGCCTCGGGCATGGATGTGTGTGATGTCCTTAGGTTAGTTAGGTTTAAGTAGTTCAAGTTCTAGGGGACTGATGACCACAGATGTTAAGTCCCATAGTGCTTCGAGCCATTTGAACCATTTTTTAACTTCTGAGGTCATCAGTCGCCTCGAACTTAGAACTAATTAAACCTAACTAACCTGAGGACATAACACACATCCATGCCCTAGGCAGGATTCGAACCTGCGACCGTAGCGGTCGCTCGGCTCCAGACTGTTGCGCCTAGAACCGCAAGGCCACTGCAGCCGACAAGATGTTTGTCACCAACAGACATACCACTACATTTGATTCCTCATGTCCGGATTTATGTGCAATATACAGTCAATAAGTGTTGTTTTGCAGGTTACCAAAGCATGTTGGTATTAACAGCAATGAAGAGGTAGACACAATAGTGATACTAATTACTGTTTCGAAAGCTAACGGCCACCCATATGCATGATTATCCCGTTAGTGGCCACACCATGTCTCGATGGGAGCGTAGTCGTCTGGAGATGAGGACCAGCTTTTTGTTGTGAATGGGACCAGTCTTATCACCTAAACACATCTCCTTATATCCATAGAGACGTGGCAAAGTGCATCTTACGCTCTTCCAGAATGGCTTCGACAGAATGGCACAATGGTACCTTTGCTGACGAGAGAAGCCGCCATTGTAAAGTACTTGTTGCGTGTAAATTTCAGTATGATATATTGCAATACAGTGTGTTTTATATCAGGACAATAAAGCATAAGGTAGTTTCCTACTTAACTGTGCAATGTATTCGCCCGCGTCTGTTACCCGATAAGTGTTGACTACCTCAAGAACAGTGCTGCGTTACTGAATGGCTGCAACGATGTAATATACTCTCTGCGTGTGTCGATGTGTCTACATGCTTATTTATCCTCACTTATCAGCAGAATCGGCAGTGGTAGTCGCAGTCGAGTCCATTAACACTAAAGTTAGACAAAGGAGATGTAACAGTGAAGTGTTCAGGATTTCACTAGGACAAGGCGACGATGGAATTCCCTAATTCTAAAGTTGTAACAAATACCTTAGGCCTTTTAAGTGGGGCACCATGTTGGAGACCATCACAATAGGTTATGGGTTATGAGGTATCAGTTCGTAGGTAACTGAAAGGAGAGCGCTTGCCACAGTGGAATACTGAGAAGTGATGACGTGCGTTTGAAGTTTTCTATGCTGTAGATATTACGATAATAAATAGCAGTATAGGCACTAAGCTGAAGGGGAATGGGAATCTCTTAAAGCGCAGTCACAGAAATTGGGCACCAAGAGCTGCTGCATAACTATTTGATTCACGGATCCAGTTATATGGCTCCATCCGTGTACAGCGATTTTAAGACTATGACGTGTGGGGCCTGAAGATGGTATCAATGTAATGACGAAACTGGTAGCACATAAGAAGTTTATAAAATAAATTTCTACAATACATACGGCTGTTGGTAAATTATTGCATCAAGAAATACATGCCAGCCGTTGTTCCACGGTCCATAATGGATCAACGAAGATTGCTGATTCTGCATCACGATAATGCGCCAAGCCATACTGTTCTGTCAGTACAGCAGTTTTTAACCTCAAAACAAATTTCAGTACCTCCACAGCCACTTTATTCACCAGATATCTCTCCGTGCGACTTTCTTCTGTTTCCAAAAGACAAAACGGCGCTGAAGGCACACCATTTTAAAACAACACAAAATGTCCAAAAATCGGTGACGAGGGTCTTGGAGGATATCACAGCAAATGAGTTCCAGAAATGTTACCATCAATGGCAGAAGCGCTGGAGAAAGTGTATGCAATCAGAAGGGAACTACTTTGAAGGAGACAACACTAAACTTGACTAAAACAGTAAGCAACATTTCTTATTACATCAGTCTCATTACTTTATTGTCGCACCTCGAATTTCCCCAGCCGTCGTTCACTCCTGTTATCTGGGGCCGGTTCTGTACCATAGCTGCCTCGGCGCCGGCCTTGGGTCGCGCCATTTTCATCCACAATATACTTTGAACACGGAGGCGCACGAACTGTTTACAAACTCAGCCGCTTCGGAAATGCATACATCCTTGTTCTAGAAGCCAATTACCTTGCTCAATTGGACTTCATCCGTTCGACTCGCTCTACATACCGCCCCTTCCCCCTCCCCCCCCCCCCCCAAACTGCTAGTACTGCCACCCGCCGTCTGCGAGTGGTTACTGCACGATGATGTCAAGCATAAGTGGTGGTCTCCTTAGTGTAATTGGACCTTGTATATTAACAACGTTCGTCAGGGAATTGCCTGTTTCACGCTCTAACATAGACAGCCGTCATAAGCAACAATGTGTGTCTATTTTTTTTTTAACCAAAGAGGGAAGTCGGTCAATTCTTCACAAATCGGATATTTTCTTGCAGTACCTTCTTCAAAGAACACAATACTACGTTAACATCTACCACAAACGCGAACTGAGTGAGCTGTAGTCCCTAAATCACTAGCCAGTATACTGTCACTGCTAAATACCATTTTGCTTGTGTTAGATGTGACGCCAGTTGAATACAACTAATAATGTGATTTTTAGAACTTCTGGACGGTATCTCTCAGACATTTTGAGCTTACTTTCGTGTCACCTGTGGCTAAATTCTCTAAACGGATATCAGTTACTGGCACTGTTTCACACATAGTGTTTCAAATTCATATTAATGTACGTATACAATTTGCGGTTCTATTTTACCTCCACATTCACACGCCTTCATAGCTATCTTCAAGGAAGAGTTAGCGAAACGTTTTTACGTGTGACACAATGGGGCAAAACTAGTTCTCATTGCGTGATTCGCAGAGGAATGACGTCATGGGCAAAACCTGTCCGCTATGATTAGCGCGCTCAGTATCGTGGTTTGAATGCGACAGAATATCTACGGCATGTTGTGGAACGCCAAATGCGTCATACCTCTTCGCTAGCTGTGTGGTCACGTGCTGACCTGTGAAAAAGCGTCTGTTATGCCGGCACGGTAGCTCAGCGTGTTCAATCAGAAATGCGGTGACCCCCTATAATAATTTTTAAAAAAAATGAGTAAAGGAATCAACGATCAGCTTGAACGGATGTCATGTGACTTCTGCTCAGACCATACGCAATGAGCAACACAGACCAAAATAAAGAAAAGAAAGAAATGCGTGGCAGGGCAAGAACACGAAAAGCGATGACTACCCATCAATAATATTACAAGCATGGACCTACACAGTAAGATAATTCTTCGTGACCTATTCGTAGACGCCCTCATATTACATATGGTATGACATAAATAGAAACTCCTCTCCCTCAAATTTTCAGATCATTCATGAAAGTGCGTTTATTTGTTTAGTATACAGCAATCATGGTGATATTTAAAGAGAAAACACATGAAATATAATTTTACATGCTAATGTAAGTTTCAGCCATCCAATCAAAGCACGAAGACCTCCACTGGATCACCAACGACAAGGTGACGGGTAGACTGTCAGAGTTTGACAGCGGCAGTCTCGTACTGCAAGATTTCCCCACTCGCAGAGATTTTCTGCATAAATGCTGTGTTCGGCACGAATTCTGATTAAGTGAAGATCACAATATTGTGCATGTTCTACAGAACTGATTTATTTAGTTAACCGGTTTTCAGATTACAACGCCATCACTAGACTTCAAACCGTTTAGCTAAATAAATTAACCCCATAGAAAATACACTATTTTGCGCTATTCATTTATAATTACGTTGCTTCACCAACGCGCGAGTGAAGAATCAGTTAACAATTCTGTTTAAATTTATCCATATATGAAGAGTGGAAATGTAAAATGTTCTAAGTGCCATTTTTTTTTCAAAAAATAGTTACCAGCACTATCGTGTTCTCTGTACTCTGTTTCATGTTCCTTGACATGAACCAGCTGCCACAACATGGAGAGTCTTTGAAACATGCGTTAGTAGATGGGGCATGCTCTTCGTGACAAGCTGTGCTTCCTTCTGGAGTCCCAAAAATTTAAACATATGTGAACTGCTTTTTTTAAACTACAGTTCTACTTTTCAAAAATCTAATGGTGTATTGGTGCTTTTGTACTTTACTATCAGAAATAAAACTGCTGCCTCATTATTAGCGCCAATTTCAACAAAAACTTTCTTCCTGCTATTTTTCAAACACTGATTGTGTACAAAATACAAGTTTATACTTGCAAAGAAGAAAACGGCAATAAGCCACCGGTAATAGTGCCATTTATTTACACAAACAGCGTAGTTACCGATTTCGTACTGACCGATCCGTCTTCAAACGGCTGTTTACGCTTGTATTACATTTACTCCCGTGTACTTTATTCGTTGGAAAAGAACAGTCAATGACTAATGTAAACAACAGCAAATGTATTCTGTGGGTTCGTAAATGGTAACAGCACTCTTTATGTAAAGTAACAGCACTATTATCAGTTGCTGGTTGTTAGTTTTTCTCTGCAGGAATAAACTTGTAAATCCGCAGCTCGTGGTCGTGCGGTAGTGTTCTCGCTTCCCGCGCACGGGTTCCCGGGTTCGATTCCTGGCGGGTGTTGTGTGATGTCCTTAGGTTAGTTAGGTTTAAGTAGTTCTAAGTTCTAGGGGACTGATGACCATAGATGTTAAGTCCCATAGTCCTCAGTGCCAATAAACTTGTAAAATCTTTATTGGCACGGCACTTAGAGTGTTCTTAATAGAGTATTTATACGAAAATATTTAGCTGCGATACGGTGAACAGCATAATTATGTGGTAGCAAAATATAAATTAGTTATGGAGAAACAGAGATATATTGCTTTTTATTCTCCTGGCAAATGACAAATTCTGTACTCAGGAAGTTTTCCATTTCTCCATTTCATACGTCGCAGAAGTTCAAAGAAACTGGTGGTTTCTGGCAGATCTAAATTTCCTGATCTAAATTTCCTTTACCCTGCCTCTATAGTCACAATTTTTTTTTGTCAGCAGACTACCGCTTTCAGTCTATAATGAGCATCTTCAGATCTGTTTTATGAAAACGTGTCCCAATATACTGGAGCCATAGTGGCATCGTCAAATGTTAAACACAAAATCAGCACCAGCATCGTCAAATATATACAAATAACAGTATATGCAAGAGTCATCTTGTCAACAGCTGCTGCTGCTGAGAAGATGACTCTTGCACTTCAAATTTGTCGTGATATAACTGTGATGTGCAAATACTATTTGGGAAGTACGATGTACGTTTGTAGCTTATGTAAGGAAATATGTGAAGTGTATAATTTACTGAATAATAGCCGCGCGGAGTGGCCGCGTGCTTAGAGGCACCATGTCAAGGATTGCGGGGCCCCTCCCGCCGGAGGTTCGAGTCCTCCTTCGGGCATGCGTGTGTGTGTGTTGTTCTCAGCATAAGTTAGTTTACGTTAGATTAAGTAGTGTGTAAGTGTAGGTACCGATGACCTCAGCAGTTTGGTTCCTTGGGAATTCACACACTTTTGAACTAAATAATATTTTGTTGCAGACTAATGAAATGAAAATGTTCGTGTTCGTAATTTTATATACTTGTGCAAGTTGTCATTTGTATAAAATGGTACACGTTTAGGGACAATGTGTAGGATATGTGTTATCTAAAAGATTGAGTGCTTTTGTACCACACGGAAGTTATGGTCGAAAGCATAAAAGATGACATGGGTTTTAGGCGCGCTAGCGAGCATTAACGAGAGCACCGTCTGTAGGCAGCAGTTAAAGAGGCAACACTTGGACGGGGCAGGCAGAGCCTTGCGTATAAGTTGTTGGGCAATGCTATGGGCGTTAAAACGACGCCAAGAAGAATTAATTAGTCCACACTTCAAGAAACGTGTACGCCATACCATGTGTAGTGTAGCCGCCATGGATAGTATAGCCGTCATTATTATCCGCCACACCCATCGCTTACTGCCAACAGGTTACGAACTGTATAATTAGAACTGTAGAAGCGTGAACCATTAATTCCAAATTAATTTTTTTGAATAACTATGGCGTTAAACATAAAACTTGGCTCACCCTGTTATTTTATTTCTAATCATTCACCTCTATAGGATCCTTTACTAGCAGTTAATTAATCCGAGTAAACCTGTTGTAAATACATTTGAAGTGCGTCATTCAATATCTACAAGCACTAATTTTCATCTTCGAATCAATGTTTGAAAATAATTGTTGTGAACTGTCTTTTAAAGTGGACGTAAAAGTACTGTTTGATTGACTTAGTAGAAGGGACGAAGTGAAATTTTGCGAAGTATTGTAATAAATATTTACAGACACATTTAACGATTTTAATATTCTTACACACTTTGCGGCATTAAATCAAGTGAAAGTGAGTAAATAAGTTGTGATTCAATTAAAGGTAAAACTAAGTTATAAATGAAATTCAGTAAAATACAAGGAGTTACAAAACAGAAAATTGCTTATGTGTCTCAGTAACACTGAAGTGGGGTTGCATAAAATGCTGAATGACAATATAGAGTGACCACACCAGAAATTTGACTTTTGCTAGATCATTTGTTAACAGAAAGGAATAACCAATGTGTCATAACACATTTAAGTGTGTGTATTATTAGGTTAGATTATTTATGTATTTATTTAAGTAATAATGCAAAGACAGAAGTCCTCACCCGGCCAGATTTTATTTAGCATATAGTGATGATTAAAAATTAGTATCCTTTCTAGATCAAAACTATATATTTACGTGGGTACAGTAGTTAAAATATTCCTGTGGCTTTCGCAGAACCATATTCTGAAATGCTATACTTGTTTGTGAAATTAAGTTAGAGAACTGCAGGAAAATAGACCGAATTCACTTTTGCTTTCGTGAAACGTAACCATTTCTTTGCTTAGATAGGGTGGTGACCGTAAATCCATTAAAGAAACCGCTTAATCAACTTGGTACAAATGTGTCGCGGATTCAGTGTTATTTTATTTTACTGCGTTTCTTTTCAACAGCTACACAACACTTAGGAAAAGAAATTCCCATATCAGTTAGCCATACGTCACGGCCAATACAGTAAAAGGGGTGCCTTTATACGACAGGTGTATAATATACGCACAGCTCCAAGTGTAATAGTGTTACTCATGGCTCTTCCCGTAGCAGGACTATTTGTTCTGTTAAGGTGTAGTGTTATAGACTGTCTCCGTTCATATTTGTCTGTGCGCACGATCCATTTTTTCCAGAAGCTCTTCAACAATATCAGAATCATTATTTTTTCGCGTAGGCGTTCCAGAGCTCGTAACAACCAATATTCCACCAAAAAATATATTCATTTCGGATGTATTGCGCAACACACTTTCTAGCTGTTCTAATGACGGCACCAAAAAATCTGTAACAAATATCCACTGCTACCCGGAAACATCTTACAGCGTCATAAAAGCCTTGTGAGAAGGCGTTCTAGTTTGCTGTTCTCAAATTCAGCCTCGGTCACTAATTGGATCTAATGACGAGTATTTGTATTCCAGTTTCGCACAGAATATGGAAGTGGAGACTGCATAGAAGCTGCCAGAGCACTTTTATAGTGTGTGGAGAGATTGAGTTACAGTAGGTTGTGTTACAAAATACCCACTTGAGTGTGTCCCTCTGTTTAGCGGCTAATATGAGTCTTGGAGTTTGCTCTTCACCCCATATAACGTTTTAAACCAACATCTACAGCTAAAAAACTGAAGAGTGTGAAGAAAAAGAGTTGGGTTTCAGACGTGGTGTTTTTCGTGAACCCGTGTTGAATCACTGATAAAAATTTCTTTTCCTGCAGTGGTTCCTTTAACTTGAACTTGGGATTTCGTGTAGGATTTTACAGCTCTCTGGCGTTAGGTTATTAGTATGTAACTCTTCGCATTCGTTATTTTACCCGTTTCATAGGAAAGAGTGTCTTGAGTTCTCCTTCATAAGGATGCGTTCTGTAGATGAATATGAGTTAAAGAAGAAATATTTTCCTAGCAAAATCAGCGTAGAACCCAGTAGGAATTCTGTCAGCAGGTAAAGCCTTGTTCGCTTTCAATGATTATAATTGTTTGGTGTGCTCATTGCAATATTTCTCATGTATGAGTGTGTACAGCGGACATATAATACGATGTAGATAATTTACTCAGCTTGAATATATTTTTAAATATCAAACTTGACATTTCAGATTTCTCTCTGTTGTCTTCACATTCTCAGCGCCTAACCCACGACAGAAAGGAGGAAAGCGCTGAAAGAGAACTTGCTATTGTTTCCTGATAAATCTGTCGACAGGGTCTGACTGAGCAAATTATTTTGGGCTTCTCACTTGTTATGGAAGCAGCGGTTGGCATATGGTTTACACAGAAAGTTTATCTACAAACGTTTTTGTAACGTGAACGTAACAACGTCTGATTTCTCAATAATCTGCAAATGATACAATTTAACCGAGGTGAATGTTTGTCGTCTTTTAATACCTTATTCGGTACTTACGTTGCGTTTGGGATTTCAGAAGACGACTGCATGAAAACTACAAGACATAGAAATATGATACAGCATCTCTCCAAATTTCGATCTGTAATATGCACCTTGATGATTGCCTTAGGGGCAGGTGTATCACAACATGGCATGTAACTGAGTGGTTTTGCAAGTCAACGGGCTACAACTGATTACTCCCAGATGGTTTTTTTTTTCCTTTATTGGATTTCGATTCCCCCTAAAGGGGGCGGGCTGCAGCAGCTTATTACGCCGCTCTTCAGCCTACAGAATTTGTTTTAAAAAGATGAAGATAATAAAAAATAATAACAGTTGACGATAAAATCGATGACTTAAAGGTAAAAATGGCAGAAAATTCTGGAGCGTAAAACATAAAACACAGGGTCGATGAAGCTAATAAAACACACAGGAAGCAGAAAAACAATAGACAGACAATTAAAAAAACACGGCGACAGTCTGGGTTCTGTTCGCAAGAGATATAAAAAGCACACCCAGCGACAGCATGATTTCTGTTCGCCACACTGTGGAAGGACGCACAACACCGAACACTCACTTAAACACTGCGCTAAACGTTGGCACAAATACGACATACCACACCCGAGAGCAGGTGGGGGTAAACCGGTCATATGACGGGAAAAAGGGGGGGAAGGAGAGGAAAAGGGAAGGGGGAGGGGGGAAAGGAGCCAATGGAAGAGGAGGATCCATAAGAGGGGTGGGGGGTGCTGAGCAGATGGGCCAGGGATTGGGGAAGGCAGAGGAGGGGAGTACAAAAGGACTCGGGGGGGGGGGGGGGGGAGAAAGGAGATGATAGGCGGGGAGCAAACACAGGATGGAAGGGGGGAGGAAGAGGGAGCCCAGGGAAAGGACGGAGGAAAGGAGGGGGGGATTGAGGATCAGAGTTGATAGGAAGGATAAATGGAGGGAGAGAGGGCATCATCCAGGAGGGGGAACTGATGGAAGCCACCTTGGGAAAGGAGATGTAGGGTGTAGAGATGGAGGGTAGGGGGGACACAACGGTGAAGACGTGGCAGGGGGCGGGGATGGGAGAGGAGAGGAGCAACCAGGGGGTGAGGGAGTTCAAGACGGCAGGAGGTGTAGAGGATGCGGATATGTTCGAGGAATAGGAGCAGATGGGGGAAAGGAATGAGATCATAGAGGATCCGCATGGGGGACGGGAGGCGTATATGGAAGGCGAGGCGGAGTGCATGATGCTCAAGGATTTGGAGGGACTTATAGAATTTGGGGGGGGGGGCAGATATCCAGGCAGGACTGGCATAACAGAGGATGGGACAGATTAAGGATTTGTAGGATTGGAGAATGGTAGAGGGGTGCAAGCCCCACGTCTGGCCAGAGAGGAGTTTGAGGAGTCGGAGGCGGTTGTGGGCTTTGGATTGGATGGAGCAGAGATGAGGGATCCAGGTGAGGTGACGGTCAATGGTGAGGCCAAGGTAGGTGAGGGTGGTGGTGAGGCGGACTGGACGTGCGCAGACAGTAAGGGAGAAATCCACGAGCCGGAAGGAGCGAGTGGTACGACCTACGATGATTGCCTGGGTCTTGGACGGATTGAGTTTCAGGAGCCACTGGTTGCACCATGCAAGGTGATTCTGGAGAAGGCGTTGGGACCGTTGGAGGGTAGGAACGAGGGCGAGGAATGCGGTGTCATCAGCATATTGCAAGAGGCGTACTGGAGGGGGGGACCGGGGCATATCTGCCGTGTACAGGAGGTAGAGGAGAGGGGAGAGGGGAGAGGACAGAGCCCTGGGGTACACCTGCAGAGGGGTAGAAGGTGTGGGAATTGGCATTAGGGATGGTAACATAGGAGGGGCGGTGGGAGACGAAGGAGGCCATCAGACGGATGTAGTTGATAGGAAGGGCGTAGGTTTGAAGTTTAAATAGGAGACCGGGATGCCAGACACGGTCGTAGGCCTTTTCGAGGTCAAGTGAGACAAAAATGGCGGAGCGACGGGAGTTAAGCTGGAGGGAGAGGAGATGAGTGAGGCGGAGGAGTTGGTCATCAGCAGAGAAACAAGGTCGAAAGCCACATTGGGTGTTTGGGAGGAGGTGGTTTTGGTGGAGGTGGAGATGGATACGTCGGGAAAGGATGGATTCCAAGAGCTTGCTGAACACCAGTGTGAGACAGATAGGACGATAGGAAGAGGCATCAGATGGCGGCTTCTTGGGTTTGGAGAACATCAGGATACGGGAGGTTTTCCACAGGTCGGGATAGAAGCCAGTGGCAAGGATGACATTGTAGAGGGTAGCAAGGAGGGAAAGGAAGGAGGGAGGGCAGTGTTTGAGGTGGCGGTAGGTAACGCAGTTGTGGCCGGGAGCAGTGTTGCGTTTAGTGCGGAGTGTGAGGCTGATGTCCTGTGTTGTGATGGGAGTGTTAAGTGCAGAGGGTGGGTGTGGCCCAAGTACTGGAAGCTAGGAGCAAGGGGAGGAACAGAGGTATTCGTACAGTCTATGACACCAGGGAAGAGGGAATAATCAAAGTGGGGATCATCTGGGATGGAAAAAACATCAGAGAGGTGGGAGGAAAAGTGGTTGGCCTTACTGAGGTTGTCAGGAAAGGGACGGTCATTAAGGAGGAGAGGGTACTGGGGTGGGGGGTGGGGCGGTTCCCAGTAAGGCGGTGGAAAGCAGACCAGTACTTGGAAGAGGTGATGGGGAGCGTTCTGTTGAGTTTTGTACATGTCTGGCGCCAGGCACAGCGTTTCTTCGCAATAAGCAGGTTGCGGACGTGTCGTTGTAATTGCCGGTGGCGGGGAAGTGTATCCCGGTCACGAGTGTGGAGAAAAGAGCGGTAGAGGCGGCGGGACTCTCGAAGGAGAAGGACGGTCTGTGGAGGCAGGGCGGGGCGGTGAGGGTGGATGGCTTTGGTGGGGATATGGGTGGCAATGGCGTCAGACAAGGTCTGGTGCAGGAAGGCAGCAGTGCGAGAGATGTCGGCAGGAGATTGGAGGGTAAGGTCGTGGCCGTCAACCTGGGTGTGAATGGAGTCCCGGTAGGCATCCCAGTTGGCACGGGAGTAATCATTGACAAGTTTAGGAGGGACGTCAGGGCGAGGAGCGTTGCGGGGATGGCGACCATTAGAGATAGTGAGGAGAACAGGAGCATGGTCACTGCCAGTGAGGTCAAGGACATCTGCGGTGATGCGCCCAAGTAGGTTGGGAGAGGCAAGGACCACATCAGGAGTGGTGTTGGATTCGGGTCGGGTGTGCTGAGGCAGGGAACCAGGTCTCCCTGGAGAGTGGTGAGAAACTGATGCCACCACTGGAGGTGGGCAGGATCACGGCTGTGGATATTGAGGTCGGCGGCAATCACGTAAGTGGAGAAGGTGCGGTCAATGTGGGCCAGGAAATCGTACGGGATGGGGGTGCGAGGGCGGACATAAATGGCGGCACAGGTGATGGTAAGGGTGGGGAAGAAGAGGCTGAGGGTGAGATGCTCGGCAGGATTGTTAAGGAGAGGTTGGGGCCTGACAGGGAGGTGTTTGAGGTGGCCTAGAGCAACTCCACCACGCGCCAGAGGGTATGGGTTATCAGTACGGTGTAGGGTGTAAGGAGCCATGGAGACGGAGATACGGGGTTGAAGGAAGGTTTCATTTAGGACGGAGGCATCCATGCGGTGCTGACGGAGGGTGTGGAGGAAGAGGAGTTTGGGGATGGGCAGGGAGCGAATGTTGTGGTACAGGATACGGTAGGGTTGTTGTACCATGGGAGGGGAGAGTTAGACTAGGGTGGTGAGGGGGGTGAAGGTGAAGTGGGCCTGGTTGTGGGAGTATGTGGCATAGGTGGTAAGATGGAAGATGGAATGGGCAGCGAGGGCGATTTGGGAAAGAGTGTGGGAGCGCTGGAAGGGGTGGATATTTTGGAGCACAATGGTGGTGAAACGGATGATGTCCTCGGCAGTAGGGGGAGGGCGGAGCGAGTTGTTGGGGTGGATGGGGTCATCAACAGGACGGATGGGGACGATGAACTCAGGGGTTACTGGTGGAGGTTTCGCTTTACACTTCGAGAAGTAGGTAGGATGTGGTTCGTTGCAAGTGGTGCAGGAGGGGGGGGGGGGAAGGTGTGGTTGGGGCAATGCTTGAGGAAGTGTGAAGCTTTGCAGTGGGGACAAGTAGGGGGGTTCTTGAAGGTAGAGGTAACATGGTCGTTTTAGGTGAGACAGCGTTGGCAGCGGTAGGATTGGACTGGGGAATGGGAGGGGTCCACCTTATGGCGCCAATTGTAGATGACGGCTCCCTCGGTGAGGAGGCGGTCAATGGAGGAGGAGGAGGATTCGGTGAATATCCGCATGAGAAAAGTCGGCCCGGCATCATTGAAGATGCGACGGGCCGAGCAGATTTCAATGTCGGGCCGGGAGTTGAGTTCCGCCAACACCTCAGCCTCCGTGATCACGGGGCTAAGCTTCGTGATCACAGCGGTGAAGGTTGGCGGACGTCAGGGAGGTTGAGGCTGATGGGGAGAGGATGGGGTGTGGTAGGGGGTGAGGGTTGCATGTTGGCCAAACTGGATACGGGTGATGCGGGAGAGGAGATCGGTGTGGAAGGAAGCATGGGGGGATTTTATGACGACCGAGTCCTTGCGAGGAATCAGTTGGGAGATGGGGGCATTGGGGTAGTATTTCCGGATGGCAAGGGTGAGGGAGTGGGCATCAAGGAATTGAGGGTCAGGATTGGAGAGGACAAAGGTGTGGGTGGCAGGCGTGGTGGGGGCGGGCCATGGGGGTGGGTGGGTCACGGGGATTGGGGGTTGTTTTGGAGGAGACTGCGGGGGAAGGGTCAACATTTGGGCGCTTGGAAGGTTTCGTGGGCACGACCGGGTGGAGAGGGGGCAGGGGTATGGGTTGCAGGGGGAGATGGCGGGGGGCAGGACCACCCTGAGCAGCGGATGACGCAGACGGAGGGGGCGTGGGTGTCACAGAGACTGTGGAACGTCGAGCAGAGATCCGTGCTGGCTTGGAGCCCGTCGGAGGCGGTGCAGGGAGCGGCGGAAAGTCAGTAGCTGTCAATGGGGCGACAGTGATAGGGGAGGAGGAGTTGGGGGTGGTTACAGGCGAAAGTGGCGCAGGGGTGGGGTGGATAGGGAGAGAAGGAAGGAGGGGAAGGGGGGTGGAGGATGAGCTCCATGTGATGGTGGTTGGAGCAGCGGAGGGTGAGGTGAAAATGATAGTGGTGGTGGGTTGGGACATGGTGCCGGCGTGCGAGAAAGGCGGCGGCGACGAGATGGCGGCGGCGGCCAGCACTGGCAGGCGGCGGCGGCAGGTGGCGGCGGCGGCGGCGGCGACCAAACGGCGATGGCGGCGGCGGCGGCGGCGGCGAGCACCGGCAGGCGGCGGCGGCGGCGGCGGCGGCGGCGGCGAGGAGGAGGACGGGACGGCGAGCAGACGACACGGCAAGGAAATGATGGGGATCTTCCACGTCGAAGATGCACCCTGAGAGTAGCCCAGGCAGTGAAAGTCTTCGATGAAGAAGTGAGGGAATCCAACCCTCGAATGACTCCCAGATGTGATCAACAATATAAAAATACACAAAATACCGGAGGGGAGTTATGGTAACGAAATTGTAAAGTTAAATTAATCTTCAGATAAAATAATTTGTTGTTTTCCAACTATCGAAGGATATGCATACAATCATAGATTGGTTAAGTGGTTCTAGTACGGTTCTATGGTTCTCGTTGTGCACTGTGTTGTGTACATAGTTCCACGTAGTCAGCGCGTACACAACTTTCCCAATAGAGCGCGCCCCGCTAAGCACAACAGCACAGGCGCAGCGCTTGTCCGTCTCCGCACTACGAGATGGCGCTGTCTTAGAGACGGACCAAATTCTGCTTCCGCCGATCCGCGTATTAATATGTAACGCAGCCAATGAAATTCCTGCTAACGTAGAACCTTTTCTCCTCGGGGATCACACTCGCACAGTGATACCTGAACGCTCGAAGTATTGTAATGAGTGTACAGACCTCCGATTAGTCAGTCTGCATTAGTCTGCATTTCTCTGCACTTGTCTGCACCACTCTGTACCAGTCTACATTAGTCTGTACCAGTCTATAGTCAAGTTTCAGTCTGCGCCTAATAAGATTATCATGTTCCTGCACATAGCCCTGAAGATAAATGAATAGACACTTTGTCAAGTATTAGAGATATGTGAGAATAAGATTAACGTACCAGGATCAAAGGAACTTCAGATTGTCCATTGTAAATAGCATCCAGAATCAAGTTAAGTAAGGTGTATGATTTTTACTATTTTAATAAATGTGTGTGAAAATTAATCAAGTTCTGTTTAAAGTTGGTCACTGTCAATCTGCTACTCTAACCATGCAAGTGGCATTTCTATTGTCTGACCTAACGGCAGAAGATAAACACGCCACGATAAGACCACGAGAAATACTTCTGACACTCGCCTATTTCGTTAGAGCGACAAGTCAAATAATCTCCCGAGCACGGGGTCCCGGGTTCGATTCCCGGCGGGGTCATGGATTTTCACCTGTCTCGAGATGACTGGGTGTTTGTGTTGTCCTCATCATTTCATAATCATCCAGGAAAGTGGCGAAATTGGACTGAGCAAAGGTTGGGAAATTGTACGGGCGCTGATAACCACGCAGTTGAGCGCCCCACAAACCAAACATCATCATCATCATCAAATAATCTGATGATGTGTGTACCGAAGGTCTTACAGTACGCACACCACACACTGTTACATTGTATCTTAAAGATATGTTTCGAATCATAAAGGCCCATCTTGAGGAACAGTCAGTGATTAAACTGCACTGCACAAAGAATATCAAATGATATGGGAACAGTCCGTTAGGACATGGATGTATCTGACACCGCACCATCTCTTATTTATCTCAAGAAAACGCGTTATATTGAATGGTGGATTTACAGAGGCTGTTCTTTACACACTGGAACAAAGTCCATATAAATTAAGAGTACAGAGGAAGCAAGAGGGAATGTAAACAGGCAACGTTTAATACGTGATGATGGCATTCTGCAGTGCACCAGAAAGTTAACCTGAACAGTTACTCCACGTTTAAAACTCCACTCGAGCCTATCTGAATACCCGTTCAGCTTGAAAACAACAAAGTTCAATATCAAAAGCTCTCAATGCACAACGAATGCGCATTTTCAAATTCCAAACTGATGCACTGAAACGACTGTGTCCTACCTAGCTCCATCCCATTATAACACATTAAGACACACATGCCCAACAGGTCGCACATACTCTTACCACAGTACTCGAGAAATAACAGCACGCAGAAGGCCAAGATACATGCTCTGCTAACTTCCTACTCAATAGTACCGCACAACTAACTTCTCTAATCAAAGGAGTTACTGCTTGCGTGATCAAGTACAAATATACACTGTTTGGAAAATCCCGTTACAAACTTCTAGGGCTTGTAGAGCAAACAGAACTAATAATGTTTTGAATAGGAACCCGCCCCATTTGAAAGCGTATTTGCTAGGTGAGTGTGCAGTGGGGTAATCATCGTGCGGGGTGGTAAAGTCATTTGACGTCTATCCTATCTTTCTGACCTGGTTCGAGCCTCATTCACGTGTCTGTTAATTTTAGAGCAGCATGGCTGAGTACGCTTTAGCAAAATACGTCGACATGATCGTTCTGAATGGCGAGGCTCTTGGTAATGACAGAGATGCCCGTCGCCTTTATTAAGATCGTTCTCCAGGACGTCCTTCTCCGTCGAATACCGTTTTCCGCCACAATTACGCAATGGCTTCGAGAAAGGGGTAACTTCAGCGTTAGCAAGCGTGACTGTTGTGTTCTAAGGAGACGAACTGGAAGAGGTCATACTGCATCACATTGAAGGGAACGTGTCAATGAGCACACGAATAATTTCTGTGGCTGTTAATCAGAGGAACTGTAAAACAAGTGATGTACTGGGTCACCTCATATCACTTAATTGTAAAGGTGATCGCGTTATCAACATTGTTGCGTATGGTTGCAGCTTGGAATTAGTATGTTTCCAGACACGGGTTAAATTCAAAATATTATCTACTTACCCCCTCTACAAGTTCTAGAAGCCTGTAACGGTAATTTCCGAACACCCTGTGTACAGGTTTTCAAATATTCCAACTATGCATAAAATAAATGTTTGAATAAGTATAATTCAATACAATTTCTTTTTAACTGAAGCTAAAATCTTTGAGGTTACTCGGCTGCGTCATGTTTCTTCTAAAATGATCGACGTTTGACCCCTCTGCTGGGATCTTCCTCAGGGTCTTATGGTGTCCACAACTGCTACAACACTGTCAGAGACGAGTGTCGAGTCCTCTTATAAAGGGGGAATTTTCACTCGTTCGTGCTGGAGAAGTGATAGTATTGGTTAAAATTCATATGGCTACCATTGGTGGGCCATAGTCATAGGCTAATATTCCCGCTCTGATGCAGAAGAAGAGGCGTTGTTAGCTTATCTCCTTTGGATACCGTTGGCGGCCCATCGTCATTGCCGGCCCGAGTGGTCGTGCGGTTCTAGGCGCTACAGTCTAGAACCGAGCGACCGCTACGGTCGCAGGTTCGAATCCTGCCTCGGGCTTGGATGTGTGTGATGTCCTTAGGTTACTTAGGTTTAATTAGTTCTAAGTTCTACGCGACTGATGACCTCAGAAGTTCAGTCGCATAGTGCTCAGAGCCATTTGAGCCTATCGTCATTGGACAGAAAGGCACTATTCGACACTTACGCTGGAGAAGGGTTTTTGGTTGAAATTCGTGCTACCGCTATTGGTTGGCCGTCATCATTGGATAGGTTCGAAACGGACAGAGCAAGAGAGGGGGAATGTGTACCCTTCTCCAGCGTAACGGTGGCCATATGAATTTCAACCAATACTATCACTTCTACAGCACGAACGAGCGAAAATCCCCCCTTTACAAGAGGACGCGACACTCGTCTCTCACAGTGTTGTAGCAGTAGTGTACACCACCAGATCCTGAGGAAGATCCCAGCAGAGGCGTCGAAACGTCGATCATTTAAGAAGAAACATGACGCGGCCTAATAGCCCAGAAGATTTTAGCTTCAGTCACAACGGCCACGAAAGCCTGCAGACTTACACTTCTTTTTCGTTCTTGTTGGCAAAATACTAATTGGATCTTATTGGCGCTCAGTACCGAGGTTACCCTCATATTACAAATTATACTCAGCACAAACTGAGATAGTGATTGTTAGGCAATAGACTGCCCTCATTTTCTTCTCTGTAGTGCACTACATTATTCAGTTATACACATTATAAATATTACATCATAAATTAATCATTAATTTAACACAAACGTACAATAAATTAACCATAGTAAAAGCAGTTCATGGAGAGGCTGAATGTTTAATGTAATTTTGGAGAACTCTTCCTTTTGCCGCTCCTGTTGTACATTTTGATTTATAATAAGTAAATAGTTTATTTATGTGTATGCCAAATACGTCTTTTGTGGCAGATCTCCACGACTAACAGATGTGTCATGTGTATTTTTAGTGTACCTGTAGGTCAGTTAGGCCTACTATTCTTATTAAAAATTTCACACACAAATGTTAATAACTTATTTATTATACGTCGCACAAATGTTGTGATATTTTTAAAGGAATTATTGCGATTTCAACGCTCTCTGTTGACCTTATGTAGCTATTTGGGAAGTAATTTCTGTGTTTTCGATGAACATATACAGGGTGAATCAAAACTCAACTTACAAATTTTCTGGTGTAGTAGTGTCGGCCGTAACAGTAACGAATTATCTAGCAAGAATAAGATCTAAAATGCGTACCTTAAGAGCCATGTACACTTGTTTATTTCCGACACTGTAAAACGCACCTCTTCTGCTGTAAGCTCTTTGCTTTCAGTACTTTGTGATGGGGTAGTATAACCAAAACAAGAAATATATGTCTAGTAAACATGCGCTCTAAACTGCATACCATGCTACAGTCATGTGCTGCCTGAGTTCCGTCGACTGCCAATGCCACCACGTACGTGTCGCAATGTCTCGGCGCTAGTGTTTCCATGCCGTGTAGCTTATCAACGCCGCAGACTCTGAACCGCGTCACCTGCGTGGAGCTACACCCTGGCCACAGCGTTTCCTCACCACAGACACCTATCTCAGATATTACGTTTTACAGTACATTCACTGTAGCAGCGGTCAGTAGATTCAAGTTAAGTAGCAGCAGCAGTCGCATCTAGTTATGCTGTGTTTCGAATCACCAGCCATGACCACCTAAATGGTAGAAACGTTGAGTGACTGTGGGTCAGAAGGTGTTAAAGAGTGATGACAGTAGCCATAGAATTCCCGGAGCAGGGACAACTGCAGGATATTCGGATACGTTTAGAGATCAGTTAGATGCAATCATGATTATGGCATTGGAGAAATTGAAGCGAAGCTTGACTAGAAATTTAGAAAGCTGGATTCTGAAATGAAACATAAAATCTGGATACATTCTGAACCAGGTTCTGTTTCACGCATTTTGCGCTATTATTCTTTTACCTGTCTCTGTCTCTAAGATCACTTTATTAATTAACCTTCTGATGGAATCTCTCTACCAGTTTGGCATTTACTTCCATTTTCTTTTCAGTTTCTGTTAATTTAACTTCTAACTCATCAAACACCCCACTCACAGCATTTATTCTATCCCCAACAGCTGCTTCAAAATTCTGAAATTTGTCGCCAAATTCTAATTTTAGTTCTCTAATACTGTATCATTTACAAATTTAAATTTCACTTCATTTAAATTGCACTTTATATCTCTTGTTAGTTCAAGTTTTATTTCCCCTAATCTCATAATTTATTGTCTTCTCGTTCTTCTGATGTGCCTTAGCTGTCTGGAATCACTTATATTTTGCCATAGCTACTCATAGAGCATGACGTTACCTCATAATTTTAAAAGGTCGTTGTTATTTTTTAGTACTTCCAACATTGCAGCCCAGTCAGCAATCGTGATAATTTAATATATGAGAAACTATCAGCCTCGATTGACGTTTGACGTAACAAAACTAACATTTACCTAGGTTTCAGCCCAAGTAATTGAGCCTCCTTCAGAAGATAAACCTGATTATATAATATGTCTACGAGGGCATGGTCTAGAAATAAAACTAAAACAGCCCGAATTGGCGTAGTCACATTTTAAAAATTCGGTACATAGGTACAATGTCACCACCAAGACTTGACTTAAGCTCCGGGGAGCGCCTCATCCCCATGGACGGCGTGTGTGATCTCCCGAGGCCCACCGCACGGCATCCATGAAGACGAGGCGCTCGCCTGATTTATTTCTAGACCATGCCCTCGTAGACATATTATTGAATCAAGTTTATCTTCTGAAGAAGGCTCAATTACTTGGGCTGAAGCCTAGGTAAAGGTTGGTTTCACTACCGCAATGAGGGCTGATAGTTTCTTATTTGTCTTCGTTATTATTCGTCACCTGGCATAGGAATGGGAACTTTATTATAATAGGTTGCTACGGTGGAGGGAACGGAGATCTGCTGTTGTCTATTGCTTCTTGCAGTACTATGATTGGTGCTCATCGGTGAATGAGCCGTGGGCTCCAGTTCGCCTCCTGCCAGATGCAGGCCACGCGGCGGCATTACCCGCCGGTACGGGAGGCCTGCATTCAACTATTCATGGTGTTACGCTGTTTTACTCTTCCTGTGTATTCTCTGAGCTTGCGTTTCGTCACGGCCGGCTGCGTAGCCAGTACACGGGTTTCCCTAAATATGATTTCCTTGCCGGTGTTCGGCTACAACCTTCCAAAATTATGACGTAACGTTCGGCTCAGAGAATAGTAATGACAAAATATAAGTAACTCCAAACAGCTAAATCACATTCCCACGTCCACAAGAAGGCCACTGTAACCGTGGTCGTAACGTTGGTTTCTCCAGTTTAGTTTTTTACTTTATGACGTGGTGCAACACTCAGAAAACTTTAATGCCACCATGCTGAGCAGTTTGTAGATTTTGAGGAATTTGAAACAGTGTTTATAAATAAGTAGCCGAGATTACAAATAATGTTCAAACGGGATATGATACGGATATGGTAGGGGAAGTATGAAGAAGTTACGTGTTAAGAAGTTAAGAAGCCCAACGAATTAATTTGTTTTGTTGGGCCAATAGGTTGCTAACTAAAATCTAAACTTCAAAGAGAAACCTGGCAGAGTATTTAAAATGGGAACTCATTCGTAGACAATTTGATTGTGTGGAAGAATACCTCAGCTTTCGTGAGTATATAGATAGGGTTAATTGCTGCAGATCATGGTATCTTAAGCAGGGAGAGAATGGTAGTTGTGAAGATAGAGGACATTACAATAATAAAAATTGTTGTTGGTGCAATGGTTATAGATGGATTGAAGAGACACATGGACATAAAAATCAAGACAGAGATTGGACAGACAGCAAGAGGGGAACAGAAATTTTTAGGGGAAAAAGAATAATTTTGGACCAAGGAGGGATTATGATAGGCAAGGAACAAGGAAGGAGGGACCAACAAGTGTTAATTTTTACCGTAGACAATAGGGAAACTGACAAGTGCCTCACTAGATGTCTGCAGAGGGGCTGATAATGATGCAACAAAATTAATTAAATAGGGATGCAATACAACAAGAGGTGAATGTTAAAGTGAAAGCAGAGAAATCATTATATGTCACATGGACAGTAATAAAGGTATTAAAGATTCTGTAGGAGATGTAACAAAAGAATAAGGGGACATAATAAGAGAGGGAGAAATTACATGTTCAGTGATGATCACTGTCGTCTTCACATTGAAGAAATGTTTGATAGACTTGAAGTAGGCAAGCGAGTAAACGTTGAATGCAGTAGAAGTTCATGTCCCATGATAAATACTGGAATATCAGGAGCAGACACATCAATCTCACCAGAAAAGAAACAAAAAGTAGATATGGGCTGTAGGGGCAAAAATATACATGGCAATAGCGATAACTGTGAGGAAGAGGTAGATGTCAGGGCAATGTCAAACAATGGGGAGAATTATGTGGTTGGTGAAAATGAGACTGTTCAAAGTAGGGTGGGTACTGCCTTTAATGACATTTATAGGACTACTGTTGTACATGATGAATTAAGTATTAATGACATGCAAATGTCAGTGAATGAAGAGGATGTTTTGTGTTTTAATGATGATGTAGTTAATGAAGTGTACAATATATCGCTATCGAGGGTGGTCCTAATGAGAAAATTTAAACACCTGTTACTTTCAATGATGGGCATGTGATTTCAAATCAGGATGTTAATTGTAATTGATTGGGAAAGAAAGAGGCTGACTATATTGTTAATGACTATATATTTTATGCTAATATTAGGATTTTCTTCCAGAGGAATGGGATCAATTGCATTTTTAAATGGGCTGAGAGGTAGAATTGTTATTTGAAGAACATGGTACTGTGGATGTATTTAATGATTTATTCGAAGGGATTAAGAAAGAGTGTAGGGAAAATGTAGGGGTATATATGTCATGGAAGAAGAGTGTAGGAAGAAAGCAAAAACTGATTTATTGGGGCAAACAGAATTAAACAAGAAAACTATTTGGAAGATGCAGCTAATTATTAACGTTAATTTCGGAGAAACTAGAGGTGAGGTGTCACTGGATTTATGTTACAGTTTTTCTGCAGTCTCTGAGTCATTCTGGCAACAGTTTAAATGCAAGAAACTGGTAGAACTGCCGGTAATTGGAGTAAAAGTTAGAATAGAAGCAGCAGCAAGTAGCATGCGTATCAAAAGAGCAATTTTATTGGAAGTTACAACTGATGAGTGTCATTTTGATGTAACTACTTCATAATCTTAGATCCGACCATGAATATTATATTGGAAATGGAATTCTTATGAAAGTGTGATAGTAACGTCCTAGTAAGAGAGAGTAGTAGAATTTCATGTGGGAGGATACAAGAAAATAATCAGATTTAAAATGTCATTAAAACCAAAAGAAGCACTGGCTCACTAAAAGAAGGAAGGTGCGTAGAGTAATGTCTGTATCAGAGCAGATATATTACGAGATGCAAGAAATGAATCATTTATGTGGGAATTTACTGATTTGTTGTATAGATATAAGCACGTATCTTCAGATACACCTAGAAATATGGCTGATTTCGAAAATTTTTGAAAGTGATACCCTATGAAGTATTAAAGTAAAAAGGGTAATATCAACAGCAGCGTAAATCATTTAGTAGGAATAGAATTCCCTATGAGAGTGACCTTCTGTGAACAGTTAAGAGACAGGTTAATTTCTTCAGGACCCACAGCAACCCAGCGTGAGCAATGGTAGCTCAGATATATATGCTGCAGGGAAAGTATGTGACAACACTGAACACACAATACATGATGTCAAAGCTGACAGGATTTTCATTTACTAAATAAGAACACCGTAATTATAGTGAATTAATTAGTATACTTTTTTAAAGCTACACAAATCTTATAGCATGTGATCAATCGAAAGCACTAATTGACAAACCAAAATGCTGCTCAGTAACATTGTAATCATAATCTACTAGATATTACCTACTGCACTTTCTTATCAGTAGAGAAAAGGTGAGTAAATAAGCTATTGTATTTGCAAATATTGTAGCTGACCTCACATGTCTGCTTGTTCAGGGAAGTGTAAGTCATGATGTATGCCCCGTAACCTCCCTCCCCCCATCCCACTTGCTGAAGTGCATGCGCGCTGCCACATGTAACATTGTTGCTGAGTGGTGTGTCCGGAGGTGCATGTGTGTGAGCATGCATCTATGTGTCATGCAACTGAAGTGGCTCTATGTCATACAAGTTGTACAATATCCAACAAATTAAAAAAATTATTAACATACACTCCTGGAAATGGAAAAAAGAACACATTGACATCGGTGTGTCAGACCCACCATACTTGCTCCGGACACTGCGAGAGGGCTGTACAAGCAATGATCACACGCACGGCACAGTGGACACACCAGGAACCGCGGTGTTGGCCGTCGAATGGCGCTAGCTGCGCAGCATTTGTGCACCGCCGCCGTCAGTGTCAGCCAGTTTGCCGTGGCATACGGAGCTCCATCGCAGTCTTTAACACTGGTAGCATGCCGCGACAGCGTGGACGTGAACCGTATGTGCAGTTGACGGACTTTGAGCGAGGGCGTATAGTGGGCATGCGGGAGGCCGGGTAGACGTACCGCCGAATTGCTCAACACGTGGGGCGTGAGGTCTCCACAGTACATCGATGTTGTCGCCAGTGGTCGGCGGAAGGTGCACGTGCCCGTCGACCTGGGACCGGACCGCAGCGACGCACGGATGCACGCCTAGACCGTAGGATCCTACGCAGTGCCGTAGGGGACCGCACCGCCACTTCCCAGCAAATTAGGGACACTGTTGCTCCTGGGGTATCGGCGAGGACCATTCGCAACCGTCTCCATGAAGCTGGGCTACGGTCCCGCACACCGTTAGGCCGTCTTCCGCTCACGCCCCAACATCGTGCAGCCCGCCTCCAGTGGTGTCGCGACAGGCGTGAATGGAGGGACGTATGGAGACGTGTCGTCTTCAGCGATGAGAGTCGCTTCTGCCTTGGTGCCAATGATGGTCGTATGCGTGTTTGGCGCCGTGCAGGTGAGCGCCTCAATCAGGACTGCATACGACCGAGGCACACAGGGCCAACACCCGGCATCATGGTGTGGGGAGCGATCTCCTACACTGGCCGTACACCACTGGTGATCGTCGAGGGGACACTGAATAGTGCACGGTACATCCAAACCGTCATCGAACCCATCGTTCTACCATTCCTAGACCGGCAAGGGAACTTGCTGTTCCAACAGGACAATGCACGTCCGCATGTATCCCGTGCCACCCAACGTGCTCTAGAAGGTGTAAGTCAACTACCCTGGCCAGCAAGATCTCCGGATCTGTCCCCCATTGAGCATGTTTGGGACTGGATGAAGCGTCGTCTCACGCGGTCTGCACGTCCAGCACGAACGCTGGTCCAACTGAGGCGCCAGGTGGAAATGGCATGGCAAGCCGTTCCACAGGACTACATCCAGCATCTCTACGATCGTCTCCATGGGAGAATAGCAGCCTGCATTGCTGCGAAAGGTGGATATACACTGTACTAGTGCCGACATTGTGCATGCTCTGTTGCCTGTGTCTATGTGCCTGTGGTTCTGTCAGTGTGATCATGTGATGTATCTGACCCCAGGAATGTGTCAATAAAGTTTCCCCTTCCTGGGACAATGAATTCACGGTGTTCTTATTTCAATCTCCAGGAGTGTAGTTTTACCACACTAATGTAAGTACAAATGTTCGAGTTCATACTCTGCCCTCTTAGATACTCTTTTTAATTTTTTAAACACCGGGTGTGTTCTATGCACACCAAAACTAATTTCACAGTAGAAACAGAAAAAGAGAACGGCATAAATTCCTAGACGTGAAAAGAACAGAAAAGCAATAAACACCCGTTTGGCATTTATAGAATACCACCACCACAGGCAGAATAATTCATTGCATATCGAACCATCCTCAACCCTACAAAAAAGTATACTTTTATCCATAATCCATCGTAAGACACAGCAAGAAATCGATAATATCTTGCAACAAATCACCTGTGATCATGGCTATAAAAATAAAGACCGAATGAATATTTATTACAATACCAGGAGGCGACTGCCATCACACAGTAACAAACGTGAAAACAAAAACAGCTACGAAACAAAATATGTCCTATGAAATATCAGGAGAAGATATTTAAAAAAGTTTAAAATTACTTTCGCAAATCAACTGTCAAATAAGGCTTCCACACTGATAACTCTCCACAGAGGCTTAGTTTGCATAAAACTGGCCGGAATCACAGCATATTTTCAATATCAGGCATTTACAAAATTGCGATTGCAGTTGTTTTTGTACTGGACGAACGAGCTGTACATTCGTAACAAGATTTAAAGAACGCACTCATACGTGCAATAGAACAGATTTTGCTGATCAAATAAAAAAACCGCACGTAATATGAATGTTTCGCGCACTTCTCCCAAAAGCAGCTACCTCAAGATTTTGGAGGAACTTGAAATTTTTGGTAGTAGGAGACAGCATTCGTATTGTTAACGAATAAAGTCTCTTCAATCAAAACTTTATTTCGAAATACTTGGAAAACTGATTTCCTAACATTTGAGTTCCTAGTCAGAAGGCTTGTAGAGGTAGAGATCAACAGTGCAGCCGCCGCCTAGAGAATTTTGCGGACGCACAGAACGCGGGGTACTGCGCCTCTCCATGTAGGAACGTCCGCTACCCCAAACAACACAACAAGAACCGTAGCCAAGGGAAAATAACGTGGAACAACGAGCAACCTGCAACATCTAGCGTCAACCGCTGTGCTTCACTATTTTCCCACTGCAAATTGCGCTACCTGTTATTTATTTTATTGACATAAGTTAGTAATCTGCTTCTTATCGTTACCCTACTCGCGTATCCGTTTCATTTAATTTTATTACTTGCTGTTCTAATCAAATTATAAACTGGAGTGGGAGAAGCAGGATAATATGTATGTTTTCACAGTTTATTCTGTTTTTCTCCTTTGTTAAACCAATTTTAGAGCCATCACAATGTATTTGGTTTTTGAATGATTTCTCTAATAACTTTTATTTTTTGAACATTATGTTAAACTATGGCTACCTTTAACCTGTCACAAGGTGAATACATTTTTCATATGGTTACATATTTTTAAAAATCTTGCCTCTTCATATAAACTGAGAATTCATTAAGGAACTGCACTTTTAAACGAATTTTCGTTTAATTACTTTAAATAATTATCTGTACTTGCGCACGCATCGACGACCTTTGCATCCTACGTGTATATGTAACCGGTTAAAGCCTGCATGACAATCGGACTTACGTTCCTTTTACATATTTTGATATGTAGCTGTGCACCAGAGGTATATTGTGTTTTTGTTACAAATTCTCTCATTTTTCTAATCTCCTAATGTAGTGGCTGGTAACTTCTTTTACATCGATTGTAGCTTCAGAAAATTGAAAATTTCTTTCAAAAAACTTCACGGACGAGACAGTTAAATAAAAACTATCCATAAATTCCTTGTACTACACAATTTATAAAATATCTTATTTCTTCCTCAGCTTTTAAGTTATATCCACATCAAATTTTATCAAAATGGGTCCAGCGGTTTAATCGTGAAAAGGTAACGCACACAGCTACTTTCGCATTTATATTGTTATTATAGTGCGGAAGCACTCACATTTCTTGAAAGAACTATAAAGTACTTGCATTATTACGAGTGGCAAAACAATACGATGAAACTGGATACCTGTACATAAAGAAATTGTAAAATAAGGGAACTATACCATAACGTGTTCTGCAGGCTCGGTACTTCCAACAAGCTATATAATAAATTCAGGAGACCTATTGACTGAAGTGCCAACAACACAAAAGACACTTTTATATATATTAATTGCCCTTTGAAGACCTGAAAGCATTTTTCCAAGTACCGAACTTCATTAATTTCTCAGTTTTATCTTACAGGAACTCTTCTTCTGGTGTGAACGGTGAGAAACAGTGAACGACAGTACCAAGAAACTCGACAAAATATCATACAGATGTAGGAGAAACATGCCGACAGTGTGATGATCAGTGTAATAACTTATAACTCGCTTTGGAAGACTGTCGCCGTTTGACGGACAAAGTCGCAAGTCCGCAAGAGACTGTACGGATGGAATGGATACACCCCGCGAAAAAACGGTGAATCAGCATCACAAGTGGGCTTAGACTGCTAGGCGTAAAAAGATGTAAAAGTCGGGTAACGCTATGGAGATCTGTAAGTTGAAACTGGTGCATGTGAACAACTCCTTGGAAGTCGTGCAAGATGTAACATACGACGAACTTCACTTATTCAAAAACGCTCAGTGGTTTATCACGATAGAAGAATCCAACGGCAGCAGATATTTTACTCAATGACAAGGCAATTGGGAATTGGGAATTGTATAGCAACAAGCCACTGATACAGGTGATACTTTTTAACATTAGCGGCATCAAATGAGCCCCAGTTGTAAATATACAACGTATTCCACTGATCTAAAGAGAGTCACAGTGGCACACAAATAATGCATGCACGAGCACCTGATTCTCGTAACTGCCACACGAAATGAAAATAAGACAGATGGGGAGAAAGTAAGTAAACTGTTCGTTGTTTCAAAAGCAGGTGCCATAACTGATAATACATTTGTCCCACTGTGAGACGAGACGGTCAGTGACTTGATGGAAAAATGATTGCGTTATCCTACAGAAACACGATCATACCCATGCGTGTATCCCTTCATCCGAAGCAAATGGATGAAACGAATGTCTTTACTACGAGCTCAAAAAACATGGATATCGCATACTGAGAGATCAGGACTGTATGGAGGATGTGTAAGGGTTTCCCAGCAAAACTTTTGCAGCGTATTCAACACAACTCAACACAAACTGCTGCACAATACTCCTACCCTATTTCGAAAAATTCGTCCCGAATTTTGCTTTTGCTTATCCTCCGTCACAATCACATAGATTTATTTACGTAATAATAGATTGTGCCCATTTCACCAACTCTTTTGCTTATAAGAGCTGACTCATATAGGTTTTTAAAAATAGTTACCTAACTTGTGGAAGAACCTATAGATTTGCAACTGAAGAAGACCTTTTGCCATGGAATATATATGAATAGAGTTTCTTTACTCATAATTAATATGAACAGATATTCTCTAATCTCTTGATAATCTTATCTGTCTTGGATATGAAAACGTCCGTTAGTTTCTAATATTTTGTACTTCAAAATGAGTTTAACTTTTAATTGATTTTTTGTATACGTATACTCAATTTTATGTCACTTATTGATTGTTGATGCGGAGGAGCGTAACGAAGTGACTGACATTCTATCAAAGACAGTACTGATACGATTTTCTCAGTTTCAACTCTTCTCATTTTAAGTAGAATATCTGTTCCTACGTTCAGGACCATATCGTAACTTAGAAGACTTTTTTCCACATTTCGTGAGTGTTTCTTGTAATTCCAGGAAAGGAATCTACCACACGAAAAGGTGAATGAAACCATTTAAAAATGGAATAAGAGAAGCTACTAATGTATTAAATTTCTGTTACAGGGCTGGCTAGAAGCGAAAGTCTGAAAGCATGTAAAATGCAATTACAATTTTTTAGTGACATAAAATAATGAAACAGAGACATAAAATGGATTTAAGAAATAAAACAGGTCAAAATATGGCAGGGATCGCTCAGTAAAGAGTATAAAACCGAGAAATTTTACAATCTAAAATTCAGCATTGGCAAGTTGACCAGGAGGAAATATAATGGCAGAAATTTGGTTCGAAGCAAAACAGCGAGTCCATAGGGAAAACACAAATAAGAGATCTTCTGGCATATATGAAGAGCAATCAACGTTACTTATAACATAGTGCACTCCTAATAAAATACAGTTATTGAGATGTAAACTGATACTATGATAACCTCTGTCTTATAAACTTTATAATAAGTAGTGTTCCTATCGACTTAGCAAACGGCTAAGATATTAATTTAGTCTTGAACACATTGTGCATTATCATAGTATCCGATATGAGAGGAGGGAGATGTATTTAAAACATCCATGACTAAAATATCACGAGCATCTCTAGTCATCTGGAGGTTACGCATTTTGTACCCTGTTCACTTGGATTAAAATTGTATAGATTCAGCACTAATAATCAGTGGGTGAGTTTCTGTTTAAATTTGGGTAGTAATAACTTTTTTAATAAATACACTGTATGTAGGCAAAATAAATTTCATTTTATCATTGACAGATTGTTCTCTCTGGTTTAGATTGTCATCTAAGATTGCGCTGGGATCTTTTATTGTTTTTACTTTTTTTTTTTTTTTTTTTTTTTTTACAGGTAACCAAGTACCATCAAGGAGTTTGAGATAGATTCACGAGAATGTGGAAAGAAAGGCAATGGACCAGGATTGTCCCTTGTGGGCTCATGTGAGCACATGATTCCATGATGATCTATCCGATGCATGGTTGGCTAACATATCTGTTTTTAAGATAAGTGATCCTGACTCCCAGGTTCTAACCCTGTCACTGGTTAAATTATGAATACACTCATCAGCAATGGGGCCGAAGACTCACAAGGAGCCACACACGTTCTGTCGAGGGCCTTGTGAAAGAGCATGGTCAAGCACCCAGCTCCTGGGAAACTTCTTGCCCTTCGGGGTCGGAAACCCCCTTAAAAGGCGAAATAATCAGCTATCATGAACGGCATGAGGATGCAGAAGGAAATGGAAACTTTAAAAACACGTCATGCGTGTCGACAGGACATGTGGCGTGTAAGTGAAAAGTGTCGTGATGATCTCTCCACTGGAAAAGATTCCGGAATAGTCTCCCACTCCAATCTCCAGGAGGAGACTGCGTAGGGGCAGCTGATTATGAAAAAGAGATTGAAAAACCAACGAAAGGATAACGTTCTACGAATCGGGGGACGAATGTGTAGCGAACTTTGAAAATCTGAAAAAAGGAAAAGCTAAGGTTCAAGTGAAATGGAGAGAAGCCAAGGATTTCTTATCAGACGAGTATAGAAAACGTTACGACGGGAGTAGGATTCGGTATGATTTGGAAGGCAGGACAGAGATGAGTTACTGTTAGCAGTTAAGTTATAGGGTTGTTCTCATCGGGATCAACATCAAACGAACACTGACAACGATAGTTCAGGTACGCGGTCCGACGTCGCAAGACGAAAATGAAGAAATTGAGAAAGTATATGAGGATACTGAACGGGTAATTCAGTATGTAAAGGGATCAGAAAGTCTGATATTAATTGTGGATTGAAATGCGGTTGCATGGGAAGGAGTGCAAGAAAATGTTACTGGAGAATATGGGTTGGCATTAAGAATGAAAGAGCAGAAAGACTAATTGAGTTCTGCAATAAATTTCATGTAGTAATAGCGAATACTCATTCCACGAACCACAAGAAGCGAAGGTTTGCTTCGAAAAGGCCGGATGACACGGACAATTTCAGGTAGATTGCATTATGTTCAGGCAGAGAATCTGAAATCAGATACTGGATTGTAGGCATACCCAGGAGCAGATATGGACTTAGATCACAATTTGGTAGTGAAGAAGAACAGTCTGCAATTTAAGAGAAGAATCAGTATGCAAAGAAGAGGAATTGGAAGAATGAAGGAACGAAGAGATACGCTTAAAGTTCTCTGAGACTACAGATACTGCGATAAGGAACAGCTCAGTAGGCGGTTCAGTTGAAGAGGAATGTACACCTCTAACAAGGGCAATGACAAAGATCAGAAAGAAAAATGCAGGTACAAAGATAGTAATTGCGAAGAAACCAGGGTACCAGAAGAAATGCTCCAGTTGATCGATTAAAGAAAGATGTACAAAAATGTTCGTGCAAGATGTTCGCAATATGGGTAATCCATAGGGAAAGACGGGTAGTTTGCAATATGTACAGGAGCCAAGAGTGGACAGTAAGAGTGGAGGACCAAGAACGAAATCTTCGCCTTAAAAAGAGTATAACAGAGGAATGTAGTCTTTCACTCCTAGTGTTCAATCTATACATCGGAGAAACAATGACGGAAATAAAAGAATGTTGGATAAGTAGAATTAAGAGTCGAAAGATATCAATGGTATGATTCGCTGCTGACATTGCCATCCTCAGTGAATGTGAAGGAATACAGAATTCACTGAATGTAACGGACAGTCTCATGAGTACACACTATGGATTGAAGGTAAATCGAAGAAAGACGAAACTAATCAGAGGAAGTAGGAATCAGGTCAGCCAGATGCTAACTTCAGGAGTGATGATCACGAAGTAGATGAAGTTAAGAAGTTCTGCTAGCTAGACAGCAAAATAACCCATGACGGACAGGGCGAATAGGGCATAAAAAGTACTCTAGCACTGGCAAAAGGGGCATTCCTGGCCAAGATAAGTCTGTTGGTATCAAACACAGGTCTTAATTTGAGGAAGAAATTTCTTGGGATGTGCGTTTGGAGCACAGCATGGTATGTTAGTGAAACATGGACTGTGGGAAAGCTGGAACAGAGGAGAACCGAAGCATTTGAGATATGGTGCTACAGAAGAACGTTGAAAATTAGCTGCTCCGATAAGGTATGTAATGAATAAGGCATGTAATGATGAGGTTCTCTCGAGAACTGGTGAGGAAAGGGATATATGAAAAATACTGACAAGCAGAAGGGACTGGAAGGTAGGAAATCTTTTCAGACATCACAGAATAGCTTCCATGATACTAGAGGAAGTTGCAGAGGGTAAAAACTGTAGAGGAAGACAGAGACTGGAATTACTAACTGAGGACTTACGCTGCATGTGCTATTCTGAGGTGAAGCGGTCGGCACAGGAGAGGAATTCGCGACGGGTCGCATCAAACCAGTCACAAGAATGACGACTTAAAACAAAAAAATTTAAGGAATACTAAGGGCAGGTAAACACTATACTAAGTTGGAATAACCGGCGAAAGGGCAACATACTACGTTTGGGAGCACGGAATGTAAAAAATGAGAATCTGGTAGTGAAGCTATAAAATCTGAGGAAGAGAACGGAATGGCTCATCGAAGAAATAGTGTGGGATGGGGGGGGGGGGGGGGGGAAATTCAATGAAATGAAATGAAAAAAAAAAAAACGAAATTTTGGTCACAAGGATATACAGCTACATCAACAGTAGCAGAAAATGGAATAACGAGAGTATCAGTCGTTACGAGTAGGAAATTAGTGCAGAAAGAGAACCCCTGTGAATAGTTTTCATCTGAACCGACATGATACCATCGCCAACATAGTAGTTCACGTGCACATGCCGAGGGCACAAGCAGAAAATGAAGATATAGAGAAAGTACATAAGGATACTGAATTGGTAATTCAATATGTGAAAAGGGAAGATAACATAATAATCATGTAGGACTGGAAGCAGTAGTAGGAGAAGGAATAAAAGAATATGGACTTGGTGGTAGAAATAAAAGGAGACAGTCTCATTGAGTTCTAAAATGATTTTCGGATAGTAATACCGAATGCACTATTCACAAATTACAAGAGGAGGGGGTATACATCGTAAAGGCCGGGAAATATGAGAAGATTCCAGATGGATTACATCTTGAACAAAGAAAGATTCCGAAAGCAGATATTGTTTCGTTTGGTTTACCGAGAAGTAGAACTAGACCTCGAACACAATTTAGTAGAGTTGGAGGGTAGGTTGAGTTTAAGAGCCTAGTCCTGAAGAATGAATGTAGAAAAAAATGAGACACTGATATACTGAGGAATGTTGAGTTTCTTTTGTAGATCTCTGAGCCTGTAAATACTGTGATAGTGGGTACTACAGCACGTAGTTCAGTTGAAAAAGACTGGAGATTGCTAAAAATGATAATTGCAAAAGTTGATAAGATAAAAATAGGCACAAGGAAGGTGGCTGCAAAGAAACGTTGAGCAACAGAAGAAATAAGAGTACTTCCGTTTATCACCGAAAGAAAGAAATACAAAAATGTGTAGGGTAATTCAAGGATAGAGATGTGCACAGAAGAGAAAGGTAAAGCAAAGTAGTGAAACAAAGGCACAAACAATAAGAGTGCAGAGGAGAGAAAGAGAGAGAGAGAGAGAGCAGGTAGCCGAAACAGTATGCTGAATGGATCTATGATGTGAAAGATATGAGCGATTTCGTCATTGAGGAAGAAATGGAAGACGTTATAAAGACATAGGGGAACTATTATTAAATTCACAGATCGTTAGAGTCTTGGAAGACATGCAATTATATGAGACAGAAGGCGTAGGTAATATTCCTCCATAATTTCTAAAATCATGGAGAAAGTGGCAACAAGTGAATATTCAATTTGAGCTGTACGAACTGTGACTCTGGATACATATCATCATACTTTCGAAATAATTTCGTCCACACTATCCTGAAAACATTAAGAGCAGATAAGTGCGACACCTATCGCACGACAAGCTTAATAGAGGAATGGAATGAAAAGGTAAGTGCTATTTGGACGTTGCGAATGATAACAGAAGCAACACTTAAGAAAAGTAAGAGTTGGAAAAAGCGTTCGGTAGTATAAAAGACTGCAGGACGTACTAAAATATGAGAAAATTCGAGTAACCCATAAGGAAAGGAATGAACAGTAAGACGAATAGCGAATATCCACTCAACGTAAGCCGAAGATACACGAAAGTAATGAGGGGGAGCAGAAATGAGATTAGCGATAAACTTAACGTCAAAATTTAAAGACGACGGAGGAAAGGCATAATAATAGACTACAGACGAAGCAAAGAGGACATAGAAAGCAGACAAACGCATTCAAAAAGGTTATTCATGGCCACAAAAGGTCTGCTAATATCAAACATCAGCCTTTACATGAGGAAAAAATTTCTGAGAATGTACACTTGGAGCACGGCATTGTATGATAGTGAACCTTAGACTCTGGAAAAACGGAAAAAGGAAACAAAGGGCTTGAGATATGCTGTCATAGAACTGAAAAACATTGTCATTCCATGCCTTGCCCACGTTGTAGATACATACGTTTTGTAGTTCTGCAGAATTAGACTCACTCCATTAGTACAAAAGCAAGCCTGATTACTGCGTTGCACACTTTGCTACAGATTATTCCTCTTTGCTTCATCAATTTCAAGTGTTTGATACAGCTTGAATGTCCTCTCATTGTAATCATCTAGCGTATTTCTGCACGTACCTCTTGTACGGAAGCCCCCTTTTACTAGAAGCTAATTGGCAAGAAACAACTGATCACCTAATCAGGAGTGTACCGAGCTGTGAACACAATATCATATACGGATACTGCAGGAGTAGGTAATGAACAACAAAACAAGTAAGCTATGCAGAAATTTTGCAACTGGACTCCCAGGCCTCAGCACTCATTGTACCCTGGAATACCCGAACAACTCTCTCGAAGAGCATCTTCATTGATCAGTTTTTTATTTCTACATGTTATTACGCAAGGCTGTTCTCTAATGGTCCACCTGGAGTTCTTTCAGAATGTCACATCATGGGCGTAAAGTCCAGGTGTAATGGTCTGACTATGCCAATTACTTTCTCCATTCTCTTCACAGCTATAACATCTGCTGGAGTCTGGCTGTTGTGGCGTACGACGATTTGAATCCGTAGAATACTCGTAACGTTAGAGTGAAATTATGTTTTAAATTATCTATAGAGTGACATCTTCCTTGCAGATTTATATTTGTGTCTCCCATAACAATAACGCTCATATTGTAAAACGAGTGAGGACATAGCTAACTGGATAGGTAATACTATGTCGATGGTGTTTAGTTTACAGATGATTGTTATCAAACCTTTCTAATTCTACATAGAATTGCTCGACATTACAGACGTCGTACAAAAACATCAGTGACGACTAGGTAAGGGAACTTTATTGCTCAACAGCCAACTAACAACAACTCAACAGCCCATGAACTCATCTTGTATAGTAGGCTTGTATTAGATTCATACTAACTAAAAGTTCACATGTTCAAATCCTAATCTGGTGTACTACTGATCAACTCGTGCCTCGACATTATTTCGGCATCGAGAAAGCTGAATTAGTCAGCTGTGCCCCATGTATACCTGACACATGGACAACGACCAATTAAAACCCTCATCCACTTTTAGGTGGCAATGGCCAGATATGGAGTTGCCACCCAGTCTCGCAGTGAGTGTGAAAAAGAGAAAGCTTTAAGGTTTCTCGAAGGTGTGGAGGAAATGAAACAATTTACACATGGTACAATAGAACCCCCATTGAGAATGAATACGTTTACTAAGATACGCACAATACGATGCCACGTAAGAACGTTCCCTGTTTTTATACAATAATTTTCCTTGTGCAAATTCACCCCTGTGTTGTTTATTTGCTGATCTGCATGATATTAGGCCACTTAGTAAGCTGGTAGACGTCGTTAGTCGGAAACGGAAACCGATCATACCAGCGCAGGCTTAATTGCAAAATATTGCGTACTGCTGACAAATGATTGGAAAAATACCTCAGGGGCTCGTGCACTTAATTGAAAAGTAATTAATGAAAGGACACTAATCATAACCTACAGGTCGTGTCCAAATAGCCCCCCGTCAATCTCGCCTACTTTATGTTGATTAAGAGACGTGCTAGTGTCTTGAATCAGTGATGGAGCCGACGCTATAGATAGATTTAAATAACCTTTATCGATCAAATATATTTACAGATACGATACTTACATCTTATCAGCTTGAGCTCCTAACGACAAAATGTGATAATAAAGGATAAAGATTAAAGAGCTGTACGCTTTCACTTATTCTCAGTGGCTTTGCATTCACCTCTTTTACAACAACTGGAAGTTTTGCTACGTTTGCAATCTTTGAACATTTGGAAAATACGTTTATCACAAACATGTGTTTTACAGATGAGATATCGTTTCTTACTCCACATCATTGATTATCAGTTATGAGAGTAAACTTAGGAGCAAAGAAGAAATAGTAATATAAAATACTTCAATGGCCCATGTATATGTGACACAATGTCAACGACCAATTAAAACGCCGCTCATCGTTTAGAAGGCAAGAATATATAACCCAGATCACTAGTCGCTCTAGTCCAAACGAGCAAAAACCGTAGTTTCACATCCCTCACAAGAATGTGAAGACTCCTGCCATTTCTTAGGCTGTTGCATAAATATTTCTAATCCTTCTAGTAAGAAAGCTACACTCTTTTATAGAAACATTTTGCTGAAACGTGCCTGAGATTTGAACGTCCGATGGAAACGGTACGATATTACTTGGCTGTGACACACGCATTGCATGATCGTTCCGTGTCGGCAAAGATACGGAGAACGTAACAGAAATAACCTCTCAGCAGAGAAAAAGGGAACTAAAAATGGCAGAGGCGAATATATTTCACGCAACGCGCAGCGCTCGGAGCACGTAGTAAAACGACATCGGCAACTTTTCCGTCGTTGTGGAGACTATCAGGGGGAGGAATGAACAGCGGGAAAGTTGTGTAATTCCAGCTTCTGTCACTGACAGCAATCTCCCACAACTGCAGCGGCTGTCCGCTGTTACACCACTTCAACAGGGGGAGGCTTTCCCCTGGCAAGGTCTCCGTCTCCGAAAGTTGCGAATCTCCACAGACTTGAGGTCTCTGCCCTCTTTATGATTCGTATCTTTCGTAGAAGGCGAGATAAAAACCGCCATAAAAATTGGGCTGCTCATAATCGTGCCATACACTAATGAGAATGATAAAAATGATAAGTCTTTACTTCTGTAATTTACATTAATTTACCCTGAAGAAAAAAATATCGCAACACCAAAAAAATTAATGTGGAGTAATTAAATTTCTGGAATACATTTATCTAGGTAACATATTTCAGTGATAACATTTCAATATCACAGGTTAAGGGAGGTGCGAGACAATCCCTTGCATATGTGATACGCTGGTACACTAATAATCGATATAATCACCATAATGTTTGCAAGCAGGCAAACGTGTATGCACCGTGTCTTCAGGTGCCGGATGGCCGTTTGTGGGACGGAGTTCCATATCTGTTGAACTTGATCGGTCAGTACAGGGACAATCAGTGCTCTTTGTGAATGACGCTGCAGTTGTCGTTCGATGACGTCCCATATGCGCTCGTTTGGAGACAGGCCTGGTAATCGAGCAGACCAAGGCAACATGTCGACACTGGGTAGAACATGGCCGTCCGCGGTGACCGAGCGGTTCTAGGCACTAGTCCGGAACCGCACTGCTTCTACGGTCGCAGGTTCGAACCCTGCCCCGGGCATGGGTGTGTGTGGTGTCCTTAGGTTAGTTAGATTTAAGTAGTTCTAAGTCTAGGGGACTGATTACCTCAGATGTTAAGTCCCACATTGCTTAGAGACATTTGAACCATTTGTAGAGCATGTTGTGCTATAACAGTGTTATGTTGAAAAATACCTCTTGGAATACTGATCATGAATGTCAGTACGGAAGGTCGAATCACCAGATTGACTTACACATTTATAGTGAAGGTCCATGGGACAACCATGAGGGTGCCCCTCCTGTCACACGAAATCGCATCCCCGACCATAACCCCAGGTGTGGGTTCAGTGTGTGTTGCACGTAGACAGTTTGGTTGCAGACCTTTAGCCGGCCTTCTCTAACCAGAACAGAGCTATCACTTGCACCGAGGCAGAATCTACTTTCTTCATGAAGCACAACAGATCTCCATCCTGCCTTCCGATGAGCTTTTGCTTGACTCCACTGAAGTTGCGAATGGCGGTGATTTGGGCCAGTGAAGTGTACACTTCAGGGCACCTGGCTCAGAGCCGTCCTTCAAGTAACCGATTTGTAACAGTTCGTTGTGTATTAGTTGAAAAGAGTCTTGGTTGCAATTTTAGTTTTTTTTATTTATGAACTACGCGTTTCACCTTATTTAGGCAGCTTCAGGCTGATCTTAATTTGGTATTTCTTAGGACGATCCCTTAGACGGTGTAGCTAAAGGGCATCGTCGAGTACATCAGCCCAACATCGCCTCTGTTAACCTCAGTTAAATACTTTCTAGATGGACGTTAGCGACTCTAAGACCTGCATAATGCATACACGTTCACAGGAGCAATTTATAGAATAACATGGGGCTTTAGTAGTTAGCATTATCCTAACTACTAAAGCCCCATCTTATTCCATAGTTTGCTCCAGGTCTTGGAGTCACTCGCGTCCATCTAGAAAGTATTTACTGGTGTTAACGAAGGCGATGTGAACCTGATGTACTCGACGATGCCCTTTAGCTACAATGTCTAAAGGCTCGTCCTAAGAAATACCAAATTAAGATTAGCCTGAAGATGTCTAAATAAGGTGAAACGCGTAGTTGTTAAATAAAAAAAATTAAAATTGCAACCAAGACTTTTTTCAACTAATACTACTAAACACTGGTTTGTTGATTCATGCCACAGATGGACTGGAAGATTTTCTATAGTTCGTCGTGTCACTGTGGTACCAACAGCTGCTCAAACTGCTGCTGCAGATTCAGTATGATGCGACAGAGGCATATGCCAACCACGAATGTCTTCCCTTTCTGTAGTGCCTTGTAGCCGTCTGGAGACAGGTCTTCTTGCGATCATACATTCTCATAATTACCGCTAACAACAATAATGTACAGTGGCTACATTCCTGCCACATATTTCTACAATACCGCAGAAGGACCATCCAGCTTCTCTTAGCCCTATTACCCGGCCCCGTTCAAACTGAGCCAGGGGTTGATGATGGCGTCTTTGTCGCCTTTAAGGCATTCCTGACTAAAACTAAATCTTCACGTCCAATCTCAAAGATAATTAACGCCACTAGCACCACGCTTATGCGACGGGAGCGAAATTTAAGCAGACGTCATCTTTCAGAGGTATGAACACGGCTATCTTCTTTCGTGTATGTCGCACAACTTCTTCTTGGTGTTCAACATTTTTTCTCCTATCAGTGTATTTATTCCAGAAGGGCTTCACCTGAAGCAAAGATAACATCCGGCCTATCTGAAAGCAGTGTGATTACGTTGCTGCTGTTCAGAAAACGTATAAACGAATGGTGGTTTATGAGACATTTATTGATAATCGCACCTCATTATTGTGAACTGTAAAGTGAACAGTTTGTGAAATGTGTTACAGAGAGTTAACGATTTGTAATGTTGAGCAAATGTGGCAGCTTAGTTTACAGTCTGCTTTGGTGGCACGCTAGCATATCTGTTTACGGTTGCCGCTGTGCGCAGTCATGACTAAGCGTCTCGTCTACAGAGAACGCGGTCGCCGCTGTCTCTGGTAATTGTTTGAGAGCAGTAGTGTACGCCCATTTCAGTTCTCGTTTTGGCACTGGCTGCTACATTAAGTAAAACTGAATGATAGGAATTTCTCGCTGCTCAAATGAATAACGCTACAGAAAGTATTTATGAAGTTTATGACTGTTGAATTTTATGAAGAAAAACAGTATTACGTACAAGAATGGTTCAGTAAGCCCAGCTGCTATTACTTATGTAGATTTAGGTCTACGATCTGTCAGAATTTACGATTTGCTCTTTGAAGCTACATCTGATAAAATACGAAATAGTCTGAAGATTTTTGGCACTGTCTACTATGTCAGGGAGAACACATGTATCAGCAAATAAATGTTGATATCTACATCATTACTACTGCCATTATGATTACTACTACTACAATTCACACTTAAGTGACTAGCAGAGGGTTCCTTGAATCATTATCAGATTTTATCTTTACCGTTCCACTCTAAAAGCGTGTAGGAAAAGTGACACACGTATCTTTCCATACGAGCTCCGATTCCTCTTATTTCATTACGATATCCATTTCACCCAAATACGGGGTGATCATTAAGAAAACCGACAAACTGCAGGTACGGTTCTTGACTGGAAATGGAGGAAAATGGTCCTATTAACATGTGTCCGAAAATGCAACGTTACCACGGTAGATGGCGCTGACAAATGAAAGTCCCTGTGACCAAGTACTATATGTTCCTAGTGTGTTGCAGGCTGTATGATTGACGCAGTGTACTGTAAGCAGCGGAACTGTCCCGTATTCATGTCGGCAAGAAGCCGAGATAGCGTTTGTGTACCACCAAGCAGATGGAAAAGGTCGAGACCCAACACGACTGTTCCAAACCTAGTACACTGAAAGACAACAACCACATCACACAAAATTTGAGGCCTTTTTTGGGCGTTTATGAGATCATGGGTCCTTTCAGACAGAGTAACGTGCAGGTAGGCGGCGGACTGTGCGTAAACATTCGGAGACAAGGTTGTACAGGATATTGAGGTGAACCCTAGCACAAGCTCCAGGAAAGTGGTCCACCAACATGGAATAAGCCGAAGTACGATCATGTGTATCCATTCTGCTGATTACAGTACGTTGTATCAGTCAATCAGCCAGCAACACACTATGAAAATATCGTACGTGGTCAGAGGAACTTTCGATTATCAGCGCCATCTACCGTGGCAACGATGCATTTCCGCATAGGACCTTTTTCCTCCATTTTCAGTGAGGAATCCGTTCCTGCACTTTGTCGATTTTGTTAATTTTCTCCCTGTACAGATTGACGACGGCAAAATATTTTCACATTCAGAGGAGAAAGTTTCTAACTGAAATTTCGTGGAAGGCTCTTACCCCAACGAAAAACGCCCTTGTTTTAATGATTGCCACCGCAGCTCACTTACCATATCCTTGACACTCTCTCCCCTATTTGGCAATAATACAAAACTACCTGCCCTTCTTTGGACTTTTTCGGTGTTCCCCATCAACCCTATCTGCTAAAGAACCCATACCGCACTGTAATATTCTAGCAGAGGACATTGTCTTTAGACCTTCTCCATCTTCTAAGTATTCTGCCAACAAAACATAGACTTTGGTTCGCCTTCCCCACAACACTATCTTTGTGACCGTTCCACATTAAGTTGTTAGTAATTGTAATTCCTAATTATTTAGTTGAATAGACAGCTCTTACGTTTGTGTGATTTATGGTGTAGCTTAAATGTAATGGATTTCTTTCGCACTCAAGTGGATAACCTCACACTTCACCCTATTCAGAGAAGATTAGCACTTTTCGCACCATTGAGGTATTGCCTCTGAGTCATTCGATAAATAACGGTACCATCTGCAAACTATCAAACAAAGATGGTCAGAGTGTCACAGATAACGAATAGTAGACGGCATGTAACACTTCCTTAGACAACGTCAGATATCACCTCTCGTTATCTCAATGATTCCCCGTCGATTACTACGTACTGTGACGTTTCAGACAAGAAATTACGAATTCACTCGCAGAACTGAAGCGATACTCCACAGGCACGCAATTTGATTAGATGTATCTTGTGAGGAACAATGTTGAAAGCCCCCTGTAAAAGCAAAAATATGAAATCAGTTATACATCGCCTGTTCACAGCACTTGTTGTATTGTATTGAACGACCTAGAAACGACAGAGAGGCTCCGTCCCCGCCGCAGCCGCAGTGGTCCACAACCCCACGACGACTACCGAAGTCCACTTCACCCCTCCGCCGCCCCACACCGAACCCACGGTTATTGTGCCGTTCGGCCCCCGGTGGACCCCCCTGGGAACGTCTCACACCAGACGGATGTAACCAGTATGTTTGCGTGGTAGAGTAATGGTGGTGTACGCCTAAGGGGACAACTTGTTTTTCCGCAGCAATCGCCGACATAGTGTAACTGAGGCGGAATAAGAGGAACCAACCCGCATTCGCCGAGGCAGATGGAAAACCGCCTAAAGACCATCCACAGGCTGTCCGGCTCACCGGACCTCGACACAGATCCGCCGGTCTGATTCGTGCCGGGGACCAGGCGCTCCTTCCCACCCGGCAAGCCGTACGTTAGACCGCACGGCCAACCGGGCGGGCCACAGCACTTGTTACTCAGTGTTATTAAAGAACTAGTTGTGTTTCATAAGAACGCTATGTTCTGAATCAGTGCTATGTGTCAATAGACCGTTCCTTCAATATAATTCGTAATGTTTGAGTAATGCATCTTCCAAAATCTACTGTAAATGGGCGTCAGTGATATGGGTCTGTAATTCAGCCGGTTACTCCTACTTCCTTTTTTGTTTATTGGGTTGATCTATGCAACCTTCCAGTATTTTCGCTTGAGCAAACGGTTATACATATCACCATACTCTGTAAGGAACCTAGCTGCTGTGCTATCTGGACCGGAAGACCTGCTAATTTTTATGCTTTAAGCTGCTTCACTACACCGACGATACCTACTTTTACGTTTCTCGTGTTCGCAGTTGTTCTTGATTAGGACTGTGGAATATTTACTTCGTCTTCTTTGGTGAAGTAATTTCGGGCAACTGTGTTTTGAAATTCAGCTTTAGTAGCGTTGTTATTGGCAAAATTATCATTGGTATCGTGCAGTGAAGGTACTGACCCTGTCTTGCTGCCAGCGCACTTCACATACGACCAGAATATCTTTGGATTTTCTGTCAGATTTCGAGATATAGTTTTGTTGTGGAAACTATTAAAAGCACCTCGCTTTTAAGTCCGTGTTAAATTTCGAACTTCAGTAAAACATCGCCAGTCTTGGAGATTTTGTGTTCTTTTAAATTTGCCATGCTATGTTCGTTGCTTCTGCGATAGTGTTCTGACATGTTTTGTAGTTTGGAGGATCAGTACCATCTTTCATTAGTTTGTTCGGTGTAAATATGACCCGACAAATGTTTGTATGAGAAACTAAATGGATCAGAAGGAGCGTATCCCGTTCTGTCTGTTTATTTCTGGCCACAGAGCGTCTGTAACATAAGAAAATCAGCCCCATGCTTGTTCAGTTTGCAGATAAACGAAGTATTTTAGTGATTCTTGTGGTCGTGGAAGGCTTTTACATCCTCGTAGTGAGACGGGCTACCAGTGGATAAGTATGTACTCAACCGTTTTTTCAACGCGAAGTGAAGCCATTGCTTCGCAATCCACTTGAGATAATCAAGTGGAACAAGTAACGAAACATATATTGTAGTGCAAACTAATGAAGTGGAAACGGCGAGCACCTCCGAGCCAGCTACAACACAAACTAACAAAATTAATGTGGTGTAGCAGTGTCAGGAAACCCGAATGAGCAGAGGAAAACAAATGTGAAAGCGATTAGCGTGGAACAAACTGTAGAGACTCAGAAAGGAATCAGTGTAGTGCACATCAGAAGTATCGCCTGTCAAAATTTATGCTGTCAAACCCTGTGAAAAAGGAGAAGGAAAATATGGAAAGTACGAGTTACGAACAAATGATTAACGGGCGAAGAAGTTAGGAAGAAAGTGGAGCAAGCTCAGGCGAGGCTGTAAATCAGTTTTCGGATTGTGGAATGACATCATATAACAATAAGAAAGGTTAGCCTCACCAGTCACCACCGGGGTAAGATCCAGAAGTACAAAACGAATAGCATCACAGTAACAACGAATGACTGTGACAAAGAAGACACTCTAGTTGTTAGGTATAAAAAGCATTCGGCAGGAAACAAAGATCAACTAGACGTATCAGTCGAGCACAGGAATATCAGGACGTGAGACAAACAAATAGCATTCAGAAATAAGGGTCCTAAGTAGATGGACCGCCAGAATCATGTGGAGATTCTTAATTATTCTTTCTATGTGTATCCCCAAGCACGATAGTGTATAGTTGAGCCGTCCTACACTATTCTCACAAGGAATGTAAACAAACTATTGGATAAATTAACTTTCTTCATTTCATATGCTGTTGACGTAGCAATCTTTCAAGAAGTCTGTGCAGAGGAAACCAAGCGACAGGCAATGAATCTTCATTGAATATCGCCAGGACTGGTTGTGACAGAATAGGTGTAATAGTGAGAGAAGGAATTCCATTTTTATGAATTAGAACAATTGCATTCAGCCTGTGTAATATCTGGACCTCTTTCGGATACACTATCAGTGAATAACTGTGCCCCCTCTGGATCAGGTAACAAAACACATGGAGTAAAATTTTTTAAAACCGACATAGTACACTTGCAATGAAAAAATTCACATAAAAATACTTTAGAAAGTCATTTAAAGGGCGTATTCAGTGCTGTTGATCAACATCTAAACTTCAACACTTCGTCAGAACTAAAAGCGCTCACTGAAAGCCTTATTCTGTTCTCAATATCGATTGAGGACATACATACCCTGTATAGCACTCGGTCAACTTTTCTGCTTCGCTGACGCAACGTGCAACCCTCTGCCGTTAAAGAGCTCCTAAGTGTACTGTGTAATATGGCGGTGTGTAACGTAAGTATGTTAATGCGTGAGAAATAGCGTGCTGTAATCGAGATTCTAACTGGAGAGAATGTGGCTCCAATTTAAATCCATAGAAGAACTATAGCTATGAACGATGTTGATTGTATCGACATCAGTAATGTGTGTCATTGGATTGTTCAGGGTCACAATTAAGGAAACGGTGGTGCTAACCTTACCGTGTGTGGCAGTGCCTGAATTTAAAGAACAGCTTCGAGGACTTCACTTTGATAGTGATGAAGCTGTGCAGCCAGAGGTGGGTTTGTGCCTCCATCAACAAAGTCAAACATTCTACAGTGACAGTGTGGACAAACTGGTCTCTCATTGGGAGAAATTTGTTCATCAACAGGTTGACTACGTTGAGAAATAAATGTGAAGACAGGAATTCTATAGATGTAGAATGATATTAAAGTTTGTTTTGTTTGTAAACCGTTAAGGTTTGTCACACAAAAATTCGTATGTGTTGCCTTTCATCACGCCCTCATACATCTGTGAGCAGGCTGGAAAGAATATTTGTGAAGGGCCGTTAAAAACAGATATAGTAGTAGTAATGGGTAATTTGAGTGCACTTGGGGAAATAATAATGACAATCGTTTTTATGAACCGGCAACAGCAAGTAGAGCGCGATAAATTGAAATAGGGTGGTGGCAGCAGAATAGTGGCAACCAAAATAAACCAATCAAAGTGTAAAATTTTAATTAACTAGAAATTCTAGATCGAAAAAAACATTATTATTACTTTTAAGTCTCATCATTCCTTTATATCTTAGTTTAATATTTTGATCTTCAAAAAACTGAAAATCATAGCCATTAATTCATTTATAACATCTGTGTGGAACTCCAATTTTAGAATCGTTATTGAACTACATACAAACTCTTTCACCGTATTTAGTGAGCAAATATGCACATCCAGTACGTTATATAAATCAGCTCACAAATTTTTAAACAAATTAGAATTGCTAGCTCTGTATTTTTTATTCAAGTATCCATTTATATAGAAAATATTCTTATTTAAATTAAAAAAGTATATGTTATAAGTTGGCAACAGTGATACCAGAAACAATATCATTCAAGCTAGGACTGGTTTCTAATTTTATTTTCTTGAAATCTTTTGCATACTTTTTAAAAAGCATGTTGCTCTTATTTCTAAAATCTCACACTCTGTAGGCACCTAAGATCTTATATTCTTTTTCCACAGCTTCCTGTACTTAATCAGTTGCCCAACTTCTTTCATAATTGTTGTGATTACATTAATTTATGTTTTCTTCTGCATACTTGACACACAAGGGAAAGAGCACTTTTTTTATCGATTTTTTTCGATACTGGCAAAACTGGATGACACAATCCTCTGTGTGCCAATACTCTACAGTTTTCGTTTCCATACCATTTTTTCAGTAAAATATCTTGGTCTACATTTTTCTGTTGGATGTTCTCAGTTGGCGAAAGACTAGACATATAGATTATCTTATTTCTGTGATGACGCCATATGCTTTACCTCTTAACTTTATTGTATTGGTGGAACCACCATAAAAGCATCTCTTGGATTCAAACATATAATAACTTCAGATAAATGTTTTTGTTTCTTAGGCTTTTTATATTCTGCTGTATTAATGCTATCACTTTTCCCACAACTCTACTAAAATGTATCCAGAACTTCTTGTTAATGTCTTTCGATAGAGATCATCTATCAATTCATTGTATTTCTTGTTAATCGTTTCAGTTTTAAATATTTTTAAACCACTAAAAAATAAGCATGATATTGATAGTATTGATTTCTTTATCAAAATGGTCTACTTTCTGTCCAGCTGTATTTATTTCACCACTATTATGAGCATGTTGAATATTGTTATTGTTTAAACTATTTAGGCAAGCAATAGACTCTTTACCATAATTTCTTTTTTCTTGTTTATCCAATAAAGCAATTTTCTCCTTAGGCAAATGCTTAGATCTGCATAGAGCCATACAAACTCCAGAAGTGTTAAATAACACAATGGATCTATAATAGATATTTTGAGGAACTGTTTACTTGGTTCTAAAAACCTCACTCAATATAACTATATCATAATTATATTTTTCTTTAATTTCTTTTGTTCTATTGTATAGATAATTTTCTTTAATTCCTTGACTATGCCACTTTAGAAACATTTCTCTTTCTTTTGGTTTAATAATTTCAATATAATAATATTTGACATCATGAATAGGGCTTTTATATATATATATATATATATATATATATATATCTTGGGTATTATATGCAATGTGGGAAGTAAACTTTCTTCAATTCTTTCAAAGCAAATGTTTTTGGGAAGGTGCTAAGTGGGTCTCACACAAAATTGCTGCTATATTTTTTACATCTGAATGCTGTATCTCCAATAACATCTGTTTAGTTCCTGTGTAGATGGTTTAAGTGATTATACTACAGTATTTTGAACTCAGTACTTCAGAGCCAGCCAGGATGGCTGTGCTGTTCTAGGTGCTACAGTCTGGAACTGAGTGACTGCTACAGTCACAGGTTCGAATCCTGCCTTAGGCATGAATGTGTGTGATGTCCTTAGGTTAGTTAGGTTTAATGAGTTCTGAGTTCTAGGCGACTGATGACCTCAGAAGTTAAGTCACGTAGTGCTCAGAGCCATCTGAACCATTTGAACCAGTACTTCAGAAAGAATTATGAATCATAACATTTAGCCTATTGAGCTATAAATATAGAATTCTGATGTTTTTCAGACATTATTCAACTGCAGAATTTCATAATTTGTCTTCATCAACAATACCACCATTAAAACGGTGAACTATTACCTGATTTGTACTACATACAAATATCAGTTTCATGTTAAGCATTGTAACTGAGACAAATGTATTTCTCAGTATAAGTACAAGAAATTCTCATTGGTATACCATTTTCACAGTATTTATACTGTTTACCAACAACTTTTTTTGGTTTTACATTTGTAGCATTGAAAAACACAAAAATATTACAATTCTCCATTCCTGTAACAACCACCCTTACTACAAAGTGGACATCCTTTGACTGTATATTCCTTACCACACTTTCTGTCGCATATATGATGTTTTACATCTTTTGTTGAATGTAACACTGATGATTTTTAATTTATACCACTAGATTATAGTTTCTGCATCTTTCAAAGGCACATTTATATGCTTCAGATCTGAAACAAATGCACTTACATTCTTCATATACCTTCTTCACATTCATAAACCATCTTGCAAACTTCTTGGTGATTGTTTCTTTAAGCATTCTTCATTGTAACCAAACCCATTACAGTTTCCACAGAATATCTTATTTTCCTTGTTGTTGTGTTCTTCTCTTTTGCGTAACAGACACACTTTCCTCTCTATTTTGCAACTGTGTTTGTTCTTGTTGTTGTTTGAGTTATTACATTTTTATAGTAACATTATGACCATAAGAATGGCAAAATACTGTCAGTTACATCAAAATAGATTTGAGTACAACTAAAAATCAGTCGGAATTTGCCAATTTTACTTTTTGATTCGCTAAATGACTAGTTTTGGGCCGAGACTGGTTTTGAAATCATTGTAACATAGTCAAAAATGGTATTTCTGAAGATGTAAAAACCAAACCAAAATGTGCAATGAACAGTTATAGTGCTGTTCATTGCATATTTTTGACATGGTTTTCACATTTTCAGGAATACCATTTTTACCTATGTTATGATGATCTGAAAATAGGTCTTGGCGCAAAAGTAGTCATCAAGTGAATAGAAGAAGCAAAATTTGCAACTTTGGACTCAGTTTTTGTTCAACTGCGTAAGAGAAGTTGCTCACCCACAGGTACTCCTACATGCTGGAAATTTGTAGAAATGTTTTTGCATTTTATAGATATATATCTTTACTGGTTTCTCAAGACTGCTATACATAACTGAATTGAAATTCTTAGCTGACTGGAGTGGCCGAGTGGTTCTAGGCACTACAGTCTGGAATTGCGCGTCCGCTATGGTCGCAGGTTCGAATCCTGCCTAGGGCATGGATGTGTGTGGTGTCCTAGTTATGTCCCATAGTGCACAGAGCCATTTGAACCTTTTTTGAAATTCTTAGTACATACAACAGTTATTTGGGTACATCAATAGTTGCCCAACATCTTTAATACTATCCAGAGTAAATCTTCTCTGAACTAGTTACAAATATAGCTGTTACTTCTTCTTATGATTTGTATTTATTTCTACTTCTAATTTTTTAATTTCAACTGTTCTCTGCCCAAGATAACATCCATGTCAGATTGTCATTGTCATTAATTCTTGTGATACACTTTTGATTCATTTTATGATCAGCTTCATTAGTTATTCTATTACCTCTAGGAATTGTTAATATCTGAATATTAAATGCAGTATCTGCAATATCAGTGGACTAATCAGATGATAATATATGTCTGATTTTATCGTACAAAACTTCAACAGATTATTTAGTATTATCTGTGGCCTCATATCCTGTAGAATTGGATAGAATTTTTTTTTGTTGCTTGTACCATAGAATTAAATGCTATAGTTATATAGCCTGTTTTTTCATCAATGGTATCGTGTTTACTAGTATTAGCACCATTAATGACAATCTTATCCTCAAGAGCGATAGCTTTAAAGATTTAATTAAATTTAGATCTTATTTGTTTTAGTCTCAGGTAACTTTTTTCGATGGGTTAGTCTCTCTTTCTTGCTCAAATAGTTTACCACTGAATTTAAATATTTGATCAAGTCCCACTATTTTCTCTTCTGTTTGTCATTGAAGCTTATCAAAAACATTTTCATCAGATTGGTAAACATAATTCATATCAGGTACAGGTTCTGTTGTTGTCTTATTCTTTTGGAATAATTCATTTTGAAAAGGAAACTCCTGTAGCATATTTGAATGAACTGCTTACAGATTTCTTTCATTTTCTGTAGCCAGTAACACCATGATTTTTAACTAAAGCTGAGAGATTAACTAATTTCGTGATGTTGAGATTATTAGAAACAGGGCTGGATAAATTTTGCGAAATAATTAAATTAATTAAGTTAACTTTTCTTATATTACAAGATCCCCTTAAAAATTATTTCTCCGACAAACATAACAAAGGTGAGAGTTTCAGAACTGCAGGTGACTTACAATGCCTTGTGTGGCTAGTTTAGCATTTAAGACGGAAGTGATTCGAATCATGAAATGTATCCCAGGAACATTTCATGGTTGGAATCCGGTTAAAATGCTGGGTAATTTTTAAATAATCCTGGGTAGTGTAGCCCAGGGTTCTTCCAGACAAGATAGGTGTTTTGCAGGTAAAAATTATGTTTTGAGTAGAAAACTTTCGACTAAACTTTAAATTTTACTTATAAAAATGTTCTCTATATAAATGAATACGGTACTCAAAAAACTCAACAATGCCAGCAACACTAATTTGTTTAAAAAATAAGTGAGCTACAAGTAACTGTTTTATATAGCATTACAGGATGCGAAAATTAGCATATTAGATGCGGTGAAAAAATCTATATGGAGCTAAATAACAGTTTTAAAATTTTTTCCCGAACAGATTACATAGATTAATTAATGGCTACAATTTCCAATTATTTGAAGATAAGACTATTAAACTAAGATACGAAGAAATGAAGAAACATCAGAATAACTATAATACATTTCATGGTAGAAGATTTATAGTTTAATTAAAATTTTAGAATTTTATCAGTGTATTTTGGCTGCTGCTACTCATTGGCCACCGTCCTGTATTAATTTTATCGAGTTCTGCTTGCTGCTGGCGGGCTCACAGAAAAGGTGGTCTAGTTTTCGCCACAAGTACGGTCAACAAAGGACCTAACCAGGATTTTTTCAAAGGGGGTGTAGTCCGATTTCTTAAACATGAACTTACAAAGACTCATATTTTTCACTTATTCTGAAAATTTCCATAAAGAAATAATTTTATTCGAAATTGAGTTCTCACCAAACGGGAATATAATCTAGTTGCTTAGGGATTTTGTATATTGGCAAACCACTTAGAGACAGTCACGCCCCAAGCTTCCTTCACATTCAAGGTCATTTTACTCTCCTCTTCTTTCAGTGTGGATATGAGCTGAGGAAGTGATCAGGAACGAACGAGTCCTAATTATTTGGGACACCGTGACTGTTATCTACATGGCTTTTGCAATAAATATATCTCTGACAGAGAAGCTAGATTAGATTTTGGTGGTGAAATTGCAAAGGGTCTCGAATTATTCAACTCTACACTTTCACCAGATTCCTCATTCAAGTATGCATCTGTCACTTCTTGCAATATAACAACGATTACTTTGTGGATTAAAGAAGATACTGGCAGACAAATGCATGAGCCTAAACGAGGATCATTTGTATTAGTATTTATTTATCATATGGCTTTTTGTACCTGGAGTCTCTGAAGAGACGCTCGGCTCGCTTTAGATGCAGCTCTTTCCATTTAACAGTGGGTTTTCATCTTTAAGGGAACTGGAATTTGTCAGGAAAGACGGGTGGTCGGAAGGAATTGGCTTACAGTAAGGAACCAACCTTGGCAGGAGCCTAAACTGAAAATGTGAAACCACTGAAAATCATTTTCAAGATTGCCAGCAGGTGTATTAAAACCACGTCGCCTGCCAAATACAGTGATTGCTAACTCAGTGGCTCAGCTCCCGGTGGTTCCTGAAGTCGGTAGAGAATATGGTAAAACTGGTTGTTGTGCCTTCTTCTTCAGTAAAATAAAATGCATCACCACAAAAAATTGAATTCCGACATCGCAAGTTTTTCCTGTAATTGAGTATGTTTATTTATTTGATAGAGCATGAAAGCATGCACATTTTAAGCTTTAATTGTGCATGGAATTGTTGATTTCAGTTATTACAGTATTACAAGAGCGTAAATAGATTTTGGACGAAAGGGGTACAGAGGGATGAAGGGCACTGTCGACTCGGAATAATTTAAGTAGCCCTCTGAAAAAGATCTCTCAGAAACGATTGCACTATAAAATGTGCTGTCATCACATAGCTCATCCACTATCTGCAAATCCCTCCCTATTGTTTCGTATCGGAAATAGTTTTCATAACTAAGTACTGTCGGGTGACCATACTGGGCGATATTTTGCTATTTTGGCTACTAATGATAGAATATTGAGAATTTTTGTAAAAAGAAATGCAAGCTTCGCCATTTATGTGATATTTTTGTTGATCAATGCGATATCTGGGTGACACAGACAAATCCAATGTATTTTTATGCGCTGACCTTTATTTAAAATTATTTGTTATGATATTTATTGCTTCGCTGGCTTCTGAAATACTTAAATATTGCAACCCCAAAGCTCCACCAGCCACCAAATAACTACTCAAGGGCTAACACTGAATTGCTATAGATAGAAAAGTATCAAAATTTGTTTTCCTCCTCTGTCTTGTTACTAACTTATGCATAATTAGAAACTACCAATACAGCATACAGTACAAAAACAATAACCAGTAGCACTTAACATTAAATAAACTGCAAGTAAGAACTGAACTGGTTAAAAAAACTGAGCTCTGACAAGTCCAACAACTGTTCTTGAGTAAATAGGGATGGGCGACAGCCGATATCGCTATGGAAAGATAGATAGATAGTTTAAGTCTATCGAGGGCTTTGCTGACTAATGACAAAGTGTATCCCTTTTACGCCGTATGATTGCAAATAAAATATGTTTCAATTTCGCTACACGGTAATTATGTCGTGTGTAGTTTCATTCAGGTGATAGGGGGACTCCGGGCCCTCTGGATCCCCTCCCCGCCCCCCTACGGCTACGTCATTGGCTCCGCGTACCCACTTATTACTTATAACTAATCATGAAATAGCTCCTCTCATCTTCTCTGATCATCGCTCTCACACGTTTTGTATCAAGACACATCCAGAGCGAATCAGCCTTGCAGAGGGTATAGGGAATCTGAATGACAGTGCTCTCTTGGACAGACAGCCGGAACGCCAATTTCATTGCCTATGGCGGACATGTACAGAACAAATGCAGAAATTTCCTAACGCACTGCGTGAAAATATTCTCAATAACGAGAGGTAATTGTCTTTTCTTCCTTCTTTTATTTTATTTCCTTTTACTTTATACGTGTACCTTTGAAGATTTAAAATACGTTTTTTGTTTTCATCTGTAGTATAAAATGCACCTTTTTATATATTGGTACATGACTCTCTTTTTAATCAATTACTCAAAATTTCTTTGTATGTTTCATCTTCTTTAATTCTTTTGCGATATGCTCTGTGTAATATCATATGGAGTACGCAAAACGGTTGGATGAACGGTGATGTGAGAGCGTTATCAATAGTGGCGGTCGAACACTAACAGAGGGTAAGTGTGCGGCGAGGCATACACGCTTTCATATTGTGCAGTCGACTAGACAGAAAAGCACGAAAATTTATGGCCGCTTTCATACTTGTAGGTCACGGTTTAAACTAAATTTCGTCATGGAAGTTATGAAACAAATTGTCAGTCTGAGTGAATACTGTTATTCCTGTGGAGTACTATTCACAGCAGTGACTTCGTACAAGCAAATGGAGAGTGACTGTGATTGTGAGAACCGAATTGCTGGTACCGTTGTCGCACGAAGTAATGCAGTTTAAAAATACTTATATCGTATGCTGCCGCGCGCGGTAAAACATTGACTGCCGTTGAGAAGACATTCAAATCGCGATCGTTATTGCCAAATGTGGGTGGACTGTAATTTCACGATCGGAGACTCAAAGTGAAAATTACACTATTTGAAATCTCTTTATTGGACATTGATGACTGAAATGTGTGTGTAAGAGACGTTATTTTGTGTGCATACGAAAGTGGATCTATACAAAAACGATTGCATCCAGCCGGCTTGTGACAAGAGAGAAGCGACAAGGGATGATATTATCACTTGGAGAAACGCATTCCAAGCAAACGAACATATTTGTTGCCATTTCACGACCGATGGAGCAACTTTCATTACGCCGTCAGCACCGACGAGCCACCGCTGACGTCACAACGTGTCGACTACAAAAATATAAGCTGCAACAGAAGCGCTCTCTCGTTATAAACGTTAAAAGCGTTTCATGTATTTTCAATTGTAATTTCTTTCTTGTTTTGTGACTAACATTTCCTAATATTAGCTTTCTTTAAAATAAAAGTAATATCAGGGACGTAATTATTCTTTTTTTTTTTTTTTTTTTTTTTTTTACAATCTGTGTTGACGTTGTTGATCACACCGTTAACACCAGACAATATTATTTGCTACTCCACCTTTCCGCTTTTGTTTTTGTGGTGTCACCGCCAGACACCACACTTGCTAGGTGGTAGCCTTTTAAATCGGCCGCGGTCCGTTAGTATACGTCGGACCTTCGTGTCGCCACTATCAGTGATTGCAGACCGAGCGCCGCCACACGGCAGGTCTAGAGACACTTCTTAGCACTCGCCCCAGTTGTACAGCCGACTTTGCTAGCGATGGTTCACTGACAGATTACGCTCTCATTTGCCGAGACGATAGTTAGCATAGCCTTCAGCTACGTCATTTGCTACGACCTAGCATGGCGCCATTACCAGTTACTATTGATGCTGTAAAACATGTACCGTCAAGAGCGATGTTCACCAATTATGGATTAAAGTTAAGTATTCCAGCAGCTACGTACGTTTACTTACTAGTCTCATTTCCGTGTCCTGTTCCAGACCTCACGCCAGCCTGCGTGAGCTTAAACGTGTGCCTTTCGGCTTCCTCCTAGTGGCTTGGCTTTCTTGCCAGTCCACAACAGTTTGGCGCTGAGGCGTTCGTAACTATAGTGCCCTGATTTACTTGTGTAATGGCTTCGCCACCATCTCCAGATGTACTGTCCGAATTTTATCGCTTACAGAATCAGCAGACGCAGGCCTTACTGGATGCCCTTGGACAGCTCGTCCACGGTAAACGTGCAATGCAAAACGATGCGGCAGCCGCCGCTCCACCGCTCACACAGCCACAACACGCAGTGGCACCACCTTTTCGTCCTTTTGATGCTGCACTGGAAAGTTGGACGGAGTGGTCACGCCAATTTGGATTCCATCTCGCCGCCTACAGAATTCAAGGTAATGAGCGGCAGCCTTATCTCCTTTCGTCCATCGGCGTCCTCACGTACCGTGTGATAGTCAAATTATTTCCCCGACGCGACGTAGCAACTCTGTCCTACGACGAAATTTTGTCTGCATTAGACGCATATTTCAAAGAATCAGTCAATGTAGTTGCGAAAAGGTATACCTTCTTTCATACAAAACGTATGGCAGGTCAGACTAATAGGGAGTGGGTTGCAACCTTTTGAGTGTCAATGTGGACCCCCTTATTCAGATACTATGGTACGTGATGCAATTGCACAGAATGTTTCTGATGTTCGTATACGGGAACAGATTTTGAAACTAATCAATCCCTCCCTTCAACAAGTGATGGACATATTGGATCGGCAGGACACGTACGTTTACTTACTAGTTTCATTTCCGCGTCCTGTTCCAGACCTCACGCCAGCCTGCGTGAGCTTAAACGCGTGCCTTTAGGCTTCCTCCTAGTGGTTTGGCTTTCTTGCCAGTCCACAACAGTTTTATTGTAGCTGTTTTTGCATGTGTCTTAGTCTGTCGTTTAGAGGGTTGCGCCTTTAGATATGTGACAGTGTTTTATCAAGTGAATTTACGTACTTTATTGTGATATGTGGCAACTCGAGTTAGTTGTGTTGTCGGCCATTATAATCGCATCTTTCCTGGGTTTCTTACAGTACTGTCTGGACAAGGCCATGACTCCCCAATTTGCTCGTCTGCAGCAGCCCTCTGTACGACGCGTGGTAGTTTGGCCTTAGTGCAGCAGCACATACGCGTCACGAGACTTGAACAAGACAAAACAGTACGTACTCTACTCGCCTGTCACTTGCGACTGGCACCCACTCGCTCGCTCTGCACATAGGCGTGGATAGATGGCAACACCTTCGAATCCACTGAACTCTGCGAGCACGAAGCTAGCTTGAAAGAACGTAACAAACTCCACCGACTTCCAGGGGCACACATAAAGAATATCGACACCAAGAATTCGGGGACCATCATCAATTTGACTGGAAAGGAGCTGGACAAGGTGACAAGATCCGTGCTCTGAAGTGGATTTAATTATGCATTTTCCAAACACATTTCCCAAACGGGAGATCATCAGCAGCATCGTCCAGGCTTCCCTCTGACAGAGCCGAAGAGGTTGGAATGGAGACCTGCAGACTCCTAGACGAAGCACAAATTCTGAAAACTAACATCACCTTGGCAGAACGCAGGGCGAAACGCGACCTCCGTGAAGACGAAGACACAGTCGTCCTAGCAGCTGACAAAGCCAAGTGAAGGTGCTGCTGCCATCATTTGACTGGTGGCAGAAGATGGAAATGCTATTGCAACATCCAACGTACAAGTCAGTAGGAAAGTATCCTACACCAACTGTTGTTAAGAAGACCATCCCACTCTTAAACAACTCAGGGATGGACTAGGATATGGTCACTGATACCAACACAGCTATATGGTCTTTCCAAATATATACAAGAAGGGGTTCCACTGTGTGCAATACTGGACAAGATATATTCACCAATGTACGCAATAGCTTAACACCCCCGTAGTGAGTCACTGCACACACCATGCCAAAGACAAATGTGCCAGGGAACACATCTGGACAAGGGTGACCTCCTCGTCGGTTTCGACTCACGTCTCTCTACACACGGAAACCTCGACATTATGGGGAGCCCCTTTGATAGAGACACTGTGGAACTGATGTACTACGCGTTCAATAGCAAGTAACTCCAATACGGTTAAATTTCTCCCAGCAGTTAGACTTAATCCCTCCAGGCGCCAGGTATCGCTATCCTATAGATGGAAGACTTTTCGAGGGACCGGCTCACAAAACCATATGTCTGAAACAAAAAGCGCTCGAACGGGACGTGCCCGACATTCGTGGCGTGACCGCATGGAGACTCTTCCACCAGGCTGCAACATCTGAGGAAATCTAAACTAACTTGCGCTAACTTACTCTAAGGACAACACACCCATGCCAGAGGGAGGACTCGAACCTCCGACGGGGAAGTCGTGCGAACTGTGGCAAGGCGCCCTAGACCATATGGCTGTAAATCGCGGCTGAAACATCTGAGGGAAACCTTTCGCAAGAACGGCTACTTGGAGACACAGATAAGACGCGTTCTCCAGACAACGCGAGAAGAAGAAAGAAGGCGACCCGGAGGAAGACACAAAGCGTCTGGCGCTTGTTCCGCATACTAGGCTGTAAACAGCCAAGATTGCCAGGCTATTGGAGGAGAACAATATTAGAACCAGTCCCGCCCATCGGCTAAGATCAGTGATACGTTTGGCTCAATGGAAGACAAAGTAGGACTACGGACACCTGGAATCTACATGAGCTGCGAAAGTTGCAAGCATTATATCAACCAGGCGCAACGATGTATTTCGCAGTGCCGGTCGGAAAATGTGAGAAGCATTCGCCTCGGCCAAACGGACAAATCTGCAGTGGTAGACCACAGTCTCAAGGAAGGTCGTGTTTGATTTCGAACAGACGGAGGTGGTGTGCCGTTGTAGCGGGTTCTGGTACGTGAACGCCATAGAGAAAGTGGTGATACAGGTCCGTGACGATCTTGTCAGCTGGGCAAGAGGTTTCCAACTGAGCTCTGCCGAGAATCCCAACCCCCAACCCCATCGGTCCCTGAAACCCATTATTTCGGGGGAGGGTGGGGGGGGGGGGTGGCGCTAGTGACCAAGTCATTGCAGAAGAAGCAGCGGAGCCTGCGGTACATCTATAAAGATGCGAACTGGACCTTTGCCTGAAGCTGACGAGTAGGAAAGTCAGCGAAATGCTGCCGTAGTATAATGCCGTGACTCGGCCGATAACCCTAGAAGACTTCATCATTGAAAGCCTGCATTCCCATAAAGGTATTGACCTGCAAATTAATCCTCAAAAACTGCTACAAGTAAATACTTGTAGAACTTAGAGAGAAACGGAAAGGAAATTCTGGCAGAAACCTTTCATTACTCCAAACACTAAAGGTTATTAATAATTATATTTTGGCTAAAATATGGTATTTCCAAAGATAGTACTAATAAGTAAATGTGTCAAAGAATTCGACAGTTTAGTTAATTTTCTAAGAATCGAGAGGCAGAAAATAAGATGATTTAAAAATTACAAAAGCATACACTAAAGTTTTTATATTACAATAAATCCCTAAATAATAATTATTTCAACATTGAAGAGATCATTCCTTTTTTCCCCATACATATACTTTTTTAAAATTATTTCTATTTGACAGTTTAGTTAATTTTTATATTTCTTTAATCAAGAAAAAGCATTACACATTCTTCCTATGTCCAGTACTTACATACATGTACAGTTTTAAATTATAATATTATCTCAATAACAGAAACTGACGACCATAAAGAAGAAAAGGAAGGTAAGTTATTGGACAGAAATAAGAAGGAATTTATATTCATAGCTGAAGAAGGATAAATTGTTTAGGTTAAGGAGATTCTGTATCTGAGGATAGAGGACCAACGTAAAAGAAAGTGGTGAAGTCGCAGACTTCGGATTCAAAAGTCTTAGGGTTCACCTTTACTTTATCGTAGGTTTTCTAACATTTTCCACTTTCTTCCCTTACGGCAATATCTGTTCTTGCAAAAAATACAGAGCTATATCGTCGTTCCGAGGACACGTTAATTTATCAATCAGGCTATAACACTTCAAAGGTTTTTGGGAGGAAACTTACACACTGTCTGCTCAAAAGCTTCTGGTCACGTATTAGTGGACGTTACTAGAGCGTGTGTCCACCCTCTGCCTTTATAACGGCTTGAATTATGCTAGGGACACTTTCAGTGAGGCGTGAGAATGTCTGTGGAGGAAAGGCTGCCCGTTGTCGTTAAAGAGCCGAAACCAGAGAACCTAGCGACGTTAAACGCTGGGTTCGGAAGCGACATCGACATTCTAACTCATCACAAAGGTGTTCCTTTGTTTTCATGTAGCGACTCTGGCCAAGCCAATCAATTTAAGGAATTCTCTTGTACACAAACCATTGACTTATTTATGCTGTTTTATGACAGGGTGCATCGTCTTGCTGTCGTCGTCCCCAAACTGTTTCTCTAATGTATGCTGTCCACAAATGCTGTAAAATGTCTTCATAGCCTTTCGCATTTGGCATTTCCTTAAGCGCGATAAGAGGACCACAACCTAATCACGAGACACCCCCATACTGCAACAACTTCTTCTCCGAACTTCAATATTGTCGCTACACATAATGGCAAACCGTTTCATCGGATGTCACACTGTATAGCGAGATTCATCTCCCCAAATCACTCGTTTTTTGTCGCCAACTGAGCACTGGCGCCACCCTTCCCACCAGTTCTAGCGTCGCTTAGCGTTCAGTACAGAAATTTCTGGCTTATAAGCAGTTGCTCGGCATAGTGGCTTGCTACTCTTGTGATTGTAATGTTGGCTTTACAAGATAACTTTTACTTATTTGAGTTGCGATTTGAACTCATTCCTAGTAAAGGGCACCAAAGAAAAATTTGGAGTATTAATTAAGGTTCAGGGAGAAGAAATCATAACTTTGAGATTAGCCTATCCCATTTTAATTCTGTTAGAGACACCAAAAAACTAGCAAGAGCAGTTGAACGGAATTGACAGTGTCTTGAAAGGAAGATATAAGATGAAAATCATTAAAGTAAAACAAGGATAACGGAATGTAGTCGATTGAAATCAGGTGATGCTGAGGGACCTAAATTAGGGAACGAGATACATAAAAGTAGTAGACGAGTTTTGCTATTTGGTTAGCAAAGTAACTGGTGACGGCCGAAGTAGAGAGACTATAAATTGCACACCGACAATGGCAAGATAAGCATTTCTGAAGAAGAGAAATTTGTTAACATAGAGTATAGAATTACGTGTTAGGAACTCTTTTATGGTGGTATTTGTCTGGATTCTAGCGTTGTATGGAAATGAAATATGGACTATAAACACCTGAGATATAAAGAGAATAGAAGCTTTCGAAATGTGGTACTTAAGAAGACTGCTGAAGATTAGATGAGTTGATCACATAACTAATGAGGAAGTATTCAACAGAATTGGGGAAACAAGGAATTTGTGGCACAACTTGACCAAAAGAAGGGATATGTTGACAGGACACATTCTGAGACATCAAGAGATCACCAATTTAATGTTGGAGGGAAGTGTGGGTAGTAAAAACCGTAGAGGGAGACCAAGAAGTGAATACAGTAACCAGATTCTCAAAGTTGTAGGTTGCATCAGTTATTCGCAGATGAACTAGCTCCCACTGGATATTGTACATGGAGAGCATCATCAAACCAGTCTTCTGACTGAAGACCACGACAACAACAACTTCAACACGTATGGGTTTATTATCTCTTCATACAATACGAACATATGTACGTATAATTTATACTAATGAAGATACCCTTAATTTGTGTCGGAATCAGGTCAAATTAATTAAATTTGTGCAACCAGGAGGCTTAATTTATCCTTCATTACATCCACCTTAAATTTTATACATTTTCATTCCTCTCACTCACATCATTTTGTATTCAAGGGTTGGAATCAGACTTTTTCGGAAATTCAGAGAAGTCTTCAAATTTCTCTCCTCAAAGATAAAGAAATTTCACGCAAAGATATTTGCAACCTACTCATTTTTTTGTGTAGGTAGTTTACAAACTGTACGTCTACATCTACATCTACAGGGATACTCTGCAAATCACATTTAACTGTCTGGCAGAGGGTTCATCGGACCACCTTCACACTAATTCTCTATTATTCCAATCCCACACCGCGCGCGGAAAATGGAACACCTTTATCTTTCCGTGCGAGCTCTGATTTCCCTTATTTTATTATGATGATCGTCCCTCCCTAGGTATGTCGGCGTCAACAAAATATTTTCGCATTCGGAGGAGAAAGTTGGTGATGAAAATTTCGCGAGAAGATTCCGCCGCAATGAAAATCGCCTTTGTTTTAATTGTGTCTACTCCAAATCCTGTATCATTTCGATGAAACTCTCTCCCGTAATACAAAACGTGCAGCCCTTCTTTGAATTTCCTCGATGTACTCCGTCAGTCCAATCTGGTAAAGGTCCCACACTGTGCAGCAGTATACTAAAAGAGGACGGACAAGCGTAGTGTAGACAGTATCTTTAGCAGATCTGTTACATTTTATAAGTGTCCTGCCAACAAAACCAAGTCTTTGGTTAGCCTTCATCACAACATTTTCTGTGTGTCTCTTACAATTTAAGTTGTTCGTAATTGTAATTCCTAGGTATTCAGTTGAATTTACGGTCTTTAGATTTGAATGATTTATCGTGAAAGTTTAACGGATTCCTTTCAGCACTCATGTGGATGACCTCACACTTTTCGTTGCTTAGGGTCAACTGCCAATTTTTGCAAGGTACACGTATCTTTTCTAAATCGTTTTGCAATTTGTTTCGATCTTCTGATGACTTAACTGAAAGATCTGAGTCGAAACAAGGCCCCGGGAGTAGACAACATCCCATTACAACTACTGACAGCCCTGGGAGAGCCAGTCCTGACAAAACTCTACGATCTGGTGAGGAAGCTGTATGAGACAGGCTAAATACCCTCAGACTACAAGAAGAATATAATAATTCCAAACCCAAAGAAAGCAAGTGTTGACAGATGTGAAAATTACCGAACTATCAGTTTAATAAATCAGGCTGCAAATTACTAACGCGAATTCTTTACAGACGAATGGAAAAACTAGTAGAAGCCGAACTCGGGGAAGATCAGTTTGGATTCCGTAGAAGTATTGGAACACGTGAGGCAATACTGACCTTACGACTTAACTTAGAAGCAAGATTATGGAATGGCAAACCTACGTTTCTAGCATTTGTAGACTTAGAGAAAGCTTTTGACAATGTTGACTGGAATACTCTCTTTCAAATTCTGAAGGTGGCAGGAGTAAAATGCAGGGAGCGAAAGGCTATTTACAATTTGTACAGAAACCAGATGGCAGTTAAGAGTTGAGGGACACGAAAGGGAAGCAGTGGTTGGGAAGGGAGTGAGACAGGGTTGTAGCTTCTCCTCGATGTTATTCAATCTGTAAATTAAGCAAGCAGTGAAGGAAACAAACGAAAAATTCGGAGTAGGTATTAAAATCCGTGGAGAAGAAATAAAAACTTTGAGGTTTGCCGATGACATTGTAATTCTGTCAGAGACAGCAAAGGACTTGGAAGAGCATATGAAGGGAATGGATAGTGTCTTGAAAGGAGGATATCAAATGAACATCAACAAAAGCAAAACGAGGATAATGGAATGTAGTCGAATTAAGTCGGGTGATGCTGAGGGATTTTGATTAGGAAATGAGACACTTACAGTAGTAAAGGAGTTTTGCTATTTGGGGAGCAAAATAACTGATGATGGTCGAAGTAGAGAGGACATAAAATGTAGACTGGCAATGGCAAGGAAAGCGTTTCTGAAGAAGAGAAATTTGTTAACATCGAGTATAGATTTAAGTGTCAGGAAGTCATTTCTGAAAGTATTTGTATGGAGTGTAGCCATGTATGGAAGTGAAACATGGACGATAAATAGTTTGGACAAGAAGAGAATAGAAGCTTTTGAAATGTGGTGCTGCAGAAGAATGCTGAAGATTAGATGGGTAGACCACATAACTAATGAGGAGGTATTGAATAGAATTGGTGAGAAAGAGGAGCTTGTGGCACAACTTGACTAGAAGAAGGGATCTGGTGGTAGGACATGTTCTGAGACATCGAGGGATCACCAATTTAGTATTGGAGGGCAGCGTGGAGGGTAAAAATCGTAGAGGGAGACCAAGAGATGAATACACTAAGCAGATTCAGAAGTATGTAGGTTGCAGTAGTTACTGGGAGATGAAGAAGATTGCACAGGATAGAGTAGCATGGAGAGTTGCATCAAATCAGTCTCAGGACTGAAGAACATAACAACAACAACATGACTTAACTAGGCGAAAAACGACAGCATCATCAGCAAACAACCTAACAGCAAACGGCCAATAATACTACCTTGGGTAATGACAGAAATCACTTCCGTTTTACTCCATGACTCTTGACTATGTTCCAAAATCCTACTGTATAGCGACGTTAATGATATGTGAATTCCTGTCGTGTGGCCACAATCATGCCGGAAACCTTTTCACATGAATGACCCGGGTACAAATGACAGCTCCTCCAATGCACTGCTCTTTTCACATCTTGCTTACGCAATACTACCACTATCTGTAAATGTGCTTATCGTAATCCCATGCCCCCGTGTAACTGTAGACGTAATATTTCTTTTGGCACAATCAATGAAAGTGTTTCATATCATCGACCGGTATTGGACACTATTATCCATTATCAGAATGATTGAAAGCAACGTTACATGTTCGCGAAGTAATGCTTTGCCAATCTACTAAGTTCACAAAGAATTGAGTGTTAATTGTGAGATATTGGTGGATGACACGTCCTTTATTGTTATCGTTTTAGGATCAGCACACTAAAAACCACAAGAATGAATATTTGTGAGTAAAAATAGGCTTTTTCCGTCGATGGCACCCTAACTAACGTAGGTAGGAACGGGAAATTAATAATATCCAGACCACTAGATTATCCTGCATTGCTTTCTTTCCAAAAGAAACCGCTCCTTTCCACACAGGAAGGTGAGTCTCACCTGTCAGCACTCTAAACTCGCAATCTTGGAGAGCGAGGTTGAAATTCTGGTCTTTCCATCCAGATTCTGTAGTTTCACTGAATCAGAAGAGTGGAATGCTGAGGTAGTTCCTTTTAAAGTGATAATCGCGATTTCCTTCTCCTTCCCTTTACTATCTGAGCATGTTTAGTATGTTTTTTTAAATATATTATTGCACTCCTAGAAAATGTTAGTTCAGTAACAAACGATTCTCGTGCCATTCTTACAACTGACAAAAAACTAACCTAAATCCTAATATGTTTGGCAAATAACTCACCACTGCCGTCTTTTTAATAACATAGAATATCTGATTGTTAACTAGCCGTCGCCTCATGGCTTCGTCCACAGATGCATCTGAAACATATATGGAACATACTTCCCCCATTCATTCGGTGTCAACTCCTTTCTCCCTGTGACTGTCCACCTCATCCTCCCACACAGTGTCTGTGTATTTCCACCTCCCCACTCTCTCTGGCTCTCCGTCTCCTCCCCCTCTCCTTATCCATTTCCTCCACCCCCCTCTCTTTGACAATATCTTCCTTCCCATCCCTCTGACGATACGCTCGTCCCCCTCTGCCTCCAGCTCTTCCTTTTCCTCCTTCCAACTACCTCTCTACACTTTGCACCTGCCTCATGCATATCCTCATCTTTTCCTTTCTCTGTCCATTTCTTCCTCCCCCTCTTTATGTCCTTCCCCCTCCTCATGTTGATTGACTCTTGTAGCCCAAACAATACTCTCCAATGAAGCGTCCGCCGCTCGTGGTCTCGCGGTAACGTTCTCGCTTCCCGAGCAAGGGGTCCCGGGTTCGATTCCCGGCGGGGTCAGGGATTTTCACCTGCCTCGAGATGACTGGGTGTTTGTGTTGTCCTCTCATTTCATCATCATCCAGAAAAGTGGCGCAATTGGACTGAGCAAAGATTGGGTCATTGTACGGGCGCTGATAACCACGCTGTTGAGCGCCCCACAAACCAAACATCGTCATCATCATCATCCAATGAAGCAAGCTGATACTAATACCACAATACATCAGTCATGCAGATCAGGCTACACATCAGAGGTTTAAAAATCATTTATTTGCCACTGACATACAAGCAGCCACGCAAATCAGGGCTATAAAGCAGGCCAACACTACTCCAACGCAACACACCTGCCATTCATGACTGCCTATATGACGGAGACCAGAAAGTCGTTTTTTATCCCTGACATTTAGATTGCCCTGTAAAGTAGGTTGATTTGGCAGACCGATGTTGTTCCCGCACATCATGTCTGTCATGAAGGGCAGTCTATAAGCCAAGGGCTTGTAGAAACACTTTGTTGCCAGTGTCTTCTGTCCTATTGGAGCTAATACTCGTGAGAGCTAGTGTTTCTGTGCCAAATTATGGTTCAGTTGATTCAGGGCGTTGAAAGGGAATCCCAGACATACCCACATATATATATATATATATATATATATATATATGTGTGTGTGTGTGTGTGTGTGTGTGTGTGTGTGTGTGTGTGTGTGTGTGTGTGTGTTTCTTTCTGTTGTTAAATTTCACTAGAGTGAGGGGCAGAGTCAACGTCTAATAGATATACATTTATTGTAATTTAAGTCTTTTTAACACAACACCCATTCCCTGGGCTGCCATGTGACGAGAACTGTACAGCAGGGTAGCAGTTTTTGAGTAATAAAGTTAGTTTGTGAAGTAATATTGGGAGCTAAACGTCGTATGTGTGCTACATTCGGATGCGCATTACACTGCTATGATACCATGGCGTAATTGGGTCAACGGCGCGCCGACTTCACCAACATGAAGGAGAACAGTGTGTCAACGGCCAGCTCGCCGCACAGCAGAAGACGTGACAAGAAGCAGATCGCCACACGCCAGATTGTGGACATCGACTGTTGTCATTGGGTCAGTTACGCAAGACCATTAACACCAGAATGTTCCTCCGACCTACAGGAGGAGAACAGCAGACATCAGCAGCAGAAAGCCCCATTTGAGGACCTGCAGGCAGCTTGTCAACTTCGTCCATCGTGAGGCGTTGGAGTGATACAGGCAGCCGCCTGTAATGGTAGTCACCGTCCTGGGTCACTGCCGCCACAAAATGGTCAGAATATGTCCCAGAAAAGCTTCAGAAATTTATGGCTTGACCCTGTATATGGTACAACAGTCTCGTGTTAACAGGTATAATTTAATGTTAAAAAGCTTTACTTCTGATACGAAAATGTCAAACTTTTTTAAGAGGCACACTGCTCTGTAAACCTCAAGGGCGAGCTAGAGAAAGTAAAATAATATATTCACTATTTGAAGGAAATGGATAAAAGTATGGGAGAATATTTCCAGAGATCTGCCAGTCGTACCCATGAAGTTAGACATAACATGACGCGAGGCCAGCGTAACTATAGCGGCGGGTGGGGCTGGCCAAGCAACACGAGGCAGCTGAAGGAACGGGAAAAAGAACATGTGCCAATCAGCGAACAGCTGCGGTGCGCTATGGTGGTGTTCTTTATTACAAAATGACAAGGAGACAACATCTGGATGACATCAGAGGGGAACCAACGCGAAACTGGAAGGGCAAAGTGTGGCGCGTGTAGCACATGAGTTTGAGTGCTCACATCATGTACATAAGAAGCATTCCGAACCATCCGAAACACAGACACAGCTGCGGGAAGCTGATTAACTAGTCTACCACAGTCAACTACTGTAGCGGATGACCGCTACATTGTGCAACAAGCAAGGAGGAAACCACGTGAAACCAGGACAAAACTGCAACCACTTTTAACAGGACTTCAAGACAGGCAATCTCAAGCTTCATAGCGGCCCAGCGACCACCTGGGGTTGGTCTCTTTGCCCGACGACCAATACGTTGTGCTACGTTACCAACCGCAGATCGGCGACGCCATTTGCGACTGGAGCAGCGAGGAGTGGGGTCTCATCTCATATGAGAGCAGATTCGGTATGATTAGCGGCTGTGGTCGTACATTCGTGGGGTGAGAAGAGGGAACACATAATGCACCCGGGAACATGGTCAAACTTGATCGGTTTGGTGGACTCGTTTTGGTGTGGGGAGGCATAATGTTGCATTGTCGTATTGACCACCAACTCTTCAAACACAGTACTTTCAGCGGTCACCGTCATTGGGACACTGTACTTCCTCCCCTTGAGTACGTTTCATTTTTGTCGTTGAAACTGTGCGACGTCATAGAATTGCGCAAGTTGACGAGCTTTTGGAAGGAGACGATATTAGGAGAATAGACTGACCTGCCCGTTCCCCTGACTTGAACCACATCGAACAGATGTGGGATGCGTTGGAGAGACCTACTGCCACATGTTGACATGCAGTGCCAACTGTCCGACATGTGTCAACCGAGCTACTGAAAGTATGGAACGCTCTACGACTAGAACTCCTTACCAACTTTGTGGTCATGAAGGGAGCAGTTTGCAGAACATGGATTGCTGTACCTGGTGAACTCACACACCCTTAACGACCGCGACCCACCTTTTTTAATGTCCAAGGGCTCACCGTGAATCGCGAAGGCTTCAGTATAACTATAGTCTTTGAATAAAAGTTACAGTTTTTTTCGTCTCATTGCGTATTTGTTACAATTACCTTCTGTAATAAACTGTGAGAGTTCTTTCAATGTACGGTCCCAGTTTCATCGAGCTTTGCTACTTGGCAGTGAATATCATGCAAAAGGTACCTTCATCCTTAATTTTTGCACACCACTGTACTTCATGTGCTGATAATATTGCAATACTAGATGCCATCCCGTGGCCTTTCAACTTCTAGATGCCACGGTGATATGAATAAGGAAGCTGCGCCAAGTCGCGGAACGTCAAACATAAAGTTTTGCTTTTTAACCGATCCCCTTTGATGTACATCTTTAATTTATTCGGCCTTTCAAAGCCTGCTGTCCTGGAGTACGTTAGCTCGCATCAGTTACTGACAGACAGAAGCTAGAATAAAACAAAGAGAATCACAAGGTAGAGCGCTGTTTGTTTATTTATTTCGCCTTTCATTTTCTGAACTGGGCTCTTTGGTGTACGAGTGCGTATTTCGTAGTTTGGTGCGAGAACTTCCGCACTGTTATTGGCGTGCGGCGAATTTCTTATTTTTAGCATTTGGAAGGGTGCAACATTCTAAAGCTGTTGGTGACAAACAGCGTGCTGACAAGCCACATTAATCTTCGATACATGGTCTTCCCTGTCACAGTGGAATTTAAGACATAGTGTTGGGGAATTCGTAGCAGATCAGGTTTGACAGAACAGTGTCACTCAAGGAACTGTATTAAGGGTCACCTTTATAACTGGTGCCATTAACATCAGTCTGACCAGTTCAGCCTCTATATTTGTGGAAGAGTTTGAGATAGTTTAGTCCCTTGCATCCTTACAGCACCAAGAAGTTATTTGTAACTGATGTCAAAGTGTTTGGAAGTTTAGAGGTATATGCACCAGTTTATCGGTAGGCAGACTGCTGTAAACAGATTCCACCATTCGCTACGCGTATTATGTCCACCTGCGATGATTTCTGGTCCTCATTTACAATTACATTTTCTTCTGGCTAAATGCCCCCGTACAACCTCAGTGTCAGGTTTCTGGAAGCACTGAAAATTTTTCAGTGCCTCATCCAGATGTCTTGAGAAGCCGACAAAGTGTACCTTTTCCATATCCGTAAGACTTTCGTGCGGTACAGTTTGGTTTAAGGTTATCAAGTGTATGGATCAACAAGACATTCACGTTTTAACAGCATACATGTCATATATTATGAGGGAAAATGGTACGCTAAAGGTACCTACAGGATTATAATTATTTCCAGCCTCCATGTGAAGGCTAATCAGTATCCATCCAGCGGCACCTCATAATGGCATATAGGCATACGCAGAATGTATAAAATGTGCTCCCTGTTCTTACTGTAGAATGTTCTCCGAAAATAAGAACAAAAGTCCTACAAATATGTTCCCAAAACTAATACCTTTTACGATATGGACAGAGATTGATCATTACTCAGTGATATAAGTTTACTTGCTGTACATGTTAGTTGCTCATTTCTGTTGCTAGTGTGTGTACCGGTACTTATTCTTATGCCTATCATTCTGCTGTCAAACATGGCACTTAAATTGCCTCCAACTTCTGACAATATTGTGGGGCATCAGAAAAATGTTACATTGCGTACGTTACGAACAACGTAAAACGTAAAAAGTGAAATGAAATCAAATTATTCCATGCGGTAAGCGGTATACACGGTACTCTACGATTTTCATTCTACAGCGTTGGCCGACCGATAGAGTTGTGTGCGCCGGACTGCAGAGTGACATACCTTAAATTAGTTACAAACTACGACGTGCACACGCTTTACTCGGCAGCCGCCGAGCCGAGAGGACGCGCTGCAGAGCAGCAGCAGCACTTGTGTGGTAAACTGTGAATTAATTTAGTCTTTGTTTCTTGTTCACGTTCTTCTGCAAAGAAGTGAACTGCACGTGTGTATTTTACTGTGTAGACAAGTGGTTAGGAAACTAACCGTAGTTTTTGTTGTTACGTAAATCTTGCGAATATGCTTCTGTAGGGCGACTTCCTGGTGTAAATTTTCCTTGAAGAGAAATTTATTTCTGTTTAATAGCTTGCGGTCTCAGAGTTCAGTGATGAACTCTGACTTTACTTTCAAAATCTTTTCTTAAAGAATTTACTTTATTTACTGGCGGTTCATCAAGAACATTGACACATTTAATTACACTAGGTGAGCGTGGAATTAGTTGCCAGGAAGTAACTAATGGAAAATTACCTTTAACAAATGTGAATTTATTCCTAAAACCTTTTTCAAAACAGATTTAAAATTATAAGCAGAAAAGCACACTCGAAATACGAAGTCACAATTTCACAAATGTGATTTTTATTCCTAAAAGCCTTTTCAAAACAATTTTAAAATTATAAGCAGAAAATCACCCTCGAAATATCAAGTTATACTTTTATTTGGAGGCAAGAACAATATTAATAGTAGGAGCCTTCGGGCTGAGAAGCTTGCCTGCTCCCTTTCAACACGGCCGTAGTCATGACCGCTCACACAACCTCTGAAAGAGTACATTGGTGCGAATCTGCAACACAGCTTATTACTTTAAATAAAAAATTTTTTTAACAACATGCAAACTATGCACCCCGTAAGAGGAATGGAGATGGTAGAACCCTCAAATTATTTGCCACCGAAAGTGATTTTTTTTATTTTTTTAAAGGACTCTTACGGTGGAAGTGTGGCAAGCTTATAACATAAAATGACTATTTAAATAAAACCCATAAAATGCAGACTTACATAAAATATACGACATGCTCTACATTACACATATACCACCTCGCAAGATGATAAGCAAGACAGAAACATATTTCAAGAATTCGGCCTTTAAGCAATAAACTCGTTAACACCGAATCCGACAATCATGACAGAGGCAGCTATTAATGTATGACAGATTGACAGGAGGGGGGGGGGGGAGGGGGTTACTAAACAACCCGAACCGCAGATTGCTCTAAGTCTCCCCAATTCCACAAGGGAAAAACGGACCACCCAATTCACAATAACCACCTTCCCGCGGGCGGGCCAACGGAGAAGAATGGGGGGACGACCCCAAAACAAACCAGCTGGTGACCTCACCAAAAAGCAAGTAGAATTTAACAAGTAAATGAAACAACATATCTCCAATCACTTAACTTCTAATAAACTGCGATTTCTGGCGAAGACCTGGCGCAGCACCCCTAACGCTCTCCCGAACCGTCCGCTGCCAGCCGCTTCAACGGACGCAGGAAGGCGCGCCGATCTCCCGTCGCACGGCGTCGCAGCTCGCCCCGGCCAGCCCGATGTCGTGGTTCCGCTTCTGTTGCTCTCTTCTGAACCGCGAAGCCACTACCCCTTTCTATACGGCGCTGCCCACTGGACTCACGTGGGAACCTCACATGCGCCGACGCCGAAGGCGGACAAGTCATCTCCTGTCTCAGTGCGCGACCAACCAACCGACCAATCCAACCGCCAATGACCGTTGCTCGAGCAACTCGAGCAGACTGGTGGCCTAACGCGCAGACTCAGATGCAGGATCTCAGCCCCGACCGGGCGACCACTAGCTGCGTTCTGTTACTGGCTTGAAGTTTGATGCAAACGGCAGACGTACTCGCACTCCGACGACAAACAGACACCGGCTGCCCACACTGAGCCGGCTGACCAACTGACTAGACTCGCCTCAACTGACCGACTCCCCTCTACCGAGCTCATAGCGCCCCTTAAATGCACGTGAACAGGCAACCTTTCCGCTTTCCCACCAAAGGGGGACACCAAAGCTGAGATTACCACAGCGACGCCACCGCCGCAAACGGAGGGCGACTGCTTCACACAACGCGCTGCGGCGCGCTCTTCAAAACAGCAATTTTTTTACCACAGCTCAAGTGAGAAATCTGCACACCAACTTTTAGTGTTCCTTTTTTCTCCTCTGGTATATTTTCAAACTCAGTAGCGCCATTTCAGACCTTATATCTATTTTATACACTGTACGACATGGCTAGGGACTGTGCTTGTTGTGATCGGGCACAAGGAGAGTTGGCTGTTGTCTGTAAACAGCTGGAGGCTGCGTTGGCTACCGTCGACAGGCTTCTAGCTAATACTCGAAGTTTCGGTGACGTAGGGATGCCAGTGGCGACACCTGCGACACCTTTGGTGTCACTGGAATCCCCTGGTCGCCCGGACGTCACTGCGGCATCCGATACGCAACATCTGACCAGTCCGTCCTCACTCCAGGGTGGGTGACAGACAGTGTGGGTTCGCGTGTCACTGGGCGGAAGGTGAAAGAGAGAGCAGGCCGTGCGGCTGGCCCCCTACGTCTTAGCAACAGGTACGAGTGCTGCCCACTGTTGATCATAACTCTGAGTCAGCACCAGATGCCTCTCCTGTTAGGCCAGCGGTCGATTTTCCGGCCCAGTCCGGACAAGTACAGAGGGTGGGTATGCTAGTCATTGGGAGCTACAATGTTAGGCGGGTAATGGATCCCCTCAGGGAGACAGCAGGCAAGGCGAGAAAGAATTCCAGTGTGCATTTGGTACGTTTGCCAGAAGGTCTCATCCGTGATGTGGAGGAGGCCGAGCAGGCGGCTGTCGAGCGCACTGGGTGCAGCCGGCTGCATGTAATGGCACATATCGGCAAGAATGACGCCTGCCGCTTGGGTTCTGAGGCCATCCTCGGCTCCTTTCGGCGGCTAGCTGATTTGGTGGAGGCAACTAGCAACGCACGAGGGCTGCAGGCTAAGCTGTCTATTTGTAGCATCGTACCCAGTGTTGACCGCGGTCCTGTGGTTTGGAGCAGAGTGGAAGGTCTAAGCTCAGATGGCTCTGCGACGGTATCGGACGCAAATTTCTCGACCTCCGCTATCGGCTGCAGAATTTTGGGGTTCACCTGAATAGATCAGGCGTGCACAAACGCAGGAAGCGGCTACTAGGGTAACGTAGTACGTGTGGCGTGCACATGGGGTTTCATAGGTTAGAGGACTCCTCCCTTAGGGGCAAAAACGATTTACCTGCTAAATCAGAAACACCGACCTCAGAGAACCTTGGTCCTCGCAGATTAGAGACAGAAAAGATTAATATGATTTTAGTAAACTTCAGCAGCATCCAAGGAAAGGTCCCAGAGTTAGTATCGCTTATTGAAGGTTATAATGCACAAATAGTATTGGGAAAATTAAGCTGTTTGAAGGCAGAACTCAACGACAACAAAACCCTAAGTTCAGACTGGAAAAGGTTAGTCACCAATGGTGCCGGCGTGTTTCTTGCAGTAAAACATTCGATAAAATCTAGGGAGGTTGTCTCGGTTTCGGAATATGAATTAACCTGGGGGAAATTGAATATCAAAGAACTGTCAAAATTGGTGATCTGACCACCTGGGTCAGGATCTGTAGTTGTAGAGCGCTTCGGACAGAGCTTGCAGAATATCATTAGTAATTTTCCTGATCACGCCGTTGTAATAGAGGGTGACCTCAACTTGCCAGGAATAGATTGGGAGTGTTATGCCACCAAAACTGGTGCCAGAGACAGGGAATCATGTGGCATTGTTCTGGATGTCTTGTCCGAATATTACTGTGATCAGATAGTTAGAGAACCAACTCGTGAGGGTAACGTCTTAGACCTTATGGCAACAAACAGACCTTAACTTATCGAATCAGTTAATGTAGAGGAAGGTATCAGTGATCATAATACTGTGAAACATCTATGACGACGGGTCCTACAAGGAATGTTAAGAAGGGTATGAAGATATATTTGCTCAGCAAGGGTGACAGGATACAAATTTCAGAATATCTCAGCAGTCAGCATCAGATATTCAGTGATGTGGACGAAGATGTGGAGAGCAAATGGAAAAAATTCAAGGACATCGTTCAACATGCCCTAAACAAGTATGTTCTCAGTAAGGTTTTATGGGAAAGGATAGATCCATCATAGTTTAATACTCGTGTTAGAAAAGCGCAACGTAAACAAAGAGCACTTTATCTTAGATTCAAGAGAAGTAAAAAACCAAGCTGACCAAAACAAAAAAAAAGAAAAAAAAACTGAACGAAGCCAAAATGAGCGTAAGGAGAGCAATGAGAGAAGCGTCGAATGATTTCGAAAGTAAGACGTTGTCAACCAACCTGAGTAAATACCCTAAGAAATTTTGGTCGTACGTAAAATCGGTAAGTAGGTCAATATCATCTATTCATTCTCTCAGTGACCACACCGGCACCGAAACGGAAGGTAACAGAGAGAAGGCCGAAATGCAGAATTCGGTCTCCCAAAGTTGTTTCACCGCAGAAGATAGTAACACTGTCACTCCTTTCAAACGTCGTACGAACGTCGAAATGGCAGATACTGCGATAACCGATCGCGGAAATGAAAACCAGCTACAGTTTCTTAGTAGTGGAAAGGCTCCAGGACCAGATGAGATACCTATACGTTTCTATAAAAATTATGCGGAAGAACTTGCTCCCCTTCTAGCAGTAATTCATCGTAGATCACTTGAGCAACGAAAGGTACCTAACGACGAAGAAACGCGCAGGTCATTCGCGTTTTTAAGGATACAGGGTACTTTTCCGGCTCAATATTATGTTAAAATCCAACACCTATTTCTTTCAGGAACTGTTTATAATGTATATGGATTACAGATTTTTTGTTCATATCAGGTAATGCAGCACACTTTCTAAACAAATTAGAAGTATTTTGGATATTTTTGTAACTGCTTAGGGTTATTAAAAAAATTACGAAGTAACTGATGCCGTTCTTTTTTTCCAAAATGCTTCCTCAAATTGAGGTTTTACCAGATATGCATGACATCATGGTTGAGGCAATCAGGTCTATTTAATTCCACCTACTATGTATATTACAACGATAAAAAATATCACATCTTACATTTTCATTCTTATAATTTTTTTCCTAGTAAAAATTTTATTTTTTCTATAATATAATTGGTTATGCAATGATGCTTAGGTCTACTTCGTAAGTATGGACTATTGTAAGTTGTAGAAAAAATTTGAGCAATGCTTTCTAAACTTTAGGAAATATTTGCACCTGAATTGTGAAAAACACAACTTGCGGTAAACTTCGAATGAAGATACGTGTCCAATTAAACTGCGCCTCAAACATTCCTGTAGCATAGTCTTCATCCTGCTACATTTCCTCGTCTTCGGGCTTCCTCTTGGCATTACTTTAGCACTTCTTGCTTCTTTGGTAACTTGTAGAGCGAATCTTTCAACTCCATTCACCCATTGTCTGTCACACGCAAGCAACTGATCTTCCATATTAGAGCCACATTTTATGCCTAAATTTCTCAGGAGTTCCAACCCTTCCTATCACTGCATCACTGAAGTATATCACTGCATCTAGTACACCAACGTTTAATGTATTTAGTCCTACCAAAACATTCTTGGGTAATTTTTCCCATATGCAATGGTTGAAACTTTCATTTGTTTTCTGAGTGTCCCCATGATAACATTTACTAAGAAAAACAGGGACACTGAGGTTTCTAAATTTTTTGTTATTTCTTCGTTAATAATAAGATCAGGAAGAGAATGCTTAGAAAAAAATGTAAATGTCATGTGACAAGGGCCTCACGTCAGGTAGACCTTTCGCAGCGTGCAAATCTTTCGATTTCACGCCACTTCGGTGAGTTGCGCGTCGATAGGGATGAAATGATGATGATTAGGACAACACAATACCCAGTCTCAGAGCGGAGAAAACGGAGAAAATCTCCGACCCAGCCGGGAATCGAACCCGGGGCCTTAGGATTGACATTCGGTCGTGCTGACCATTCAGCAACCAGGAGCGGACTAGAAGCCATATGGTGGTATATTTGACCACTATGTTTTGGTTTTTGGTAAGCACACCAAGAATGTGTTCCTTTCTACACCTACATCCACATCTACATCCATACTCCGCAAGCCACCCCGACGGTGTGTGGCGGAGAGCACATTGAGTACATCTATCTGTTCTCCCTTCTATTCCAGTCTCGTATTGTTCGTGGAAGAAAGATTGTCGGTATGCCTCTGTGTGGGCTCTAATCTCTCTGATTTTATCCTCATGGCCTCTTCGCGAGATATACGTAGGAGGGAGCAATATACTGCTTTGTTGTTATCACACTGGACTCGCATTCGGGAGGATGACGGTTCAATCCCGCGTCCGGCCATCCTGATTCAGGATTTCCGTGATTTCCCTAAATCACTCCAGGCAAATGCCGGGATGGTTCCTTTGAAATGGCACGGCCGACTTCCTTCCCCGTCCTTCCCTAATCCGATGAGACCGATGACCTCGCACTTTAGTGTCTTCCCCCAAAAACAACAATATACTGCTTGGCTCCTCGGTGAAGGTATGTTCTCGGAACTTCAACAAAAGCCCGTACCAAGCTACTGAGCATCTCTCCTGCAGAGTCTACCACTGGAATTTGTCTATCATCTCCGTAACGCTTTCGCGATTATTAAATGATCCTGTAACGAAGCGCGTTGGATCTTCTTGGATCTTCTCTATCTCTTCATTAACCCTATCTGGTACGGATCCCACACTGGTGAGCAATATTCACGCAGTGGGCTAACAAGTGTACTGTAACCTACATCATTTTGTTTTCGCATTGCATTTCCTCAGGATTCTTCCAATGAATCTCAGTCTGGCATCTGCTTTCCCGACGATTAATTTTATATGATCATTCCTTTTTAAATCACTCCTAATGCCTACTCCCAGATAATTTATGGAATTAACTGCTTCCAGTTGCTGACCTGCTATATTGTAGCTAAATGATAAAGGATCTTTCTTTCTATGTATTCGCAGCACATTACACTTGTCTACATTGAGATTCAATTGCCATTCCCTGCACCATGCGTCAATTCGTTGCAGATCCTCCTGCAATTCAGTACATTTAGGGCAAAGTCCATGAATAGGGTGGTCATCTGTGGAGAACTTATGAAAATAGGTAGCCCATACAGCTTTTCTCATTGCTGTAACATTATTAAGAGGTGCGGTTCATCTAATGGCCTGTCCATAATAACTCTGATGTAAGGTCTATTTCAGTTTCTGTCAATCTGCCTTTTCCATCAGATAGCAGCTTTCCTTTCATTTCTCTTCGTAGCTTTCTCAGTCGAGCACCCATCCTCTTTTGCACATGTCCACAACACTCCAGTTTTGTTACCAAGGTATCACTATAAACACTGAACTCATTAATTTTATTGAAAGTTTTAAAGTCCCCATCGCTTAGGTGTTTCCTATATCTAATGTTGTAACCGGGCACCGACCTCTGAAATATTTGTAGAGCTCCATCACACTCCATACCTCCACTGTTATCATCATAATTCTTAGGACACTGATGTTCAATAAGGCCTTCAGTGTTACTGGCAGGTGTGGCAGTACTTAGATAAGCACTCAACATCAACAACTTTTCCATTCTCCTGAGAAGTAGCACTTACAACACCATTCAAGGAACGATGTCCTCAACGTTGCCTGTCCCATCAAATGCAACAACGAAACAACGATGTCCCTGGCTCCACTAATATTTACATTTTCATGTACTGAACGTTTCACAGATGCTTTAGACACAACCGTCAAGACTCTAAGCACTATATGACTTAACATCTGAGGTCATCAATCCTCTAGACTTGGAATTACTTAAACCTAACTAAACTAAGGACATCACACACATCCCTACCCCGACGCAGGATTCGAACCTGCGACCGTAGCAGCAGCGCTATTTCGGACTGAAGCACCTAGAACCGCTTTGCCACAGCCAACCGTCTAGTCACTTAACAGTATTTTTGTGTGCTTACTGAACCAAGTGGGAAGGTCCTTCAAATCACAAAACGTTTGGTCAGCCTATTTTTCCTTTTCCTATTGCACGCATTGCATACACCAACTTCAAATTCACATCATATGAATTACGCACAATGTTCGAAGCAATTTTCAAGGTAGATTTATTGCAGGATCTCCACAGAACTAATTTTGACACTAAACACTTCCTGCTACTTTGTTGTTCAGTTATTTCCAAACAGCCTACACCATCACATTGTGTACATTAAGCCATATCCTTTATCAAAGAAGATAAGATGCCCACATCAACAACAACAAATCCACTATAAACACTGTCATTGTTTACACAAAAATTTGAATCACCAGGAGGCTTCCCATGTGCGAGTTTCTTCCCTAAAGAACTGATACTAGCAATGATAATCATTTACAGACACTAGAAACCTGCACTATGAACAACATATACAATGTTGTTGTTGTTGTTGTTGTGGTCTTCAGTCCTGAGACTGGTTTGATGCACCTCTCCATGCTACTTTATCCTGTGCAATCTTCTTCATCTCCCAGAAACTACTGCAACCTACATCCTTCTGAATCTGCTTAGTGTATTCATCTCTTGGTCTCCCCCTACGATTTTTACCCTCCACGCTGCCCTCCAATACTAAATTGGTGATCCCTTGATGCCTCAGAACATGTCCTACCAAACGATCCCTTCTTCTGGTCAAGTTGTGCTACAAACTCCTCTTCTCACCAATCCTATTCAGTACCTCCTCATTAGTTTGCGATCTACCCATCTAATCTTCAGCATTCTTCTGTAGCACCACATTTCGAAAGCTTCTATTCTCTTCTTGTCCAAACTATTTATCGTCCATGTTTCACTTCCATACATGGCTACACTCCATACAAATACTTTCAGAAATGACTTCCTGACACTCAAATCTATACTCGATGTTAACAAATTTCTCTTCTTTAGAAACGCTTTCCTTGCCATTGCCAGTCTACATTTTATATCCTCTCTACTTCGACCATCATCAGTTATTTTGCTCCCCAAATAGCAAAACTCCTTTACTACTTTAAGTGTCTCGTTTCCTAATCTAATACCCTCAACATCACCCGACATAATTCGACTACATTCCATTATCCTCGTTTTGCTTTTGTTGATGTTCATCTTATATCCTCCCTTCAAGACACCATCCATTCCGTTCAACTGCTCTTCCAAGTCCTTTGCTGTCTCTGACAGAATTACAATGTCATCGGCGAACCTCAAAGTTTTTACTTCTTCTCCATGGATTTTAATACCTACTCCGAATTTTTCGTTTGTTTCCTTTACTGCTTGCTCAATATACAGATTGAATAACATCGGGGACAGGCTACAACCCTGTCTTACTCCCTTCCCAACCACTGCTTCCCTTTCATGTCCCTCAACTCTTATAACTGCCATCTGCTTTCTGTACAAATTGTAAATAGCCTTTCGTTCCCTGTATTTTACCCCTGCCACCTTTAGAATTTGAAAGAGAGTATTCCAGTCAACATTGTCAAAAGCTTTCTCTAAGTCTACAAATGCTAGAAACGTAGGTTTGCCTTTCCTTAATCTTTCTTCTAAGATAAGTCGTAAGGTCAGTATTGCCTCACGTGTTCCAGTATTTCTACGGAATCCAAACTGATCTTCCCCGAGGTCGGCTTCTACTAGTTTTTCCATTCGTCTGTAAGGAATTCGTGTTAGTATTTTGCAGCTGTGGCTTATTAAGCTGATTGTTCGGTAATTCTCACATCTGTCAACACCTGCTTTCTTTGGGATTGGAATTATTATATTCTTCTTGAAGTCTGAGGGTATTTCACCTGTTTCATACATCTTGTTCACCAGATGGTAGAGTTTTGTCAGGACTGGCTCTCCCAAGGCCGTCAGTAGTTCTAATGGAATGTTGTCTACTCCGGGGGCCTTGTTTCGACTCAGGTCTTTCAGTGCTCTGTGAAACTCTTCACGCAGTATCGTATCTCCCATTACATCTTCATCTACATCCTCTTCCATTTCCATAATATTGTCCTCAAGAACATCGCCCTTGTATAGACCCTCTATATACTCCTTCCACCTTTCTGCTTTCCCTTCTTTGCTGAGAACTGGGTTTCCATCTGAGCTCTTGATGTTCATACAAGTGGTTCTCTTATCTCCAAAGGTCTCCTTAATTTTCCTGTAGGCAGTATCTGTCTTACCCCTAGTGAGATAAGCCTCTACATCCTTACATTTGTCCTCTATCCATTCCTGCTTAGCCATTTTGCACTTCCTGTCGATCTCATTTTTGAGACGTTTGTATTCCTTTTTGCCTGCTTCATTTACTGCATTTTTATATTTTCTCCTTTCATCAATTAAATTCAATATTTCTTCTGTTACCCAAGGATTTCTACTAGCCCTCGTCTTTTTACCTACATGATCCTCTGCTGCCCTCACTACTTTATCCCTCAAAGCTACCCACTCTTCTTCTACTGTATTTCTTTCCCCCATTCCTGTCAATTGTTCCCTTATGCTCTCCCTGAAACTCTGTACAACCTTTGGTTCTTTCAGTTTATCCAGGTCCATCTCCTTAAATTCCCACCTTTTTGCAGTTTCTTCAGTTTTAATCTACAGATCATAACCAATAGATTGTGGTCAGAGTCCACATCTGTCCCTGGAAATGTCTTACAATTTAAAATCTGGTTCCTAAATCTCTGTCTTACCATTATATAATCTATCTGATACCTTTTAGTATCTCCAGGGTTCTTCCATGTATACAACCTTCTATCATGATTCTTAAACCAAGTGTTAGCTATGATTAAGTTGTGCTCTGTGCAAAATTCTACTTTCATTTCTTAGTCCCAATCCATATTCACCTACTACGTTTCCTTCTCTCCCTTCTCCTACACTCGAATTCCAATCACCCATGACTATCAAATTTTCGTCTCCCTTCACTATCTGAATAATTTCTTTTATTTCATCATACATTTCTTCAATTTCTTCATCATCTGCAGAGCTAGTTGGCATATAAACTTGTACTACTGTAGTAGGTGTGGGCTTCGTATCTATCTTGGCCACAATAATGCGTTCACTATGCTGTTTATAGTAGCTTACCCGCGTTCCTATTTTCCTATTCATTATTAAACTTACTCCTGCATTACCCCTATTTGACTTTGTGTTTATAACCCTGTAGTCACCTGACCAGAAGTCTTGTTCCTCCTGCCACCGAACTTCACTAATTCCCACTATATCTAACTTTAACCTATCCATTTCCGATCCGTAGAACGCCAGTTTTCTTTCTCCTGATAATGACATCCTCTTGAGTAGTCCCCGCCCGGAGATCCGAATGGGGGACTATTTTACCTCCGGAATATTTTACCCAAGAGGACGCCATCATCATTTAATCATACAGTAAATCTGGATGCCCTCGGGAAAAATTACGGCCGTAGTTTCCCCTTGCTTTCAGCCGTTCGCAGTACCAGCACAGCAAGGCCGTTTTGGTTATTGTTACAAGGCCAGATCAGTCAATCATACAGACTGTTGCCCTTGCAACTACTGAAAAGGCTGCTGCCCCTCTTGAGGAACCACACGTTTGTCTGGCCTCTCAACAGATACCGCTCCGTTGTGGTTGTACCTACGGTACAGATATCTGTATCGCTGAGGCACGCAAGCCTCCCCACCAACGGCAAGGTCCATGGTTCATGGGGGGATATATATAGCGAAGTTTCACCATTATCGGAAGTTTTTCGTAGTGATGGACCATAAGTGACTTCATTCTTTTTCATCCGTCCAAACCTGTTCCACCGCGCACGACTTAGATGGTTCAACTTGGGCTCTGTTATTCGCACAGTACCAGTGCGAAATATTGTACCGGCCCACGTCTAAGCATCCAAATGCTGACGGCCTTTCTCGGCTTCCTATATACAATGTATCATACGTATAATCGCTGGAAACAGAGAGTCCACAGTTCTTTTCGAAATAATACTGGTTTCTGTAACAGAAATAAAGGTGCATGGCGGCATACATGAGAGCAACTTTAAAATTTTGTATATATAGGTCATTTTCCGTTTGAAACCCTATAATGTGTATATCAATGTAATCAGGAAAGACTACAGAATTTAATAAAGTCATCAAAAAATTTCGGTTTCTCCACCATTTATAAGTACCCCGTATCCTTAATGAAGGCCGTAAGACAGATCCACACAATTATAGACTTATATCGTTAACGTCAATCTGTTGTAGAATTATGGAACATGTTTTATGCTCAACAATTTTGACGTTATTGGTAAATGAACAGCTTCTCTTTACAAATTAACATGGATTCCGCAAACAGAAATCCTGCAAAACTCATCTCGCTCTGTTCCTCCATGAGATCCACAGCGCAGTGGACAATGGTGCTCAGGCTGGTGCCGTGTACCTTGACTTCAGTAAGGCATTTGACACGGTACCGCATAGCCATTTAATGAAATAAATACGAGCTTACGGAGTATCGGAGCAGACCTGCGATTGCATTCAAGACTTTCTTGCAGATAGAACTCAACACTTCGCTTTTAACGGAACTAAATCGACAGATGCAAAGTAAATATCCGGAGTATGACAGGGAAGTTTTATAGGACCATAGCTGTTCACAAATCATATAAATGACCTAGTAGAAAGAGTCGGATGCTCTTTAAGGCTATTCGCAGATGATGCAGTTGTTTGTACCAAAGTAACAACGCCAGAAGATAGTAAGAATTTGCAGAACGACCTGCAGAGAATTGCTGAATGGCGCAGACTCTGGCAGTTGACCCTGAACGTAAATAAATGTAGCATATTGCGCATAAATAGGAAAAGAAGTCCACTACTCTACAGCTACACTATTGATGACAAACAGCTGGAGACAGCGTCTGCCGTAAAATATCTAGGCGTAGCTATCCACAGTGACCTTAAGTGGAATGACCATATAAAACAGATAGTGGGAAAAGCTGACACAAGATTCTGATTCATCGGAAGAATCTTAAGGAAATGTAACTCATCCACGAATGAAGTGGCTTATAAGCTGCTTGTCCGTCCAATTCTTGAGTATTGTTCAACTATTTGGAACCCTTATCAGATAGGACTGATAGAGGAGATCGAGAAGATCCAACCAAGAGGGGCGCGTTTCATCACGGAATCGTTTAGCTGGCAAGAGAGCGTTACGGAGATGCTAAACAAACTCCACTGGCAGACTTTACAAGAGACACGTTGTGCATCACGGAGAGATTTACTATTTAAATTTCGGGACAGTACTTTTCAGGAGGTGTCAGACAACATATTACTTGCCCCCACATACATCTCGCGTGTTGGCTACGAGGAGAAAATTCGAGAAATTAGCGCCAATACAGTGGCTTACCGACGATCATTCTTCCCACCCACTATTCGCGAGTGGTTCCAAATGGTTCTGAGCACTATGGGACTTAACATCTGTGGTAATCAGTCCCCTAGAACTTAGAACTACTTAAACCTATCCAACCTAAGGACATCACACACGTCCATGCCCGAGGCAGGATTCGAACCGGCGAACGTATCGGTCACGCGGCCGCACCGGCCGGCTCGCGAGTGGAACAGGGTTGGATGAATCAGATAGTGGTATCGAAAGTACCCTCCACCACACACCATTAGGTGGCCTGCGGAGTATGATGTAGATTTTTTTTTTTTTGGTAAACATTTTTGGAAAGCAGTGATCAATTAATTGTTATATTTTGACTAAAGTTCAGTCTTGTTCACTCATGTATGTTTTAATGATATAGGTAACCGGTTTCGGTTCTTTCTACAGAACCATCATCAGACCCATGGCTCCCTTAGGATGGTAGGGGGAGCTCTCCTCGCTGCTACGCAGTCAACTCTGACTGCGTAGCAGCGAGGAGAGCTCCGCCTACCATCCTAAGGGAGCCATGGGTCTGATAATGGTTCTGTAGAAAGAACCGAAACCGGTTACCTATATCATTAAAACATACATGAGTGATCAAGACTGAACTTTAGTCAAAATATATGATGTAGATGTATTCAACATGTAGACGTCACTACAGATATTCGAATTTAGGTTATGACATGTTCGCTGCACCTGCCAGCATTGGCGATGATGTGGCCCTGACGAATAGTGAAACTCTGCATCACCCACTGAAGTGTCGGAACATCGGTGCTGTCGATGACCTCCTGAATGGCTGTTTTCAGCTCATCAATGTTTTTTGGACTGTTGCTCTACATCTTGTCGTTGATGTAGCTGCACATAAAGGAGGCGCATGCGTTCAGATCTGGAGAATATGGCGGGCAATTGAGGCGCATTCCAGTGACCTCTGGATACCCCAGAGCCCGAAGCGATCCCCCGAGTTCTCCTCCACGGCATCAGTCCCCTGATTCGATTGGATCGAGCTCCGTCTTGCATGAACCACATCTTGTTGGAAGCAGGGTCACTTGGATAATGCAGACGAAATCATCTTACAAATCCTTCAAGTACCGCTCGGTAGTCACCCTGCTATCGAGGAATATCGCACCGATTGTTCCGTAAATGGACATCGCACACCTCACAGTCACTCCTTGAGGGTGAAGGGACTTCTCGATCGCAAAAGGCGGAGTCTCAGTCCACCAAATGCGCCAGTTTTGCCTATTGAAGGACCCATCCAAATGAAAGTGGGTTCCGTCAGTAAGCGAAACCATACATGCGCATGCTAAGTCCCATCATGCCCCGCGGCCAAACCGTGTAGTTTGAAAGTCCTAACGCAAACCGTTCAGAAATTATGACGATTTTATATCATCAATAAATTCACCCTAGATGTCCTCAAAGCTGCATTCCATCTGAAAACGCAGATTGTTCCTGTGAATCACGCGAGCATTCGTAACACGAATAAGGAATAGCGATAGACCTTGAGTCGTTCGCACTGCAATATGGGAGAACAGTTCGTACCTCGAGAAAAACTGACACAGCTCAGGAACATAATACTTGAGAAAAATCGACTACGTGTACTGTACTATTAGACATATTACTCTTGTGTGGAATATAATGGAATTCACTGATAAAGTAATTACTTGAAATTAAAGGGAAGCTTAAACTCTTTGAGTGTAAATTGTATTGAATTCTTTAAGTCGATTTTTTTCACGTATTACATTTTTTAATCTTGTCATTGTTCTTACCAGGATGCGAATAATTACTACGACTGGAAGAGATTACTGAAATAACCATGATAAGAATGGGAACTGCTCAAGGCGTAATCCGCATCATCGCATGGTCAGCTGTGCACAATCAGTTACTTCATCCATATCATTCTGTGTTGGTTCTCGAGCCACAAGACGACCATGCTGGAATACAGTTTTGCATTGGATTGAGAAAGCTGACGATTCGCATTTCACAGGCGGAATTAGCACAGATGAGGATTATAGATGATCACAAAATAACATATGGGCAGATGCAAATCCGCGCATGATCGTGGAAGGAAGCAGGTTCGCCGTAGTATCAATGTGTGGGCAGGGTTTGAGGCTGACAGATTCGTAGGACCTTTCGCCGGTGCTGTATGTCACCAATTTCTGCGTGGCAGCTTACTCACGCTTTTGGAGAAAGCCACGCGGGACAGTGTAAAACTCGAAGTTTAATCACCAATAGATTCATCGAAGAGGTCCAGTAATATGATCTGCCCGTTCGGCTCATTTTAACCCTTCATATTTTTGGCTATGGGTACATTAAAGGGTATTGGCGTTTTCTACATCCATTTCCAAACAGAATACATTGCAGGAACGTGACCCACGCATATGACGAAAACCATGAGCAGCTAGCCGTGTGTGCAAGAGTGTGTGATTCCCTGAGAAAGGAAGTTGGAAGAATCAGTGTAGTGACAACCACACTGAGTACCTGCTTTATTGAAAAGAGATGATTATCAAATAATAAATGGTCGGTGTTTCAACTTTATTCTAGTTTTGATCAGTAGTTTCTAATATGTGCAGCAAATATCTGTTGTTACACTGATGGGACTAAGCAGTAGAAAAGCTGGCTGCTAGTGTGTTTCCCCAATTGAGAGCCACGATGCACTTACCACATTAATTCATTATTTGTGATGTCGAGGTGGCGGCGATCTTGAAGACCATGGAGCAGTTAAGGCGTTTCTAGCTGCAGAATTAACCTCTTCTGACTCCCAGACTGAACTGTGAACTATCCGTTGCATGTTCACAGCACAATAATTATTTCACAATGTCGATTGTATTAATGATCTACTACAATTTTTTCTGGGTACCAGGCCATGTGCCGCTCTCAAATAACGAATTGGCGCATTCAGGAATAAAACAGGCCAGTACATTACCAAATGTGGCGTGGTGTAAACTACCCTTATCGGTGACGTCAGGGTTCAGGCACAGGACCATACAATGTTGCCACCAAGGGTGTCTGGACATGATCGAAAGTAGCCACTGGTGAAGCGAATACCCATTTATGGTCCAGTTCCTTCCAGTCGCCGATAGTCCTATTAAAACACATCCGCATTCGCTACAATCCCCTAATACTTGAAATCTTCCTCCAGCGAGGGTACCCAGCAGCAGGTGAAGTGTCATTTGCAGTACGACGTGCACGAGCTACAGTCTACGACAGTCATTAGATGTGTTGCACCTCACATGTGGGACACGCTAGAATCTGAGAGTCATCTTGTATAAGGCGAACTCCTGGGCGACTTCCATAGCAGTCATCCCTAATGTAGTTTTAGGACTATGGATTTTCACGGCCAAGCGAAATCAGAGGTGTCTGCTAATGGTAGCACGACAGCTGTCTCAGTGGCCTCCGGTCAAACGTGGAAGCAAAAGTTCTCCAACAGGTGCTCAGTGGGGCGTCAGTGACGTGGCAGACGTTTACGATGACGGTATTTTTAGTGTCTGACGTATTTGCAGGCAGCAGCGAAGAGCCTTGCCAAAGAGTTCGATGTTTAATCGTAAAACAAGGCCGCCCATGCGATATATTGTAGGGGGGGGGGGGATGGAGGGCGTAGACCTGGAGGGATAATGTAGTTTTAATATTTTGGAAGACGATCGGCGACTTGTAAGCAGCGATAAACATTTTCACATCCGAAAAACACCTGAATACACTATTTTTTTTCCTTTCCTTGAGAGCTACTTAAATAGCGGGGGGGGGGGGGGGCTGCAGGCCGATGTTCCCTCTTTCCCATAGATATGGGCGGCCTTGCCAAGTAATCTTTGGACAATCCAGTTCCTTGTTTTGGGTTACCAGGATAACAAGCGGTATAAATGTAGATAAATGTGGAGCAGTTGTTACATGTAAGCTCCTCGGCGGCAACCCGTCAAACATGCTGCAGGTAATCTTGGTAGGACGAGTACATACTCCAGTATGAGTATTGCTGTTGTCGTGAGACGCAGTGGAGAACATGAAGTAACTAGACTCTTTTCGGAGAGTCCGGCCGTTGAAGAGAATGATATTTTTTGAAGATTATTAGCTATGTAGATCTAACTCACACCGTGGGTCAACTTTCAGCTCACATATGCGTTGGTGACAATATCGATGAAAGACAAGAATGTCGTTGACATGGTAATCTCCGTGATGTCTGTTATATTTCTGGGTATTCTGCACTGATCTTTCACAGTTTCGTCTCCTCTCGTTGTCCAAATGAAAATGGTCGGCAGTTCACTGTTGGCTAACGTGAAAAGACTTATTCTTTTCGGAGAGTCTGGTCGTTGAAGAGAATGTTATTTTTTTAAGTTTATTAGATATGACGTGAGGCGCTGGTTGTTGATACCAATGGAGTGTCGAAACCCTCGTTAGAGGGTCTTAAGCATAAGTGGCAGTGTAAATGTGCTGCAGCTGTGAAGTGTAATGTCCTCTGCGTGGACTTAAGAAATCTCGCCAAGTACTGTAGGTATGCAAGCCTTGGGACATTTGGTACATAGTTGAGAACCAGAGGTACCTAGAGTCCACAGTGGATAGGTGTCGATCAGCTGGTGCCTTGGGTGAATATACACTTTGCGCACGATTTGATGGATATGTGACTATCGACAGACTGACAGACTGCCCAATGAGAGAACATTCATCTCACGATATGGTATTTAGTCAGCAGCTTCGCCATTGGGTCAACCAGTGTCCTTTCAAATTAAATGTTAGGGGCTACATTTTAGCTGACTGTGTTTTATTCGTTGTCCAAATGGGATCTCTACAACTATCTCTGGATATTAGCTCTATTTTAGTAACGAACGGTCGAGTGTTGCGTGAATTTTAAAATTTTTGCTGAACGTCAGAATTCATTGCGGTGGTATGGATTCTAGTGTGTGTGTGAGAAAGAGAGAAAAGAGAGAGAAGATGCTCTACTTAAGATTTTAGTAGTAATTATGGAGTGGATGATTTCTTCTCAAGTTTTATTTGTTATCAACAAGCCGCAGTCAAAAGCTATTAGATTACTGAATATTTTCTACAGGATTTTTATCTAATGATTATTATTGTTCTTTTATCGCATGCAAACGGAATGTTCCATTAGTTGTGATGCTGATTCATACCCAAACCGCAACAGTTTGTGTCTGCATTTGCATGCCCTTGTTACTACTGAACGGTCTTAGATCAAGAAACTGAAGCTTACTCTGGACCGTATTTTGAATTGTGTACATTCACTGTGCTGAGGCCGCACACTTCGGGAATGAAATACGATCCAGTCTTGCTAGAGAGCTTCCTAAAGCAATACAACGTACGAGCAAGATGACGACAACAACATGCACCATAATTAAATCTCAGTTTAAATGAGAGACTACGTATGTGAGAGCTTGTATCAGAAGTAGTAAGCATATAACAACTGACAAAAAGAAAGAAAACCACCAATGCACCCATTATCTCGCTACCGACATTATTCTCTTTTAATGTAGTTGGGAGCCGAGCTGTCTAACCTCTGGGGCGCCAAGTTGGGTATTGTACTTTGTTTATCTGAGTGCTGTGGAAAATACGTAGGGGTATTGCTTCCCTTGTAACAATAAATTTTTCGTAAACAAACAATGGAAAATCCAGACAGGAATATCAGATAGATTGCTACTTACCGTAAAGACGACACGTTAAGTTTGCAGACAGGTACAATTAAATATTACACATAAGCTTTCGGTCACAGCCTTCCTCAGAATAAAGGAAGCACACACCATCCATACACACAAGCAAGCACACTTCATGCACATATGTCCGCCAACTTTGGCAGCTCTCTCCCGAGCTGCCGGAGTTAGTGATCGAGCATGCGCGCGCGCGCGCGCGCGCGTGTTTGTGTGTGTGTGTGTGTGTGTGTGTGTGTCGGTGACCGAAAGCTTATGGGTAAGTGTCATTTGATTATACTTGTCTGCAAGTTAATGTTTCATCTTCACGGTAAGTACCAATTTATCTTTTTCGTGACGACAATGGCTACTGTTTCGTGAAAGCATCGAGACAATAATGCGACTCTGTTAATCATTATTTGTATCCTTGATTTTATAAGCAAACCCATAGCAACATTCCACACAATTACTATCAACAAATTCTTATCACGTGATTTGCATAGATGACAACAATCTAACTTATAATGAAAGTTGTTTACATTCACGTTAATGAATCATGATTATCAATTTCCAACTGCGAGAAATCGTTCTTAAGCGCACAAAACCGCAAGTTCAAAATTAATGACAGACAACAAAATCACGTCCACACCCTCTTCCAAGAAACTGTTTTACTGACGTGCTGTAGGATAATCGTTTCCATGGGCGCAACGTATAAAAAGAATTAGTGAGGGCCTGAGGATTTCTTGGTACGCGACATGAAGAGTGGCCAGCGTCAGCAGAAGTAACTTCAGGGGCGTTCCCGAGAAATATATTGGGTGATTTGTAATCACATTGTGTCCTGGTGAATTGCCAAACAATGTAAATTATAACCTCAGACTTTTGGCAGCTGACGTGTAATAAAGTATTTTTTTTGGGTTCATCAATCTTCTGGCTGGTTTGATGCGACCCGCCACGAATTCCTCTGCTGCGTCAAACTCTTGAATCTCAGAGTAGCACTTGCAACACTAGTCCTCAGCTATTCGCTAGCTACATTTCAATCTGTCTTGCTTTACAGTTTTTACGCTCTACAGCTCCCTCTAGTACTGTGGCAGTTATTCGCTCTAACATCCTGTCTGTGTATTCCATAATTCATTTCCTAGTCGATTCTGTGTAGAACCTCCTCATTCGTTATCATCTCAATCTACCTAATTTTTGACATTCTTCTGTAACACATCTCAAATGCTTCGATTCTCTTCTGTTCCGGTTTCTCCTCAGTCCATGTCTGCTTACACGCAGTACTGTATTATTTTTGATGCATAGTTATTATGTTAAATTTCGCGGTGTTCTCATTTCTGCTATTTCTCATTACTTTTGTCTTTCTTTGGTTTGCTCCCAACGCATATTCGAGACTCATTACACTGTTCATTCAATTAAAAATTTTCTGTAATTCTCACTCACTTTCACTGAGCATAGCAATTTCAATGATATCCTTTCACCTTGAATTTTAATTCCACCCTTGAACCTTTCTTTTATTTCCATCGCCGCTTCTTCGATTTATAGATTGATCAGTGGGGCGGGATTACACCCCTGTCTCACATCCCTATTAATGTGTCCTCTTGATTCTTGTACATGTTATATGTTAACCGTCTTTTTCTGTAGCTTACCCTATTTTTATCAGAGCTAATGACATTGTCGAATGCTTCTTCCAGGTCGACAAATGCTATGAACGTGCCTTGATTTTTTTTTTTTTAGCAGTCTTGATTCCATTATTAAAGTCAATGTCAGAATTGTTTCTCTGTTGCCTTTACTTTCCCTAAGGCCAAAACGATCATCATCTAACACTGAGCTGTTAAGCTGATTGTGTGATAATTCTCGCGCTTAATGACTCTTGCAATCTTTGGAATTGTGTGAATGACGTTTTTCCAGTGGTCTGATTGTACATCGCCAGTCTCATTTATTCTGCACACCGACGTGAATAGCTTTTTTTTCACTCTCTCTAATGATTTTAGACATGCCGATGGAATATTATCTATCCCTTCTGCCATATTTCATCTCAAGTTACCCAAAGCTCTTTTAAATTCTAGCACTGGATTCCTGTCTCTTCCCTATGGACTCCTGTTTCTTCTTCTAACACACCAGACAAATCTTCCCCCCCCCCCCTCATAAAGGTCATCACCGTACTCTTTCCACATCCTCGATCTCCCCTCTGCATTTAACAGTGGAATTCCCATTGCACTGTTAATTTTACTACTTATTGCTTTTAATTTCATCGAAACTTGCTTTGACTTTCCTATATGCTGAGTCAGTCCTTTCGATAATAACCTTTTTCTCCGAGATCTTCACATTTTTCACCCACCCTTTTCGTCTTACCTTCCCTGGACTTGTAATTTATGTCATTCCTAAATGACTTGTACTTCTGTACACTCAAACTCGTTTCTCTGTTTTGTCCTTCTTTGTTTCGTAGATCGACTATTACTTCCGTTACCCATGGTTTCTTTGTAGTTGCCCTCCTTATACCCGTGTTTGTCTTTCCAGCTTTGGTGATTGCCCTTTCGAGAGACGTCCATTCCGCATCTACTAAACTGTCTACTAAGCTGTTCACTATCGCAGTATCTGTATCCCCAGAGGACTTGACCCATACCTCTTGTTTCTTTAATATTTCCATGACTAATCTACGTTTCGTCATACAATTTAACGAGAACTCTTTCATTAATAATAATAAAAGAGATTCTCATATAGCAAAAGATATTTTAAAGAAATTTTAATTTTATATTTAATTTTTAATTATGATACAATGATATATTAAACACCTTTTCATAGACACAAAACTTTTCAATTGTGTTATGAATTCAAAACCTCTCTTGCAATTGTACTAGACGATCGTGGAAAAATGGCTGTGTTTTGTTGCTACTGACTTTTAGATGTATGTGGCGGTAAGGAAATTTGCTGATTTACCTTGTGGACTAGCATTTATTTCTGTTGTCCAGTATTTCGTATAAATCATAAATGAAAGCTCATCTCTTAATGTATTCACAAACTTGGTCAAATAACTGTAGAATTGTATCCTGAAGTTCATACAGACAACCAAGTATTTTCCGTCTCAATAACCAGACAACTTCTGTACGAAGGACAATGTTACAATGCTGTGTTTTTCGCTTGCTTTATATTCTCAATTTACTAGTCACGCGACAGCCTTGATGCTAACGCTCGACACCCCGGGGTGTCGAAATACTCATTTTGGAAATCCCTGATTAGAGATTATCATCCCCGTGCATATCGTTCGAATTGAGAACGTGAGGATAAGATTGGCTCATTATCTAACGCACAGAGGCATTTAATTAGCAATTACTTCTGCGCTCCATTCCCTGTTGTGACGGAATGAGACGTTAACATGTGGTACCTTGCCAAATAAACTCAGGCGTACCTTTCCCAGTCTTTATTGAGTATGTGCGTAGATGTAAGTGTGAGAAACAAAATTGCGTCTGTTGCACTCTCGTTCAGGGTGGCCTTTTGAAGAAAAAATTTGTTCCATATTTTCAAAGCTACCACTTGAACTTATAAATACCGAATTTGCAGCCAAGTAGGTAAGTGTATACAAACTGTCGTGAGCAGACAAATGTAGAGAAGTCCCGTCTCAATTGTGGGTTCTGTGGCTGCTAGTAGAGGTGGACATTAAACTAGAAGTCATGAAATATTATTTCACTTTATAAATAAATGAATAAAAGATTTACTTGACTTCGACATAGATCTGGGCCATAGGTTGTTTGATCAGTTACAAATGTTATTGATTTCTGAAGTATCACTTGGTGCACGAATTAACAGACTGTTCTCTTGCAGTACAACGTTCTAGAGTTAAATGAACAAGTCCTTCAGAAACTTTGTCACATTCTTCCCGTAGTATGTTGACTCCTTCGGACACTATATTGGCCTCAGTGCGAGGGAGCTGTTACGCTGAGAGGGGGAGTCGTGGTCTTGAGGAACGTCCCTACACGTCGTTTCGGATTGCAGCGAGCTCTCGCTAATGTATCTGGTATCGATTCGCCTTGCTAACTTTGGTGTGACGACGCAATCTCTCTACGATACCACACTAATTATAATCAGAAAAAGCAAAGCAGAAATCTCATTTGCCGTATGAATAGCTGCCACCATAATAACTTCTGTAAAGTAACAATTACAATTCCTGTTATACAAACGCTTTGTGTACTTAATGCCATTCCAAGAAACAGATGTCAAGAGGCAAAATACCAGTGCCTTTCAAGGGCTAACAACAATGTCTTCGTTGGTAACAAGTAGAACTGGCCCTTTATGTCTACCAGCAAAAGGGGTGGAACATTTACAGAATTGTATGTGATTCTTAGGGCGTATTATGCACCCAGTTGATGATTACGTTGGCAGTATTCCATCTTGTCTGAAACTAGCCTTATATGAAATCATTTTAATACGGCAACACAAGGAACAAATTGCTCTGAACACATACGGTGTTTTACACAACGCGCTGAATTTTAGACGTAAACTGAAGCGAAAAAAAAGACTTAAAACAGATGTGCGGCAGAAAGTTTGTCGTTCACATGAGCACGCAATATTTCTAATATAGTTGTTCACTGATTAGCTTATTATCTTATTTCGTCTGTCATTCTCCAGATAAACATGACTAAAATGTGACGTACTTCCAAGCAGAGATCGTACGTTTCTGTACATACGATGAATTCGCTTAAACTACAGCTCTTTCCACCATAAACCATAAGCCATCTTCTTTCACACGTAATTCTCATCGTTACACCTACGCATACCCAAAAAATTCAACACACATTGCCATATGTTTTACGCTTGTCTCTACGTTTTTCTTATGTAGTGCCCCGTCCTGCGCTAACTGAGCTGTTCCCACGCCACCGAAGACCTGGAAGCACCGTGAGCGAGGAGACTACGGAAAAGACCCATATGCTGCAATCATTTTGCCTTTTATGCATTAAATATTTCAAGCAAAATTGGTTTCATACTGAATACACTTAATGAATGTGTATTCCGACCACCCTACAAAACCAGATGACTCTTGGAAATGAAGAAATATGGCTTAGTTCTGCTCAAGGCAAGTATTTAACAGATCCGTTATATTACCGACCAGCTTGATATCTAGGGGCCTATAGATCGACCCACGAAGACCACTGGAGATAAGTGTGCTTAACATACACGTCGCAGACATAACACACAACATACAAGATTACACAAACTAGGCTGAAAGCCCGAATTTCCAGAGTCAGATTAAATGAGTGGAGAAACTATCCCGTACAACACCCTAACATTCGGCCCCGTAATAATTCTATGACTGTTGTACTCACTGGCTGCACTGTCGTATCACACCCACCGTACAGTCTTCCGCTTTGAGATTTACATCTCTTTGGGTCTATGCAAGACGTGCTATGTGACAAACGTTTTCCAGATTCGGATACTGTGGCAAAAGCCTGAGCTATTTCATGTTTTTACAAGCGCGGCATGAAGCCACTTGTTGATCATTCGCGGAGAGTCCGTAACAAATGGTGATGAGTGTATTGAAAAGTGACAGTGAATAACTGAAATATTGCTCGATTTTGCTATTGTGCTATATCTTTTGTAGTTTGCATTACTTTCGTAATGACCTCCGTAAATTGGTGTATGTGTCCATTCGATTCCTTAGTATGTTAGTGAGAGAAGAGATGTGGGGAGAGAGAAACGAGAATCGGATGAATAAATGGCGTCATTGGCCGGGAGGCCCCTTACGGGGCAGGTCCGGCCGCCTTGGTGCAGGTCTTGTTACATTCGGCGCCACATTGGGCGACCTGCGCGCCGGGTGGGGATGATAAAATGATGAAAACACACGACACCTAGGCCCTGAGTGGAGAAAATCCCCGGCCCAGTCGGGAACCGAACCCGGGCTTCTTAGGACGGCAGTCCGTCAAGATGACCACTATTTTTTTAATCTCATTTTGTTCGTTTTTGTTCGTTGTATTTGCTCGGGGCGGACGTCGAAAGACACCCATTTCAGTTCGTTGTTGATCCATTAACTCAGTTTTTTTTTATTACAGAGGGCAGCTAGCCGTCTGACCAAACACGCTGAGTTACCGTGCCGGCACATCACTCAGCTATCGGGGCGTACAATAAAGAAATGATACGAGAAGAGTGTAATAGATGTGAATAAGGACTGCACTCAGACTAGGAGAAAGATGGGCAGTAAAAGAGTAAGACAATTTTTGACGTCACTGAGGAACCACAGCGGTCGTAAATTACAGTTTTAACAATAAATCTTCCACATTGCAATTAATTATTTATTTTTAATTCTGGTAACAGGTTTGTCTAAGTTTTCAGAAAAAAGATTCTGAAATGCATGACATAATCGACGATGTATGACAAAATATTACGTTTTTTTTCATAGACTCTTGTTTTATAAGTATTACCTAGCGCCTTTAAAAATATTATGATACTGTGGTGTCACTGCCAGACACCACACTTGCTAGGTGGTAGCCTTTAAATCGGCCGCCGTCCGTTAGTATACGTCGGACCCGCGTGTCGCCACTATCAGTGATTGTAGACCGAGCGCCGCCACACGGCTGGTCTAGTCTAGAGAGACTCCCTAGCACTCGCCCCAGTTGTACAGCCGACTTTGCTAGCGATAATAACAATTCCTTATAGATTTATTTGAATAGTATCTCTCTGTTATACTAACAAAGTAGGGGTGTATGAAAAAAAGTAGGAAGATCGTGTTTAGACATTGCAGTTGTGGTATAGTGTATCGATACCACCCAAAGGTCGTCATGGCAACAGAACTCCAGCTTCCCGTCTGACGCTGATTGGAGTCGCGTGGGATCTGGCAGACGCAATAGTGTGCGCATGCTGAGCCCCATCTCCAGCGGCTCCAATGCCTAGTCGCAGCTCCAACATTATTGTTGTTCCTGTTGTACGAGCTGAACTCTGTGTCCTGCTGCGCTATTTTACCCTGAGTCTTCACACATTTGGAGAAACACAAGTAAATATTCTGTTTGTTGCGATACTTGATCACTAATCGTTTCCATTCCTTTCCAGCTGCCGCACCACTCTGTGGCCCACCTCTACTTACTAATGTTTGCGAAGTTGTATACGACATCAGTCACACCACGTTCCCCAGCGCCCAATCCCGAACGTTGGACATCGCTACCCCAGCACCAGCGAGAGAAGCTACGGTCGTGACGACTGCACTAGTTTACTTGCGTCCCCTGTGGCAACCGTTTGGGTCCTCCATAACAAATTCGTTCCTCAACAGAATGGTGCCTATCGTATCAGTTACCACGACAAATTACACAACTTAAATGGTTGATTCAACTACATGACAAACGACAATATTTCGATAAGGCAATTATTTAGTATTATGGTAATATGTTTTAAATTGTTTAAGGTAACTAAATAGTAGTGAGCCGTGGAGGCTCTGACATGAGTACGATCGATTTCCTAGTGTAGAGGTTTGTCTTTGGGCTCGGGCCGGCTCGAGGTATAAGGGAGTGCCGACCGCGAGAAGGGAGAGGACACAACGCTTGAGAACGGAACGCGGCGGTGTGCGACTCGGTGATTGGTTGGCGGACAGAAGCGAAGACGGCGTGTCTTACGCCGGCGGCGGTTGTCACGTGGTTGAACTGGAGTCGGCGAGAGTTGGCCAGCGCTGTGCATTCTCCGGCAACCTCGTGAGCTGTGCATGTGCCTGCTTCCTCGGAGGGACACGCTGTTATGGTCTTGCGAAGTGGTAGTCTTGCATCTTCGCAAAATCGCCCCAGCATCAAGACACCCAGTTAAATACGCTAATTACTAAGAGCGCTTAGTTAACTGTTATTGTGATCACTCCTGGTACAGTAAGACGTTGCACGACGTGTGATGCTATGCTTGTCCCATTTCATTTGTGGACTCCTACGAAGCGTGTGCCCTGCTGCCGCATAATATTCATGCATTTGCAGATGTTTGTCATTAAGTTCTAGTGAGTGCCGGTTCTCGTGAGCCAGTTCATTTCCCACTCTTATTTTATTTATGAAGTACTGTTTCAGTTAAAGGAAGCACTTCCTAGATATTTTAGTTGTTGTTTAGCCTTGATTTTGTAGAGTTCATTTACTGGTCAATCTTAAATGTTAAGGTTAAGAAAGCTTTTTCTGCCTTCTGTTGTCGGGTGTGGTATGTGTTTCATTGAGCTGAGGCAGCGATCAACCGAAGCGGAAGGCTTCCCCTTTGATTAAAAGTTTGGCTTACGGGTGGTGGACCTCGCCTGAACTCGTGTGTTCCTCTTCAGTAGCGTTTGCTTGGTTCACATTTTGGTGGCCTACTCGACGTGGGGTTGCAAACGAAGCCACGTCTTCGTTCGAAGTTAAGTGTTACTTTTCTCAGTCGGTTGCACCTTTCGTGGTTAAACTTCGGCCTTACAAGCTTCGACCTTGCTTCTGTTGTTACACATTTATCACTGTACGAAGTTGTAACTTTCTATGCCCTAAAGGTCCATCTTACAAGTCAATGGGCATTTGAATAATTTCGGGTCGCTCTGTAAGGCTGACCTAGTTTTAAATATGCTTTAAGTATTCGTATTTTAATTGAAAGGGTGTTAAATAATGTGTCTTAACTAGAATTGTTTCATAAAGTTATGGTTAAATTCAGCCTCAGTGGCTTTTGTCAATTTTGGTTGAAAATCGTGGGCTACATGTAATGTTGATTGAAAGGGTCTTAAATAATGTGTGTTAACTAGACTTGTTTGTTAAAGTTATTTATGAATTTTGCTCATGATTTATGTAACGAATGTCTCTTAAATAATCTTGACCTAGTGGCACTTGTCAAATGAGATTGTTTTGGTTAATTAATAAACCCATTGGAATTGAAATGTTCATTTTATTGGGTCAGCCCTTCCACCCCCTTTAGATTTAAAGGTTAAACAAAAACAGCTGTTAAGTGACGGCGTACCAAGTAGGTAGGCTGTCTATGTATGCATGTACTGTGTAGTTGTGGTTAAACAATGCATAACGCGAAACACATCGCTACATTGGCACGCCACAGGAGAGATTAATGACTGGTACGGTAGAACATGTGCACCTGCCTCTCTGTACAGCCGTTGGCGTCTGACGTGGCGTGACCTTTACTTGGCGGAATGGATCGTCTGTGCTAGACACTTTGACAACGTGCACACAATGTAATAGTTAAGTCAAGTGCAAACTGGGGCACTGTTTAGTATTCTGGCTCATACTGGCGGCCACGGGCAGAACTTAAGGACGAAAGTCTTTCGCATGATGTGTCACTGCCAAATAACATAGCACCATGAATCACTGACCATACATGGAAAGAAGTGCTACAGTGTAGTACACAAGGTGTCTGTAACAAACACACAGTGAGACGAACAGAAATTACACTTTCACTTAAAGATACTAAAGATACTGAAGTTTGAGCTGTTCCTGATGGCCCCGTGGACTTTAAAAAAGTGAGACTTGTTTCTTAATAGTGTGTTTGATCACCACCACCGTCAAGCAATGCTTCCATAAAATGCTTCCATAAAACTTGAAAAAAAGTTCTTGTGGTAGGGCGTTCCATTCCTCCACCAGCGCCGTTCACAACTACTAGATGGTCGTGAGTGCATGTGTAAGTGCTACAGTACGTTTCCCAAACGTATCTCTCCGGTGCTCCATCAGATTTAAGTCGGGGCGGGGAAGGGGAGGAGGGTAGAAGGGGCAGGCCACTGCATTTGCCGAATATCCTCTGGTCCCAAGAGCTCCTGCATCTGTGCATCTGCACCGCTCGATGCGGTCGCGTTTTTTACTCATAAAAATTAAATCAGGACCGAATGCAACCCTGAAAACACTCACGTGGAAAGAAGTACAGTGTACCAACAGCATTGACCGATGAGTGACTAGTTCAAAGATTTGAAGGTCAGTACGGCAATGTAACATTATGTGCTTCACACCGTAACGCATGGACCACCAATTAGATCATGTTCTGCCATTTTCTTGGGTGCATTACGTATTCCCACAGTGGCGGTGCGGATACGTTCCGCCTACATGAAAATGTCCACTCAGCCTTCGGTCACATCTTATTCTGCAGCAGCTCTCACGTCTTTCCTGTTAGAAAACGGCTAATGATTCTCGAATGGATAATCTGTAGTGGAACTAGTTGCAAAAACGATTCTAAGGGGTGCATTAAATTTTATAGTTCCAGTTTTACTGAGCTGTTGACTGAAAGTAGTCTTCGAATAAAAGTTAATCTGTGTCCTCACTTCTTTGTTATAAATTAATCGCCAAGTTCGTGCTAGTTTGAGGTGACAGTTTCGTTACTCAAACGCAATCGCAGTTGCTCGTAATACCCATTTTGTGGTATTCTACCAAACCTGTTACTGGAAAGCTTACAAACGGGTTTTCTGCGAGGGAATATTCACGCTAATCAATCTCCTCGAGCGTTCAGTTCTCGGTCACGAGTTGTTTAACAAGCCACGCGGATTTTAGCAATCCAAAAAGTCACTGTTCACACCTAAAATTAAGTATTTCATGCGTTCGACTGTATCACTCGTTTGCGATCACTTTTCAGCAATTCACGTTCAACTGTGACTCATACTTCCGCAAATTTACCATTACTTTATAGAGCTGTTAACACATACTCTCTACTGCCATAATGACTGAGCTCCGAATCTCTTCCTCAAAGCACTACTTCTCCCCCAAAAAATACGCGGAATGACCGGTCTTTTGGTTGGCCGAGAAACAGCGTAGTAAATCAGTTTAAATCGAGCTGTCCCGCATCTTCTACTAGGAAGCAATCACAGCATAATATCTTTCCGAAGTCATTAATCAAATGAAGAAATTAAGAAAACCCACAAATATCGAAATACTTGTCTCTTTACCTGATTAACTTATGTGAGTATGATCTCAGTTGCCTTGGTACTATAAACTGACGAACTGCACTTTACAAAATTTCCTCTGTGCATATGAGTCACTAGCAACGTCTAGAGAAAGTTCTCACGCTAACATACATTTACTCCATTAACAGTCTCTCATACTTCTTCACATTCACAGCTTCATTCACACCAACCGTGAGCCGTGCACGGCAGGTGTTCGTGCTGTTATTGCTTGACATCTTGTCTTGGCGGTACTACCGTCTCGTTCTTATTCGATTTACTGGCATGACTAAGTTGCTGGCTTGCCTTCCTGTGAGTGGCAGCAGCAGCGCTTATCGATAACAGCACTGTCGTACAATCTTTGGAGCGACCGCTAGCATTCCGCGGCGTCGTGTAGTTCAGTGGGGGCGGAGCAGCAGTGAGGTCCAGACAGCCATGACTCGCCCAACCGTTGCCGGCACACACGACTTCAGTGGGGACGGCCTTGGTTGGTCTTTCGTCTCATCGGACGCTTCCGGGTTTTCTGTGTGTGTTGACTTGTGATTCCTCCTAGTTGTTCCACAGTGACTGGTTTTTGTATTGTACTAGTTGTTTGTGGAAGTGTTTCGTAAAACCGTGTGTAGCTTGTGTAGTTTTGACTGAGCAGTTATTTTAATGCAGTCTGCATGCTGGATTGAGTCAGTCGGTTGGGATGGAGCAGTGAGGAACTATCCGCGGCGCGAGGCCACGCTGTTGGATCGTGAAGTGGTAGCCGCGAGAGCGACGAAGTTCGCTGCCCACCGAATCTGAAGTTGAGTGATTAGCTAACCTGTTATGAAGCCTCAACTATTGTGACATCTCTTCGTTCATTTGCGGGTTGTTGCTCCCTGGGCCGTTCGGGTTAGCGGCAACGTATGATGTGTTGGGGTCGGACGAAATCTTGCAGCCGTCTTCCTATATTGTGATTATATATTGAATTGACTGTTACTTACCAGTGAAGTGCACCAGCGGTATTTTCTGCCCCGTGGCCGTTAACGCCCCAGTTACCCTCTATGGGCGTTAGCGTACTTTATGGCAGTGTGTCTTTCCTCGTCGTGTTGATGCTGTCCGGCCCGGCGTATGGTTAGACAGCATTTTAAGTTGTTTGGTTCTTATTTGCTTAGAGTGATTATTGTTCCCTTGGCTGTTTTTAAACGCCAATTTCTGAAGACGTAGTGTTGTTCGTATCCTCGTCCTTGGCCGATGTCTTCCATCGTGATGCTGTTGGTCGGACGGAAGGGAATTGGTTAAATTCTTGATCGGTCCTTGGGTCCTCCCTAGTTTGGATTGCCATCCTATTATTTAACGTCAACTCTTGGCTGCATGTCTCACCTCGCCTTAAGTTTGAGCTGCCTACTCAGGTCGACCCTTGGAACACTTCTGTGCGCCACTTGTTCTGTTTGTTTTGGATTGTTTTTCATTTTAGTTTGAAGTATTGTGTGAGGCCTTCGGCCATGTATTAATTCAGTTCTTTTTAAATTTTACATAAAGGTCTTCAGCCGTGTTAAATTAAAATTCTGAAGATTGGTTTTATTTTAAAAAAGAAAAAAATATTCCTTAAAATTGGTTCTACCTTAAATTGTTGTAATCCAGGCCCTAAGCCGTTCGATGTGTTGTGTGTCGCCTTCAGCCGAGGATTTACGTGAACCCCTTTTAGTAAGGCGTTCAGCCATGTGTATTCTTTAACGGCAAATTTTTAATAAGAAGGAAGGGGTGTATTTTAAATTGTTTGTCTGACTTGTTGTTCAGGCCTTCAGCCGTTGTTTCAAATTTGTTTGTGGCCTTCAGCCCTGCAATAAGTTAATATTTCTTTAATTAAGCTTTCCGCCGTTCTGTTGTAAGTTTAAAAAGAAGTTTCTTTGTTGGAAAAAATGTTTATTAATGTATTTTAATTATAGTTGTCCTTCAGACGTGTAGCCGCTAATTGTTTTCGATTGCATGTTTTTTTAAGAAATGGAAAAAAATTACCTTCTATTTTTAATTCCTTTTAATTTCTGAGCCAGGAATTAAGCTTTTCTTGTTTATGGTGTGGTTTTGGGCCATCAGCCCAGAAAGCATCTCAAGTTCTTTAACAAGGCCTTCAGCTGTATTGTTTAGTTGTGATTTTTAAAGCAATATGTAAATGAGTGGTTCTTAGAAAAATAAAGTTGTATGTTTGCTTGCGCAACTCACAGTAACTGTTTATGGCCCCATCTACAACCATAACCTTATCCTGTGCGCTCTCAGAGTACCTACCAAACGGGTTTCAAACCGCTAAACATGTTAAATCAGCAATAGTTAGTAAAGGATACTGTGTTAACAGAAGATAATGTTTACTTTGCGACAGACATTGTGACAGTATAGTATTTCATCAACTGTACGATAATTTCGTTGTTCAGCCATAGCCGTTCCTACTTGGAACTAACCAGTTTACTCGATCGTAAACACACGTCTGTCACTACAGAACCGTGACTCATCTCCTCTTGAAGCTCCTTGTTTTCATTAACTGCTTTATACGGGATGTAAAGGCGCTTTGCCTATGTAAGGTGTCGAGAATCACTATTCACATTGAATCCATTCTCATCTGAGAAAAGCACGCTACCCCACTCCCCACTGGTCCAGTCCCTATGCTCTTGGCACCACCGCAAAAGGGCTGCCGTGCGGGGTAGGTGTCAAAGGAACACAACGTAATAGTCGTCGGGCAACACTCCAGTGCAGTCGTCTTGTCACTGTTTAACGTGAGACTGCGTGCCTTGCATCCGTGTTGCAACTGCACTGGTTGTCTGAGGTATGTCCCTTCTCGCCTGTCGCACAATCTAGCAGGCATCTGCTGCTGTAGGTGACCGAGTCGACCGCCTCCTCTCTATACGACAGCCGTGCCTTTGATTTGGAATGCTTCCATGCATGTGAAACAACGCTGTGAGCAGCTCCAAATTCCTGCATCACACCTGTCACAAATTGTCCTTCTTCCAATTACCCAGTGGTGATTCTTCCCCATGTGCAGCCATTTAGATGTTATCTGTGAGCCATCTTTTGAAGAAGAACACCAATACAATGGACCGTAGCTGCTCGGTGATTCCCAGACTCTTTCCATGTTCCTTCAATTGCCTCGTGTTGCGGAATCAGTCCCATTTGGCGCTATAGCCATTCTGACCTCATACCACACCCAATTTTATGTTAACGTCTGTGAGACCTCTGGCAAACATGCTGCCGTGCTTTCGTTCATTTTAACGATGTAGTTAATACGTTACGTTAGTCTATCTAGCTCATGTTACAGTTTTTCAGAGCAGTGTGGTTAAGCAACTGTGTATTATGTTTGCATTTACTGTATGATGATTTCCTGTTAATACCGAGGGGTCCAGAAAAATCCAGTTACTCTTTGATAGTCAGTAATAATGGTACAAAATGACATACCGTTAGAATTCTTGGACATGGGGAAGGTCATTTTATGTCTTCAGACAGACGCCCATTACCAGCCAAATAACGTCTATACCGCTGAACTGTCCACCGAACTAAGGCTGGGAGTGATGCCTGTGTGACAGCCGCACAGGACGCCTCGATGGATTCTCGTAGCTCGTACAGTGTAGCTGGCTTCTGTTGGTAAACTTCGTTTACCAAAGTACCCTATAGGTAGAAATCAAGAGGCGTAAGGTCTGGAGACGGTAGTGGGTACACAACAGCTGTTCTTGGACCGATCCATCGTCCAGGTAGATTTTCATCCAAGTAGGCTTTGATATCTCTGTGGTAGTGAGGCGGAGCCTCATCTTGTTGTAGGTAAAGTCTTTCATTTCCAAACACCTCTTGGATGGGAGATAAAATCGATGTCTGCAGCGTGTGAAGATACACCTCGCCAGATAGGGCACCTTCATAGAAGAATGGGTCGATTAAACTGCGCGATGAAAGACCACACCACACATTAACATTTGGTGGATTAACTTACTCATCCAAGTGGCCGTGGCGATTTTGAGGAGCGCAGTACACATAGTTGTTTCGTTTTACAATACAATTCAGTTTGTTCAGTTTGAATTGCCCCTCGTCAGGCCAGACAACTATCCCTGCAAACCGCTCATCCTCGCGAAGCTTGTCTTCAAACCACTCGCAGTACTCCATCCTTGGACCCGGATCGTTCTCACTCACAGCGTGCAGCGATCTTGGAATGTACACTTTCCCCTTTGTAGCCTTCAGAATTCATCGCACGCTTCATCGGCTTACCCCGCTTTCACGTGCCCCCTACTTCACAGATTTTTGAGGTGACCTAGTAACATCATGCAACGCAACAACGCTGAAAGCTGGACGTGTGGATGTTTCTGGTCGGCCGTAACTTCCCATATGCACATCCTGAGCAGTGTAGTCGGATTCAAATGTATCCCGATAACGATAAATTGTTGTACGCGCTGGTGGCTGCCTTGCGTTCACATTACTCCGTCATCTATCATGTTTTCGTACTTCAAGCACCACTTCAACACGGCCTTGCGTTGCTCAGACGACGATCCTGTTGGGCTGTCAAGTTCTGGAAAATGCACGCGACGAACTGTTGAGAAAACAATGGACTACGCTCCCGCACAAGACTGCATCGATTAGTCATTTTGTTCCAAAGATATTACTTATCAAAGAGTGTCTACATTCATCTGGAACCGTCTGTGTACAAGCTATTATTCATAATTTTCTGCATTGTGGATCACGTGAGGAACGGTGGGCGGAGCTTCCCCTTTACAACGGGTAGACTTTGTGGTTAGTCAGGAGTTGATGACAGATACCAGTTGGTACTCAAAGCTGCTGCTACACTGGCTTTTCACGTCATCTAGGTAACACATCCTTTTATTTTATAACCATGTTCGTTTAATGCTGGTTATTAAATGAATAAGGTTTGTCACTCATGTTCCACAATCTTATACATTTCTGAACCTCTGGTCTGAAGGTGGACTGAAACTAGCTACCCCTATCAAAAATAAAATATTTATTGTGGTCTGGAATGTTGTTGTTAAAACTATAACTAAGAGGGAAAACAAAGGATAGTGGGTACGAAGTTACTTCACTTCCCTGTCCGCTGTCTGCCGCTTAGTAGAGCCATCCGCGGCTGCGTGCTGCGGTTAGCTGCTATCGCAGGGATGAGATGCGACGCGCCGTGGCCGGTAATTGGGGGCCAGCCCAGCGGCGCCTGACGGATAGCAGCGAGTTGGGGCGGACCGCCGGCCGCCGCCCTGGGACCCGGGCGGCCACCGCAGCAGCGCGCAGTGCAGCTCACGTCGCCGCAGCTGGCGCCTCTGCTTAGCTCAGGCACGAGCTCATAGAGGAGGTGTATCGATGAAGCCAGCGTTCAGGTGCGAGGCAAAATGGTTCTTTTTCGTGTTTATTAATTTATATTATCTGAAATAAATAAATATTATATACGGGGTGGTTCAGCTGTCCATACCGATAGGTCTTATGCAACCCACAATGCCTTCAAAAACCACGCGTGAGACTTTCATATTCTTTTACTAGCTACGCGCAAACTATAAGTACTACAGAAAACATAAACAAAACTTTTTTGGACGAAACTTAATGTATTTACATTCTGTACTGGCATAGGGGCCCGCTGGAGGACACGGTTTTCAAGTTAATCGAGAAAAAAGGCCTTTGAAGATAAGTTCTCTAAGATATTTTGAATAACTAAAGAAGTACAGCCTCTAGCAAAATGCCTTCCAACACAAAATTTAACTACGTTGAGTTCCTGTAAAAACGTCCCGTTCAATTTTTCTGTATGACTAATAGTTTGCGCATAACAAGAGAGATAATATAAAAATATTGAACGATATATTTGAAGGCGTTACGGATAGTATAAGACCCATCGGTGGGAGCAGCTAAATCACCCGTTGTGTCTGTAATTGTGTACATTTCGTAATTTCAACACAGTGCCCATTGAATAGAAATATTTGTGTAATAGGCATAGTGTACTGCGCACATGTGACCAGTGTCAACCGGTATTAGTCACGTCACCCTAGAATGACACTTATTTACATTTTACACTAACACAAAAAATTTAGTATCCACGAATTTACTCTCTTTTCAAATATTTATTTCTTTGGAGAGCTCAAGTGAGATAACTTTGTCCCAACACAAAAATGCATCCTTGTTCTCAAAAAAATGGCTCTGAGCACTATGGGACTTAATTTATGAGGTCATCATTCCCCTAGAACTTAGAACTACTTAAACCTAACTAACCTAAGGACATCACACACATCCATGCCCGAGGCTGGATTCGAACCTGCGACCGCAGCGGTCGTGCGGTTCCAGACTGTAGCGTCTAGAACCGCTCGGCCACTCCGACCGGCCCTTGTTCTCATCCCTGGGCTAGTTCACCCCTCTGTTCAGAAGGAGCAGCCGTGCCCTTTGTCAGTTATCAACAGAACATTCTGTACCGATTTCGGCTACACTGCATCGGCCAGTCAGCAATCTTTTAAAAAAGATTTTAAAAAAACTTTAAGCTTCAGAAGTTTGAGTCTCTCCCATCTCATAGACTCATTAGTCTTCACAATGAACTGCTTAGGCTTCCGTTAATGGTTACAGTTGTGCTATTTTGACATTAAATCAGGCATTCTGTCAAATTAGAATAGTTTACAATGTAAAAGAGAGGGCACTATGAGTTGCTGTTCATGTATGCCAAAGTCATACAGTATTATGTGCGAAGTGTAGCTAATCCACTAAATTTTTCTTTAAACTTGAGATGAGATCTACACTAACCACCTGTCAGGAGACCATGAATTGTGCGTAGCGACCCACTTACGATCGCGTGTGGCGACGATATAGTGAATATCACATATTCATAACATCCTTCATATCTCATAAACAGTATGAGATACCGAAACCAGTTTTTGTAAACTGGAGAAAGATAAGACACGAAGTGGAGAATATTTTGCTATATACCAAACATGTAAAACATTCTTACCTAATGTGATAAATGAGTTACTAAAAATTTCTTCAATTTGCATTATGTAACTCGAAAGTGGGCCAGCAATAGCGGAGAAATTGAAATGAACACGGGGGTTGTAGCAACATAAAGTGAAGAAGTTAAAAGTTTATTTTGTTTACTGAGCATAAGCTGTTGATAAGTTATGGACCTGACTTGCCCTTATTTAAGAACAGACTGTTTCAGGATCCTGGCGCAATTGCAACTGCATTATCAAGTCGTTGAGGTGAAATTGTGTTAATCCTGCAGTGTTTTAGCAGAAGAAGCTACATTTGACTTTACAGTAGCAGGAAGAAGAATGGTTTATGTGCCAATTTCAGCGTGTTAGCGTGTTTTTAGTACTAAACGGTTCATTTGTCGAATTAGTGGTCGTACTGGCATGAACTGTTACTGCAGTCGTTTTCAACTAGCTCCTTCTCCCCCCCAATACTTCTGTCCCCTTCCTTTATCCTCCCTCTGCGCAAATATGGACAAGTAATTTTGTACACACAACGAAATTCTGCAAGGGAGAAAAATTACTGTACGTAGATAACTATCACAAAGGTCTAATTAAAGTTATCACACTAGTAAAAGGCGCTTTACGTGTCTGTTAATATCAAGACACAGTATAATGAAGGATTGAAATCGTGAGTCTAAATGATATGATTATATGGCCATATATTTACGAAACAAGTGCCACATAAATTCTGTGGTGTGGGATTGTGCTGCCAGCCTGTTCGTTGAATGTATACTCATTTCGAGCAATTTTCATCTCAATGTAAAATTTAAATTAGATGAATGTGTGGTGTCTGTTCCTTCGGACATGTCTGAAAGCACACACACCAGGCGGAATCCGCTACTGTGATAAATATTATGTAAATTGAAGTTGGTGTGGGTGGGGAGATAAAGGAAGGCAAATGAGCTGTTGATGTCGGCGGCATCAGGATTTTATCCGGAAGTAGCGGCGACGAGTGATAATGTGTGACGAACTGGGATTCGAATCCAGGATCTCTTACTTACTAGGTAATTCTTTTACGCACTGCATCACAAAGACACAGTGTTTATTACAACTGATTGAATTATCTCGGCAGAGCCACACTCCCACATAGCGCCACCCGTCTGCAGCCCCTGTCCATTTCCTCCATAATAGCTACTTTGGGTTTCATACATAAGGTCGGACGTGACTCTGCACCCGCACTGAAGGTGGTGGATTCACTGGCCAGAATCTGCGGGAATCTCAACGAAACCATGTGCCAGAAGCAAGTACACAGTATCACTACTCAGGCTATGTACCTAAGCAATGGTGCTGTGCAATTACTGGTGACACAAGGTTTTATTTTTCAATGTTTCCTGTTTGCTTAAACTGGTATTATGGGGGGAATTATATTTTTCTGATTTTTGCAAGTTAGCTAAGGTATCTTTTCTGGTTAAGTAATAAGTATGACTTGTGAAATTGTCGCAAACTTTTTCCACTGTGGAGATGATCCAAATCTGATTGCGAACAAATATATTGTATGACAACACAGCGTTTACCATCTATTTGTCCAAGTATATCGATGCTGTTGACAGTCACCTGAGAAGTCTCTATCTCCTCTCAAAGCTAAATCTCTCTCGGCAAGAAGAAGAATCTCTTTGACTACACGATGCATTGCTTCAGACCAGTAGTGCCTCATACAGTATTTCGCTCTACAAGATTTTCTGTGGCTGAACTACTATTTAACGCATTTTTATTTTTGCACCATTCTAAGTAAGACGTCTTGTGGTCACCGCAGCTTTCATGTTAACTCAGTTTTGTTCTAGCTTTTTTCAGCCTTTTTATAATTCGTAGCCGCAGCTTAGGACCAGATCAGACTTGGAGGCATTCGCGGGTCACGAAAACAATCGACAAACAAAACACTACAATGCTTGCTTACCTGTTCTCCAAAGACGCCAATCGCGACTTGAAATTTTCCCATTTTTTCAAGATGTGCTGGAAGATGTTTCAAGGGAAAGGTAGATTACTCTTTCGATACCGCGGCAGTTTTTTCTGTGTTAGTTACAAAATAACAAGTAGCTCTAAACTGCTGAAGCGCTTTCTTGCACTGCACAGACCAATAACGGAATCTAAAAGCTTTTCATTCCTTGTTATTCTAGCCGTTGGAATGTGGTCATTTTCTGGAACAACTTCGTGACTGTCACCGTCGCTTGCACTAATACTGTAATTTCTACGTTTTCCTGTTCACCACTCCTCAATGCTAAAGCCAACGTTCAGTCGTCTCTCTTCTGATCGACGTGATCCCCTTTCTGCACCATCGATGCTACAGATGCTTCTAAACAACGTCTTTCTTCCATGTAAACATATGAAAATTGTTTAAAAATGCCACAGATTTTTTCATACCATACGTGTGAGAATACTGTCTCTGCTCATTATCAATTAAGGAATCATCAATGTCATCTCCACGATATTCTCTGTCCGTCAACACGGCTGCGTTAGCAAGTGGCACTAAGGGTAACACTATATGTCCTGATTCCGCAGAATTGTCCGCTTCAGCCTTACCGTTTCGCTTTTGATAACCCGATGAAGAACTGAAGCACTTCATTCCTCTCGGGTTATTTATTTCCATTATAACAAAAGCCTTAAAACTGTACGCTGCATCTATGCAGAAACGTAACTTTCTACACAGCCACAAAATAACGGAGAGCGTGCAGCACGCTATTGGCTTGATTAGCTTCTGAGCGTACTTACGAGTAATGACAAGCCAGAACGGAACACAAACTTTGTACGTCCACACTCGCACGAATTCAGTGAAATAGGTGCTGTAATTTCGGCTTGTTAAACTTACTTTCGATCTCTGTACCTCTACAGTAGCTAATATTAACAGCAGAAACTGGTTGACAGTAGCTCGGCCGGTCGGCCTACTTCTCAAGTAAACAAAGGTGAAAACCTAAACCTTTTAACAAGACCGAAACGTAAATTTATTTAATACAAAGGCCTCGTAATGCTATACAAGGTGGAATCGTTTTCAGGTGATTGAAAGAAGAAAGCATCAATTACAAAAGACGTAGAAATCGATTGATTGAACTTTTTATGCATTTAACAAGCTTACATGGATGTTCGTTTAAAACCTACCTGACAGAAAATAGTTTTAAAGCGCCTCATTCTTTAACTAATACGCTTTGAAGACTTATATTATTGTCATAGAAAACTAGTCAAACGATGTTTTAAACGATTGCCACCGCTGTCAGTACACATGCGAAACCAGCGAAACCAGAACATGAAGATGGATCTAAGGTTTAATATTCATACATGCCTGCCCCATTATGAAAAATATATGTCTGATATTTCTAGAAATAAACTTATTTGATAATTAAAACATTGTCCTTACTTTATTAAAATGTTGTCTTCATACGTCCATAAAAATCTGGCATCAGTTGATGGAAATTAAACTACGTTTACAAATATTACAATACTTATTCGTATATAATGACAACATTTTTGCTGAACAGTATCTGATGAGCTGGTCGTGTCTTATTTGGAAAACCGCAGTCTTTTGCGTTATTTTACCACTACTTATATATGCATACGTTTTTCGAAACAAACCCACAGGTTCAGTGACAGCCTCCAGCGCTCAAGAATTTTATTCAAAGTCATAGGTGCAGATTTTCAAACCACCGTTTGATTTCTACACTGAAGCGCACAAGAAGCTGGTATAGGCATGCATATTCACATACAGAGATATGTAAAGAGGCAGAATACGGCACTGCTGTCGGCAACGCCTATATAAGACAACAATTGTTTGGCACAGTTGTTACATCGGTTACTGCTGCTCCAGTGGCAGGTTATCAAGATTTAAATGAGTTAGAACGTGATGTTGTTGTCGGCCCACGAGCGATGGAACACAGGAACTCCAAGGTAGCGAGGTAGTGGGGATTTTCCTGTACGATCGCTTCACGAGCGCACCGTGAATATCAGGAATTCCGTAAAACATCAAATCTCCGATAACGCTGCGACCGGGAAAATACCCTGAAGAACGAGACCAACAACGACTGAAGAGGATGTTCAACGTGACAGAAGTGCAACCCTTCCGCATATTGCTACAGATTTCAATGTTGGACCATCAACAAGTGTCAGCGTGAGAACCATTCAACGAACATCATCGATATGCGGTTTCAGAGCCGAAGGCCCACTCGTGTACCCTTGATGACTGCACGACACTAAGCTTTACGCCTCGCCTGGGCCCGTCTACAACGACATTGGACTGTTGATGACTGCCAACATGTTGCCTGGTGGGACGAGTCTCGTTTCAAATTGTATCGAGCGGATGTTGTGAACAGGTATGGAGACAACCCCACGATTCCATGGACCGTGCATGTCGGCAGGGGACTGTTCAAGCTGGTGGAGGCTCTGTAATGATGTGGCACGTGTGCAGTTGGAGCGATATGGGACCCTTGATACGTCTAGATACGATTGTGACGGTTGACAGGTACGTAAGCATCTTGTATGACCACCGCATCCATTCGTGTCGACTGTGCATTCCGAAGGACTTGGGCAATTCCAGCAGGGCAATACGACACCCCACACGTCCGTAATTGCTACAGAGTGGCTCCAGAAACACACTTCTGAGTTTAAATACTTCCGCTGGCCTCCAAACCCCCCAGACATGAACATTACTGAGCATATCTAGGATGCCTTGCAACGTGCTGTTCAGAAGAGATCTCCATCCCCTCGTACTCTTATGGACTTATGGACAGCCCTGCAGGATTCATGGTGTCATTTCCCTCCAGCAGAACTTCAGAAATTTGTCGAGTCGTGTTGCTGCACTTCTGCGTGCTCCCAGGGGCCCTATACGATATTAGGCAGGTGTAACAGTTTCTTTGTCCCTTCAGTGTATTTACGTGGTTGCCTGGGCGCGGGGGAGGAACTTAGATTAAAATTAGTTTGCATGTATCTTGGAGTTTGGAAGCAGTGCCAAACGAAGACCGTCAGAGGCGTGAGTAGACGAAACTAAATGAGGCGCCGGGTGCGCTTCGAAATTGATGTATTTGTATTGTTCATTTTGTAGAAAAAAATTGAAAAGATAGATGTAATGACTGACAAAAAACCCAAGTACTTACAATGTGTCTACTCTACTCTCTAGTAGCTGAGAAAGCTTTCTATGTAATTATTGTCTATATAAGAGAATACTGAATATTTTTTCTTCCAAAACATTTGTCATATGTGATGTGTACGGTACTTTAGATATCGTGCTCAACTGCCGAGCAAAACTGACCGTTGGTTGGCCTTGTGTTGCGAATGTGAACAGTGTCTTGAAATAAAACTTGAAACAATATGTAACGCAGAATTTGTTGTATAGAAAATGAAACTAATTCACTGTCAAGAGGAACTAGTTGTGGGCCCAATGAAACCTGCGTAGAAGTACATTGTAAACGTTGCAATGTGTAAATTTGAATAACCACAAAAATGAGTTATTGTGGGATAACCACAAAAATGAATTATTGCGCAACATGGAAGAAAGTAACTGTCTGAAATTACCAACTTAGTTTACTGAAAATTAATCTGCTGGTGCGAAGGACTCCTGATAATCCGACCACACACTTTCTGTTCAAGACTGCAAGGTGATATTCGCCCTGAAATAAGTGACTTTCCTCTTGCTCAGTATGCCTTTCTGTATCTGTAGTATTGACATTCTCAAAAGCAAATACAAATCAGGAGATGAAGCAGCTAAAGAAAAATAAACTACTCATTACTAACTCCTTTCTTTTTGCTTGTCAGAATCAACTCGTGACTTCATGTGGCATAATGTGCAACGCACAAATGACAAAATATTCAAAACTTTACTATAAGTCATGGAGGTGGGTCTTACTTTAAAGAAAATCGTGCTTGAGAAATCAAACTCTGTTTGTTTACAAAAAGGTTGAACAACAGTAGAAGACTCCAACAACTCCAATGACTTCAGCAAAAATATCATCCACACAATTCCGAAGACTGCAAGAGCCGAGAAATACGAGAATTGTCGCACACTGAGTTACATAGCTGATGCACCCAAGTTCCTAGCAAGAATAATATACAGAATAATGCAAAAGAAAATTGAGGATGTGTCAGATGGCGACCAGTTTCGGTTAAGGAAGGGTAAAGGCACCAGAGAGGGAATTCTGCTTTTACGGTTGATCATCGGAGCAAGACTAAAGAAAAATAAAGATATTTTCATAGGATCTGTAGACCTGGAAAAAGCTTGCGACAATGTAAAATGCAGAAAGATGCTCGAAATTCTGAGAAAAATAGGGGTAAGCTGTAGGGAAACACGAGTGATATACAATATGTACGAGATCCAAGAGGGTATAATAAGAGTGGACGACCAAGGATGAAGCGCTCGGTTTAAAAAGGGTTTAAGACAAGGATGTAGCCTTTCGCTCCTATTGTTCAATCTGTACAGCGAAGAAGCAATGATTAAAATAAAAGAAAGGTTCAGGAGAGGAATTAACTTACAAGGTAAAACGACAGCAATGATACGATTCTCTGATGACATTGCTATCCTCAGTGAGAGTGGAGAAGAATTACATGATTTGCTGAATGGTATGAACAATCTAATGAGTGAAGAATATGGACTGAGAGTAAGTCGAAGAAAGACGAAACTAATGAGGAGTAGCAGGAATGAGAACAGCCAGAAGCTTAACATCAGGAACGATAGTCACGAAGTAGATGAAGATAAGTAATTCTGCTACTGAGGCAGCAAAATAGCCACTGATGGTGCAGCGAAGACATCAAAAGAAGACTAGCGCCAGCATTCCGGACCAAGGGAAGTTTACTAGTATCAGACATAGGTTTTAATTTGAGGAAGAGTTTTCTGAGAAAGTACGTCAGGAGCAGAGCATTGTATGTTAGTGAAACATGGACTGTGGGAAAACCGGAACAGAGGAGAGTTGAATATTTGTGATCTGGTGCTACAGACGAAAGATGAAAATTAAGCCGACTGATACGGTAAGGAATTATGAGGTTTTACGCAAAATCACAGAGGAGAGGAATATGTAGAAAACACTGACATAGGAGAATGGGCAGGATGACAGGACATCTGTTGAGACGTCAGGAAATGACTACCATGGTACTAGAGGTATCTATAGAGAGCAAAAACTGTAGAGGAAGGCAGAGATTATGATACATCAAGCAAATAATTGAGGATGTAGTTCGCAAGCGGTGCTCTGAGATGAAGAGTTTGGCACAGGAGAGTAATTCGTTGCGGGCCGCATCAAACCGGTCAGAACACTGGCAACTTCGAAAAAAAGTAAATTCCTAAATTCTACATCTACATCTACATGTATACTCCGCAAGCCACCCAACGGTGTGTGGCGGAGGGCATTTTACGTGCCACTGTCATTACCTCCCTTTTCTGTTCCAGTCGCGTATGGTTCGCGGGAAGAACGACTGTCTGAAAGCCTCCGTGCGCGCTCTAATCTCTCTAATTTTACATTCGTGATCTCCTCGGGAGGTATAAGTAGGGTGAAGCAATATATTCGATACCTCATCCAGAAACGCACCCTCTCGAAACCTGGACAGCAAGCTACACCGCGATGCAGAGGGCCTCTCTTGCAGAGTCTGCCACTTGAGTTTGTTAAACATCGCCGTAACGCTATCACGGTTACCAAATAACCCTGTGACGAAACGCGCCGCTCTTCTTTGGATCTTCTGTATCTCCTCCGTCAACCCGATCTGGTACGGATCCCACACTGATGAGCAATACTCAAGTATAGGTCGAACGAGTGTTTTGTAAGCCACCTCCTTCGTTGATGGACTACATTTTCTAAGGACTCTCCCAATGAATCTCAACCTGGTACCCGCCTTACCAACAATTAATTTTATATGATCATTCCACTTCAAATCGTTCCGCACGCATACTCCCAGATATTTTACAGAAGTAACTGCTACCAGTGTTTGTTCCGCTATCATATAATCGTACAATAAAGGATCCTTCTTTCTATGTATTCGCAATACATTACATTTGTCTATGTTAAGGGTCAGTTGCCACTCCCTGCACCAAGTGCCTATCCGCTGCAGATCTTCCTGCATTTCGCTACAATTTTCTAATGCTGCAACTTCTCTGTATACTACAGCATCATCCGCGAAAAGCCGCATGGAACTTCCGACACTATCTACTAGGTCATTTACATATATTGTGAAAAGCAATGGTCCCATAACACTCCCCTGTGGCACGCCAGAGGTTACTTTAACGTCTGTAGACGTCACTCCATTGAGAACAACATGCTGTGTTCTGTTTGCTAAAAACTCTTCAATCCAGTCACACAGCTGGTCTGATATTCCGTAGGCTCTTACTTTGTTTATCAGGCGACAGTGCGGAACTGTATCGAACACCTTCCGGAAGTCAAGAAAAATAGCATCTACCTGGGAGCCTGTATCTAATATTTTCTGGGTCTCATGAACAAATAGAGCGAGTTGGGTCTCACACGATCGCTGTTTCCGGAATCCATGTTGATTCCTACATAGTAGATTCTGGGTTTCCAAAAACGACATGATACTCGAGCAAAAAACATGTTCTAAAATTCTACAACAGATCGACGTCAGAGATATAGGTCTATAGTTTTGCGCATCTGCTCGACGACCCTTCTTGAAGACTGGAACTACCTGTGCTCTTTTCCAATCATTTGGAACCTTCCGTTCCTCTGGAGACTTGCGGTACACGGCTGTTAGAACGGGGGCAAGTTCTTTCGCGTCCTCTGTGTAGAATCGAATTGGTATCCCCTCAGGTCCAGTGGACTTTCCTCTGTTGAGTGATTCCAGTTGCTTTTCTATTCCTTGGACACTCATTTCGATGTCAGCCATTTTTTCGTTTGTGCGAGGATTTAGAGAAGGAACTGCAGTGCGGTCTTCCTCTGTGAAACATCTTTGGAAAAAGGTGTTTAGTATTTCAGCTTTATGCGTGTCATCCTCTGTTTCAATGCCTTCATCATCCCGGAGTGTCTGGATATGCTGTTTCGAGCCACTTACACATTTAACGTAAGACCAGAACTTCCTAGGATTTTCCGTCAAGTCGGTACATAGAATTTTACTTTCGAATTCACTGAACGCTTCACGCATAGCCCTCCTTACGCTAACTTTGACATCGTTTAGCTTCTGTTTGTCTGAGAGGTTTTGGATGCGTTTAAACTTGGAGTGAAGCTCTCTTTGCTTTCGCAGTAGTTTCCTAACTTTGTTGTTGTACCACGGTGGATTTTTCCCGTCCCTCACAGTTTTACTCGGGACGTACCTGTCTAAAACGCATTTTACGATTGCCTTGAACTTTTTCCATAAACGCTCAACATTGTCAGTGTCGGAACAGAAATTTTCGTTTTGATGTGTTAGGTAGTCTGAAATCTGCCTTCTCCTACTCTTGCTAAACAGATAAATCTTCCTCCCTTTTTTTATATTCCTATTAACTTCCATATTCAGGGATGCTGCAACGGTCTTATGATCACTGATTCCCTGTTCTGCACATACAGAGTCGAAAAGTTCGGGTCTGTTTATCAGTAGGTCCAAGATGTTATCTCCACGAGTCGGTTCTCTGTTTAATTGCTCGAGGTAATTTTCGGATAGTGCACTCAGTATAATGTCACTCGATGCTCTGTCCCTACCACCCGTCCTAAACATCTGAGTGTCCCAGTCTATATCTGGTAAATTGAAATCTCCACCTAAGACTATAACATGCTGAGAAAATTTATGTGGAATGTATTCCAAATTTTCTCTCAGTTGTTCTGCCACTAATGCTGCTGAGTCGGGAGTTCGGTAAAAGGAGCCAATTATTAACCTAGCTCGGTTGTTGAGTGTAACCTCCACCCATAATAATTCACAGGAACTATCCACTTCTACTTCACTACAGGATAAACTATTACTAACAGCGACGAACACTCCACCACCGGTTGCATGCAGTCTATCCTTTCTAAACACCGTCTGTACCTTTGTAAAAATTTCGGCAGAATTTATCTCTGGCTTCAGCCAGCTTTCTGTACCTATAACGATTTCAGCTTCAGTGCTTTCTATCAGCGCTTGAAGTTCTGGTACTTTACCAACGCAGCTTCGACAGTTTACAATTACAATACAGATTGCTGCTTGGTCCCCGCATGTCCTGACTTTGCCCCGCACCCGTTGAGGCTGTTGCCCTTTCTGTACTTGCCCAAGGCCATCTAACCTAAAAAAACCGCCCAGCCCACGCCACACAACCCCTGTTACCCGTGTAGCCGCTTGTTGCGTGTAGTGGACTCCTGACCTATCCAGCGGAACCCGAAACCCCACCACCCTATGGCGCAAGTCGAGGAATCTGCAGCCCACACGGTCGCAGAACCGTCTCAGCTCTGATTCAGACCCTCCACTCGGCTCTGTACCAAAGGTCCGCAGTCAGTCCTGTCGACGATGCTGCAGATGGTGAGCTCTGCTTTCATCCCGCTAGCGAGACTGGCAGTCTTCACCAAATCAGATAGCCGCCGGAAGCCAGAAAGGATTTCCTCCGATCCATAGCAACACACATCATTGGTGCCGACATGAGCGACCACCTGCAGATGGGTGCACCCTGTACCCTTCATGGCATCCGGAAGGACCCTTTCCACATCTGGAATGACTCCCCCCGGTATGCACGCGGAGTGCACATTGGTTTTCTTCCCCTCTCTTGCTGCCATATCCCTAAGGGGCCCCATTACGCGCCTGAAGTTGGAGCTCCCAACTACCAGTAAGCCCACCCTCTGCGACCGCCCGGATCTTGCAGACTGAGGGGCAACCTCTGGAACAGGACAAGCAGCCATGTCAGGCCGAAGATCAGTATCAGCCTGAGACAGAGCCTGAAACCGGTTCGTCAGACAAACTGGAGAGGCCTTCCGTTCAGCCCTCCGGAATGTCTTTCGCCCCCTGCCACACCTTGAGACGACCTCCCACTCTACCACAGGTGAGGGATCAGCCTCAATGCGAGCAATATCCCGGGGAACCACAGTCGTAGTTCGATCGGGGGATGCGTGGGACGAGCTGGCCGTCCCCGACAAACCCCCATCCGGACCCCCACAGTGATGCCCATTGGCAACAGCCTCAAGCTGTGTGACCGAAGCCAACACTGCCTGAAGCTGGGAGCGAAGGGATGCCAACTCAGCCTGCATCCGAGCACAGCAGTTGCAGTCCCTATCCATGCTAAAAACTGTTGTGCAAAGAACGTCTGAACTAATCTACAGAGAGCGCAAACAAATCGACACAAAATTTAAACGGTTATTAAAATAGAAGATTGCCTAGTAAATGGAGTAATGCTGCTACTTACGCACTGCTGACACACTGCTCGGCGGCGGAAGGAGACTACGCGATTTTACACTATTCAGGTACTAAAACGCGATGCTACAACTATCAAATACTATAATACTCTCGAAATTTATGAATTAAACAATACAAGTACCAAAAACACGCAAAGAAATTAAGAATTAAACTATGTAACAAATGCGTGAGCTGGGAGTATACGACTTGCTGCTGCAGCTGCTTCTCTAACGGCGGCAGGGAGCACACTCATTCTCTCATTACAAGGAAAAGAATTACAAACATTGCAGCCAGTCGAGTTATCTATGACATAAATGAAATAACCACTGACGGACGGAGCAAGGAGGACATCAAAGACAACTATTTGACAATAGTTGCTAGTTATCTGAGGGACAAAAATTTCTTTCAGTTTATATAGTTCTCACAAACGAACATTTCATTCCAGCCCATTCAATCGTTTCCTTTAAAATTCTTCCATAATCTTCTCCATTTATATAAAGGAAGAGGAAGTATTATAAAGGAATGTTCATCTCCATAATAAAGTATTGCAGATTGTTTCTCACAGACTCACAAAAAAACAGATTTTATTTATTAGTATGGCTCACACGTTCACTTTACTGTCTTATTTAAGGACTTCATATATAAAATGTTAAACATCTACAAAAAATGCACGTATTATAAACAAACAATCCAGAGTAACGATTATAACAGAATATCTAGGCCTCTTAACACTCTGCAGCCTTTTGTGTCACCAAATGCAGCTCGCTGAGTCCACCAGGAAATTTTCGTAGCATATGCTCTTCAATCAGCTGCATAGCGTCCAAAGCATCATCAGTCACACGCCGGAGCACCTTTAAATCCCTGTTCATACAAACAGGCACCACCCCTTCCAAGCCCTGTACGGAATCGATTCAGTGGTATCCATAGTTTTCTAGAAAGCCCAAATCCATTAACACGTTTGTTACGGTCAGTGGTAAGATGAGAATTAGTCGGAGGAAACTTCTGCCGAACCTCTTTCCATTCTTGACAAACATCATATACAAGCGTCGCATCTTGCGTTGGCCAGGGTGGTTTCCTAGATTTGAGTCTGCTGGCAGGAGTATACTGTAGCTGCTAAATATAGAAGTAAGTTCTGGTGAGTGGAACACTTTTAGAACTCTGTTATTGTTGCTTCTTCTCGTCTTACTGATGTAGTGCACTATAACACAATACAGGCAGCCATCTAAATGGTGCAGATTTTAGTAGTGCCAGTGATTATTCTCAATGCTTGATGCAATGTGACATCAATTATGCTTACATGTGCACTATTCTTCCATACTGGAACACAGTATTCTGCCGTGCAGTAAACCAGTGCCAATCTAGCAGTATGAGAAATTTTCTGACAATATCACTTCTGATGTTCACCATTTTTTGCAGCCTTTTCTGAATGGTTTTTAAAGGTAGAAGCCTCGTCTAAAATGAACCCCAAGTGTTTCTGATGCGGTTTGTGTCCCAGAAGCACCTTTTCGAAGAGCACATTTAATTTGCGATTTGTCTCACGGTTATTGAGATGGTAAGCATTCAGCTTCGTTTTAGATGCATTTGGTTTCAATCTCCCGTTCTCAAAATTTATATGTAAAGATCCTTCACACTGTTCCAGCGTTATTGCCTAATTAGCTAGTGCTAAGTCGTCACCATATTTTTCTTAATTCATCGTAGACCGAAGATAAGTTTTCGTTCAATACGGTTTAGAAAAAATTTTCTCCCTTGATGCGGCTGAGACACAAATGATCGATACGACTGGATAATAGTGATACAAAGGTCAGTGAATAGCGTAAGTTCCATTCACTTATAAACTGAACGATTTCTTGGGCTGTCCATCCAACGTGAGATAACACAGATGCCTGCTATACAGTGTTATTTCTTGCAGCACAAGCTCCTTGCCAAACTCATCATAAACTTCTACTAGTTAAACCACTGCTACAGCCAGAGTGCCATGCTTCAAGCATAAATTTTGTGTCAACAATTTCGAAAATTCTGGTAATTTGCTTCGTCTATCGACGTGACAGTTCTTATATAGATTGGTCTGTGCCTTTAAACATTGTTCGACAAACGGCTTCCTGGATCGATAATCCAGCTCCATCAGTTAGTTCATCCAGTATTATTTTATTTATCCTTCTTCGTCGTCGGTCAATGTTAATGTCCACATCACTGCATTTTTCGAGTCAAAAGTATCAGCATTGTCTATGGTTGTAATTCGTTCCGTCACTAAAGAATCATTCACGATTTTCACTTGACAAGTTCTTCATCCAAAGTCGTTTCTGGAGACTGCGGCTTCATCTGGGAGAAAGGAACCAGAGATTGTGGCATCTCGTTGTAATTCGTTCCGTCACTAAAGAATCATTCACGATTTTCACTTGACAAGTTCTTCATCCAAAGTCGTTTCTGGAGACTGCGGCTTCATCTGGGAGAAAGGAACCAGAGATTGTGGCATCTCTCGTCATCTTCATAAGACATGCCTCAGTCCGCTTGCTTAGGTGGGTGGTAACGTGCTCGCCTCCCATACAAGCGGGCCCGGGTACGAATTCCGGCCGGGTTGGAGATTTTCTCTGCTCGGGGACTGGGTGTTATGTTGTCATCATAATTTCATTCTCATCACCGGTGCGCCCAATGTGGCGTCGTCTGAAATAAATTTTGCTCTTGGCGGCCAAACTTCCCCTGTTGGGGCATCCTAGCCAACGATGCCATACGCTCATTTCATTTCATTTTTGTCATGACGCAGACGCAGTTTACTTCAAAGTATCATAGATCACAGAGAAACCACTGACAGTGGAAGAGAATCAGAAGTAAACTGAGTCATGTGTGCATTCAGAACTTAGAAAAGGTTAATATTTTAAACCCATATGCATGTATACTGAAACAAATTATTTTAGCCGTTTCCTCGCAGGCGAAATCGTTGCATCAGTTAATATAAATACTTTGTGGTGCCGTGTTGTGGTGTTGGTGTTGTAATATATGGTAGACAAATCGATTCTGCTGTCCGTAGACTGCGTGCTGGGATAAGTTAATTGTCAGGCGGGGTAACTATATTGAGATTGCTTAACGTGCAATTTTGGTATGATATCAATATTATGCAAAAGAGAAGCAGAGGACAAACCTTTATAATACTACAGAAGATTAGTAACAATCATATGCAGAACAGAATTTTTTTCGCCAATAGTAAACAGGATTAGTAAAAATCAGACGCAGAACGGAATTCTTATCGCCAATGTACACTGGCTCCACAAGTCACGCGCAGCTTACAGTTCGGCTGCAAGAGCTCTGTACAATGTAATTACATAGTTAATAGGCAGCTGCCATTTAGAAATACTGCGGATTTCGCACACGCGCCTCACTGGCATCTTTAACAATTTGCATTCGATATCTGATTCGGATCACTTTCTTGTAAAAGCCAAGTTCAAGATCTCACTCTCAAGACATAAATGGTCTAAATTAAATGGTGTTCCTAGGTTTAATACAATGAAACTGAAAAACCCAAACATTCTCAACCAGTACATTAGAGAATTAGAAACACACAAACCTGAAGTGGAAAGTAAAATTAACAATGATGATACTAATCAAGCCTGGAACGCTCTGAAAGAAAATATCACACGAGCAACTACCTCAGTTTTGGGACATTTTACTACAACTAAGAACCCCTGGTTTGATGCCGAGTGCTCGAACGCTATCGAAGATAGAAAATTAGCAAGGGAAAAATTCCTACAAAAACCAATAACACAAAACAAACTTATTTTTGAAGAGAAACAGAAACTTGCCAGGAAACTCATTAGGAAAAAGAAAAGGGATTTTATGAATTACAAATTAAAAAGAGCTGAGAATGACCGTACCACAGACTCCAGAGGATTTTTCAAGAGCATAAATATGTTTAAAAGTGGGAATATAAAAAATTATGGACAGTTCATAACAGACCCAGATGGCTCCTTGCTAACAGAAAGAAGTGACATTGCTAACAGATGGAAGGAATATTTTAATGAGTTACTAAATGCTCCAACTATAAGCGTCTCTCAGGAAGATGACAATGAATATCTTACTGCTGACCCATCGGACGAAGAGCCCAGCTTAGCAGAAATTAAAGAAAGCATCAAGAAGCTGAAGAGACATAAAGCTCCTGGAAGTGATGGTATAGACACAGATATATGGAAGCTCAGTAAATTTCCTTTTGTAAACTGCCTACACAAAATCATCACCAACATCTGGAAGCAGGAACAGGTCCCACATGATTGGAAAGAAGTAGTTGTGTGCCCTATATACAAGAAGGGGGACCCAACAAATTGTTCAAACTACAGAGGAATTGCGTTACTAAACACAACATATAAAATTCTGACAAATATACTGTTAGCAAGGATAAGCCCTTACGTTGAAGACTCCCTAGATGATGCCCAATGTGGATTTAGACCTAACAGATCGACTATTGACAATATATATGTCCTAAGGATGTTGAGTGAAAAGAAATATGAATTCAATCAAAATGTACATATGCTTTTCATTGATTTTAAAAAAGCTTTTGACAGTATCAACAGGGAATATTTATGGAAGTGCATGAGGCAGATTGGCATCCCTAACAAATTGATAAATTTAATAAAAGCTTGCACTTTAAACTCAAAATACAAAATAAAAGTAGCTGGCAAACTTTCTGAAGACTTTGAGGTTAAAACTGGAGTCAAACAAGGGGATTCACTCTCACCAGTTCTTTTTAACATAGTAATCAATAGAATAATCCAAAAAGTAAAGCTACTACAAATTGGAGCACAACTGGAAAGCAAAATTAACATTGTAGCATACGCTGATGACATTGCATTATTATCTGACAGTGAGAATGATTTGAAGCTTCTTACAGCACAATTAATTAAAGCCACAAATGGCACAGGCCTCCAGCTGAATACAGACAAAACAATGTACTTTATCTTATCCCGCTATCCATCAAATAATAATGTACTGCAAATTAATAACACAGCTTTCACAAAGGCAAATGAATTTAATTACCTTGGTACAATAGTAACCTCTGACAACTCCATAAAAATTGAAATAGAATCACGAATTCAGAAGGCTAACAAATGCTACTATAGTCTCTTGACAGTTTTCAAAAGCAAGTTAATATCTAGGAACACCAAACTACAAGTATACAAATCATTGATTATACCAGTACTCACCTATGGATCTGAAACCTGGACTCTCACAAAAAAAGAGGAAAACAGATTAAGAGTATTTGAACGAAAAATTTTGAGAAAAATATTTGGACCCATAAGAGATAGGATCAGTGATGAATGGAGATTGCTAAATAACAATGAAATTTACAAATTATATAAAGACTCCGATATAGTGGCCAAAATTAAAGCCAAAAGACTGAAATGGATAGGGCATGTCATCAGAGCACCACCAAACAGGACCATCAAGAAAGTGACTGAAGAGATTCCCACCGGAAGACGACCTCTTGGACGCCCACGCATGAGATACTTGGACAATATTCAAGACGATCTCAGAAAACTAGGACATGACAGACAGTGGCAAATTACTTGTAAAGACAGAGCAAAGTGGTTCAACATTGTCCATTCTGCAGCAAAAAGCCTTCATGGATTGTAATGCTTAATAATAATAATAATAATAATTCGATATCTGGAATGAATTCGGCATTGAAGAGATAAACGCAAGACTAATATGCTTGTTCAGAAGTGTCGTTTTTCCCATTTTGTTTCAGGAAAAGTAATGATAGCCGTTTTTATATTTTTGGTTTTGTACTGAATTTTGTCGTATTACCGACTCTGTGTTTTAATAAACTACGCTGTTGTGGTATTGTGAACTGGATTTTTAGTGCTCGAATTTGTAAGTGTCCCGAAAAATTTGCAATTTCATGATATGAGATGAAATGCAGCAAATCGATCTCTGAAATATTTTTAGGAACTAAATTCTTCCATTTTCACTTTCTAGTATGACCTTTTCTTCGCAGTGAAACAAAACAATGTTATGGACGGCCTTAAAGTACCTTACCCGGAGATTGCTTGATTTATGCTTGTCATGATGGGAGGTTATATAGACAGCAGAGACGGCAAAGGGGATGTTCATGGTGTTTATAAAAACTGATGTACGTTGCAAAAACCACATTGTATGTTACAGGGCGCCACTGCGGATAAAACGATTGGTGATCTAATAGATAACAGCGTGCAGCAGACAACCCGGCGAGAATAAGGCAGCCAACAAAAAGGATCACAACCTCAACGGTGCCGACTGAGAATGTTAAAAACGTTGCAGAAAGCTCTGTTCTGATGTGTACGTTATTTTGTAAAGTTCTCAAGCTGACAACTAGGCTTGAATTAATACTGATTTTGAATAGAGACGAGTACTCATAGGAGATAGTGATTTTTATTCGACAGTAGTAATACTCCCGTTCGTCCTCGCCAATTTCTGGACCGTGAGGCAAAATTGTTAATTCAATGCTGGATTACTAGCGTGAGACCGTAAGTATTACGGCAATAATTATTCAGTCCTCATATTCGTGTGGCTTCTCCCTAAGTCGATAGCTTGTGATCGATGCACTTACGTGCCTAAGGTGCAACTGATCGACAGACCGCGCCCTCCAAAGAATTGTAAGCACCTTAAGGATATATGAGGCGCGTCGCAATTATTAATCGCACGTAATCGTTCACCTTGTCATTGGTATTTTACAACTACTGTAAAATAAACCTAATGATTTGTAAAAGTCATTAATATCAAAGAAATTACTTAGACCAGTGGTCGTTCAACCGCAGGCCGCATGCGGCCCGAAAGTTCCTGCGGGCCGTAGTTCTCAGCTGTATTTTACACATGCTTCTGGCAGCTAACAGCAGAATCCAAGAACGTCAACTAAAGTAAAGAGCTTCTTAAAAGTATATTCTTTTTATCAGTAGCAAACAAAAAATATTTGAAAAACAGAGACTGCCATATTTTAAGATGTGCGGAATTTTAATTGCCATTAGTGAATTTGGCTGGGAGATAAGCAAAGTTTGCCACTTACGTCAGGGACAGTGTGGTATATAACGCGGACACGGCAGGCAGAATATTTCATTGTTTGTGCTCCAATGCCGACACCTCACGAACGTATGCAACTAGCACCAGAAGGCTGTTTATGTATATATGGAAATACTTTTTTGTAAAGTTCTCAGTAGTCAGCTAGGCTTGGATTATACTGATTTTTAAGAGAGTGTGAGTACTCATAGGAAATAGTGATTTTTTATTCAACAATAGTAATACGTAACATTCCCGTTCGTCCTCGTGGAGTCTCACTGGGTTGCATACATATGCTGCAGCAACGCTCTAACCAGAAACATTTTCATCGGCCCTTATAATACAATGCAACGAATAAAAAAAAGACATTCAAAATATTTATCAGACATCTGTGATCGTGTCCCGTATTGCAGTTACTTTCATTAATTATTACAACGTACCAGTTCACGTATTTTACGAATTAATAGTAAGATCGGTTAGGGGAAGGGGTAGTAAAATGGACTTTGCATTTATTTTGCCCTGAAGAACGCTGCTGCCTGCCGAAGGAATGGCCAGACTAGTTCTAATATGCTCTGAGGTGACAAAAGGTATGGATACCTCCTAATATCGTGTCGGACCTCGTTTGTGCGGCGTAGTGCAGCAACTCGACGTGGCATGGACTCAACAAGGCGTTGGAAGTCCCCTGCAGACATATCGAGCCTTGCTGTATTTACAGCCGTCCGTAATTGCGAAAGTGTTCACGGTGCAGGATTCTGTGCACCAACGTACCTCTCGAACATGTCCCACAAATATTCTATGGGAGTCATGTCGGATGACCTGGGTAGCGAGATCTTTCCGTCAAACTGTCCAGAATGTTCTCCAAACCAATCGCGAACAACTGTGACCACATGAAGTGGAGCATCGTTCTTTAGGAACATAACCTCCAAGAATGGATGCAGAAGGTCTTGAAGTACTCGAACATAACCACTTCCCGTCAGTGATTGGTGCTGTTGGAACACAAGAAACAGTTCATTCCATGTAAGCACAGACCACACCAGTATGGGAGCCACCACCAGCTTGCACAGCGCCTTGTTGAAAACTTGGGTCAATGGTTTTGGGCCACAGTTTTCCCGTCGTCCAGGGTTCAACCGATATGGGCCCGAGCCCGAGAGAGGCGCTGAAGCCGATGTCGCGCTGTCGGCAAAGGCACTCGCATTGATCGTCTGCTGCCTTAGCCCGTTAACGACAACTTTCGCCGCAATGTCATATCGGATGCGTTCGTCGTAATTCCCATATCGATTTATGCGATTATTTCACGCAGTGTTGCTTGTCCGTTAGCACTGACAACTCTACGCAAGCACAAGTGCTCTCGGTCGTTAGGTAAAGGCCGTCGGCCACGGCGTTGCCCGTGGTGAGAGGTAATGCCTGAAATGTGGTATTCTCAGCACACTGTTGACACTGTGGAATACTGAATTCCCTGACGATTTCCGAAATGGAACGCCCCAGGTGTCTAGCTCCAACTACCATTCCGTTTTCAAAGACTGTTAATTCGACTTCTGCTGCTATAATCATGTAGAAAGCGTTTTCACATGAATCATCAAGTACAAATGACAACTGTGCCAATACACTGACATTTTATACCGTGTGTATGCGGTTTTACGAACATCTGTATTTTTGCATATCACTGTCCCATGATTTTACGCCCCATTGTTGTCAGTGAGACTGACGCAGGAAGCTTGCTCTGTTAGTTTTTTTAGGAAAAACGTTGTTGTTTTTGAGTCGTCTGATTAAGATAAGTCATTTATGTTATTCTTGTTACCTCATTGGAATGGACACTAATAATTTTTTTAATATCACAGTTTAAAAACGTCTTTTTACCTACACTCCAAGAAACGTCTTTTGGCTTACAGGCCAGGAAGAGGCACTTCCAAAAAACACGCATAATACAACAGATGAAATTGATTTCTAAACTCTTTTATATACAAAGCTATCATCCGCTTTTCTATCATTTCGTGACGATTTTGAATTAATTGAGTTATATTATTCAAAACTGTCTCTTTTCTGTTGTACTTAGCCTGTGTTTGATTGAAAATGGCCTGCTCTAGGCACTTGGTATTGTTTCAGGGCTTGGTGATGTCCACAAAGTGTGCCCAGAAATCAGAAAGAAACTTGAGATCCTGTTGCCATGTCACTGGCCGCACTACCCGGCCACGTACGGAAAATTGGTCACTGCGTAAGCTTTCAGAAAAATGCACGAAGTACCAATATATTATTTTCTTTTTCACTAAAAAATATTTGGTGTAATACCCTGTAAAATTGAAATTCAAAATGTGATAGTGGTAAGCTTCTGTCGATAACGCTTGTTTGCGAAAAACGGTGTCCAGTCAGTTTTGAATCACACGACAGGTCCAAAAGATGGAGCTTTAGCTTTTTGGGTACTTATGTATAAAAAGTAATTTTACCCATTTCGACGAATATTGATTTTCATCCACAGTAACGACAATTTAGCATCCTTGATGTTATTAGTATATAAATGAGTAAAAACAGAGCAAATCCTGAAATATTAATGTTTCGCTCTTCATACAAAATGTAAACATCAGCGACATATGAAAGTCACGTGATTGTTTCGGTTAGCTGTCTGCGACAGGCGCAGTTCACTATGCTCACTTCATAGATACTTGTACTCTACGGGCAAGAACGAAGACTATTCCTTAGCAACTACTGTGAGCAAGTAGGTGAGAGTCAACGATATACTAATGCACAGTGCTGTAAACTGATCCAAAATTTCGCCAGATATAGTACAATTAAATAAATGCATGGTAAATCTGCGTTAAGCATAAAGGTTACGAATCAGAAAAAAATTGCTATATGTTAATCGATCTAAAATATAGTGACACTCCTATTTGTATTGTTGCGGATGATATTGAATGAATTCTCCCAACGAATAAAATTATTTCAGTTCTTCCTGCATGCCATGAATGGCTAAATTTTGCATGCGTTTGAGCCAGAAAACTCGTTTATTGGTTATATTTAAGAATATGTCCATCAGGTAAAGGTGACGAGACCTTTGCTGCAAAACCCAATCATATTTTACAAGTAATATAGGGTTTATACCGTCTTTTGCGACTGTAGTATAAGTCTGATTTAGACATACGTGCCTCGCTGTATTTCAAAGCATCTGCAGTGGTCACTGAAGCAATCTGGTTTTCTTACAGATCTGTTTGTCAAGATTGTAAACAGTTTCTATTTTACATTACTACTATCAAACAACATAAAATTACAATTATTACTCATGACTTTCTGCTTCTTACTTCATTCCTAAAGGGTGTGTGTGTGTGTGTGTGTGTGTGTGTGTGTGTGTGTGTGTGTGTCCTAATTTCTGTGGTCGCTAATTATTACTTCGTTAAAGCTGCTTCACTATTATATTGTGGCCAGTGTTCATGACCGGGTATTTTGTCTGTTTTATATGGTACTATTTTTGTGGTAGCTAGCTATCGAGATTGTTATTTACCTGCTATATGTTTCATTAGTTTAAATAACGTTTAGTTGCTGGTGTATGTTTGGTCATTCATTATGTGTTTCTTTTTTTGCTTTTGATTTTGGATGTTTTCTCGTAGTGTTAGAAGTTGGTTTTCGTTAGTGAATATGATTATTTTCATAAATGTTTCTATTGTGGTTGAGTGGTGACTTCTTATCGGAGTCCTTCTGCATATGTTGAATGGCTGGTGTCATGCTTCCAATCTCATCTATGTTATTAATATCTTATTTCGTATGTTATGATAATCTGTGATAAGTATAGAGAATCACAGCTGTCACACTGAAGTTGCTAAACGCCACATTGACATATGTATGTCAATGTCATCGCCTTCCATTAAACCTTTCAGTACTGAATTATTATTTTAGTAAGCTATTTTTATTCCTTATTTCTTAAACATATAACCAATTACATGCACACAGAGGTTTAGTAGATGCCGTCACACACACGGAAAACAATAAAAAAAGAATACGGTCGCACCTCACAACAACGAAACAAATAACACGAGGTGTATGTGCGTGTACATAACACAAAAACAAAAATGCATCCGAGCACATAACATTAAAACAAACATGTATTCTTTGTTACTGAACAACAGCGTTCGAAAAACGTGCATCTATTTATGGAAGAACATTATCTTTGAAGTGGGAAGGAAAAATACGTGAGTAATAATTATAATTTAATACTGTTTAATAGAAGTAATGTGGAACATAACTGTTTACGATCTTGACGAACAAACTTGTAAGAAAACTTAATTGTTACAGTGACCACTGTGGACACTTTCAAATAAAATACAGAGAATACGGCCTAAATACGACTTTTACTACAGGTGCACATGACCGTGTAATCTATAGTCCCCTTGTATAACTGCAACTGCGGAAAAAGAAGGCCTGAAAAGGAAAAAGACAACTTATTTTAGCTGATGTATAGGACGAATCCAAGAAAACAACTAACAAAAAGAATGGTCCCCTGCGCTAAAATATTACTGCACCTTCCAATACTCTTAAACAATGTTTTGGAGTTCTTTGCCGAGTGGGATAGATGCTCTTAGCTCACATAATGAGTCTAGATTATGACTGTCAAAATGAGTCACTTGTGAAAAATGACGTTGCAGGTACAGTCGTGCTCACAAGTATCCGAACGACCTGAATTGCATTTCACCTGAATCGCATGCAACCCACATAACGCAGCTGTCTAGCAGGTCCTCTAATTGCTTCTTGGTACAGTCGTTTGACTATTGAAAATGGTTCCAACAAGTCAACACTAGAAAACACTGCTCTGTATCGCAATAACTCAAGCTCTAAAGTAATACCACGATACTACAAATATCACGGAACACCTTATCACAGATACGACTGTCCATAAGGCTTGTAAGCTCATATTTATTACAATAAATGACATACCTGAAAAGTTACCACTCTCATTATTACGTCACATAGGTAAAGCACGTAGTAAGTTCGTCGTAATCGTGATTTCCTCTTCAAAGTAACATGCCGTACTTATTATTTAACACAAAATGAGATTAAAAATTTAAGTTATTCACGAGCAGCTAGTTGAGAATATGTATGAACTTCAAATGACACGACGAACCGTCTCGTTCTGCATATGGATTCAAACCCAGGTCATGCAGACTAAGCAAAGATTTCGTGACTGACGGAAACTAACAGTCATTCCTGATTAGGCATACAGAGAGTGATATACGTCGATTTTAGACAGTATCAGTTAGTAAATACCAACTTTAAATTACATAGCGCAAGCATTTTTAACACACGCGAATTCCTACCCAGCACCTATTGTCTCTGTTGACGATCTACGAGAGATGTTAAATATTGATTCTTAACAACTAACTTACTTGAATTGCCGTGAGGTAAAGCTTTGAGTTGGACAGGGATTCAAACCCAGAACCTAATCGGATAGATATCGATGCACAATCAACTGTGACATTTCGGATTTTCTCGGCAGTAGCTAGATGTTTTAACTGAAACGATGAGACGAAACATTATTTTTTTTTCCTTCCCAGGACTCCAACCCGGCACCTATCGCTGTTATATTCTAGAGAAAACGAACGTTAAATATGGGTTTGTTGCACCAGCAGCGACATGTGAGCATGTTTGAATTAAAAATAATATGACGTAGAGTTCAGTGCTGACTGGCAATAGAGGTCCACACATATCGTTGTTGACTACACACAAAGAGACGCCAGCTACCGAATTTTTCTCCCACTCGGACTAACATCTTGAACTTACAATGATCTCGCGAATAGTTCTGTGTCTCGCTGGGAGGCAAAAACGTCACATATCGTTAGTGTTGACAACGAATGAAAATACATTAAAAATCAAAATTATTATCCATTAGCAGATAGGTGTTCGCATACTAGAGCTTGATAATACATAATGAAATCTTTAGTGCCGGGCCAGGATTCAAACCCATTCACGCGCAATATGTGGAGATGTTGAGGAATCTGCAGTTTTGAACAAAAAAACAAACTAGCTGAACTGTATTGTCCCGAAGGAATCAAATTCTGCGTAAAGGACGGTCTGAGATGCATTCCCAGTTCAGAACCAATTTTATCGACATACAGAAGCTCAGATAAAAGATGGAATAAGTGTCCTGTGAGCCTACATAGCGTTTGTTTCGTCACTAGAAATAACTAACTAGTATAAGAAAGGTTAGTGGTGATAGAAAAAATGGCTCTGACCACTTAGGGACTTAACTTCTATGGTCATCAGTTCCCTAGAACTTAGATCTACTTAAACCTAACTAACCTAAGGACATCACACAACACCCAGTCATCACGAGATAGAGAAAATCCCTGACCTCGAGCGGAATCGAACCCGGGAACCCGCAAACCCTGGCATGGGAAGCGAGAACGCTACCGCACGACCACGAGCTGCGGACAGTGGTCATAGAGTTTCTACATCTCGCCACTCCAGTCATTATTGTGGTTGAATCTAATGTCTACTTGGTAGAGAAGTAATATCATTTTTAATGTTAATTTCAGACCACAATGCTATTATATCTTCTTCAGTTGGTGTAGCCAGAAGAGAATGGAATTTGTCTCTCCCTATCTAAAATCATTGACAGAAGTTGGAACCAAACCCAGACCATAGATATACAAACATATCATCAGTCCAACAGACCACCTAACCCTCTTCTCTGTGGCTTATTTTTCTATCGTAACGCCGTTGCGCTACACTGGTTGAGAATTCTGACACACAGTCTCCCTGTAGTAATTTGCAGCATGTTCAGTAAATTCATTTACTTGGTTGACCGAATCACCATGAACTAGCTGCCTCGGCTACCCAGTGCATACATTCGACTTTATATTGTAATCACCGAAATAAAATCACGTAACTGCCACCTACACAGAACTGCCAACAGTGTAGGATACAGAGATTTAAATTGGAAGTGTTTCTTTCCACTTGATCAACTCTATTGCGCTATCTCTTTGTTGAAAACGTCGTGCAGTGGAAATGTAGCATTTCATAAATAAAGTTTTGTATTCCTAGAAACCCAAAATTTGCTTGTCAGCGGCGGGAAGACCAGTTACCTGTTGTGCAGCATTTTAAGTTTTTCACCATTGCACTGTGAGCCGAAAGTATTTTCTTGCGATTTCCTTATCGATGTTTGATCTGACTGCTTGTAGCTCTTTCACAGAACGGATAAATACGATACGGTCAGTGATACTGGAACTGCGACCATAACAGACGCTTTTTCATAGGTCAGCACGTTACCATAGAGCTGGCGAAGAAATACGTGTCTTACTTTCCTCTTACGAGATCAATAGTGTCTAGAACTCGTAAACCGCTATTTAAAGGACGAGATTAGTTGCGATTCCACGTGCAACGACTTTCCTGGGCTGAAAACCGTATATTTACAATCTTTTGTTACACCTCAAGCGATAATAACTCAGATTATTCAATGGAAATGACAGGTAAAATCAAGTGAACTTTGAGGCTTAATTCGGTGCACACCAGGAAGTAACTCGTCGATCACAGAGTTGCCAAACATACGTTGCCTAGTTACAGTACCAGCAGAAATAAGACGAACCGATGTGATCGTACAGCGGGCTGGGAAGTGACCATAGCGGGTGTCCCCAAGTCGCGGCTGCTACGGCCTGGAATACGTAATGCGTCTGATTCGCATTTCTGTAACGAGGTTTAGGGACTGGAGCGTAGTTACTAATAATACTCAGAACTGACTGCAAACTAAGCATCATAAATCAGTAACTCTCATAGTTGTTTTTATATTTCTTTCGTAAGTGTACTCAAAACTAAGAAACTCATTCACAGATGTTTTCATGCCTCGCCGATAGTCGAGCACAACAAACAAATAAAAAAAAAAGAATGTTTGTGTGTGTGTGTGTGTGTGTGTGATAGAGAGAGAAATAGAGAGATAAAAATCAAAAAGAATGAGAAAGAGAGAGAGAGAGTAAAAAATTGTTGTAAAGAAAATAAATCATGGTATGTAAAGAAATCTTTTATTAAAATGACACGTTCTACGTAAACCGGCTCTGCCCAGTTGGTAATGAAGGAACGTGGTGTTTAATGCATTAATTTAAAGACGTCATAATCCAGAATCCGCATTAAACATCACGTTCCTTCATTGACAACTTGGCGGAGCCGGTTTACGTTGGGAAATTGCATAGCGGAAGTCATGGTAAACAGAAATGCAGTCGCCAGTAAACTTACTTAAATTAGAAAATTTTATTGTATTTGATGAACCGATAACCATTTAAAGGAACAGGGCTCTTATTTTACTTGTACCTGATTGAACTAGAGACGTTGAAAAATTTGGTGCTGGGCTGTGATTCGACTTCGTATCTCCTCTTTCGAGAATCTGAACCTCTCGGAACAGTATAGTTCAATCATTTCGTTCCTTTTCCCAAGACTGCAATCTTCTCTAGGTCTCCTCCAAAGGTAAGTATGTGGGTCAGAATCCTGATCCAACACAAAAATATTCATAATTTCATTTCAAGCCCTATCTCGAGCACACCGTCCTGCTAGTGAAAATTAAGGTGCAATTTTAATGTCTGTTCATGTGTTGCCAACAATCGCAAAAGGTGTCGTTATTTCTGATCAAACACGCACACATCTTACCGTTGGTGAGTAAGCAGCTGATATTTAAGCTATATTCATGGATGCACGGTAGGTGTGCAGTACGATTGTCGCTTAGGCACAAAAGTTTGTATCCTTATTTTAGATTCAAACAGCTACCAGCTGGTAAGAAAAACCGATACGTAACATTTGATTTTACTTAGTTAACAATCCGATTACGTGTTGGGTTCGTATGTCCGTCACAGAACTTCACATCATGCACTTCATCTTTAAGTGTATGCACACTTTGTCACTTCAGAATGGAGGTATAACAGACATCTATCGTGGTTAGTTAACAGCGACGAAAGGGTGTTGATAGGAGTCGCGGATTATTACAATAATTGTCGTCTTTTAGTTTCAAGTTTAGATTTGGTTACTGGTACTGGCAAAAATTTCGGTAATTCATGACTCTTCATGGCTAGTCATCAATATGATGTGATTAGATTAGACTACATTAGATCAATTCTTGTTTCATAGATCATGAATACGATATTTCGTAATGCTGTAGAACGTGTCATTTTAATAAAAGATTTCTTTACATACCATGATTCAATTCCTTTACAACAATTTTATACTCTCTCTCATTCTTTTTGATTTTTATCTCTCTCTCTCTATCACACCCACACACACACATTCTTTTATTATTGTTGTTTGTTTGTTATGGTCGACTATCGGTGAGGCACGAAACATCTGTGAATGAGTTTCTTAGTTTTGAGTACACTTACGAAAGAAATATAAAAACAACTATAAGGGATACTTATTTATGACGATTAGTTTGCAGTCAGTTCTGAGTATTATTAGTAACTACGCTCCAGTCCCTAACCTAGTCACAGTTATGCGAGTCACACGCATTACTTATTCCAGGCCGTATACCAGACGCGCTCCAAGTCGCGTCTATGGTCACTTCCCAGCCCGCTGTACGATCACATCGGTTCGTCTTCTTCGTGGTGGTACTGTAACTGAGATTTGGCATCAAGGCAGCGTATGTTTGGCAACTCTCTGATCGGCGAATTACTTCCTGGTGTGCACCGAATTAAGCCTCAAAGTTCACTTGATTTTACCTGTCATTTCCATTGAATAATCTGAGTTGTTATCGCTTGAGGTGTAACAAAAGATTGTAAATATACGGTTTTCAGCCCAGGAAAGTCGTTGCACGTGGAATCGCAACTAATCTCGTCCTTTAAATAGCGGTTTACGAGTTCTAGACACTATTGATCTCGTAAGAGGAAAGTAAGACACGTATTTCTTCGCCAGCTCTATGGTAACGTGCTGACCTATGAAAAAGCGTCTGTTATGGTCGCAGTTCCAGTATCACTGACCGTATCGTATTTATCCGTTCTGTGAAAGAGCTACAAGCAGTCAGATCAAACATCGATAAGGAAATCGCAAGAAAATACTTTCGGCTCACAGTGCAATGGTGAAAAACTTAAAATGCTGCACAACAGGTAACTGGTCTTCCCGCCGCTGACAAGCAAATTTTGGGTTTCTAGGAATACAAAACTTTATTTATGAAATGCTACATTTCCACTGCACGACGTTTTCAACAAAGAGATAGCGCAATAGAGTTGATCAAGTGGAAAGAAACACTTCCAATTTAAATCTCTGTATCCTACACTGTTGGCAGTTCTGTGTAGGTGGCAGTTACGTGATTTTATTTCGGTGATTACAATATAAAGTCGAATGTATGCACTGGGTAGCCGAGGCAGCTAGTTCATGGTGATTCGGTCAACCAAGTAAATGAATTTACTGAACATGCTGCAAATTACTACAGGGAGACTGTGTGTCAGAATTCTCAACCAGTGTAGCGCAACGGCGTTACGATAGAAAAATAAGCCACAGAGAAGAGGGTTAGGTGGTCTGTTGGACTGATGATATGTTTGTATATCTATGGTCTGGGTTTGGTTCCAACTTCTGTCAATGATTTTAGATAGGGAGAGACAAATTCCATTCTCTTCTGGCTACACCAACTGAAGAAGATATAATAGCATTGTGGTCTGAAATTAACATTAAAAATGATATTACTTCTCTACCAAGTAGACATTAGATTCAACCACAATAATGACTGGAGTGGCGAGATGTAGAAACTCTATGACCACTGTCCGCAGCTCGTGGTCGTGCGGTAGCGTTCTCGCTTCCCATGCCAGGGTTTGCGGGTTCCCGGGTTCGATTCCGCTCGAGGTCAGGGATTTTCTCTATCTCGTGATGACTGGGTGTTGTGTGATGTCCTTAGGTTAGTTAAGTTTAAGTAGATCTAAGTTCTAGGGAACTGATGACCATAGAAGTTAAGTCCCTAAGTGGTCAGAGCCATTTTTTCTATCACCACTAACCTTTCTTATACTAGTTAGTTATTTCTAGTGACGAAACAAACGCTATGTAGGCTCACAGGACACTTATTCCATCTTTTATCTGAGCTTCTGTATGTCGATAAAATTGGTTCTGAACTGGGAATGCATCTCAGACCGTCCTTTACGCAGAATTTGATTCCTTCGGGACAATACAGTTCAGCTACAGTTTGTTTTTTTGTTCAAAACTGCAGATTCCTCAACATCTCCACATATTGCCGGTGAATGGGTTTGAATCCTGGCCCGGCATTAAAGATTTTATTATGTATTATCAAGCTCTAGTATGCGAACACCTATCTGCTAATGGATAATAATTTTGATTTTTAATGTATTTTCATTCGTTGTCAACTCTAACGATATGTGACGTTTTTGCCTCCCAGCGAGACACAGAACTATTCGCGAGATCATTGTAAGTTCAAGATGTTAGTCCGAGTGGGAGAAAAATTCGGTAGCTGGCGTCTCTTTGTGTGTAGTCAACAACGATATGTGTGGACCTCTATTGTCAGTCAGCACTGAACTCTACGTCTTATTATTTTTAATTCAAACATGCTCACATGTCGCTGCTGGTGCAACAAACCCATATTTAACGTTCGTTTTCTCTAGAATATAACAACGATAGGTGCCGGGTTGTAGTCCTGGGAAGGAAAAAAAAATAATGTTTCGTGTCGTCATTTCAGTTAAAACATCTAGCTACTGCCGAGAAAATCCGAAATGTCACAGTTGATTGTGCGTCAATATCCATCCGATTAGGTTCTGGGTTCGAATCCCTGTCCGACACAAAGCTTTACCTCACGGCAATTCAAGTAAGTTAGTTGTTAAGAAGCAATATTTAACATTTCTAGTAGTTCGTTAACAGGGACAATAGGTGCTGGGTAGGAATTCGCGTTTGTTAAAAATGCTTGCGTTATGTAATTTAAAGTAGGTATTTACTAACTGAAATTGTCTAAAATCGAGGTATATCACTCTCAGGAATGACAGTTAGTTTCCGTCAGTCACAAAATCTTTGCTTAGTCTGAATGACCTGGGTTTGAATCCATATGCAGAACGAAACGGTTCGTCGTGTGATTTGAAGTTCATACATATTCTCAACGAGCTGCTCGTGAATAACTTAAATTTTTATTCTCATTTTTTGTTAAATAATAGGTACGGCATGTTACTTTGAAGAGGAAATCATGATTACGACGAACTTACTACGTGCAGTACCTATCTGACGTAATAATGAGAGTGGTAACATTTCCGGTATGTCATTTATTGTAATAAATGTGAGCTTACAAGCCTTAAGGACAGTCTTATCTGTGATAGGGTGTTCCCTGATATTTGTAGTATCGTGGTATTACTTTACATCTGCCGGCTGGTGTGGCCGAGCGGTTCTGGGCGCTTCAGTCTGGAACTGCGGGACCGCTACGGTCGCAGGTTCGAATCCTGCCTCGGGCATGGATGTCTGTGATGTCCTTACGTTAGTTAGGTTTATGTAATTCTCAGTTCTAGGGGACTGACGACCTCAGATGTTAAGTCCCATCGTGCTCAGAGCCATCTGAACTTTACATCTTGAGTTATTGCGATACAGAGGTGTGTTTTCTAGTGGTGACTTGTTGGAACCATTTTCAATAGTCAAACGACTCTACCAAGGAGCGATCAGAGGACCTGCTAGACAGCTTCGTTATGTGGGTTGCATGCCAATCAGGCGAAATGCAATTCAGGTCGTTCGGATACTTTTGAGCATGACTGTACATAGTAAATCAGAAAACGCGATCATTCGTCTCGATTACCAGACATAGGACTCCTATAGATCATCACATTTCAATCGTTCCCACTTTAATTATTTGCTGTTTAACGGTCGGACTGTAGCGGTTACAGTTTGCACACCTCAGTGTAACTGCATGCTTTTGTAGTAATTCTCCCATCCTGCCACCCAGGTTAAAGATAGCCACACACAATATTGTTGGAGTTAAATAAATACAAACAAAATTTGAAGACTATAGTAAATAGTGCCTACTGACTAAAGCAAAATAGGATGATAGAACTAATAAAGAAATACATTATTAATTTGTAATTCCTATGTAATAAAAAAACTAAACATGTGTAAAGTCACCTGATTTAGGAGGTAGATATATCGTGCATTAATTACCTGACATTGGTCCTGGAATACAACTGCATTAACACATAAAAAGTGTTTATCATGCAGCTGAGTGAAGTGTGGTGCTGACGAAGTGAATGCTGCATCCCCTTCATTACCGAATATAATTCAGCTTGGTTGATAACATAGTCCAGTGTGACATACAGTTTCATCCAGTGGAAGGCCGTCCGAAAGGGTCTGACAATGCATCCTCGCCAGTCAGTACAATCTATGTAATTGTGAGACGCAAGATTTTCTCACCCTACATATAACATCCTTGTAGATTTGTGTTTATAGTAAGTCATATTTACAATGCACAGTCGAATTCTTAATGATTTCATAAGCTGTTACTGCCTGGCACCACGAACTAAGAAGTGCACGTCTGGGAGTTAATTAGGGCTAAGCACTGATAGATAGGGCCAAGCGGCAACGCGCTCCTAAGAAGCCGCTATCATCTAAAGAGGGGTTGGGAAGCGTCTCGTCATGTTCTAGAGGGGCGAGCATTTATTGCCCTGAAACAGACTGTGGAGATAGCAGTTCATGGTTCTAGCGGCCGCAGAACCCCCATAGTACAGACAGAGTGGGCGGGTGACTGGTCCCGGCGGAGGTTCGAGTCCTCCCTCGGGCATAGGTGTGTGTGTTTGTCCTTAGGATAATTTAGGTTAAGTAGTGTGTAACCTTAGGGACTGATGAGCTTAGCAGTTGAGTCTCATAAGATTTCACATACATTTGAACATTTTTTTTAGATGAGTGGTCGGGAGGTTGCTCTTTGGCTGGCACTGTGCACCATGGGACTTAACATCTATGGTCATCAGTCCCCTAGAACTTAGAACTATTTAAACCTAACTAACCTAAGGACAGCACACAACACCCAGTCATCACGAGGCAGAGAAAATCCCTGACCCCGCCGGGAATCGAACCCTGGCGTGGGAAGCGAGAACGCTACCGCACGACCACGAGCTGCGGACATGCTCTCTGCTGAGAGGAGAAAAGAATGTCAGAACAGCATTCCTGGAGAAAGAGTGTCTGGTAGCGAAGAAGGCGAGAGGACATTCCTTTAGTGTGAAGCAACGCATGGGTTCGTGAGCTGACCACCGAAGGATCTTTTCACAGTAAGCGCCAGAACATGCTTCCCGCCGAAAAGCAGTAACACGATTTTGTTTGGTGGTGTGCTTCCAGAAAATCTTCTAATGGAGTACAGATGATCGGCTGGTAGATACATAACCCATGTAGTGGATGGTAATGTTTATGTAACAGCCACTAGGATTGGTCACCTGTGCACAAATGTGGTCACCACGACACTACATGTTCAGAAAGGAGTCGTGTATCAAGTGAAAAAGCACCTCCCTCCGGGTTTCGATCGAAGGCATTTCGCTGGTGAGAGCCACAGCGGAGCACAGGGTTGTTATTCTATTTGTTCGAGTGACAATTCTTTAGCACTCTGCGGAGTCCGACACACTTCAGAGAGCTTCTTTAGAGGAGAATACCTCAGTCGCATTTCTGTTACTGCCCAGTGAGCAGCGGGCCGGTATGGCGCTTCAGTCTGGAACCGCGCGACCGCTACGGTCACAGGTTCGAATCCTGCCTAGGGCATGTATGTGTGTGATGTCCTTAGGTTGGTTAGGTTTAATTAGTTCTAAGTTCTAGGGGACTGATGACCTCAGATGTTAAGTCCCGTAGTGTTCAGAGCCATTTGAACCATTTGTACCCAGTGAGCAAACAGCATTTTTTGTGCTGTCTTGTACTGAGGTAATTTCACCCCCAAGTAATTTAAGAACGGCTTGCTGCGTTCACTGAGCAGGCACAGAATTGCAGGCACACCTCATACGTATCTGCACAGAGGCCAACGGCCCAACGAGTACATAATGGGTTGCAGTACAACTACTGTCCAGACTTAAATAGGTGATATACGCACTCCGGTTTGGTAGATAGGGAAACACTCACACAAAATGGGTTGAGTTCCGTCTGCTTGTGGATTGAGCTTTTCCTCAAAGTGCCAGACAGGATGTAGGTCTTACGTTTCTCACTCGATATCCAATATCAGCCAACTTTGTGTCAGTCTAATAAAATGGCGGGGGGGGGGGGGGGGGGGCAGTCTAAAGCCAAACGTAAGTGCCCGTCCATCTCGAAATTACATTAAGGGTACAATCCGATGTACGTGCAGTTTTTGCACTGTACATGTTGTTCTGTTGAGAATAAACAAGTTACAGTATTTGAGAACAAAAACAGTACTGATTGCGAAATTATTTAATATTAGCGATGCGTTTCATCCTTTTGCTTCATCATCAGATTATGTAAATGTATATAGATACGTAATCCATCCTTCATAAAATCATGCAAAATGAAAAATATAAGTAACAGTAACTGGATATGCAATCCATCCGTCAGAGAAACACAAACTGCAATGCTTTGCCACGGATGGGTTACACATCCAGCTAGTTTTACACAATCCGATGATGCTCCAAAGGGGTGAAAGTGTCATTAATATTAAATAATTTCGAAAGTAAGTCCATTTTCATTCTCAAATGATTTGAAACTTGTTGTTGTAGCACTCTGTCACAATTAGATGGATTAGTTGCTACAATTTAAAGTACACTGTTGTGATTCGTTGCAGTAACATACCAATAGAAATGATTGGTTTGATGTGCTAAACTGAAGTATAACCACGATACTATGATTTATGGAAATCTCTAGGTGTAGGTTGTCAATGGCAGCGTCATTTTAATAAATTGTTTGCGTGAGAATTCCATTGTGGGGAAAACACTAGCCAGCCACACATACACACGCTATATGTTGTATACACCAATGTAGTGAACATAGTGACTTTTCAGTGATTACAGCAGCGATCCCACAGCGAACTGTGAGGCGGGTGACTCTGCAGATTAGCGACGAACCACGTCAGACAGATAAAAATCTCCATACTTCTGTGTGTAACAATCTTTAATCATGCCATTGCCTCTCTTCTGCACCTTTTGAGACACCAGTTTCCCAACATTGTGTTCCAAAGACCAGAAGTAATACGTTGTTCCTCCAACGATAGAAGTTGCCAAATCTTATTTAGAGTTCTTATTTCCACCCCGTACATGTATTTTCTTGATTTTCTCCAGTGTTACTGTCCAAAAAATCCTCAATGGCGTCTGGGTCCTTCCTGTTGTGGTCATTTGTTGGTGCGTGTGCGTTTATGATCGTGTATGCCCTGTTTGCCGACTTAGTTGTTAGTGTGTTGATTCTTTCGTTAGGCGATGTGAAGTCCATTACTGCGTATGTGATCATCCTGTGTACTGCGAATTCTGTGCCATAGAGCCTGAGGTTCTGTCTGTGTACCGATGGTTTTCCCTTGTATATTCTGTAGTTCCCTGTGTTGAAATGATCTTCATCTGGGAATCTTGTTTCTTCTAGTAAGCAAATCTTCATCTTGAACCTGTCTCGAGTATCTGTGAGCTGTTTCATCTTGCCCGTCTTGAGTAGTGTGTTGCGATGTAGTGTTTCTGTTTTGTCTTGAGGGTCTTTGAGAAGCTCCAATTCTTCTCATGACGTCCGTGAGCCTCCGGAATCCGATGCTTACGACTGTTCCAGTCTTTTGACTGGGGCCCGAGGTAGTGAGATTTTCCTCGTTGTTCAATCACGATGTTTGGTGGTTGGATTTGTGGCGTGTTGCAAAGTGCACTCTGACTTTCCAGATCAGGAGGTTGGCCGCCACTAACATGTGTTACAGACGCCTTTAGTAGCCACAGAAGCATTCTCAGTAAAAGTGATAAGATACTGTCTTGCATTGCACATAGGAAGTACGGTAAATGAAATTTGATTTTTTACAGTCTCGTCGTTATCTTAATTGTAGCAGGTTGTAGATGACACGCGTAAAGCTGAAATACTAAACACCTTTTACCAAAGCTGTTTCACAGAGGAAGACCGCACTGCAGTTCCTTCCCTAAATCCTCGCACAAGCGAAAAGATGGCTGACATCGAAATAAGTGTCCAAGGAATAGAAAAGCAACTGGAATCACTCAACAGAAGAAAGTCCACTGGACCTGACGGGATACTAATTCGATTCTACACAGAGTACGCGAAAAAACTTGCCCCCCTTCTAGCAGCCGTGTACCGCAAGTCTCTAGAGGAACGGAAGGTTCCAAATGATTGGAAAAGAGCACAGGTAGTCCCAGTCTTCAAGAAGGGACGTAGAACGGATGCGCAAAACTATAGACCTATATCTCTGACGTCAATCTGTTGTAGAATTTTAGAACATGTTTTTTGCTCGAGTATCATGTCGTTTTTGGAAACCCAGAATCTACTATGTAGGAATCAACATGGATTCCGAAAACAGCGATCGTGTGAGACCCAACTCGCTTTATTTGTTCATGAGACCCAGAAAATCTTAGATACAGGCTCCCAGGTAGATGCTATTTTTCTTGACTTCCGGAAGGCGTTCGATACAGTTCCGCACTGTCGCCTGATAAACAAAGTAAGAGCCTACCGAATATCAGACCAGCTGTGTGGCTGGATTGAAGGGTTTTAGCAAACAGAACACAGCATGTTGTTATTAATGGAGAGACGTCTACAGACGTTAAAGTAACCTCTGGCGTGCCACATGGGAGTGTTATGGGACCATTGCTTTTCACAATATATATAAATGACCTAGTAGATAGTGTCGGAAGTTCCATGCGGCTTTTCGCGGATGATGCTGTAGTATACAGAGAAGTTGCAGCATTAGAAAATTGTAGCGAAATGCAGGAAGATCTGCAGCGGATAGGCACTTGGTGCAGGGAGTGGCAACTGACCCTTAACATAGACAAATGTAATGTACTGCGAATACATAGAAAGAAGGATCCTTAATTGTATGATAATATGACAGCGGAACAAACACTGGTAGCAGTTACTTCTGTAAAATATCTGGGAGTATGCGTGCGGAACGATTTGAAGTGGAATGATCATATAAAATTAATTGTTGGTAAGGCGGGTACCAGGTTGAGATTCATTGGGAGAGTCCTTAGAAAATGTAGTCCATCAACAAAGGAGGTGGCTTACAAAACACTCGTTCGACCTATACTTGAGTATTGCTCATCAGTGTGGGAACCGTACCAGATCGGATTGACGGAGGAGATAGAGAAGATCCAAAGAAGAGCGGCGCGTTTCGTCACAGGGTTATTTGGTAACCGTGATAGCGTTACGGAGATGTTTACCAAACTCAAGTGGCAGACTCTGCAAGAGAGGTGCTCTGCATCGCGGTGTAGCTCGCTCGCCAGGTTTCGAGAGGGTGCGTTTCTGGATGAGGTATCGAATATATTGCTTCCCCCTACTTATACCTCCCGAGGAGATCACGAATGTAACATTAGAGAGATTAGAGCGCGCACGGAGGCTTTCAGACAGTCGTTCTTCCCGCGAACCATACGCGACTGAAACAGGAAAGGGAGGTAATGACAGTGGCACGTAAAGTGCCCTCCGCCACACACCGTTGGGTGGCTTGCGGAGTATAAATGTAGATGTAGATGTAGATGTAGGTTGAAAGCAGAGGAACGTTCTGTGCGCACAGGTAGGCCAACAAATTTAATTACCAACTAAATTCGAGTCTATTGTAAGGCACAAAGATTCAAAAATGGCTCTGATCACTATGGGACTCAACATCTTAGGTCATAAGTCCCCTAGAACTTAGAACTACTTAAACCTAACTAACCTAAGGACATCACACACACCCATGCCCGAGGCAGGATTCGAACCTGCGACCGTAGCAGTCCCGCGGTTCCGGACTGCAGCGCCAGAACCGCTAGACCACCGCGGCCGGCCGGCACAAAGATTGTCGGAGTGTTATTTGTGAAAATAATATATTACTTTAGTGGCTTAATAGCTGTAGATGATTTCAGTAAAGTGCCATTTTGTGAATTTTCAAGCAATTTTATCAAAAAGTCAGTTACATTAAATTTTATGTTCGTTTGTTGTGTAATTAAATTAACAGTTCTGGTACATTCATTATTTGCAAGAATAAAAGATAAAGAGCAGCAATATTCAGGGCCAACATTTTAATCTGAGTAATTTGTTTTGAAATCAGATAATAGCATATCTGTTTTTCATTGACTACGGATTGCTTTCTCGCGGGCGAATTATTTAACTTACCCGCTAGTCTGGATTTTATATCGTGTAGCGTGTGCTTCACATACTTCCTTTCAAAATTAAATTTGTTATGTAGTTTTGTCGCCTTCGCTGAGATTAAGGTATGTCAGTATCAGAATAAGTTTAATACCAGTTTTTCAGATACCAATCTGATAAATGCAAGCATGAGCTTAGAACTTTTTATAATAACCTTTGAAGCAGTCATTATTTTCTTGCTTATTTGGTCCTTTCTGATACCTCATTAATTCATCAATCAGAGCTACCCGTTCGTCTTATGTTGTATTTCTTTCCACTATTTCAGTCAATTGTTTCTTAATGCGGCCTCTGATGCACTCAACAACTTCCGTCTATCGAGATCCTACCATCTTAATTTCATACCTTTCTGCAATTGTTTCAGTTTTATTCTGCATTTTGTAACGAGAGATTAAATCTCTCAGGGAAATGCTTCACGTTTGAAATCTGGTTCCTAAATATTATTTCCTACCATTATGTAACCTGAGACCTTACAGGTCTCTTTTTATGTTACATCTTCTTTAATGACTATTAAACCAAATATTAACAACGACTGAATTGTGCTCAATATCAAATTTAACCATAGAGCTCCCGCTTCACTTTTTCTTCCAGTAAATGTTCCCGTGCTGTTTTTCCTTCTCTTCCTTTGTCTACTACTGAATTCGTCACCCATCACAATTAAATCTTCATGTGACTTATATACCCGAATGATTATTTTTATCCCTCTATCCATACATTCAATCTCTTTATCACCTTCGTACAGTGTTACGAACTTGCACTACCGTCGTACATGTTAGCTTCATTTCTGTCTTGGCTGCAATAATTCGTGCACTATACTGTATGTGGTATCTCACCGATACTGCCGGTTGCTGTGGCCGAGCGGTTCTAGGTGCTGGGGACCGCGCGACCGCTACGGTCGCAGGTTCGAATCCTGCCTCGGGCGTGGATGTGTGTGATGTCCTTAGGTTAGTTAGGCTTAAGTAGTGCTAAGTTCTAGGAACCTGATGACTTCAGAAGTTAAGTCCCTTAGTGCTCAGAGCCATTTGAACCATTTTCACCGACACTCCTATTTATATAGACATGTTTCACTGTTTAGATCCCCCCCCCCCCCCCCACACACACACACACACCTCACCATCAATGCTGATTTTATTCTATTTGCTTTCATAATCGTGTAAAATTTTGTAGACGACAGTTGTCGCTTTTGACTGTAGAAGTTACTTATTTGCACTATTGCAATTTCGGCTGTGTGGTCATTATTAATTTGTGGTAACTATGCTTCAGTCCGCCCCCGGTGACTGGGTGGTCAGCGCAAACGAGTGTCAATCCTAAGGCCCTGGGTTCGATTCCCTGCTGGGTCGGAGATTTTCTCCGCTACGGCCTGGGTGTTGTGTTGTCCTAATCATCATTATTTCATCGCCTAAGTCACCGAAGTGTCGTTAAATCGAATGACTTGCACTCGGCGAACGGTCTACCAGACGGGAGGCCCTAGTCACACGACACTTACTATGCTTCAGCACATGTCGAAACGTGAAAACATTCTGACATGTACGTGGTTTGGCTATAAAATAACTGGACTATTGCTCTAAAATATTTCGTTAAAAAACATTTGTATTTAGTTACGGTCACCCTTAATACACTCCCGCTTTCTATCCATACAACGGTACACGCGAAATTTCCATCTATAGAAACACTGGTGGAAATTTTCCTGAGTGATTTCCTTGATGGCGCGTGCTCCTTTTTCTTTCGCTGCTTCAACGGGCTGAGATACTGCTTCTTTTAATGCAAATTTGACCTTGTTGAATAGATAAACATCACATGGTGCTAAGACAAGCGAATAAGGCGGTTGGGATGCTGTATATCATAAGAAACAAAGAATGCAGTGTGAGTCGTTGCGTTGTCTTGATGCGGCACCTATTACTTTTTCTTCCACAATTCGGGTCTTTTTCTTATTTTCTCACAGAGTTGAGCAGCGAACTGAAGGTAGTAGTGTTGATTAATAGTTTGACCTTGAGAAACCCTGTGAAATGGTTCAAATGGCTCTGAGCACTAAGGGACTTAACATCTGAGGTCTTCAGTCCTCTGTAATTTGGAACTACTTAAACCTAATTAACCTAAGGACATCACACACATCCATATACGAGGCAGGATTCGAACCTGCGACGGTAGCGGTCGCGCGGTTCCAGACTGAAGTGCCTAGAACCGCTCGGTCACACCGGCGGGCGAACCCTGTGAAGCTACACAATTCCACTTATATAGATAAAAACTGCCGGCCGCGGTGGCCGTGCGGTTCTGGCGCTGCAGTCCGGAACCGCGAGGCTGTTACGGTCGCAGGTTCGAATCCTGCCTCGGGCATGGGTGTGTGTGATGTCCTTAGGTTAGTTAGGTTTAAGTAGTTCTAAGTTCTAGGGGACTTATGACCTAAGATGTTGAGTCCCATAGTGCTCAGAGCCATTTGAACCATTTTTTTTTTTTTTGATAAAAACTATAGTCATCGACTTGGATCTTGATTTACTCATTCGAGTTTTTTCGCTCTCGATGAAGCTGGACCTTTCCATTACATGGATTGATGCTAAGTTTCTGGACCATAAATGAGAAAGCAAGATTCGTCGGATGTTATCGATCTTTCCAAGAAATTAGGATCCTTCTCAGTTGTACTTAATGTCAGTACAAATATTTTCACTAGCTTCTTTTTATTCAATAGTGAGTATTTTCGGCACTAGTTTCGCACCCAGTTCTCTTATCTTAAATTGGTTACGTAAAATTTATCTTACTTGTTTTTTGTCAATGCGTATAGTTTTAGCAATCGATCGAATCCTTAACCGACGGTGAGGTTGCATTAGATTACCTATTTTTGGGATATTTTCATACGTTTTTTATAGTGAAGGGCGTCCCGGGCGTGAGTCACCTTCAACGTCTTTTCGGCCACCTTGAAAACGCTTGAATCACTCAACATCTTGGGTACGCGATAAGGAGTCATCGCCGTACACTTTTTAGTAAAACATAGGTTTTAGTAGCACTTCTTCCCAAGTTTCACTTGAAACGTCACGACATGTGCGAAAGGCACGTTTATAGTACTTGATCATGGCCAAACAGCCGAAACTACATAGTGCAAATCAAGAGTTTTGCAGTGATCGAAATTTTTGTCCGTTACAATATGCACAAAGTTGCACTTGAGTGTGGCATTAGTACATTCAGTAAAAATGACTATGAGTGCCAGCGGGGAGAGTTTAGTGAGATTAGTCAAATATATTTGTTTGTAGAAGTAAAACGTCTTTAGAATATGGTTATTGAAGTAAATTTACAAAGTAAATTTAATCATAAAAAAGTAAATAATTATTTGTACATTATCAGTTATACATTTTCAGGGTGATTAACAGGGTGTTTAAATCATGGTTGCTATGAGCAAACGGACCTGGCAGGCGGCGTTAGGTGAAAGCTGTGTTGCGTTTTTCTGGGCAGTCAGCAGGCTATTATCGGTGTGGAGGAAGGCGCGCTGCAGACGGCTGGCAACGTCGCAGTAGCGACCTGTAGTTGCCGGGCGAGGCGGGCGATCCTGGCCGTGGCCGGAGCTAGCTGCCCCGCACTGGCGGCGTAGCGCCGCGCGGCGGAAGGCGCTCACCGACCGAGTGCCGTCTCTCGCCCATCGCCAGGATGTCCCCCCCTTTTCCGTCTGGACGATACGACTCTTCCTTCCGGATTCGATCGACAATATCTCTCCAAGATGATATCTTCTCGTCCTCGACAGCTATGTCCCTGCGAGTGTCCATACTTTCGATTCATTGTTCGACATTTTGTTCTGCCAACAACGTCCAAATTCCCACCGTAAGACTTCTTTTTCTGGCCAGTCACATAACTGTTCACTATATTTGTTAGACATTTTGTATTGCCCACAACGTCCCAATTCTCACGGTAAGACCTCATTGTGCATAGAATTCCTACTGTGGGCATGCTCCATGTCCCCATCTTATGTCCCGTTTATTTTTCACCTCTACTTCCTCCTCTGCTAAAACCTCCTTCCACTCGAACGCGATCCTTCCCACACTTCCTCTCGGCAAGAGGGCACACGCAGACGCTAAAGGGCTTTCCTTCCCTTTGAAAACTAGATATCCTCGTTTCACATAAGCATCTTCTCTTGCAGAAGAATCCAATTCTGTCGTCATCCAGCACATTGAAAACGTCTTATCTCCAGTTTTAAAAGGTGTCTGCGTCCATTCCTCTCTTCCCATTTTTTTTTTTTTTTGTCATCAGTCTACTGACTGGTTTGATGCGGCCCGCCACGAATTCCTTTCCTGTGCTAACCTCTTCATCTCAGAGTAGCACTTGCAACTTACGTCCTCAATTACTTGCTTGACGTATTCCAATCTCTGTCTTCCTCTACAGTTTTTGCCCTCTACAGCTTCCTCTAGTACCATGGAAGTCATTCCCTCATGTCTTAGCAGATGTCCTGTCATCCTGTCCCTTCTCCTTATCAGTGTTTTCCACATATTCCTTTCCTCTCCGATTCTGCGTAGAACCTCCTCATTCCTTACCTTATCAGTGCACCTAATTTTCAACATTCGTATATAGCACCACATCTCAAATGCTTCGATTATCTTCTGTTCCGGTTTTCCCACAGTCCGTGTTTCACTACCATACAATGCTGTACTCCATACGTACATCCTCAGAAATTTCTTCCTCAAATTAAGGCCGGTATTTGATATTAGTAGACTTCTCTTGGCCAGAAAAGCCTTTTTTGCCATAGCGAGTCTGCTTTTGATGTCCTCCTTGCTCCGTCCGTCATTGGTTATTTTACTGCCTAGGTAGCAGAATTCCTTAACTTCATTGACTTCGTGACCATCAATCCTGATGTTAAGTTTCTTGCTGTTCTCATTTCTCCTACTTCTCATTACCTTCGTCTTTCTCCGATTTACTCTTAAACCATACTGTGTACTCATTAGACTGTTCATTCCGTTCAGCAGATCATTTAATTCTTCTTCACTTTCACTCAGGATAGCAATGTCATCAGCGAATCGTATCATTGATATCCTTTCACCTTGTATTTTAATTCCACTCCTGAACCTTTCTTTTATTTCCATCATTGCTTCCTCGATGTACAGTTGAAGAGTAGGGGCGAAAGGCTACAGCCTTGTCTTACACCCTTCTTAATACGAGCACTTCGTTCTTGATCGTCCACTCTTATTATTCCCTATTGGTTGTTGTACATATTGTATATGACCCGTCTCTCCCTATAGCTTACCCCTACTTTTTTCAGAATTTCGAACAGCTTGCACCATTTTATATTGTCGAACGCTTTTTCCAGGTCGACAAATCCTATGAAAGTTTCTTGATTTTTCTTTAGCCTTGCTTCCATTATTAGCCGTAACGTCAGAATTGCCTCTCTCGTCCCTTTACTTTTCCTAAAGCCCAACTGATCGTGATCTAGCGCATTCTCAATTTTCTTTTCCATTCTTCTGTATATTATTCTTGTAATCAGCTTCGATGCATGAGCTGTTAAGCTGATTGTGCGATAATTCTAGCACTTGTCAGCTCTTGCCGTCTTCGGAATTGTAAGCACAGAAAAACTACCTGGCGGACGATAGCCTGGATGTCTCGGAAAGGGGTTGGGGGTTATCTTGATCCGCGGGCGCATTCCTGCCTCCTTCACGGACGGTCAGGGCGTGGTGGCGAGATAGGCCGGGTGTCTATAGGCAGGTCTATCACAACTTTTACAGTGAAAAGTGACTGCGGTGTCACCTGCGAAACGAAATTCTGTACTTCCTGCCACCGCACTTTCTAAGGAGTGTGTCGGAACTCTCCATTACATTGAAAACAATATACCAAACTTGACGTTATTTTTTGTATTGTGTAAAATTGGAAATAAATAAGCACTCAGATATCGATAGTAACAATCTGAGGGCGCAACATGGAAGCGCGATTCTATGCATTGTTGTGAGACTAGGTCTGTCTGTGGGAGTAGAGGTAGTAGTGTCGGTCGAGTGCTCGGAGACAGAAGACGTGTTACACTGCCCTCACGTCGGTGATGGCAGATCTTACCGCACTCAAGGCCAGATTTTATATATAGAGCCAGGAGATATTTAGAACGCTTAACTACGCTTGAAGATGGAATTCAAGGTGAAATTCGCAAGCATAGCGCAAAAGCAACTGCAGGGTTAGTTTGCAATAATCTTTTGCCTATCAATTAAAGAAGCCTCCTTATCTTCTAAATAATAATAATTATTCTCCACATCTAATTAATAAACAAATGCTGTGGTTATTTAATGTTAATGTAACTTTTAAATTGAAATAATTTGTTAATCTGACACTCAGCCATTATTGATCATTCTCGTCATTGTCTATGATTGGTCGTGTTGATTCTGAAGTTTCAAATAGACTTAATTTATGAAATCCCTTCTCACAAGCTACTTAGTAGTTAACACGACCCAAGCAAAGTCCTTTTTATTAAATTCCTTCTTAGTAGCAGTAAGCTTTCGTCGCTGCTGTTGCATTCTGCTGCGAATTGCTGTAAACCACATGGAAAAAGTCATTCATCTAAAGAGGTGAGTGCAAAACTTAAGGCCAAAACAGAGACACCGACACACCACAACATGCCATGTACTCTAATCCAATATATTCCGTTGCACAAGCCAGATTTTTTATCACTTGTAAATACTTGTTCAAAAACGCAGTCAGATAACTCAGGTATTCATTGTTACAGGTTCATTTGCTCCTGTAGTTTTCAATATTCAAATACGCAGTGAGACAGCTTATCCAAACGTTAGTTTTAAGTTTTTCATGTAACGATCTGTCCTTTAGGACAGTGAAACTGACACTCATACAACACGCACACAGTGTTATGCAGGTCAGATTCGTTTACTGGTAGCTCAGGTTACTTATCGAGCCCATTTTCAGAGAAGAACATAGGCGTATGTGTTGTAGGAACGTTACATATTTGTTCTAGGTAAGTTACAACTTCACCAATTACAGCTATATCTATCGTCAACCCATCCTTTTCCCGTTTTAAACTCTCTAACCTACCTGCCAGACTGAGAGATCTAAAATTCAACGCTCCGACCCGTAGAACGTCAATTTGTTACTCCTAATGACAGCACTCTTCCGAACAGTCCCCAGTCGGAAACACAAATGAGCGACTGTTTTACTTCTGGCATATTTCACCGAAGGAAATCGCATCAAGTATTCAGTAGAGCCGCATGTCGTTGGAGAGTAATGACCTCACCTTCCACTTGATTTCAGGTACTCGAGCTACCACCATAGCAAGACCTCGTTGACTTTTGTTACTAGGCGAGAGCAGTCATTCTTCCAGACTGTTACCCTTGCATTTATTGCAAAGGCTGTTGAAACGTTCAGGAACCATTTGTTAGTCTGGCCTCTCTGCATTGAGACCCTTCCGTTTCAGTTGCACCTAGAGTACAATCATCGCTATTGAAGAAGCGTGTAAGCCAACCCCGTCGACAAGGTCCATGATTCGTAAGGGGGTCGTCGCAAAGAAAATGTACGACAGGTTAAAAGAATTTATCCGGTATACCGTTTCGTTCGGTTACCGAATAATTTCATTTACACGGTCGTAATATTTTTTCAACTGCTGCGTGATATGTCGTGTAAGTAGATATACATTTATGTTCTGCTGTTGTCAGACATGGCTGTGTATATGTCGTGGCTATAATAATTCGTTTAATATACTCTCCATAGTAGGTCACCAATCCTATACCAAGTCGTTATTTGATTTACTCTTGCCTTACTCCTGTACTCACTTGAACCTATTCACACCTGAAAATAAGTTTTTACACTTCCTGTAACAACATTTCACAAATTACTGCTGCAACTAAACTCAACCTAATCATTTCTCATTCTAAGTACTCTAACCACGTATACTATTAAGGAATGTAATATTATACGATCTCATCCGTAGAAACCCAGATGTCCTTTTTCTGATCAAAACATCCTCTTTCTACAAAGACTTTAATCCCAAGTAGGGTTATCAATATATGCTGCAAAAAACATAGTACATGACAGGGAAGGGAAGGACGGGAAGCAGCAAGACACAAAGACAAGACGTACGCAATACTTCATCCGTCAGTTTCCTATGACACAGTATCCAGTGCAGATTCGATGTTAGGCACCTTACCTGTCTAATAGCCAGCCTGAAATGTAACTTCCTGTTTTTCCATTAAACAGCTTCACAGGCTGCACATCGTAGGAGTGGAGAAGAAGAGGCAGCAAATCACTTTTAGATTCCCGAGACAACATGAAAGTACTACACGCACAATCTTTTTACAAGAACTTGTGTATCTTTTTTAACCGGTGCGAACATGCGTGAGGACTTTTTACTACACAGGATTAGGAATTGTTCGACATGATGTACAGATACATTTTGGCCGCAGGTATCGAGACATACATACCAGAGACAAGGACTGTACTAAACTGTTCACGTGCTTGTATGTGTGTGTGTGTGTGTGTGTGTGTGTGTGTGTGGTGTGTGTGTGTGTGTGTGTGTGTGTGTGTGTGTGAGAGAGAGAGAGAGAGAGAGAGAGAGAGAGAGAGAGAGAGAGAGAGAGAGAGAGAGAGAGTGAGTTTTATTAACCAAACAAGCCCATAATTTAAGAAGAATTAAAGAGGAAATCCTGCCTGAAAATCCGAATTTGTACTGCTTTACCTCCTGCATATTTTGCCACTGAGGATGCCATTGTTACTGAAGTATACTGTAGAATTTCATGTCCTGGGGAAATACTACAGCTGTAATTTTCCATTGTTTTGGGCCATGCCTTAGTAACAACTTTCTTTCTTTTCTGTTTTATTTAGCTCTCCAGTTACTTTTCTGGTTTGATGAAACCCGCCACGAAATCCTCCCTGGTGCCAATCTCTTTGTCAGAGTGGCACTTATGGCATACATTCCAATCTCTGTCTTCCCCTAAGGTCTTTACCCTCTACAGCTTCCTTTAGTACCAAGACACTTTTTCGCTGCTATCGCCCTGTTCCTCCTTTTTGACGGTGTTTTCCACATACTTATTTCCACGACTGATCTACTGAACCTCCCACCGTCCCCCCCCCCCCCCAAAAAAAAAATTATTCCGTTATTGGTCTACTCAACTTTCAACATCCTTCCTTAGCGCCGCATCTCAAATGCTTCGATCCTCCTCTTTCCAGTTTTCCCACCATCCATAACTCGCTTCCATACAATTTCTCCTAATGTACATTCTAAGAACTTTTTTCCTGAAATTAAGGTTCAAATGGTTCAAATGGCTCTGAGCACTATGGAACTTAACTTCTACGGTCATCAGTCACCTCGAACTTAGAACTACTTAAACCTAACTAACCTAAGGACAGCATACACATCCATTCCCGAGGCAGGATTCAAATCTGCGACCGTAGCGGTCACGCGGTTCCATGAAATTAAGGCGTATGTTCGATATTAGTAGAGTTATTTAGGGCATGAATGCCCTCTTACTGCTAGGGTAGGGCTAGGAAGGAATGGGAAGTGTTACGGCGTAAGGTCAGCGCCGGCACGCCAGTCGGGAACGACAGGGAAGAGAAGGCTGCGAGAAAAAGTCAGCCAATCGCACGCTGACTGACCTCCCTTCCTGGACGACAACGCGACAGCAGCGGCCCCTAGGTGAATAGGAAATAAGCGTCGCACTTAGATAGCAGCTTCATTGTTTGGCACTTCTATAGCAACGTCAATGTTAGCGACTTCATTAGGTACCTCTACGTAGCACAGACTTGTATTTGTCTATTCTGAGGAAGATTGATTATTTTGTATGTCGCTCTTTGCTTGTGACACATTTAGCGAAGTTAAGTATTGTAATTTTCTTATTGTAATAAAACTCATTAATTCGAGTTGCTTGATTGTTTGTCTAGTGAACCGACTAGGCAGGATTCCTAGACATTACAAAGTTGGCGACGAGGTGAACGAATACCATATCGACATCCCAGAGACTAGCTGCCACAGTTTGTTTGTCGTGGCCTTTCGAGTTTTGCTGACGCCTTGATTCTACCTTGCCTTTTCTTTGCAGGGGTGTATTTACATGTTTTACCAGTGTCTTTTATATTGTGTTTTTCTCTCCAGTGTTTTCAAGTGCGCGTTGCAGAAACTTTCTTTGCTTGTGTGCCTATTTTTATTGTTTGCATTGTATGTTTATTGCGTTTGCCTATTCCAAGATGACCAACCCACCTCTCCCACCCCGTGCTCAGGCGCCTCAGCTGCAAGCGATCGACGCAACGCAGCTAACAAAGATGTTTCAGTTACAGACGCAGCAGGTTGCAACCCTTCTAAATACGGTACAACAGTTACTGAAGAACCAAACAACTAACGCAGCGGAACAGGCAACAACTGTAGCTCCGACTGCCATACTGCCTTATCGCCAGTTTAACGAAAAAGAAGAGGAATGGCACGACTGGTTGCAACAGTACGAAACCCACATCGTTGCTCAAGAAGTATAAGGTGGAACTACATTACTTTTTGTCAACGGTAGGAAGTGCAGTTTTTCGTCTCATTCAGAAATTGTTTCCTAATGCAACTCCGAGTGAACTTTCCTATGAACAGGTTGTAGATTTTCTAACTAATTATTATGATCAACAAGTGAATTTGATGGCAGCTACGTACCAATTCTTTCGTTGCAAGAGAAGGTCTGAACAAACTTATCAACAGTGGGTAACAGATTTACAGGGTACGACGAGGAAATTCAAATTAAAATGTGCATGTGGTGCTTTATATTCCAGTGTTATGTTGCATGATGCGATCGTGTACAATGTAACTGATGTCAGACTTAGAGAACAGATTTTGAGACAATCAGATGCATCATTTCAGGAGGTAGTGCAAGTTCTAGATCAGTATGAGTCAGGTGCGGTAACAGCCGATAAATCTGAGCAGCCACCAATTTGTTGGGTTGAGTCGTCCCTTGGTCACGACTGGCGCTGCAGGTAACAACAGCACGTGCGCGCCAACCCGTGTAAACAGTTCTTTAAATGGGCGGCTACATCGGTGAATAGAATTAAGTCATGACCTTGGTGCTATTCACGGCACGAACGCCACGACTGCCCATCCAGACAGGCATGGTGTTACGCTTGTGTGCAAGGAAGGTCATGTACAATCCATATGTTTGCAATGGAACAAACATAAGTATTCTGCCCAGTCACAAAAATCTAATCACAAGATCCATGCAATCAATGCAGTGTATTGAAAGCCTGCTGTAGGCATTAGCAAAACTAGTAACCTAACAGTTTCTGAAGTGCTACGCCAGTCCAACAAACTTTTTGGTCATTTGCTTCTTTGTGGAAAACGTGTGAAATTTCAATTGGACTCGGGTGCCTCAGTTACATTGCTGAATCGTAACACATATGAACTGTTCGGCTTTGCACTTCTGTCTAAAACTAGCACGCACCTGACGGCTTATAATGAACAAGACATTCCCATTATCGGAAAATGTACTTTACCTACCATGTATCGCTCTCATATGCGACTGTGACTTTCACTGTGCTACAATTACGCGATTGTGAAAACATATTTGGCATTGATTCGTTGGAATTGTTTGACTTTCAAATGGTTCAAATGGCTCGGAGCACTATGGGACTCAACTGCTGAGGTCATTAGTCCCCTAGAACTTAGAACTAGTTAAACCTAACTAACCTAAGGACATCACAAACATCCATGCCCGAGGCAGGATTCGAACCTGCGACCGTAGCGGTCTCGCGGTTCCAGACTGCAGCGCCAGAACCGCGCGGCCACTTCGGCCGGCTTTGACTTTCAAATTCAGGACAATGTGTTGTAAGTGAATGTATTCAATGCCGAAGACAGTACTGAAGGAATTCCTTGAGCTCTTTTGTGAAGGTTTAGGCAAGGCTAACGATTTTGTTGCCATATTAACATGAAAGAAAATGCTTAGCCGAAATTTTGCCGAGCCAGAACTGTTTCAATTGCATTGCATTACTGCTTATCTGCTGAACTTAAAGAATTGCAAGATAGCGTAGCTATTGCGTGCATATCAACTAGTCAATGAGCAGGTTCACTGGTTTTGCTCCACAAACCTTCAGGTCGCATTCGCTTCTATGTTTACTTTAAGCCAATAGTCAACCCACAAACTGTTATTGATACTTATCCACTAACACGCCCTGAGGATCCCATGCACAGAATAGGCCCTGGTCGCCACTTTCCCAAAATTGATTTACTCGACATATATCTTCATATACCACTAGATGAAGAATCTCAAACCATGTCTGTTGCGAACACTCATTTGGGCTTGTTTAAGTATTTGTGTTTGCCTTTTGGCAGTGCTTCCGCACCCACCACTGTGCAACGGTATTTGGAACAACTTACTACTCGAGTATCAAATTGTTCAATCTATCTGGGCGATATTGTCGTAGCAGCTCGTACAGCGGAAGAACACGTTGCAAATTTGCATACTTTGTGTCGTATGTTATCTGATGCGGGACTAAAATCTAGACTGGACAAGTGTGATTTTTTTAAAACCAGAGTTGCTATATCTTGGTTATGTCATAAACAATCAAGGTGTACATCCTCTGCCGTCACATTTGTTAGCCATAAGTGACCAGCTAGTTCCGTAATGTCACAGAATTGCAGTCAGTTTTAGGAAAAATGAACTATTATATTCGGTTGCTGTTGTGGACTGGCAAAACAGCCAATCCACAGTGACGGGTAGCCGAAAGGCACGCGTTATAGCTCACGCAGACTGGCGTGAGGTCTGGAACAGTTAAGGGAAATTATAGTAGCAAATAAAGTACGTAGTTGAAGTAATACTTAACTTTATTCCATAATTGGTGTAAATCTCTCTTGACTGTACATGCTTCAATATCTCAATATTAACTGGTAATGGCGCCTTGCTAGGTTGTAGCAAATGACGTAGCTGAAGGCTATGCTAACTATCGTCTCGGCAAATGAGAGGGTAGTTGTCAGTGTAGCATCGCTAGCAAAGTCGGCTGTACAACTGGGGCGAATGCTAGGACGTCTCTCTAGACCTGCCGTGTGGCGGCGCTCGGTCTGCAATCACTGACAGTGGGTCCGACGTATACTAGCGGACCGCGGCCGATTTAAAGCTACCACCTAGCAAGTGTGGTGTCTGGCGGTGACACCACAGTTGCTACCAAATGCTGCACAAATCGCAACTCCATTGCATCGCTTGAGTCGCTAGAATGTCCCCTTTGTGTGGACAGATGAGTGCCAAGAAACTTTCCATAAACTTAAGGATGCATTGCTCAGTGATCGATGCTTGGTTCACTTTGATCCTGACAAACCAGTCGTGTTGCAAGTGGGCGCTTCCCCTTACGGAATCGTTACAGTGCTTTCGCACACAATTGGTGATAAAGACAGTACTATTGCTGTCGCATCAAAAGTGTTTTCCAAAGCTCAGTGTAACTATCCACAAATAGAGAAAGAGGCCTTGGCTATTGTGTATGGTCTCAACAAATTTCACCACTATTTATATGGCAGAAAAGTTTACTTAGTAACGGATCACAAGGCGTTTTAGTCCGTGTTTCATCCGATGAGGCCAGTTCCTGTACCAACTGCCCAAAAATTGCAAACATGGGCTTCGTTGTTGTCTCAATACCAGTGCGAGATTGTGTATCGTGCGACAGCTCAACATGGTAAAGCGGACGCACTTTCACGTCTTTCGATTAGCCCTGACACAGAATTTTGCGCTTCTGCTGCATCTTGATGTCACATCGATGCTCACGATTCTGAATTGTTTCAATCCTTTTCTCTGAACTACAGGAAAATTGCACAGGCCACGGAAGCTGATTCAGATTTGAACATTTTCTAAAATACAGTCACACGTCTTGGATTCGCTCATTGCATAACATACAGAAGTCTGTAGTGATCCGATGCTTTGCACATCGGCATAGCCTCACTATACAGCAAGGTGTGATTCTTGTTCAGAATGACAGTGGACAGTCACGTGTGTTTATCCCCAAAGCTTTGCAAAAAGAAATGTTGCAGTTACTTCACCAAGGACACTGTGGGATTGTTCGTACGAAACAGTCAGTGCGTCAGCACTGTACTTGGCAGGGTACGGACGCCCAAATAGAACAGATGAGTTCACAGGTTCACGCAAGTGCGAAAAATGTCAGAACTCTCAAGCAGCACATGGCCAAACTTCGCACCCCACACACCAGGGATCAAGCATTGCTACTGTTTCTCTCCTCCTATAGCTCGCATCCACGAGATGGACCATTGCCGGTGGAATTGCTTCATGGCCGCCGCCATCGGACACCGCTCCACCTTCTCCATCCACCTCAGCATCCGGCGCCTAAGGAAGACCGCAAGTATCGGTCCGTGCCGCATAATATTGTCATTTTTAAGGGTTTTTAGCGGCAGCAGACGGTGGGCAAGAGGCGAGATCCTTCGTCGACTTGGCGCTTACATGTATCTCATTTCAGGCCCAGACGGATTGCAGAGCCGACATCACAATCAAATTCGCAACTGTCATGTGCACGGTGATCCTTCTGTATCTCTTCGCCCAGATTCACGAATCCCGAGGACAGAGCGGCCCCAGCAGCCGCCAGAGGGTGTCACCACGACATCGCGGGACGACACCATGGAGACGGAGCCTTCGTCTCTTAATCCGCCTCCTCTCATCCTACCGATGGTGCTGGATCTGCCCATGCCGCAGCGGCCGACGCCTTCGACCTCCGGGTACGGTGCTCAGGAGGTGGACACGCACCCTTCTAGGCGTTTTCCAGGGTGAACGCCGGATGGCGGGGTACGACCGGAAGTCCGACGTCCCGTGCAGTCACAGCTTCCGGTCCATCCGAGCGTCCAAGCTCCTGCCTCCCCTCCCATTGTCGTGCTCCATATAACGACGGACCGTCGCTTTGGGGCGGAGGAATGTTGCGGAGAAAAGTCAGCACCGGCACGCCAGTTGGGAACGACAGGGAACAGAAGGCTGTGAGAAGAAGTGAGGCAATCGCATGCTGACTGACGACAATGCGACAGCAGCGGCCCCCAGGTGAAGAGGACATAAGCGACGCTCCCGACTGGTGGGACCCACTTGGATAGCAGCTTCAAGATTAGCCTATTCGATAGCAGCTTCAAGCTTAGCCACTTCAATAGCAGTTCAGTACAGACTTTTGTCAGTTAGAGATCAGCAGTCATTGCAAAGAACGATTATTTCGTATGTCGCCCTTTGCTTGCGACACATCTGTGTAATTGTCAAAGTACAGTATTTGATGAATTGTAATAAAACTCATTAATACGAGTTTGATTGTTTGTCTAGCGTACTGAGTAGGCGGGATTCCTAGACACAACAGGAATGATGCAGTACGCCTAACACTACTATATATAAAATTCATGGTTCATCATATGCGTGTGAAAATTCTGAGTATGTCATAATTATTTCGTCGACCATGTGTTATTTTGCTCCCAAGGTAATAGAATTCCGTCACTTCGTCTACTTGGTGGCAACAAATTTTTAATTTTCTACCCTTTGTTATTTCTGCCATTCCCCTTTACTTTATGGATTAACAGAACCGAAGTGAACTGTTCAGTTAACTTAGTATTTTCTGCATTTCTTTCTTCCTCTGACTAAGGGTAGCAATGTCATCAGCGAGTCTACTCACTGAATTACTTTCTTCCGGGATTTTAATCCCACTCTTGAACCTTTCGTTTATTTCTACCATTGATTCTTTTAAACACTAGGAGAGAAAGACTGCAACCCTGCCTTACACCCTTTTTAATCCGAGCTTTTCTTTCTTTGTCGTCAACTCTTGTTCTTTCTTCTTGGTTCTTACACATAACGTATATTACCCGTCTCTCTCGTGGCAGCTTACATCTATTTTTCTCAGACTTTTCTTACACTGTCGAACGCTGCTTCTACATTGACAGATCCTTTGAATATGTCCTGGTTTTTCTTCTACTTGAATGCAGGAAGGATATTTTGGAGAAAGGGAACTAGACAAGAGGAAGATTACGAAGGAATGTGAAAGACAGGGGAGGCTTCACAATACGTTATGTAAAATTCATGGTTCCTCGAATTTTCATGATATAAATCTCTACACATTTTCTGTATACATAAATTCAAGTCGTTTTTTAGCATCCGCTTGTATGTGCACGCTAATCTGAAGAACTGCTGTATGGTTTTTTGTCAGGATCTCTCAAATAATTACACTTATTCATGAAGAATGTTTTTATATATAATTTGCAGCTATTTCACGCAAATTGTCTGAATTGTGATGAACTAAAATCAAGTTTGTGAAAGTGATGCAAGTGCCATCTAGCGAACAGCTGATATAGCTCGAGATAGCAGCAGTGATCTAGCATGACGAAATTTGCATCTCGCTTGGTTGACTAGCGCTATCGCATGTGGCTTGAAATAGAGATACTGTTAGGTCGATTCCCAGATGGATCATTCTTTTCCGCACTACCTTTTAGCCTGGCGTCCACCACCCAACGACGTGAAGATTCAAAAGAAACGAAACGTGGCTCTGATTCCACGTTACACTGTAGCTCCTCCACCCCGTTTTGGATAACTGGCAAGGCACATACAAGTGGCTAAAGTGACATCCAATTGATTGGAATCGTTTCAGACTGTCGGCTTACTGAAGAAAAGTGCGAATGTAAAGCCTGTGGTCCTGTACTGTCTATGTAAACTGATAAGTCAAAATATCATGACACTGCCCACTGCGACGCCGGGTGCCGCCTGATAGCGCTGCGGCGCGTGACGACAACCACAGCACACGCTTCGTCAACACCCGGGCCACTCGTGGCTTATGTTGTCGGCTTCTATGTCGATACCAGCCACACATGAGCTTGTCGGCTTTTGTCATGACAGTACTTCTGTTGCTTCACATAGGCATGTTGTTGTTGTTGTGGTCTTCAGTCCTGAGACTGGTTTGATGCAGCTCTCCATGCTACTCTATCCTGTGAAAGCTTCTTCATCTCCCAGTACCTACTGCAACCTACATCCTTCTGAATCTGCTTAGTGTATTCATCTCTTGGTCTCCCCCTACGATTTTTACCCTCCACGCTGCCCTCCAATACTAAATTGGTGGTCCCTTGATGCCTCAGAACATGTCCTACCAACCGATCCCTTCTTCTGGTCAAGTTGTGCCACAAACTTCTCTTCTCTCCAATTCTATTCAATACTTCCTCATTAGTTACGTGATCTACCCATCTAATCTTCAGCATTCTTCTGTAGCACCACATTTCAAAAGCTTCTATTCTCTTCTTGTCCAAACTATTTACCGTCCATGTTTCACTTCCATACATGGCTACACTCCGTACAAATACTTTCAGAAATGACTTCCTGACACTTAAATCTATACTCGATGTTAACAAATTTCTCTTCTTTAGAAACGCTTTCCTTGCCATTGCCAGTCTACATTTAATATCCTCTCTACTTCGACCATCATTAGTTATTTTGCTCCCCAAATAGCAAAACTCCTTTACTACTTTAAGTGTCTCATTTTCTAATCTAATTCCCTCAGCATCACCCGACTTAATTCGACTACATTCCATTATCCTCGTTTTGCTTTTGTTGATGTTCATCTTATATCCTCCCTTCAAGACACCATCCATTCCATTCAACTGCTCTTCCAAGTCCTTTGCTGTCTCTGACAGAATTACAATGTCATCGGCGAACCTCAAAGTTTTTATTTCTTCTCCATGGATTTTAATACCTACTCCAAATTTTTCTTTTGTTTCCTTTACTGCTTGCTCAATATACAGATTGAATAACATCGGGGAGAGGCTACAACCCTGTCTTACCCCCTTCCCAACCACTGCTTCCCTTTCATGTCCCTCGACTCTTATAACTGCCATCTGGTTTCCGTGCAAATTGTATATAGCCTTTCGCTCCCTGTATTTTACCCCTGCCACCTTTAGAATTTGAAATAGAGTATTCCAGTCACATAGGCATACAAGAGCATATTTTAATCGGAAAGTGCACAGTTCACCACTTAACACAGAAATGAAATTCATCATTGACATAATTGAAGATGGTCTATTTATCAATTGACGATGATTTTTTTTTATCAACTGATAAGGGCTGGAAACTTGACCTACCCACGACAATTGTTACTCTGCGGCATTACGTAATCTATGAAATCACTTTTATATATGCACCAGAAGATACAGCTTAAAAGTTGAGAAGCCAGTTGTGTGGGTTTATAAGTGACATGTACACATACAGCTACAGTGAACCATTGGAAATTTCATTCACTTTCATTTTCTTAGTTTTAACACCTGTATTTTAGAAAAATATATGAACTGCCAAGCAATCAATGTAGCAAAAACACGTAAGCGGAGCAGGAGGGACGGGGACTACCATAGCGAAGATGCGGGGTGGAGGTGGAGAAATCCATTGCAATAAGAGACTTTGACAAAGGGCAAGTTATTATTATGCAGAGCCTGTGAACAAGTATCCGAAATCGGCGAAGCAGGTCAAATGTTCACGAGCTATTGTCGTCAGCATCTACAGAAAGAGCTAGGAGAACAGTAAAACTACAACTAGGCGCTATATGATTGGACGCCCACGACTCTTCACAGAATGTCGTGTTCGGAGGCTTGACTGCTCTGTAAAGTAGGATAGATGGTGACCTGTGGCGTCTCTGCCGAAAAAGCACAGTGTGCAGGTGTTTCGGAGCACACAGTTCATCGTACATTGTTGAAGCTGGAGTTCTGCGGCAGACCACCCCAATGTGTTCACATGTTGACCCAACAAGATTGTCAGTTACGATTGCAGTGGCACGCGACCATCTGGATTTAGCAGTCTATCTATGGAAACGTGTCTCCTCTTCGGGTGAATCCCCTTTTTGCTACTCTAGGTCGATGGTCGTCTTCACAAACGCAGTCATCGAGGTTAACGCCCACTCGAAACGTGCAGCGCGCCACGAACGGAGGCTGTTGGGAACAGTAGTATGCTATGGGAGACATTCTCCTGTGGCTTGCGTAGGACCTGTGGTAGTAATTGCTGACAGCAGTGAATAATCTTCTGTTTTTCATGCTTGATGTCTTCCCGACGGCGATGTCATCTTTCAGCGGTACAATTGTACGTGTCTCGGAGACTGAACCGTGCTACAGTGGTTTGAGGAGCATTATAGTGAGGCTGTTGATGTCTTGGTGACCAGATTTGCGTGATGTGAATCCTATGGAACCCATATGGGTCGCTATCGGGCGCCATCACCGCATATACAAATCACCGGCCTGTTATAAGTCAATTACGAGTACCTGAACAGTGCGTCGACATCTAATGCCAAATACCTCCACAATCCCACTAGCAAACTGTCGCATCCCCGCTACACAGAATTAGCGATGTATTTAGTACAAAAGACTGACAAAAATGTAATTAAGCAGGTGGTAATAATGTTTTGGTTCATCAGAGTATACAGTAAAACTGCTTCCAAAAATCTACTTCAGCATGGAAGTCAGCTTTCCTGCGTATATGTAAAGAAAGTTTTGCTGCAGATCAGCTGATGACTCAGATTTTTTTCTTTCTCGTTTCCTTGACTCCAACACAGATGCGAACACGATGCTTTGGGTGGTGAACCGAATGATACTACTTTCTTAGGACTTTTTTAGGACAGCTCCAAATTATACAGAAGATGCAAAAGAATCTCCACTAGCGAATATAAAAATATCGGCTCAAAATTGTTGAATGGGATCCAGAAACTTCTTACGATTTCGAAATACTTCTACAGATGTTTGAGGGACGTATTTAGAAATATGAGGACAATTTCACAGTGTCTATTTCTGTCTCCTTCATATCAGGAATCGCAATTCCCACTCTTAACTCACTGCAAATTCTTCGAATAACAACAGTGAGATACTCATCTTTGAAGTATAGTATTAAATATGACCAACAAAGAAAACGTAACCGCCCCATCACCAGGTTGTTACGTGAGACAACTTGCAATAAACCAATTTTTTAACTGACAGTTTCCCTGCAATAGTTTGTGTACAATTGCGTACCGAAAATACATACGCATCCAAAATATGTTGTGTTTTATGTTTTTAATCTACAGGTAGAACGGTTTCCGGAAAAGATCCTCTTCAGCAACATTGCTTCGTCTACACAGGGTGATTTTTTTTCGATCGTGTACAAACTCTAGGGATTGGTCAATGAGAGGATACAGAACAAAAAATTCTAATGAACTCACTCGTATTTCCGGAAATGCACGGTTACCACGCTAGAGACCATTTAAGCAATCGTACATTGTTACAGAGACTGCGGCCTAATACGCGATGTACCATGCAGCCATAGTTACAATATGTGCTGAAAATGGTTTCCAGGTGCCTCAGTGCAAAAGGCAGCATGAATATGCTGCTCCAGTGTCTCCATATACGGAATGGGCTCTACATACAAGATACTTTTGAGATGGACCCATAACCAGAAATCGCACGTTGAACGAGCAGGCCACGCAACTGGATCCCCCTCAGCCGATACATCGATCCGGGTAGTCAGCATTAAGATGCGTCCGGACGTTAGCGGCGAAGTGGGCTGGAGCACCATCATGTAGCAACCACGTAGCCCTTTGAATCATCAGTGCCACTTTTTCCAGCAGGGGATTCAAAGTCACTCACAAGAAACACCGATACTTCCGGCTTGTTCTGGTCCACACATTCTGGCAGCATCAATGCTGCTGATTCGCTGTCACCATACCATAGGGGCTCTGCATGCTGTACCACAGATGACTGTTATGAAAGCTGAAGATACTACTCCGCGTAAAGGTGGCTCGTTTGTCAATAGGATGGATGACACAAAAACCGGGATCGTGGTTGCCTGGTGAAGAAATCAGTGACAAAACTGCTCCAAATGTGGAATGTCTGTCTCTTGTAAGCTCGGCACGCGCTATAAGTGATAATGGTAGTAACAGTTTCTATGGAGAATATTCCACACAGTCGCCTGGCTTATCCAATGCTGGCGGGCCATCTGCGTGGTACTGACATGGTGGTCGTCTTCCACAGTGTTAATCACATTTTGCCTCAAGTCTGCTGTCCGAAATTTTCAGGTAGTCCTTCATAATTTCCTGATTCCTAAAACGACCCTGTATCAGACAAAAAAAGGTGAAAGACTGTTGCAAACAATGAATACTGTGGTTGTCGTCGGTGGGAATAGGTCTCCTGATGCAACCTTTCTGCCCACCGTCTGTTGCCAATTGACTTGCTGTAAGTAAATAATGGGCGAGCTCTCGATTCGAATATGGAACTATTGTGTACAACGCTGTATCATATCCACTACAAGGTGCATCAGCAGGAGAAGTAAATCGGACACAACATTATCTATGATTGTGGCGGGAGAAGTCGCTAAGACATGACATACGAGGAACATTAACACGCTCTAGGACGTAACATGCATACCGTAACTGTGGCTGCATGGTACAGCGGGTGTTAGACCGCAGTCTCTGTAACAAAGTATGACTGAGTAAATGGTCTGTAGCATGGAAACCACGCATTTCCGGACGTAAGTTCAATAGCCCTATTGCGTTCCGTATCCTCTCATCGATCAGCCCGTAAAGTTTGTACACAGCGGAAAAAATCCCCCTGTATACAGTACTTTCTTTCAGAAGCGAAGAAGAGGACTCAGCTTTCAGCTTTCTGCTTTCGTTGAATCAAACCTAGATGTGGACATGATTCTTTGCGCGGAATGGCGAATAAATTTGCCATAAAGGATCCATGACAAGGAACTGAGGCAGTGAGTCTCCGCAACGGATCACGGTGCGTACTAAGCGTCACAAGTGATGTAACGCGAACTGAACATGCACATCATGCAAAACATTTCTTATTTTCGTTCATTTATTTACGAGAGGTGACAATAAAGTAATGATTTTTCTTTGCAAGATGTGGCAACCCTGCAGGCTTGCGTAGGCACAATATCTTTGACCTTGTTCTATAAGCTGGCAAGTGGCACATCGATGCAACTGCTCAGTCGTGAGTTGTTCTGTAATACGTTAACACGTGTTTGTGTCTCTCGTCACGGAAATGGAACCGCGTAATATTGCGCAACGGTATGCCATTTCGTTTAGCGTTAAATTGGGTGAAAACGCGACGACAACTTACGGTAAGCTTCAGAAGGCTTTTGGAGAGGAGGTTATGTCAAGAGCTCAAGTTTTTCGTTGGCATAAAATGTTCAGTGAAGGCAGAACGAATGTTGAAGATGACGACCACAGTAGACAACCATCAACATCACAGACGGATGTCAACTTGGCCAGGGTGCGTGAACTCGTACGATCTGATTGAAGATCATCTGTGAAAACGATTGCTGAAGAACTGAACATCAATCGTGTCCATGCCAACATTATTGACAATTGGATTCTGCATCACAGTAATGCAGCATCCCATACTGCTCTGTCAGTACAGCAATTTTTAACCTCAAAACAAATTTCAGTACTACCACAGCCACCTTATTCACCAGATATCGCTCCGTGCGACTTTTTTCTATTTCCAAGAGTCAAAACGGCGGTCAAGAGACACCATTTCCAAACAACACAAAAGGTCCAAATTAATGTGACGAGGGTTTTGGAGGATATTACAGAAGATGAGTTTCAGAAATGTTACCATCAATGGCAGAAGCGCTGGAAAAAGTGTGTGCCATCAGAAGGGAACTACTTTGAAGGAGACAACACTGAACTTGACTAAAACGGTAAGCAATATTTTTTTTTCACATCAGTCTCATTACTTTAATGCCGCACCTCGTATGCAGCCCCAGCCGGTCTCCACTGTACATTTCATCGCTCAAACTTGCACAGACCCATGATTTACGTTGGTTATAAACATATTACTTACATCACGATGTGCTCCCTTTATTACCATGTCACCCCAAATGCCAATTCAATATGGAACTCATACGAGTGTGAGTCAAATGAAAACCTTAAATGTGTAACAACAAATCGAAATTTTGCTCCATTATCCTGTAAGTTGTAAGCGTGCTACAAACAGCGCGCAGAATGGCCTGTAGGTGGCAGCATAGTGCAGATGCACACATACCGTCGCAGTATCAGTATAAAGATGGCCGCCCCACTTGCGACTTGCAACAGGGTAGAACAGCGCTCTGCTATTCGGTTTTTGCGTAATGAAGGTGTGAAACATATTGAAATTCGTCGACGAATTAAGGTTCAGTACGGTGATGCATGTTTGTCACAGCAGAAAGTCTACGAGTGGAGTAGGAAGTTCGCAAATGGTGTGACTTCTGTGGAAGATGCTCTTCATCCAGGTCAGGCACAACGAGTTGTGACTCCACAGAACATTGAAGCAATTCAAGCCATAGTGAAGGACAGCCGCCGAGTGACACTGAATGACATTGCAGCATGTTTACAGATTAGTTATGGGTCAGCACACCACACTGTGCATGATGTGTTCCAGTTGCACAAAGTGTCTGCGAGATGGGTGCCACGGCAGCTGAGAACGACGTGTTGATCCTTGTGAAGAACTTCTTCGGCGCTTTGAACGAGAAGGTGATGGCTCCCTTGCAAAAATCGTTACTGGGGATGAAACCTGGGTTCACTTCCACCAACCTGAAACGTAGAGAGCGAGCAAGGGATGGCGCCATTTCACATCACCAAACCCATCGAACAGAACCATCAGCAGGGAAGGTTATGCTGACTCTCTTTTGGGACGAAAAAGGCGTCATTTTAGAGCATTAAATGCCTAGAGTGACCACTGTCACATCATACACAGATCTCCTAAGAAATCATCTGTGGACTGCAATCAAATCAAAGCGACGTGGATTGCTGTCAGAAGGTATCCTTACAATGAAATGAACACCTTTAGCTGCTTACAGTCGTTGACATACGTCAACGGGGGCAGATGAAAATGTGTGCCCCGACCGGGATCTCCTGCTTACATGGCAGGCGCTCTATCCATCTGAGCCACTGACGACACAGAGGATAGCGCGACTGCAGGGAAAGATATTTACATATATAGAAGGTATCCTTTTGCGACATGACAATGCAAGGCCCCACACTGCCCGTACAACAGATGCAACAATCACAGATCTGCATTTTGAGTGTCTTCCTCATCCACCATACTCACCAGATCTTGTCCCATTTTCATATGGTTGGACCACTCAAAGACGCAATGGGAGCAAAGAAGTTGCATTCTGATGAAGAGGTACGCCACGCAGTGCATGGGTGGTTGCGCGGACTACCAAAAGAATTTTTTTATAAAGGAATTTATGCACTTTGTAAGCGCTGGACGACTTTCATTGAGCGTGGGGGAGATTGTGTTGGAAAGTGATACAGCTTTGTACCACTTCTGCACAAATAATATTTAAATAAATATTTAAGGTTTCCATTTGACTCAAGCTCGTATAATTCTTGCCTTCAGATACCTTTTCTGGTAAGTGCTGATTACATCCCCAACGTTACATAGAGTTATCGTGTTCATTTATTCAACGTTGTTCTCTGAACATTATTCATAACTCTTCACAGTGCTCCGTAAACGTCATCTGGACTTAGATAACGGGTGATCAATAAGTCAGTATAAATTTGAAAACTTAATAAACCACGGAATAATGTAGATAGAGAGATAAAAATTGACACATAAGCTTGGAATGACAGGGGTTTTTATTAGAACAAAAAAAAGACGATGGTATTGCTAGACGCGTGGAATGTCTCTTGCGCACGTCGTTTGGTGGTGATCGTGTGCTCAGCCGCCACTTTGATCATGCTTTGCCTCCCAGGTTCCCAGACCTCAGTCCTTGCGATTATTGGCTTTGGGGTTACCTGAAGTCGCAAGTGTATCGTGATCGACCGACATCTCTAGGGATGCTGAAAGACAACATCCGACACCAATGCCTCACCATAACTCCAGACATGCTTTACAGTGCTGTTCACAACATTATTCCTCGACTACAGCTATTGTTGAGGAATGATGGTAGACATATTGAACATTTCCTGTAAAGAACATCATATTTGCTTTGTCTTACTTTGTTATGCTAATTATTGCTATTCTGATCAGATGAAGCGCCATCTGTCTGACATTTTTTGAACTTTTGTATTTTTTGGGCTCTAATAAAACCCCATGTCATTCCAAGTATGTGTGTCAATTTGTACCTCTCTATCTACGTTATTCCGTGATTTATTCAGTTTTCAAATTTATGCTGACTTTTTGATCACCCGGTACTTAACGCGATTCCGTTTCGAGCTACGCAGGTGTTGGTTGTGACGCATCTGGCTTCCTCTTCGCAGCTGACCTGCTGACGCGGCAGAAGAACAGTGGCTTGATGCGCGCCTTCGGGTGTGGACACGGTCGGGAAGCCGCGGCTGGCTGCTGCCAATCTGCTCCCCACAGCTCCGTTTCTTGCGGGCCGGGAATGAGGCGCGAGGCGGCGCTCAGCGCTGCCGCGATGAGGCGAGGCGTTCCAGCCAGTCCTGGCCGGTGCCCTTCTTGCCGGAGGAAGCCCGCCGGGGTTTTGCGCTCCTCGCTCACTCTCTCTCTCTCTCTCTCTCTCTCTCTCTCTCCCTCTCTCCCTCTCTCTCCGTCTTTCGCGCCATCCTCCTCTGCCCCGCGTTCCTCTTGGCGCCGGCTGGCCCCTAATTGACCGACCAGAGGAGATTGCTCGAGTGCCGGCGGAAATACGTCGCCGGGCTCAGCTTTTGTCAGCAGAAACGGCCGCATTCGAGAAGCGCCTCGGCTGGACTTCTGGTAAACGCCTGTCCTTCAAATTGCCTCCGCTTGGTCTCACGTGGCGCTGCTAAGAACTGGCACATAACTTGCGTGGCAGCGGTTGTGGGGAGCGACAGGATTCACGCCACTTTAATAACTCTGGCGTTGTACCGACAGAGCACTGTGCAAATCCGATGTATTCCTTTATCTTGATCTACATCTACATATATACTCCGCTAGCCACCAAGCGGGGTGTGGCGGAGGGCACAATTCGCGCCTAAGTCATACAGGGTGTCCGAAAAGTTTTTCCCTGATTACATAAATTGATAACTCAGGCTAGAAGTAAGATACAATTATGAAACTGGTGTCTAATGTTTTACAAATTATCGAAGTTTTTTTGACACATCAGTTAACTTCCAGATGAACACCGTTGGTAGCACGTAGCACATCTAGGCGATATTCATTTTCCGGCCACACATTAGGCAACATCACTGGAGGGAGTGATTCAACGACTGTGGTTATCCGTTGCCGCAGGGTTTCAAGATCTGGTACACATGTTCGGTAGACCTCGTCCTTGACATAACCCCATAAAAAGAAGTCTAATGGGGTTATGTCAGGAGAGCGTGGATGCCAAACCGTTAGCCCATCACGACCAATCCATCGCCCAGGAAAGGTCATATCGAGATAGGCACGGACGTCCAAACACCAATGAGACGGTGCACCGTCTTGCTGAAACAAGACATCGGGGTGATACTGAAGCAGCTGAGGAATAGCATACAGTTGCAACATGTCCAGATACTCTGCAGATTTGATGGTAGCCACAGCGAAGAAGAATGGCCCGATAATTCGATCGTGCAATAGCGCGCACCAAACATTCACCTTTGGACTGCCTCTGGTGCACTCCATGACTTCGCCAGGGGGTTGTGAACCCCAAATGCGAACATTATGGCGTTTCACTGCTCGACTGACAAAATGTTCGCTTCGTCGGAAAAGGCAATTCGTCTGAGATAACCATCATGGTCCTCAATACGTGATAGCATCTCGACAGCAAAGTCATATCGACGTGTGCTGTCATTGGGCAACAAGGCCTGAACGATTTGCACTTTGTATGCACGAAACAATAAATGTTTGTGTAAAATATCATGGAGAGAGCTTTTTGGCATCTGTAATTCACGTTAGACCCTGCGCACCGATTTCTTCGTACTTCGCAGAAAAGACTGCCTTACAGCTTCCACCCTGTCTGCTAAGGTTCTTGGTAGACCAGACCTCGGAAGGTCTGCCAGATCCTGTGTTCTTAAGCTTCTCATCCCAGGCTTTAATGCTCTTGACATTAGGTAGATTCCTTCCAAATGTTGTCTGGAAGTGTCTCTGCGTTGTGGTTGGTGATCATGTCTCATGGTACCACAGGACATTCTGTGACTTCTCCTGATTGGTTAATATGGCTTTTTGGGCACTGCACCTCATCCACAAATTACGTACTGCGAACCTAAAACAGATAAAAACTTTGATAGTTGTAAACAGTTCGACACAAGTTTCATATTTGCATCTTACTTCTAGACTGAGTTATCAGTTTATGTAATCAGGGAAAGTCTTTTCGCACACCCTGTACGTCTACATATATACTCCACTAGCCACTAAGCGGTGTGTGGCGGAAGGCACAATTGGCGCCAAAGTCATATCCCCACCCCCCCCCCCCCACCTGTTCCACTCGCGGATCGCGCGAGGGAAGAACGACAGTACGAGCTCTTATTTCCCTTATCTCTGAATGATGATCATTACGCGATTTGAAAGTTGGTGGTATTAATATATGCCCTGCATCCTCGGCGAAGATTGGATTTCGGAATTTAGTGAGCAGCTCTTTCTGTTTAGCGCGTTATCTGTCTGCAAGTGTGTCCCACTTCAAACTTTCTATGAGATTTGTAACGGTCTCGCGATGACTAAATGTACCAGTCACGAATCTTGCCACTCTTCTTTGCACCTGCTCAATCTCTTGAATCAGACCCAACTGGTAAGGGTCCCATACAGACCAACAATACTCCAGGACTGGACGAACTTAAGTATTGTAAGCTATTTCCTTTGTTGAAGGACTGGATTCTACCAATAAACCGCAATCTAGTGTTCGCCTTACCCGTTACTTGTGTAATCTGATCATTCCATTTGAGATCATTTCGAATAGTCACACCCAGATACTTGACTGATTTTACCGCTTCCAAAGACGGATCATTTATTTTGTACTCATACATTAATGGGGATTTTCGAATTGTTATACGCAGTAGGTTGCACTTAATGATATTGAGAGATAACTGCCAGTCATTACACCACGCATTTATTTTCTGCAAATCCTCATTGATTTGTTCTCAACTTTCGTGTGATACTACTTTCCTGTAGACTACAGCATCATCGACAAACAGTCTAAGGCCGCTGTCAATACCATCAACAAGATCGTTTATGCAAATCGTAAAAAGCAGAGGACCTATTACGCTGCCCTGGGGCACACCTGAAGCTTCTCTTGTTTCTGTTGAAGTTACCACGTTCAGGACGACATACTGCTCTCTGTCTGTTAGAAAACTTTCTATCCAACCGCATATGTCATTGGATAGACCGTAAGCGCGCACTTTTTGTAACAAGCGACAGTACGGAGCTGAGTCAAACGCGTTTCGACAGTCGAGAAATATGGCATCAACCTGGGAGCTGGTGTCTAGAACCTGTTGTATATCATGCACAAAGAGTGCCAGTTGTGTCTCGCATGACCGCTGTTTCCTAAAACCGTGCTGGTTTCTGCAGATGAGCTAGCTGAACACAAAATATGTTCCAATATTCTACAACAAATCGATGTCAGTGAAATTGGCCGGTAATTATGTGCATCCGATTTTCTACCCTTTTTATACACTCCTGGAAATTGAAATAAGAACACCGTGAATTCATTGTCCCAGGAAGGGGAAACTTTATTGACACATTCCTGGGCTCAGATACATCACATGATCACACTGACAGAACCACAGGCACATAGACACAGGCAACAGAGCATGCACAATGTCGGCACTAGTACAGTGTATATCCACCTTTCGCAGCAATGCAGGCTGCTATTCTCCCATGGAGACGATCGTAGAGATGCTGGATGTAGTCCTGTGGAACGGCTTGCCATGCCATTTCCACCTGGCGCCTCAGTTGGACCAGCGTTCGTGCTGTACGTGCAGACCGCGTGAGACGACGCTTCATCCAGTCCCAAACATGTTCAATGGGGGACAGATCCGAAGACCTTGCTGGCCAGGGTAGTTGACTTACACCTTCTAGAGCACGTTGGGTGGCACGGGATACATGCGGACGTGCATTGTCCTGTTGGAACAGCAAGTTCCCTTGCCGGTCTAGGAATGGTAGAACGATGGGTTCGATGACGGTTTGGATGTACCGTGCACTATTCAGTGTCCCCTCGACGATCACCAGTGGTGTACGGCCAGTGTAGGAGATCGCTCCCCACACCATGGCGCCGGGTGTTGGCCCTGTGTGCCTCGGTCGTATGCAGTCCTGATTGTGGCGCTCACCTGCACGGCGCCAAACACGCATACGACCATCATTGGCACCAAGGCAGAAGCGACTCTCATCGCTGAAGACGACACGTCTCCATTCGTCCCTCCATTCACGCCTGTCGCGACACCACTGGAGGCGGGCTGCACGATGTTGGGGCGTGAGCGGAAGACGGCCTAACGGTGTGCGGGACCGTAGCCCAGTTTCATGGAGACGGTTGCGAATGGTCCTCGCCGATACCCCAGGAGCAACAGTGTCCCTAATTTGCTGGGAAGTGGCGGTGCGGTCCCCTACGGCACTGCGTAGGATCCTACGGTCTTAGCGTGCATCCGTGCGTCGCTGCTGTCCGGTCCCAGGTCGACGGGCACGTGCACCTTTCGCCGACCACTGGCGACAACATCGATGTACTGTGGAGACCTCACGCACCACGTGTTGAGCAATTCGGCGGTACGTCCACCCGGCCTCCCGCATGCCCACTATACGCCCTCGCTCAAAGTCCGTCAACTGCACATACGGTTCACGTCCACGCTGTCGCGGCATGCTACCAGTGTTAAAGACTGCGATGGAGCTCCGTATGCCACGGCAAACTGGCTGACACTGACGGCGGCGGTGCACAAATGCTGCGCAGCTAGCGCCATTCGACGGCCAACACCGCGGTTCCTGGTGTGTCCGCTGTGCCGTGCGTGTGATCATTGCTTGTACAGCCCTCTCGCAGTGTCCGGAGCAAGTATGGTGGGTCTGACACACCGGTGTCAATGTGTTCTTTTTTCCATTTCCAGGAGTGTAGATTGCTGTGACCTGGGCCTTCTTCCAGTCCCTTGGAACTTTCCGCCGTTCCAATGATCTCTGATAGATGACGGATAAGAATGGTGCTATACCTGTAGCATAGTCTACATAAAATATTGATAAAGTATTAACTAAAACAGTTACCAACGTCGCCGGCCCTTGTGGCCGAGTGGTTCTAGGCGCTTCAGTCTGGAACCGCGTGACTGCTACGGTCGCAGGTTCGAATCCTCCCTCGGGCATGGAAGTTTGTCATGTCCTTAGGTTAGTTAGGTTTAAGTAGTTCTAAGTTATAGGGGACTGATGACCTCAGATGTTAAGTCCCATAGTGCTCAGAGCCATTTTTGAAGTTACCAACGTCCTGTATTTTCGGGGATCGGTGTTTATTTAGTTTAAGTGTCCTATTACTCCGACAACGTACATACTTGAGTTAACATTGTTCCGTTTTCCATTAACTGTCCTGCACACTTCAAAATAGCGTGTTTTTAAGTAACGTGTATTATAACCAAATGGAGAACAAATGTGGTCATAAAGGACGATGTAGCCGGCGTCGACGTGGACGCAGACGCAGAGGGATAGTCCAGCTTCACGAGACACAACGTCGTCGGCACATAGGACGATCCGGATAATGTGATTTAGTACTCTCAGCACTCTTCAGCGGCATTTGTTGGCCTTATTTCGTGCGCAAACCGCACATATTGTTTACGAAACTGGATACGAAAAAAAAAAAGGTTGAAATGGCTCTGAGCACTATGAGACTTAACATCTGCGGTCATCAGTCCCCTAGCACTTAGAACTAATTAAACCTAACTAACCTAAGGACATCACACACATCCATGCCCGAGACAGTATTCGAACCTGCGACCGAAACTGGATACGCGTAAAATGTTTACGTTAGATGTATAAAAATGCACATTTCGTCTCTTGTCCATATACTCGTCCCGTTATTCTGTCTGTATCACACTTAAACAAAATCTTCAACATCCATGTACATATTATAAGACAAAAAGGAAACGTGCATGTTCAGACAGTGCACTTACATGTACGTAACATCAAATATTACAAAAATTAATAAGAAAGTCCCACAAACTGTTGAAAACCCGATTGTGAAAGAAAATCTGTGTACAGAGGGCATGAACCTGCTAACCACCGTTTCACAATGTGACGTGTCTAGCAACATCATGACACTAAAGTTCTGTAATGTCCGACCTCGTATTGTATGTTACAGTCTTCTGATGGCTTTCATCGCTGACATATTATTAAATGACATATAATTGTAACAAATCATACCGTGGATGACTCGGTTTTGATGAATCTTCAATCTGCCGTTGCCTTAAACGATTTACTCTCCCAACGCGTGAGTTATAAGACGTAAATAACTGAGCATGAAAATTCATTAACGGCAAATATGACGTTTCCCGTCATTTTGTCACGACAGATCGTACCAATAACGATGAGCGCTCGAGAAATTCAATGTTCTGGTGCTTAGAAACAGCATAGGGTTAAGTTATAACATGAAACCCACACTGCAACTACAATATGGTGTCTCGAAAGTTCTGCTTGTGACGTAGAAAGCGTTCTTGCTTCTTATTGGTTCTGCTTCACGTGGAAGGTCACCGAAATATCGCAAAAGTTATTTTGTATTTCACATGACGAAACAGCTCCTCGAGGTGAAATAGCAGACTTGACGTCACATAACCTACAGAGCGCCAACTGACGACGACCTAAGAATAAAAATATACTCATTGGTTAAACCAAACGGGACACTATTTTTGAGGTTCTTTGGTTGGAACTCTTTGTAACGCTTTCATATGGCGAGGAGTTTGTCACTTCCGCTTTCTTTCTACCGCTTTTCTTTCAGCACTGCCTATTCCTTCAGGTCGCCGCATTAGTAAGTGCGATTTTTACTGTTATAGTCATAGATTATGTTACTTGATGTCATATGTTGCACACTTTTCACAGGAATGCTAAAAATAATGTGTACATTTTCTGACGAAATTAAAGCTGAGTTGTCACTTCCGAAATTAGCAAGGCTAGACGAGAAATTATTTTGCACGTTATCTACCATGGAGGTCGATCTGATGTGCAACACAATGTGAAAAAACACAAGCCAGCTGTTTGAACCAAACAGTGATAATTCTGCCATAAGTGATGGAGAAAAGTGTCTTGCAGCTGAGGAATGTTCGCTATCTTTCCACACTATGAAACGTAACCATTCCAGTAGGTTAACTGACTACAATGCTGAGACCATCAGGAAGGCGTTTCAGTGGAAATCCATCTGTTACAATAGCAACAGTGAATCTATAATACTGAGTTCACACACATTGCATCAAATTTGTGAGGAGCTGGAACATGCGAATTACATTTCAATCACTTACAATCACCAAAGTGTACAACTGTTACCAGTTCTTGTTAGATAAAATGAAGTGATCGTGTGGCGTCGTTGGCCCGGGAAGTTCGGCCGCCAAGTGCAAGTCTTATTTCAGTCGACGCCACACTGGGCGACTTGCGCGCCGGTGATGAGGATGTAATAATAATGCAGACACCACAACACCCACCCCCGAGAGGAGAAAATCTCCAACCTTGCCGGAAATCGAGCCTGGGCCAGCATGCATGGGAGGTGAGCACGTTACCACCTGGCTAAGCAGGTGGGCCCTTGTTAGACTTTTTTGCCAAGTAAGAGCATTGAGGTAAAGGAACTGACATCCAGAATATAACATGTGAAATGACTGATTTATAACAAATCTTTTCTTGGAAGCTCTTAATCAACTTCACTTGAGGAAAAACATTTTACAGTCCGTGGGGACGAATGCAACGGAAACTGGATTGTAAGAAAAAGACGACCAAAACACTTTTTTTCAAGTCTTAAACCTTGCTGAAGAGCAACTTTAATGTCGTAGGTCCTGCAGCGTACATAGTTCTTAATGCAGTACAAACTAGTCCTGGGATTCTGCCGCTAGACACATGAAAAAAACGTAAACCAAATTTGTCAATAACTCCAGATTTCCATCATTCGTGTTGAAGAGCAGAAAGAGTTTTATGTAGTAGAATATTAACAGATACTTCGTAACGTTAAAAGCAGTTGGTTTTCACTGGAGCTGGCTATTAACAGAATTATTGATTTATAAATAATAGATTTCAGCTATCAGTCGTCCTTTGGGTTTTTATTGGCAAATCTAGATTTCAGCTAGAAACTAACCATTCTCAATGCACAATATGTAGCAACCACTTGCAGTATACTATACGAGTACGATGAGTATAATTCTGAACCAATAGAACTTCTTCCATGATATGTTAGGTCAGATGCATAAACAGTATTATTAACAGCAATTCCATATATTGGTTGTTTTACATTTACAACGAAAATCGGCTTCAAGGAATGAAGAGGTTAGTACCCTCTACATCTACAGCAGAATAGCCAAATTGTAATAACCATGTATCTGACTGATGTTTGGCGCCATCTATGAACTATTTAGTAAATATGACGAACAATATACTTATTGGGTTTCAATAAATGGAGGTAAAATAAAAATAAATATATTTAAGCCATATCAACCAATAGATGTATGCAGCACATGTCCTCCAGTGTTTTATAAATTTAAAAAAATTTTTTTTAATTACAAAAGTTTTACCCACCTAACGTAATTTAAATGTTTTAATAATAATAAGAGACTCACAAGAAATGAAAATGGAAATTTTATTACTTGACGATAAATTTGAAATAATTCGGACGACAATGTAAGAATTTTACATATGTTCCATTTTATGTAGTTAAATTTGAAGTGGTTTACTTCCATTGAGGTTTATATATAGTTCACATAGATGGCGCCATACAAACAACCGATGTGTTCTCCACACAGCCCGCCTTCCGCAAACATTAGTATTCAATGAACTGTGTACAAAGCCAGACCAACAGGCATTACATGCATTGACCAAAAAAGATAGTGTATGTAATATATAAAACATATGAGACATGAGTTAAGCCATTAATTGCAACTTTTTATGACATCATCTAACTATGTACCTGTTGTATTCTTAGCATTGAGAATGGCTAGTTTCTACACGAAATCTAGATCTTCCAATAAAAGTACCAAAGGACGACTGATAGCTGAAATCTATTATTTACAAAAAAAAAAAAAATAACGGTCGCTGCCTGCAACAGCCTCTGAATGGAGGGTAACTTGATGAAGAATTATTGATGTTTAAGAGGGACTAGAGTCTTATTTTTTGTCTAAAAATGTCCTACAATATTAAGATGAATCTTTAGGGATCCTAAATCACTGATTTGTCTCCATTTTAGCCACAACTAATTGGAAATGTTTTCACCAACAACAAAAACTGCTGATGCAGCCTACATACAAACAAATGAAGTTGGAGAAATTAGAAATATTAATACTGAAAGTGAAATAGAGAAAGTAGGGAACCTTCAGCTCTATGAAAATTTAGTTTTTGATACCTACGTTGCAATAAGATGACTTACTGAAAGATTTTGGTTTCTTGTACATTCCATTTCTTTCTTATGAGACCTTTATAATGAAAACTGGGCTTGCCGTTTCATGCGTTGAAAACATTTCACTGGTTCAGCTCGAATATACTCTTTTTGGAAGGCAGTTCAGTAACGTGTTAAAACATTAGCAGAGCTTGATGAATTATTCTGAAAGATGTGAAGATGAGCGTTTTCAGGAAGTGAACCATGTTCATAACGTATGTGAAGTGGAGAACCATGAAATAACAACTGTTAAGTGTGTTGGCGAAAATGGTCTATAGTTTAAAATTTTCTTTCATCCCAAGGTAACTGACGAAAATATTTACAGCTCATTACTGCGTTTGTGCTAGCTGTATTGTCAATAATGCTGCTGCCAAAAGAGTGTTCTCTATCAGAAGTGTTATATGGTTTAGTGAAAAGGATAGGTTTAGTGTGGAGACTGTTAAGGAAATGATTAAAGAAATACCTAAGATTCATTTTCAAGCCATTCTGGTAGAAAATATAAAACTCTTGAACGACGTACATCCTTCTATAAAATATACCAAACAATAGTTTTTACAAATTATAGACGAGGAAATTTCCAAGCCATTTGAGAGTGAGAAATAAGTTACATATGTAAGTAATAATCGCTGTCTACCCTAATGAAAGATGGAGTAATGTTAAAGTGACATGCTGTGTTTTCACGTTATAGCTATAAACCAATAAAATTTTTACTCTATTAGTAATACAGGATACCTTCGAAATTTTTACTGAGAGTCGTAACAAAAAGGCAGGACCGTCTGTGTGGTTGTAGCGTAAACTAAGTACTGTAAGATAAATTAGTTATACAGATATAGTATCAACGCAATTTTCCACAAAATATCGATTTATTTCAGCTTCGGATATGCATCCCATATTTTGATTATGGAAACCTAGCCACTCTACTTTATTAATATTCCGTGGATAGACAGGTATGTTGAAATGTCGCTTTTTCGAGTCCCGCCGTGTAAATAAGAGGTCAAATTGTTAAGATTATGGTGGGAACCAGAGATGGCGTTGGTGTAAGGAAATTTTATTAGTATTACATTGGTACGTATTGTCCAGTAACGAAAAACAGTGCAAGCTTGATATGAGGAATAATTTCGTTTATACGGGTCCTAAAACAAATGTGACAAGTTTGGTTCATGTAGTAAATGGGAATAGCATTTTGCCAAGAAATCACATGTGTTGACAAGGCATCTTTATTACTACTGTATACACTTTTTTTAATAATTAAAAACAGACATCGCCACCTCATTTGCATTGCCTGCATTTGGAAGGGACATAGCGCACTGCACATGTAGAGAAAATCTCCAACTTTACATACTTACACACAAACAAAGACGTACAGTTTTAACTCCTCACGCAGTATGTCCTCATATTGTCTTATAATTACATTATAATTAGTTGCCACTCCACTTTTCTGATCAAATTTGCAGAAGATTTGCTTTGATTGAAATATCGAAATTGCAAATTCTGCCCCACTAGCAGTTCGCTTGGTGTTTACTGAAAAGAGGCGATACCATAATGTGCTAGATCTCAAACAGCTCGCTCTACCCTTTGGCGCAGGTACTTTAAATTACACCAAACGTGTACACACACATGGAAATTCGATTTTTTAATGAATCGAGATTGGAGTGCATTATTTGTTGGTTTCTATAATCCATCTGGGAGGGTTGGGTACACCGTCAGGGCCAACTGGTACAATACAAACAAAAAGGGGAAGTTTATTGTATGGAATATGAAGAATTAATGGGTAACAGTACCATCTATTGATACGAATATAGCTGGAGCGACGGCACTACATCTTTTTGCACAGTTGGTCCATGTGACTTGTTTAAACCCTCTCCGTACCATCTCTGTGTTTAGCTTATGTGCGGTTGAGAACCCCGTTTCTTTGATGTTCCATATGTCTTCGGATAACAATTTCGCTCAGTCTACAACAATTTTAAACAGACCGAAGAAAATAATTCACATTAACCTCAGTGAACCTAATTGCCTTGGCTATGTTCGTGTAGTCAAATGTATGTTCAGTCTCACGGCTCTCCATAAAGTGTGGTGTATCAGTAAGTTCTTTCTATTTTATTAATCTACCAGGAAAGTGAAATCTTAACCTAATTTTTGGTGGCTTAATTACGAGCAAATTTTCTTACCTCACTGGCGTTTAGGTTGAATAAATGTCTTAGGCTTTCTTAAGGTTTCCTGATCGGGATAAAAAACCTGTAACAATATGTACTATTAGTTGTGAACGATATATTTTGATGGCGAGGGTATTAGATAATTATAAGACTACGGTGTTTAGCTACTTTAAAAAAGTGTTTGTTTCAGATCTAGTTTTCACGTCAGTAAGCTGACGTATATCTTCCTATGTCCGCTTGATATGTCAGGCACTTCACTAGTGACAGCATTTCTGTCTGAATTTTTCACACCATCTGTATAAACTCCGTAAAGGGGCTTAGCATGCTTCTTAAGTGTTAGTTGTGATATTCCAACAGTATTGTGAGCGCATTTTTACAGCAAAGCACAATGTTTCTTTACAATTTCAGGAATCCTTTTGCAGTTCCTCGTAACAAAGCCTTAAATAAAATAATCAAAATTCAATTAAAATTCGTCAACAGTTACACAAGCACAAAAAACTTGACAATAAGGACTAAGTTGCCGTTCATCAAACGCTCTGGGCCAACAAGACCTTAAGCTAAGATGCCACCTTGCCCAAAAAAGACTGTTCGGACAAGACGGTTGCTCCACTATTCCTCAAATACTCGTATTTTATGCTGTTTAACAGTTGGACACAATTATTACTTATGTTTCTATCGATCATAGCTGTTAAAAATGTGTCACCATATTTAAGAGCTCCACACCTTAACAGAAATGTTATGTGCAAGAAAATGCTTAAACTGTTGGAAACCAGGGAACTTGCAGCGCTTTCTGTGACAGTGACACTACAAGAAAACTCTAATCTTTTTAATTATCTGACTGTGGTACTCAGCACTTGGTACTCAGCACTTACAGTGGTGGATGTAAGAATCTGTATGCTACTGATGCAATATATACACATCAAAAAAAGTTTTCCATCACCCCATTTCCCAGAACTCCTGAAGATGACTGCGGATGATGTATCACAGACACAGTCCATTTGGCTGTTTAGAGATGTCAATAAACCCGTCCAAAGATGTAAACAATCATGCAAGAGCGGCGCCTATTAGACGGAGGGGGTCCGACAGCCGACCTGTTCCAGTCATTCCACCATCGAGGACGTACATGGTTGTCTGTAGTTAAACCATGCCTAGACGGTCAATAGCGCTGTTCGATCTATCCGCATTGTTACTTTCTGCCAGGAAGGGCTCTCAACAAGGGAAGTGTCCAGGCGTCTCAGAGTGAAGCAAAGCGATATTGTTCGGACATGGAGCAGATACAGAGAGACAGGTACTGTCGATGACATGCCTCGCTCAGACCGCCCAAGGGCTACTACTGCAGTGGACGACCGCTACCTACGGGTTATGGCCCGGAGGAACCCTGACACCAACGCCACCATGCTGAATAATGCTTTTCGTGAAGTCACAGGACGTCGTGTCACGACTCAAACTGTACGCAATAGGCTGCATGATGCTTAACTTCATTCGTGGCGCTCACGGCGAGATCCTTCTTTACAACCACGACACCATTCAGCGTGGTGGAGATGGGCCCAACAACAAGCCGAGTGGACCGCTCAGGATTGACATCACTTTCTCTTCACCGATGAGTGTCGCATATGACTTCAGACAATCTTCGGAGACGTGTATGGAGGCAACCCAGTCAGGCTGAACGCCTTAGGCACACTGTCCAGCGAGTGCAGCCAGGTGGAGGTTCTTTGCTGTTTTGGGGTGGCACTATGTGGGGTCGACGTACGCCGCTGGTGGTCATGGAAGGCTGCGTAACGGCTGTACGCTAAGTGAATGTCATCCGACCGATACTACAACTATATCGGCAGCATATTGGATAGACTCTCGTCTTCATGCACGACAATTGGCGACCTCATCTTGCACATCTTGTGAATGACTTCCTTGAGGATAACGACATCGCTCGACTGAAGTCGCCAGCAAGTTCTCCAGACATGAACCCTATCGGACATGCCTATAATAAATTGAAAATGGCTGTTTATGGACGACGTGACCCACGAGCCATTCTGAGGGATCTACGCCGAATCGCTGTTGAGGAGTTGGACAATCTGGAACAACAGTGCGTTGATGAACTTGTAAAAAGTATGCCACGACGAATACAGACATGCATCAATGCAAGAGGACATGCTACTGGGTATTAGAGGTACCGATGTGTTTAGTAATCTGGGCCATCACCTCTGAATGTCTCGCTGTATGGTGGTACAGCATGCAATGTGTAGTTGTCAAACGCAATAAAAAGGGTGGAAATGGTGTTTATGTTGATCTTTATTCCAATTTTTGTACAGATTCCAGAACTTCCGGAACCGAGGTGATGCAACACTTTTTTTGATGTGTGTATACTCAATGTCTGTGCTCCTTTGTCTTGTTGCCTTAGAAACCGCAGTTCACGTTCTACTTATGAGCCACACTGCAACAGTCATATTGGCTGTGCACAACAGACCTCGCAGATTACTGGTACAGCATCTCATATAGCACCTTATTCCTGCCGATATCATTAATCCAATACTTTCAATCTGATTACCTCTTCCTGCTTCACTTACGTGCATTTTCGTGTGTTATTTCCCATACTTTTCTGTGGCACATTAATTTGTATCTCGTCCTATAAGCTCTATCCCTTCCCCCTCTTCTTCCCTCTCTATTCCAGTTCGCACTTTCTAAGTAGTTATATCTGCTGTCCCCCTTCTCCACACTTATCTACCAACAATTCTCATTAGAATCATTTTCTTTATCCTTTGGTTTCATTTTGTCTACACGCAACTTTCAGTTGGTTTTCGCCTTTCACTATCAGCCTACTCCCTCAGATATCAACTTGTTTTCCCTTACTCCATCCGTTTCATTCTTTTTGTGATTTTTCCCATGTGTTTGGATACAATTTTGCGAATTTTTTCGGACGTATTTCCACGTTATTGACGCATTTTTACGCTTTTCTACCCTCCAATCTGCATCAGTACAGAAAAGTTTCATTATCCCTAATTAGAACCCAGTCCAATATACTTTTATTATATTGTTGCTTGGCTCATGCAATTCCCCCAAATGGCTTTACCATTAAATGACCCATCTCTGGCTGCCACCCTTCCTCCCACAATGACCTCCATTTTTTCAGATTCGGACAGTTCTTAACCCTTACCAATATAGTCCTGAAAAACCATATGAATCAGGCCCAAACCTCCTTGCAATAGTTCCTCTCCATCCATGAAATTCTCATGCCATGCAATCCCGAATTTCTGCATCCCGCATCATACATTGAAACCCTTGCCCTCCAGGCCACCTCAAAAAACACTCTGCCACATTCACTTCCTACTCTCACCATGGACTACCTCTATCCACCACCCCTACAAAAACCTCGAAACCTCTCCCATATCATCTCATAGCTGGCTAACCCTGCCTCACAAACCTACTACATTCACCTCACCCCCAATAACTCCCTCCCACAACACAGAGAATCCAGACCCTAATTACACCCAAAACACAGTCATGAACTTTTTCTGCAAAAGAATTAGCCCCACAGAAGTATCAGTCCTTTCCGGAGGCCTCAGCTTTTGCCCCACTGCCAGATTCAATCATGCAGAACTTGTTAAAGACCTTCTCTCTTTCTCCTTGTCCCTACAGTGGAAACACTTTTTGGCCACCAACCCTATCAATAAGACTCAAGAAAAGTCTGATGTTGAACCCTGACTGACTCAGTACACTCCTCCATCGAAATGTGAACCACCCACACTGTCCCCCAAATAACCACCTGCTATGTTTCCACAATTTCTTAACCTCGAACCTTGCTCACCATAATTCCCCAGATACCTCAATATCCGAACTACCCTTATAATCCTACCCACTCAAAAATACTCCAGCACTGTTTTTTTTGAAGCATAAGGATTGCCTGGCAGAAGGACTCTGACAGCTGTCAGATACATCCATCTACAAATTCTTCCACAGTGACTCCATTCCAGAAATCCAGCAGGATCTCCAGTCTCTCCTCAAATCCTTACGTCCATCCCAGAACCTCTCCCCAGAGCCTATCTCTCTCCTCAACCCTACCTCTCCCTGCACTCTTATCTTCTACATTGCTCCTAAGATCCATAAGCCCAACCACCCAGGACGCCCCACTGTGGCTGGTTACTGTGTCCCCACTGAGAGAATTTTCAACCTATTACCCACAACCTACCCTCCACCAACTGTCCACATTTCCTGTACGTTTAACACATGGTGCCCTACTCATCACTATTGATGCCACCTCCGTTTACACTAACATCCCTAATGCCCATGGCCTTACAACCTTACAACAACCAACAGATTCCAAACCTGCAATCTCCTTCCCAATCGCCACGACAACTGTATCCTCACCCACAATTACTCCTTCTTTGAAGGTATTACCTATAAACAAACCTGTGGGCACTTGCGTGGCACTATCCTATGTCACACTATTCATGGGTCATCTAGAGAAATCCTTCCTAAGCATCCAGGACTCAAAACCCCTCACCTAGTTCAAATTCATGACCGGGATCGATGGGGAGGACACACTATCCAGGTTCCTCCAGAACCTCAACACCTTCTCCCCCATGTGTTTCACCTGGTCCTACTCACCCCAACAGGCCACCTTCTTCGATGTTGATGTTCACCTCAAAATGCCTATATCAGTACCTCTGTCCACAGCTCCCACCCATTCCTTACTAAGAAGTCCCTTCCATACAGCCTAGCCACCTACGGCAGTTGCGTTTGTAGTGCGTGCAGTCTCTCTCGAAATACACCGGTCGTCTTACTGAGGCGTTCACAGACAATAATTATGCTCTCAACCTTATACAAAAACAGATATCCCTTGCCATATTTCTCCAGACGTCCACCACCTCCCAAATTCCCATCGTCTGGTCACAGAGTAGCATTCCCCTCGTGACTTGGTAACACCCAGGACTGGAGAAACTGAACTGCATACTCTGCCAGGGTTTTGACTGCCTCTCATTGTGCCTCAATTTGAGGAATGTCCTGTCCATTATCCTTACGTACAGTGGTATACCGCAACTCACCGAACCTACACAATATCCTCATCCATTTTTACACGCCTCCTGCTTCCAGCCCCTTGGCTCGAAGCTCAGATCCCTTTAATAAACCTAGATGCAAGAGCTGCCCATACATCCTTCCGCCCCCACCTATTCCAGTCTGGTCGCAAGCATCACCAATCCCATCAAAGACATAGCTACTTGTGAAACCAGTCATGTGATCTACAAGCTAAGCTGCGACCACTGTGCTACATTGTACGTGGGCATGACAGCTAATAAGCTGTCTGTCTGCATGAATGGCAGCCAACAAACTGTGGTCAAGAAACAGCTGCACCAGCACAATGTTTTTGATTTCAGTGAACGTTTCACAGCCTGTGCCGCCTGGATCCTTCCTGCCGACACCAGTTCTCCTTCATTGCGCAGGTGGGAACTTTCCCTACAATATATCCTGCATTCCCATACCCCTCCAACCTCTATTACTTACAGATTAACACGAAAAATAGAATCCTGATCTAGAGTATTCTTAATCTTTTCCTCTTTTAAGATTATATTGCATTCCTTTTTAATAACTAACACTTAAATATTTCAATTAAACTAAATAGAGTTTATTTTTTATTAAAATTACGGCTTAAGATAATCAAAGCTTGGCTACATTGCCCCCTCCTCCCTCGAGTAGGGTAGTAAATAATTGTTTCAGTGGCCCCACTCCTGAGGCACCACGACATCATATTCTCAAAGGTAGATTTTCTATTCATACTTAAGTATCTCATTTAATACATAGCTGACTCTACTGGGGATTGCTCACTAAGAGATCCCAATTATCATTAGGTCTTAAATAATATTCCATTGTAATTCTACATGAGTTTAAACAATGGTCCTGAAACATTCGAAGTCATTTTGCAGGCTCTTTTTTTTTTTTTTACACTTTGCTTTATTGGCTTACTCTTGATCTTCCTTCTGATCGGCTGAAGACTGATGATCTGGAACACTGAGGGCGCAGATGCGTGAACTCATTGGGACTGTGACCGGCAGTTTAAGAACTGAGCCCAACGGGATCATTTTGTAGAATTCTTCTTTCCCACAGGCTACAAACTGTTGTCGGCTGCCGATCTTGGGCCCCTTTCAGCACTCCAGCAAAGTTAACATGGCACATTTCGTCGTATCGTCTACGCAGTCCATATACTGCTTTCTTTTTTTAGTAAACACAAGTCTCGTACATTTTTCGTGAACACTGACTCCTGTTTCATCACTTTATGCCACAGAGATTTGTTCTGTCTGTCTCGTGTGCAACCTTGGGCGCTGATGACCACGCTGTTTAGCGCCCGTACACTTCAAACACACACACACGTGTGCAACCGTGACTTAAAAAACTTGTCCATTGTTGTAACGACTGTAAGAACAATGTGTGCTTCTGCGAGTATCAACGAGTCCTTTCGTAGTTTCACATCAGAATTAATCACAGTTAATTACACCCATCTAAAGCTAGATTCTGTACACAAATAGGCAAGTACACATAAGCAATGACAGGTTAACATGTTTAATTGAGAGCTTAGCAGACGCTGGTATTCGCGGTTATCCTTTGTAAGAACATACACCGCGAGCAAAACAGCTAGTTTCGATATGATTAAGCGAAAATATTCATCTCAAACACGCGTTAGGTCCAAATAACCTCTACTGACCTTAAATCAAACTTCGGTCTTGATGATTAATTACTCAGTTTACATTTAACTCATCAGCAGACATAAATATTTTCTGCGCAACACACGTAAACTTCGATCAGTAATCCATTGCACACATTAGAAATGAAAAAAATTAGTCTTATATGTTTTGGAGGAACGTTAACCGACATTTAATAAAAAATGAAATTAAGTCATAGCTGAAGGCTATTTAGTTTATGTCTCTATCAGTTTTCTACAGACCTGTAGGCTCGTTTTGAACATCATTACGAAGTTAATATTGAAGCTGAAATCTCGTTACGAAAATCATTATAACAATTCACTATTATTTCGTTCAATTATCGAGCCAAAGTCCATGTCATTTAAACTGTACGTTTCATCATTAACACCGCTGAAAATTCGGATAAGTAGTAGCAGCTAAATGTTTGATCTGTGGTATGGGAGTTCATGAGCATTAAAACTTTAACTAAGGACTGAGAAATCAATCTTTCAAAATTTCATATGAAAATCAATTTTTCTACAGGTTTTACTGCTCTTGAACTGCTAAACCCATTAATCACTGAAAACAACTGCACATCATAAAATCTTTTTCAAGTAACAGACACTTAAATCTAACAACTGCCAAACAAAACATATTTGCTTAAACCACTTCATTACTATTTACACTATGAAAAAAACAAGAAACGAACAACTTTACTCGTAAAATATTTTAATGTTATTGTGGGAAAGAGGCCATTTATTTTCGTTTCTAGGTAAGTGAGCAGACAGATTTCTTCCAAGGGATATCTAGAATGACATATGGTCCAAAATATAGAGCTTACCATTTATTTTGCTTTTTTAAGAGTGACGCTCTAGGACAGGTTTTCAGCAGAATTTTCTCCCATATTCGGTACTGTATGGTTCATCCCAGTTTTTTACCGTACCGTTATTTTCTCTTATTGGCGCTGTGTCTCACTGTTTGTAAAACGTGGCGTATTTGTTCGTACTTCTTGCCAGCTAACTCAAGTAATCGAGGAAATGGGTCTAGCCACTCATTCTTTTCCACCTTATGAAACCTTACCTCAAATGGCGTATGCTTAGTGAATGAAGGACGTAAAGTGTTAAAAACGTTTTCGAATACTGTTACCTAATCGATCAACTTAGGATGTTCTTTTGCCGCATAAGATCTTATAAACCTGTTAAATTCACTAAAGATTCATTCAACCGGGCTTGCTTCAGGATTGAATCTGGATACCAAAATAGTCTTAATATTATGTTCTCGCATATAGGCTCTCAATTTATGTACGGTAAAATATGACGCATTATCAGATAAAATAGCACCGGGTTTTCAGAGCAGTGGGATATAATCTTGAATGATCCTGATATACATGGCCGTTGCTGTTGGAACTCTTATTGGATACAATTTAACATATTTAGTAAATACGTCGTACAGTGCTACAATATATTTAATGCCACTTCTGGCCTATGGCAATGCACGAGTAACATCATAAGGTACCAGATGCAACGGTTTTGTAGGAATAATGGGATGTAGCTGCATTCTACCACATTTATTGCGAAGTTTAGCCTTTTGATATTTTATGCAAGTTCTTAATACAATAGTGACCTCTCTCTTCAAGTCTGGATAATGACAGTGCCGAATTATTTTGGCTGTACATTTTTCAGACCCTAAATGTCCTCACACACAACGAGTACACCAAACGAAACTTAAAAGACACTGCGAAGGTATGTAAACTTTCCATGTATTAACTACATCGCTACTCTTGTCGAAGAATACATCAGCATACGATTTTTACTTGCTTGCAACAAATGGATCATTGTCTTGAAGTAAAGTTTGCTTAATTTTACTCCACTGAGAGTCGTTATCTTACAAATTATGTTCTACTCCTGTTCAGGTATTGTTTCCGGAATGGGAATTTTTAACTGGCGAGACTTTGAACCTGGATGAGTGCTCTACTTTTTATACAGTATAGTTCAGTTAGTAGATCTTCTGGTTGTCTCGACAGAGCATCTGTCACGATATTGTCCTTTCCTTTTACGTGGATTATTTTTAAATCGTAACTCTACAATACCAATGCCCATCTGGCGAGCCTCGCATGGAGCAGAGAACACGATGGTAAAAAGCTTACTGTTTGGTGGTCGGAGTACACCTTACTTCGTTCACCACGAAGGAAACAGTTAAATTCTTCCGCAGCCTATTTTACGGCAAGTACTTTCGATTCTCCTACTGCACAACCTCTCTCGCAGTCGAACAAAATGTGGCTGGCAAAACCTATCATTCTGATTTGCTGCCGACCGCGGTGGTCTAGCGGTTCTAGGCGCTCAGTCCGGAACCGCGGGACTGCTACGGTCGCAGGTTCGAATCCTGCCTCGGGCATGGATGTGTGTGATGTCCTTAGGTTAGTTAGGTTTAAGTAGTTCTAAGTTCTAGGGGACTGATGACCACAGATGTTAAGTCCCATAGTGCTCAGAGCCATTTGAACCATTTTCTGATTTGCTGTTGATCGTAATTGTTAGTTACTTATGATGCGCAAACATCTGACCCTGTTAGTGATACATCAAATCCTCGTTCACATTTGAAAATTTGTGTTAAATATCTGATTCTACTATGGCAGTTTTTATTTGTTCATACGCTTCTGCACATTGTGGTGACCAATACCATGGCTTATTCTTTCTTTAAAGTATGAACAAATTATTATTGTTCGACAAGCGATTGGGTACGAATTTACGGAAAAACGAAGCGAGGCCCAGAAACGATTTTAGTTGTTTCATGTTCGTGTGATGTGAGAAATTCCTGATTTCTTAGGATCTGAATTTATTCCCACTGGTGTTATAGAATGGCCTAAAATTTTAATCCCATTCTTACCAAATTTCGATTTCATCAGGTTTGCAGGAACTCCATACTCTGCGAACCTATCAGGCACTCCCTTAAGTAATTGAAGGTGTTGTTCCAACGTTTCTGTGGCGATTAACAGATCATCTACATAGAGAGTAACTTTTTAACAAGCAACTCTGGTCCCAGTACAATATCCAGTGCTGCGATAAAAAACACCTCTGCTCATGTTTAGACTGAACGGCGTTATTCGAAACTGATAGCTCCTACCAGAGAATATGAATTCCATGTAAGTCCTAGATTCTTTATCTATTTTGACCTGTCATTACAAGGATTTTATGTCCATGGAGGTTAAGTATTTCACCCGTGAGAATTTCTGTAATAGGTACAATTATTTTGTTATATTAATGTCCCATGCGTATAAACAAAGCGAATACTACTCTCTGACTTGGACACGGGGAGTAATGAACTGCTCTACAAAGAATTTGACAATTCAGTGATCTGCCAATCTAATCTTTTGCGGTTACCTTTCGTCACTGTTTCCTTCTTGGACCAAGGTGCAGGGTAAAAAGATCAACAGAAGGTTCTATGGGTATAAACTTTGTTATGGTATACGTAACTTTCTATAATTCCAGGCTTATCGTCAAATGCCTTAATGTAATTACTTAACAGATTACCAAAATCTTTTTGTTTCTTGCTTCGTCATATATGTCGATTCAGTCACTTTAATACTTACAAGTTCTGAAATCTCTACTTTCTTCCGATTATAGGCATGATACAAACTAAATTCAGCTTCTATGTTCAGTACCACTGGACTGACGCATTTTATGTCAATTACCTAGCGGTATTTAATGTGAGGTGCCGGCCTTTTCTCAAGGTGCAGCATTATACTGCTATATTTACTTTCTAATACTAATATTCCTGCCTCGAGGTCGATTGCAGTTCCATCTCGCACAGAAAATCCGATTCCTAAATACAAGAAACCGAAAATTTATTCAGTATAATGAACGTGTTTTTCAATACTTCCTTATCGATTAATGCATCGACCTGTATTTGAAACTGTGACTGTAACATTACGTTTCTATATGGGGAAAACAGGAAATTTAATATTTCAACGTAGCTGACTGTGCAAATTATAGCTCGTCCCAGAAGTAAAAGCTCCAGTATCTTTAGATGCCTTAATTATAGCCTATACCACATTGTCTTTGTGTGATTTTCATTTTCTGTGCTCCTTGCTAAGTTCATCCTTTAACTTTATGTCGTCGTTATATCATATCGTTAGTATTCGGTTTCTATTATCGCCTCCCTCATTCTCTGCGACCAACCTCCGAAGGCTATGATTGGTCGTTTCTGCTTTTCCGAATGGGTCTGTTCCTTACGGGATACTTTCGTAAAGTCTACTATGCCTACTCTGCGACCGGTTTGCCGCCACGATTTTGAGGTACTTCGGACCAGTTTCTTGTTATTACTCGGGCTATTTAATTATTGTGGCAGCTGTAAATGCTGTTCATTAGCGAGAGCAGCAGCAGAAGGCTACCAAGAATCTATATTGCAATTCTGGCGCCAACAATTATTCATGTTTTGATTAAGAGGCTGATAATTCCATTTATTATAGATACCGTTATATTTTCTTCTGCAACTATTATCGTTCTGTTTTTGTTATTGGTTTGAATTTTGGTTGTCATAGGACGGGAACTTCTTATAAAAATTTAAGGTTGGAGCTGGCTCAAAGGAGAGGTTTCCATTTCCCTTCCCACTTTCCATGGTCATTTCTCTTTCGGTTACAATTATTATTGTTCCTATTCTGGGTACGTCCATTATTATGGCTGCGGTTATTTTCCCTAGAATTTCCACCAAAATTTTGATTATTCCCATTTCCGTTCAACTGTTTGAGGTGCTCTTGAATCAAATCAAGGGAATCAACTATTGACAAAAAGTATTCAAGTTCAGTATCTGGTACGTAAATCAATTTTTCTCGTATATTAGCAGGTAACTTTGCTTTCAAAATTCGCAGTACATCGCGATGTGAGATAGGTTCGGCCCAATACCATGTTTTATTAACGTAGTGCTCGAAACAATTCATTAATCTATATTTATTGGGACTGTATTAGTCATGACTATAAACGTCTTTTCTCAACATTTCTTGTTGGCTAGCAGACCAAAATTTAGAGTGAATCGGATTTCAAAATCTTCGTACGTGTCACACAAATCCACAGTTTCGTTTGCCTACAAGGCAGCATCGCTGATTATGTGAGACACGAAGAACTGTACTTTATGATGTTCGTTCCACGAACGTGGAAAAATGTGCAAAAACTTTTTATGAATATAATCGGATGTGGGTTACTTTTCTCCGAAGAATACGTGTGGTATTGTCGATTTTTAATAATGCTCCGTTCAAGTTTGAATAATTGTAGAGACGGTCAGCAACTTTTTGGCTTATCTATGCTTTCCGAATACGCTGTCGGCATAATATGCTCATTGCCGTATCACTACTGAAAAGATTCACTTTAACTCAGGTAAATAAGACGTCGCTTTTACGTGATTCAAACTTACAGTTGATTCCGTCCTGCCATTAAGAAGTTCAAACACTACTTTGCCCTTAATTTGGCGCGATTCGGCTTTGAAATCTTCGATCACGACTTGTAGCCTTGCCTGAACCTTTACTAGTTGAATGATTAACAGAAGTTTTTTTTCAGAATTTCCTTTGCTATTAATTTCAACCTTTTTGCTGTTGATCGATTCGAACAGCTCATCTTCCCACTTTCGACCTCGATTGCTTTCTACTTCAAGGTGCGACAATTTATCAGTCGCTGGCTCGACATTCTTTTCAGTCTGAGTTTGTGTCTTTTGGAAACGTTATAGTCTAATTTTGACTGAGCAACTAAGCCTAATAAAGTTTCGTACGTCAAGTTTATTTCAGCCAGCTCATTAAAGTCCTGATGTAAGTCGTCAAAGATCTTTTTATCCCTTTCCGCGAGTTTTCTATCTCGTACTCCTTCCCTTTCTCTGTCCGTTTCTTAGCGTCACTTTTCCCTTTATTTATCTTTCTCCGCTAGTTCAGCGAGTAATCGCTTATCCCTTTCTTCCTGTCTCTTTTCCCTTTCTTTATCTCTCTGTGCTAGTTGAGCAAGTAACCGCTTATTACTTTTTTCCTGGTTTTCAACTAATCGCATTGGAAGAACCGTAAACGGATCAGAAGTCATCTCCAAGATATATACCTCGTCGGATTTTTGAACTAATTTTATGTGTTCCTTAACCTTATAGGGTAAAACTGTTTCCAAATTATGTTCACAATGTTCAATAATCCAGTAAGAGGGACTTAGGTTCAACGATAAAATATTATTGACTCTGTTAACTGCTGGTATACATATGCTCTCTGTTTCATTAACATCAAAATCTGCTAAATTTTCTTATCAGATAACTATGAGTCTATTGGCATCCATCCTTCCTTCCATTACCTTGTCGACACGATGGCCTTAGGTACTATCCTGGGAAATGCAATGTACTATAGCCAAACATCCCTTCGAAATTAACGTACACCGAACTGGGGAAATTCACACTGTTCTGACTACTTAGCACCAATTACAAAATATCTTGTCTTGAATTAATTACTAGTCTAAATTGCTGCACTGTTACTCAGCAACATGAAATGCTATGCAAAAGAAAAGTTTTCAAATACCAGCGTATTAACCTTTCGTAGTGGGTAGCAGTTTCACCTGCAGTGCTTCAGTATTCAGATAAACCTTCACTGATTAAATATTCTCACAGTGGCACTATGTCGCAATCGTGAATTAATATAGGACGGGAGCATGAAACAAAACATAGCAGGGATTAGCTACAATAGTTCTCATAGTTAAATAATTACACTTCACTAATTGTTAATGATTTTACAACTAATAAAGTCTTCAAATAAACGATGATTATCAAATATGCGTTTTCTTGTTTTAATCCTATTTATCTTTTTTATACTATCTGTAGATAACAGTCGTCTCTTAGTCCGCGCTGAACTACGAATTCTTCTCCTTCGTTTTGTTGAATTCTTCCTCCTATCTGCAGTGGGTTCAATTTAGTTTCTCCTGCGTTGATAAGATTGGGATCAAAGTCTCGACCGTAGTGTTATTTTATTTTCAGAATCTTCAAATTTTCTTGATGTCGAGCCCCACGTCGGTATCCAGTGTATTTAATCTGATGTTCTCCTGGCTGTTTTTATTGATGGTCATATTAAAAGTTCTAAGTGCTTACGTGACTACTTTCTTGTTAAGTCTACCAGTGGATTTTATTATGAAGTACACATCGCTGTATCTCATGGGCGTGGAAGAGGGCAAAGCTATCCAGCATTATCCAGGTTAAATACAGTTTACTTTTATTGTGAACTAAACGTGGTTGATTTACTTCTCTGATAGAAATTAATCAGAGATAAAAAATGTCATTCATTGCCTGGTCTAATAGTTTGGGCTTAACGTACCGAAATGTTCCTTGACTATATTTTAAAACTTCTTTTTCGTTGCTAAAATCATTTCGTGTTTCGATGTCCTCCAAATAAAACTCGTGCACTGGTGGGGAGCGCCAAAGATGACCTCGGTTTGAGGAAGGCCGGCGTGTACCAGATTCCGTGTCAATGTGGCAAGTCGTATATTGGTCAGACGATGCGTACCGTCGAGGATCGATGCCGTGAACACCAGAGGCACACTCGACTGATGTATCCGAGCAAGTCGGCGGTCGCTGAACATTGTTTGTCGGAAAATCACGCCATGGAGTATGACCGCACGAGGATTCTGGTACAGACGTCGAGATACTGGGACAGCGTTGTTAGAGAGGCCATCGAAATTCGCACCAATGACGACCAATGACGACCTCATAAACCGGGACTGTGGCTATAATCTTAGCAAGGCTTGGGAACCAGCGATCGGGTTAATCAAGAGTAAATCGAGCAGACGTATAGTTGTGACGACCACGGCGGACAGAGCCATCACACCGACGTCATCTCAGACGCCGTCGCAATCTGTTCCACCGCGCGACCGTGGCGCTGGGCGCGGACGGCGGAGGGAGCGCGCCGCGGGCGGAGGGTATTTAAATCGGCCGCCGCCGCGACCGAACCCAGTTCCCTCTGAGCAGCCATAGCGTACGGATCTCCGTGCCGGTACGTTCACAGGAGCTCAGTCCGTCAGTTCACCTGATGATGGCGACATGTTTGATCGCCGAAATATTGTGCCCGTTGGACACTATACACCGGCAGCATACCCGTGGATATTTTGATTATCAAATACGCCGGGAGAAACTCAAGAATCACAAATGAATAATACTCTATATAGAAAACAAAACATGTCAGTAGACAAACATACACAGATACATTGAAATAAATACTTACACAGTCCTCTAAAATTGTCTGTGACCTGTTTGGTCTCGTAATGTTTTTTATCCGTTTCATTAGATTCTTTTAGAATGTCGTTGTTAATCAGGACGTTTCACTTGACACTACACTGTACACTTTTATTTGTCACGCGCTCACTTAACCGGAGTCTGCAACGTCTATTCTCGTTCGGTGAGCGGCGTCGTCCGAGAGGTCACGACCCTGGGTAGCGTCTTTTTTGTGTTCGCTCGTGTTGCCTCTCTAGTGTCTCGCATCAAGCGTCATGTCGTTTACATGCAAATAAACAGAAAGAAACCTGTGTTAGGTTCGTGCTATAATGTAGACTTACAGGTAAAGGTTTTATAGGATTCTGGACAGGACTGATAACCTTCCCTTCCAGTTAACGTTTCAGTGCTCAGTAATGCCTTGTCTTTATTTAACTATCTATCGCAAAATATCCGACGTGACTGATTAAATGGAAATTAATTTGAAGCTAAGACTTCTCTTTTTACAGAATAAATAAAGTTCATAATTAAGTTTCACTGTGATAGCTTTAGCAATGTCTCTTGCGTAGTTGTGAGACGGAAAACATTCTAAGGTCAATGACACGCCTCCACAGCGCGCGCGTCGGTTGTGTTTCAAATGTTAATTGTTGAGTCCAACTGCAAGCAGCTCCGCGCTGTTGCCGGTTACTAGTCCAGTGCAACACGCGCTCGTGTATGCTCGTATGAAGTTTAACGTGTGTCACTAGCGCTTTGCTAAAATTAGAACACGCGGAAAACACACGTCTAGTGTCCTTTCTCCATTGTCCATCGGCGTATCGAAAACTTGGGTAGAAAATACCACCGTCTGTTTCGAGGATTTCACACGACAGTCCCTGCGACCTGCCATGCTGCTTACACACAGGTAAGTGAAGCCAACGTTTTACATATAGTTTGCAAAATGTTTTGCTGTGATCGCTGTCACTACCTGCACTTGCGTGTACACACGTCACTGCACACGTATTTTGTACACTTTATCACTCGCATTTTGTTTAGAACGTCTTAGGGTGTCTGCAAATTCACATCTCCCATCTCACATTGCGATTTCAAAGTTCACAGTTCAAGTTACTCACAGGTAAATACATTACAAGATTAAACAATGTCCATAAATTACATACATACATACATACATTTCTTAAGTTTGCTTACAGTCACAAAATTCTGTTAACCTTTTCAGTCACGCCACGCCGGATTAGCGTATTGAATACCACTACTTGTGCATCAAGGCACGATTATTTCGGTTATTCTCTCTCCCTTTTAAAAAGGTAAATTTTTTCTTAAAACAAATCTTTTAAGCAGCTTGTTATTTCGTTTCTCTTCAAAATTTAGTGTCACTGTTTATGTAGAGCACAGATTGAACAAATTCTGTCTCTACTGGTCGAGCATACTCATGCATTTCTCTCCGGAATATTCATGCTTCATAAAGTTACTGGCTGCAAGTACTACTCGCGGAATGTATTATAATCTCTCAACATTGCTACTCGCGATACGCGATTAGAACAAAACTTTCGCTAACGGATCTCTCCCACAAATTTCGTTTCCACTTCAACCGTCTAAAGAGCACTCAGATGAGCCTGTCAAATTCTAATCCTCACTTTTTTTTTAATGGGATAGGATGGGGAAGTGGAAGAGGAGAGGATCAAATATGAACATAAATACTATATACATATACAAATTCTAGCACAACTACACTAGGATATTTTTTGTGACCTTAGATGCATGACATGCGTCACGTGTGCCTTCAAGTGGCTATTCTTTAATCTAATATCAGATCTTAGTTTTATTATTATAATGTGAGTCATATCTGGTGACAGCTTTCTAGTTTCTCACGCTTCCTTCTGGGCGATTGTCGGGCTTGGCTGTGAAATAGCTAATTACTTTAGTGCATCTTACATGTTTAAAGAAGAAACGTTTACCATCAGGAATACTTTAGACTTGTCAGTACGACGTATATGTTTCCATGTAGTGGCACTCTCGACTACATGACCTAACAGCTGTTGTAAAACAGAATAAAGGAAATGCTTTGTTGCTTAGCTATTAAATCATTATGAGGCTTACTGTTCGTAGATGATACTTTGAATCTGAGATTGAATCTCCTGAAAACTATCAAATACTACGTGATACTCTCTCTCTCTCTCTCTCTCTCTCTGTTATTTACTGCTTTTGACAGTTCAAACACTTGGCTGCACAAATCTGTTTAATTCTAAAGATCGCGCTAACAAAAGGTATAGTTCATGGCGGTGTTACAATAACGCAGTTTACACGCAATAGGCTGTACTCTGTACACTTAAAGACTAACATTCCATCTTGAGGGCTGAAAAAGAAATTGCTTAATCTAATATTTCACATACATATATATTCATTGGAGTTGGAAGGTGGCAATCTGCTACTTCCTTCCGTATCTCCTCTCACCAATAACGGCATTCCTCAATGCCAACAGCCAACTTGGACTGCTTACACTAACTTAAAACTAACTGAGATTCTGTCCTCTCAAATGAAATGTGCTTTCCTTTTCGTACGCCATAATAAATCAAATCTTCAATTACCTCCATAGTTTTTCGCCAAAGTGTGAGTACTCGTATTGGTGTGTTTGAATACCGAAGTGTTTCACAGGTTAAGCCTTAGGCTAATGTTCCTTCCCTTGTTACTTTGCCTCGTTATACTTCTTGAGATCCTGGTGGTGATACAATCCTTTAATTCTGCCAGATGCTGGATCCGCTATTAGATAACATTCTGTATGTGGTTTTCTAATTACTACAAATGGTCCGTCGTACAATAGCCTCCATTTTCGATTTCTTTTCAACAACTTCGATGGCTTAAAATGTGTCCGTAAAAGCACCTTTTCATTAATATCATATGTAAGAGCCTTAGATACCTTCTTGTCATAAGACTTCTTGCGTAGATTCGCCTGTACAGCTAAGGATACCAATGCTTGCCTAAGTTTTGCATCTAAATCTAATTCTGGTTCTACAATTTTAGGTATGGGATCTAACCATTCATTTCTTTCCCGATGACTCGTCATTAATTCCGCAGGTGTACATCCAGTTGAGAAGTGTGGAAGATTGTTGACAATCTGCTCGAATGAAGATACAAAGTCAATCCAACGGGTTTGTCGATTAGGTATGTAGGTTCGAATGAATCTATTGAACTCTTTGAAGATACGTTCGGTGGGATTAGATTGCGGTCTGAAACGAGATATAAGTATTTGTTTGATGCCATGTCTGGCAAGAAAATTGCGCCATTGTCTGCCAGTGAAATTCGATGCATTATCTGAGAGAATGGCCTCCGGCTTGCCAAATCGAGGAAAATAGTCTTGTTCGATTCGACGGATGATCGGAAGTGCACTGGATGATTTCACTGCATAAAGTCTCACATGTTTTGTGAAAAGATCCAACAATGCGACTAGGTATTTCACCCCTCCCCTCCCTTGCGGCAGGGGGCCGGCGAGATCAAGGGCCAGAACTTGATTTGGTCTCTCAGTAATAATTGAATTCAGAGGAATTAGGTTCGAATGGTTGAAGGGTTTTGCCTTCTGGCAGATAAGACATGTACTTAACAACTTGTGGATTCGATGGTGCAAGTTTGGTACATAGCAATACGCAGAAATCTTTCGTTTGCATTTTTCAGGTCCATAATGACCCCAGGAAAGATGTGTGTACCAGATAAGTGTTCAACGTATGCGTGTGATATACACACACACCATCTACCAGAGAGGAGAGAAGTTCGATGGAATAAAACATCGTTGTGTAGTTTATAAAATTTGGACAAGTGGTGATCGGGTTTTGTTAGAAGAAGTTGGACCTTACGCCATTTGGGATCTGTTTCTTGGAGTATACGCATCTGCTTGCAGAGCTGAAGGAAATACTTTCTATGTAGTGGGTCTTTCATTAGAAGAATTCGGTAGTTAGACATCTGCTCGATAAGTTCACTGGACTCGGGAAGTCCTTGCGGCATGCGTGACAAAGCATCCGCGATAATGTTGTTTTTACCCTTGATGTATACTATTTCGAAATCATACTCTTTCAAGAAGAGACTCCATCGTGTAAGACGAGGATGAAGAAGTTTACACGAGAGCAAGAAACTAAGAGCTTGGTGATCAGAAAAGACCTTAATTTTCCGACCATGGATGTAGTAATTGAACCTTTTAAAGGACCATACATCGGCCAGAGCCTCCAACTCTGTCACTGAGTATGACCTCTCACATTCTGTGAGAACCCTACTTGCAAAGCTGATAACTCTTATCTCTTCTTTTCCATCAATTACTTCTATTTGAAACAAACAAGAACCAAGCCCCTGAAATGAAGCATCTGACGAAATACAGAATTCTTTATCCATGTCTGGATGGAACAAAATATTGCTGTTAAGAAGTGCTTGTTTAATGCGATCAAAATCTGCCTGACACTCTGGCGTCCAATGCCAGTGAGTATTTTTCTGTACAAGATCATGCAATGCTTGACTGTTCATCGACTGGTCCGAAATAAACTTTCTGAAAAAGGAAGTCATTCCGAGGAAGCCTTTCAACTGGCGTTTAGAAGAGGGCACACGAAAGTTTTTAATTGCTGCTAGTTTGTCTGGATCTGGGGTAATTCCCTGTGATGATACAAGATGTCCTAAAAATTTAATCTCGCTTTTACCAAATTTAGACTTATGTAGATTAGCTGTGACTCCATAGTCAACAAACCTCTGGAAAACTTTGCTTATTATGTCTAAATGTTCTTCCCAAGATTTCGTAGCAATCAGTAAGTCATCAACATACACTGTTACTCGATCCAACAGTTCAGGTCCTAATACATGATCAAGTGCAGCTATGAATACGCCTGAACTCACATTCAAACCAAATGGAACTACTTTGAATTGGTATGATCTACCTGCAAATATAAACGCTGTATATTTTCGAGACTGTGATGTCATCTTGACCTGTCAGTAGCTCGATCTCAAGTCTACCGATGTGAGGAATTTTACTCCATAAAACCTTTGTAATTGTTCATCCATAGCCTCAGGTCGAGTTCTTACTGGAATAATTATTTTATTTATGTTTCTTGCATCCAAAACTATACGTACACTACCATCCTGCTTCAAAACTGGCAATAACGGACTACTGTAAGGTGAGTCTGACGGTTCAGTGATCTCCCACTTAAGCATTTTACGTATTTCATTTTTCACAGCCTCGCGCCTTGCATACGGGACAGAGTACGTTGTCTTGCAAAAAGTAGAATGGGGAGCGACCTTCAGGTCATATTCGTAGTCACGTATTACTCCAGGTTTCGAAGAAAAGACATGAAGATACCTCATAAGTAAGTGTAGTAAATCTTGCCTTTGTATGTAATCAAGTTCACTTGATTCGCTTACTTTATTCAAAATCTCTTCTCTAGTCGGAAGTCCGTCATCAGTATCAAAATCCATCCAACTGTTACCCTGTCTTGTCATGTGTGCTTGGTTCAAAAACATTCGCTGTACCAGTCTGCGTACCTTAACTTTGTGCTCAGTGTTGACTCTTTTGACCTTGCCGCGCAACAATTGCAGCGTTACCTCCTGTTCACCTACTCGGATTGCACAGATACCCTTTTCTATATCAATCACTGCCTTATTTTTCCTCAGGAACTCCATTCCTAATAAGCATGACACTGACAAATTCTTAACTACTAGAAATACACACATGAAAGAAGTAGAATTAATCCTTATCGGTATCTGAGCTTGCAAATTGACTCGCTGTGATAAAGATCCTACCGCTCCTGTTACTGAGCAACCTTGTACTGGTAATGTTAAAATTTTCATCCCTGCAGAAACTTTCTTAAACATACATAGTGATAAAGCATTTACGTTTGCACCAGTATCAATAATAGCATCTATTGGTGTATTGGCTATGTAAATTTTAGTCATTGCTTGTACTTCGTCTTCCCATACGTCATTCAAGTCTGTCTCAAAATTTTCCTGCAACAAATCGTTTCTCAAGTCAGTGTCGCGATCAAAACGTATTACGTTAAGTCGTTCAAGGTCGAGTTTGCCCCCATTATGTCCCGCAACATCCCCAAGGAGGCGAAAAGGTGCTGCCTTTAGTTTTCCGCTTTCTTGTGGTGCGACTGATGTGATTCTTCTGTCACATCACTTGACCATTCTCGCTGGTTTCTTACCCATTGTGTGTGTTGATTTGTATCAAACCCTTGTTGGTACTGCACTTGGTTACCAGGCTGAAAAATCGGTACATTACTTGCCTGCGTAAAATATACCGGTGGATTGTATTGTTTTCTTGGTTTATTGTTATTGTATCTAAAGTCCTGTTGTGGTGGCGTGTACTGTTGTTGTTGCATGAATGGTTGTTGCTGAGGCGTGTATTGCTGTTGTTGCTGGTGTTGTGGCTGCCCATAGGGTTGTGGTGGAGGTAGCTGACCTCCGAAATTTTGATTGTTGCAACGTTTACCCTTGTATTTGTTCCCATTCTGGTAGAAGTTACTACCGTTATTGTTTGATTGGTATGGGGCATTCCCGTATTACTGTTGTTGCGTGTTGTATATTGGATTGTACCGTTGGTTGCCGTAATGCTTGTTTTTGTGTTTACCATTACGGTAACCATTGTTTCGGTCTCTATTGCGGTTATTGTCTGTTTGTTTCCGTATTGTGTTTCGTGTGAACCATTTTCATTACTACCGTTTCCATTCGAATACGTGCCTGCGTTGTTGTTCTTACGGTTAGCATTCGCACGCGCGTCTTCGTGTATAAGATCGAGCGAATCAAGGACGGATAAAAATGCGTCCTGATCTTCCTCTGACACGTTCACTAATTTTTCGCGTATGGAAATGGGTGGTTTTGACTTAAGAATCATAATAACATCTTTTGTTGTTATGGGAGTGTCCCAATATTGTATCTTTCTCATGTACTCTTCAAAGTCCGCCACTGTTCGAATGGAAAGGTTCGGCGTTGTAGACCTCTTTGCGTGGGCGTTGCTGAACACCTGCGCTCCAAAATTTGCTTAAAAAGTTCTTCTCAAACTCGCTAAATGTTTTGCACTTATCAACCATCTCGGTTCCGCATATAGCACTTTCTCCTTGTATGCATCCGGTAATGAATTGTATTCTCTGTTTGTCATTCCAGGCAGCTGGAAAGACTCCTGAAAAGTTCTTTAGGAAAACGACTGGATGAACATTTCGCTTTTCCGGTTGGAATGGTTGAAAAACTCTGTGTTTCAATACACTCTCCTCTTTTATGAGGGTTGTGAGTGTCAATTGTTCAGTGTTGTTGTTGTGTGAATCGTTAAATTCGTTTTTCGGTCGCGGAATGTACTGTGGTGTGTTGTGTTGTTGTATTGTCTGGTATTGATGTTCATCTGGCTCAGAAGGTAGTGAGTGTTTGCCGTCACTCTGGTTATCATACTGCAGTGTTTGAATTTGCTGTTTCAGGTCGGATATCTCATCTGTTACTTGCTTCCGCCATTCCGGCAAATCCCGGGTAAACACTCGTCTAATTTGGCCTAGTTCAGTACAAACAGTGTCTCCTGAACTGCCGGGTGCAGATAATATGTCTAAGGTTGCGGATTTAACAACATCTTTCAAGTCACGTGTAACCTTCTCCTCAACAAGCTTCTCTTGTACATCAATCCATTCTTTGTAATGTTCGGTAAGTGCTTTAGTGTGCGAAGCAACACTACTGTTAACTCTTTCCTCAATAGTTCGGACCGAAATGTCATTCTGTTACAGTGGCTACCGCTGTCGCTAACTCGTCTACCTGTCGTGCAACTGTTTTATACGCAAATTTTACCGAATCGGTTTCTTTGCGACACGCTTCGATTTGAGTTGTGAGATTCTGACCAATGTTATCAATTTTGTTATTCGGAGTGCTTATCTGTGTTGTCAAAGTGGTTACTTGCGCCGTGACGTCACCCTTAACCGAATCTATTTGTGCTGTGAGAGAGCCTACTTGCGTAGTGAGGGTACCTACTTTCGCATCAATGGTGGTATTTACGTCATTCCTAACTGAGTCAATCTGTGTTGTCATATCCGTTTTCAACTCTGATAAAAACTTGTCTCTGTCTTTCTCACGTTGTTCGCGATCACGTTCGCGCTGTTCCCTCTCCTGTCTGTCTAGTATCAATTCCTGTAACATTTTGACAATGTCAATTGATACCGTTATCGGGGAGGTGGGTGTTTCCTGCTGAGTGTCGTCCACGTTAGCTACCTCTTGTCTGTCGTCTGTCCTGGCCGTCGTTCCGCGTGAGCGGAGTCGGTAATGTTTGTTAACAGTGCCATCGTTTTCGTCTGCAGAGTTCGCGCTCGATTGTCCGTCCGCCATAATGAAAGTCAACTATTGCCAACTTAAAATGGGTACTGCCAACTGAAATTCTGATTGTCAATTATTCTTGCCGCGCAAGTTAAAGTCGCGGCGCGTTCGTCAAATGTCTAATGTTACGTGGGTAATAACTGAAACACGTCTGTAGCAAAAAGATAAGATGGAGTCAACGCCGTTGAAACAATTAATTGCCAACGCTGTTACACAGAAAAGACAGAAATGGCATCCATCTTGAACTTACACGAGAATACTAACTACAGTATAAAACAAATAGTCCAAGCAAAAAGTTACAGAAAATGTTCAAATATTTACGTAGAAAAAAAAGTGGTTTTTTTTTACGTTAAGCTACAGAAAGGATAGAGTGAGGTCGAATTTGAAGGTCAAATGAGCTACTCTTTAGACAGAACTATGGCAAACGAAAATTTGGTTCTCACTCGGCGTTGTCTTCAAAACTGCAAATCTGCGTCTTATTAAATCCCAAGATATTTGGGTAAATACCGCGTCCTTCAATATTGCGTATATTTATTGCTCATCCGTAATTTTATGCAGCATTGGGTTCCGAAGAGCGATACATGAAATAAGACAATCATATATTAGTACCGTGACACTTTCAATATTTTAGTCAAGTCCCTGTTCGGGCGCCAGATCTGGTATGATTTGTTTTTTCTTTTTTTTAGTAATTTAATTGAAAGCTTTGTTGCTTTGGTAAAAATAAAATTGGTTCTTTTTGTCGTGACAGAATAAATTACTATTAATCACACCAGATTTGTCGGAGAACAGCAGCAACATGTGTAATTGATCCAGCTTTAAGAAATTCTATTACCTTTTAGCGGAAAATTCGTGCGGTACTTTCCGACGTTAGAAAAGTCGTGGTGTTCCGTTCGGAGCAGGAGGCGGCTGTCTTTTCTCATTCGCGATATCGAAAATTACTAAAAAATGAACAGAAATTTTTTTTCGGAGGAAGATCGCGCGGAGAAAACAGACGGAAGTTACATGAAAGAAACCTAAGGGACCAACTAATTGGATTTGTACGAATATATAAACGGAACTGAAAGAACTTGGAATAAATACTATAGCGATGTCGTCACGACAGCCTCCTGTTCCGACAGAACACACGCTGGATCATAAGCTGCATAAATCTTTTAAACAGAAAAGATTATCTCAAGTATAATTAATGAAAATAAGGTTGAGAGATTTTCTTTGAAATTAAATAAACTTCAAGGCTTCAAGTATTATATTATGAAACGGAAACTTACATTAACCTGGCCACCCATTGTGGCGGTGGACCGAATTTTCATGATACACATTCTCGCTTGTTTGTGGCTACATATATTTTTAATCACTTAAACTCTTAAATTTACAATAAAATGATTATATCAGTATGGAGCACAATACTTTTGCGTCCGACTCGCAACACATTCACAGAAGAACAGCTAGAGAGCGGCGCGGTTCCCTGCAGAAGTAAAAATTGGCAATTGTTATTTTGAAACATAGGTGCATCGTTTTTTTACTGATCGATAGCAGTGTATAACAGTTTATAGCTATCGTGATATTCTGCGCTTTTCAGGAGCGCGGCAAAGATATCTGGTTACAACATTCATTGGTATATGTTAAAAGTTCGCACATACTGACGCGAATACAGAAAAAAAAACTTTTACATGTTAAAAATCGCAGTGATAAAGGCTGTAATGACACACATTCCACTTCACTGACCCCCACTATATTTAAACTGAGTCTCTGAATTTCCCTTTTCGAATTTTCTACCTTCCCTACCATATTCCAACTTCTAATATTCCACGCCCCAACTCGTAGAACGTTTTTCTGCAGTTGATTATTCAATTTTTTTCTCTTGGTCACCTTCCCCTTGGCAATCCTCTCCCAGAGAACCGAATGTGGGACTATTCCGCAGTATTGTGCCAATGGAGAGATCATCATGAAACTTTTTCAATTACAGACCATATGTCCTGTATAAAACTCTATGTGTCTTTAATGCAGTGGTTTCAATTTCATTCTGCATTCTCATGCAGTTGATTATTGCTGATTCTTCTGCCTTTATGGGCAGTTTCCAAGGCAAGAGAGTGCCCTAAATTCTGTCCGCTCCTTTGCCCTGACTGACAAGTTCAATGGCAGAATAACGGTGCCTTCTTAAGACCAGAAATCTTCAGCCACCAATGCTGAAGTTCTTTATTCAAAATTTGGGCGGTGGCTGGGTTCAAACCCGGGCCGAAAATTTTTAGTTACTAATCAACGGTGCTACCTCTCGTCCCACCCACTGAGTAGAGCGGTCAGCTTTAGGCTGGAGGGGGCAGGGTGGGCAGGGGGTCGCAACTTAAAGCCTAATCACGATGTCCTCCCCATCCCGTCCCTGAGCAATCCCTCCAGTTTTATTTTCGGATACTTTTTATTTATGTTTTATTTATTTACATTATCCAAAATTTGGAATGTAATTGTAATACAAATAGTATTTTGTTAGTAAGAAGGCAATGTAATCAAATTAAATAACATATATCATCTCAACTTGAAATACGCATTTAAAAAGAAATCACATGCGTCCATCTTCCAATACACGAGTGAACCGAAAACATCTAAGAGCATTTAAGAGAATGAGAAATTCCTACAGTATATTGCTTAAATAATGACCATAGTGACAATGGAAATCAAAATAATGACGAAAAACAAATCCAGCACGCCATACCACGAGCGCTTGCCATCTGCGGACTTGGTATCAAGTCGATAATCACTTAGCCTCGTGCCCAGATCCACTACAGGGGTCGTCGTCTCTTCTCCTAGATTACGGGTGCACATAGATATACATTACTACACAGATAATCGCCAGTATTACTAACATTTGAAGCAGATATAGATCAATGGATGATGGACGATCAAACACAATGCCCTGCAGGATCTGAATTCCCCCACAGAACAAGTGTTTGAGAAGATGGACATGGAACGAACGTCAAATTGAGATATACAACATGGTTGAATATGCAAGAGATTAGGATTTCAGCGCAAACAAATAAAATAAATCAGACTAACAACATCTATCTTCCATGCTGCGAAGGCTTCCCTTCACACGGCTGCAGAATACACAGACACTGATTTGAGCAACGATATCGCTAGACACACAAGTGACTCAATGTCGTCTTGTCAGACGAGCCTTCGGACAGCACCACGATAAAAGTACGTGTGTGTGTGCAGGGTCGTACGAGAACGAACGATGCCAGACTGCATCCTTCATCTACAGGCTGAGCCCAGCAGTTGGTGTAAAATTGGAAATTTGTGGCCGGCTGGAGTGGCCGTGCGGTTCTAGGCGCTACAGTCTGGAACCGAGCGACCGCTACGGTCGCAGGTTCCAATCCTGCCTCGGGCATGGATGTGTGTGATGTCCTTTGGTTAGTTAGGTTTAATTAGTTCTAAGTTCTAGGCGACTGATGACCTCAGAAGTTAAGTCGCATAGTGCTCAGAGCCATTGGAACCATTGGAAATTTATGGTAAGTTCTATGGGACCAAAGTGCTGTGGTCATCGGTCCCTAGGCGCGAACCGTGGATAGGCGCCAAAGAGAGCACGGCTACCCCGCGCGGCAGCATTTGATGTGAGGTAGCGATGGGTAAATTACAGAATCATCAATGGATTCCACACCCTGTAATTTGAACAAGCACCATAAGATAAGTTATTGTGCCTTAACGTCGAGGTCCTTATGATTTAACGTATAAACATAATGCAAGGCTGCATGCTGTCCGTGCTGCCCCAACCTACCAGAGGGTTTTTGACGTTCTGCAGACCACTTATACCAATGAACCTGCTGCTTTTGCGATGCATCGAGATTGACGCACATCACTCTCCCGTTACTACGACTGATGAACCTGTCACAACTCTGAAGCATCACAGAATGACGTACCCATAACTGTGTTTTAAGGTCAGTTCGACTCGATGACCAGTTAGATTGAGTCACTGCTGCTGTCAGAGTCTGCAGCTCTGTCTATTAATTTTCGCACCCTCTGTTCCCCCAAAAGATCCTCAAACTCAACAATGTATTTTCGTTATTTTGTGTCTTTCTTCATGTTACAATTTTAATGGCAAACACCTACTTCAGCACACTCATGTTGTGTAAGGGGCGAACGAAAAGTTTCCGTTCGAAGGCCGTAGGGTCGGAATCCGAATCAGGCAAAATTGCCATGATCACCAGGATGAGCATACCCGTTTGGTAAAACAATGTCTCCTGCTGCGTGAACAAGTCCGGAACTGCCTGCTGTACATCCTCGTCCGACAGGAATTATCGAACCGCCAGGGCCTTTATTTTAAGAGACGGAAGGCGTGATATTCGTATGGGAAGAGTAAGGATTATTGGGCGGGTGTTCGAGCGTCTCCCACTTGAGTCCCCCAATTGAGGCTGGCCTTCCAGATTGACTGGCGTCTTGTATCGAATCGCGACCAGCACAGAACTTTGCGCACCAACCCAGAACGGTGGTTTCCAAAAGACCTCCTGCCCCATACACATTCTTTATTCTCTGGCGGATGTGTGTCGGTATTAATCTTTCGGCAGCCAAGAAAAGAATAACAGCTCGTTGTTTCGGTTTGGACGCATTTGATAATAACGTCGCTGTAGTTCACATTTCCGTATTTACCCCACGCACGTTGGAAAGACACCAAAGCCACACTAACCGCTGCCGCGTGGGATTAGCAGAGCGGTCTTGGGCGCTTCAGTCATGGACTGTGCGGCTGATCCCGGCGGAGGTTTTGTCCTCCCTCGGGCATGGGTGTGTTTGTTTGTCCTTAGGATAATTTAGGTTAAGTAGTGCGCAAGCTTAGGGACTGATGACCTTAGCAGTTAAGTCCCATAAGATTTCACACACATTTGAATTTGAACACTAACCCCTGGCCTACATGACGGTGCTTGTACAATTGCATCGTTGGCCCTTTTGGTTGCAGCAACGTTCTCAGACGGAAGCTTTACGGTCGCCCCTTATAGTTTACTGTGCACTCGTAGCCCGTTAAAGGTAGTCCCCGTGTCCTCAAAGACTCCTGTCATTGGAAACGACATTCTGAAATGGACTGTTTCCGGAACAGTCAGGCACCCGCGTCTGTCAAAATATGAAGTCACAAGGGTCACTTACAAGGAACGGTGGACTACATCTGTTCGATTTCAGTCGCCAAGTAGAGCTGCCAGGCAGAAAAAAATAGTTTTTATGGTGTTTCTGAAGTTACTAATATCATTTGCTTGGCAAAAGACAGATATCTTTCGTGCATTTTGTTACTGCTTCGTTTAGATGCAGAAGCTTGATGAAATTTTTAAAATGTCCTCATTTTGTGTATGAATTTTTATGTTGTTGTGACGTGTGGTTTATGAGCTACAGTAAGGTGGCCCCAGCCCCAAAACTATAGGTTTGCACTAAAACTGATACACAATTGTCCATTTCCTTCTGTATCGTTTTATTTTCCGTACACATCAAAATATCACCGTATGTATCCAAATGCGATAAAGTTACGAAACTCTTTCATTCCTTGATGAAGTGAATTTAACATCTTTCCAGAATCATCCAGTTCAGCTTGAGATATATTAAAAGTAATGGCTGTTTTTCCACTCTCGTGTTCCTGATATAACAGTGCGCTGAACGCACCTGTTCTATCATCAGGCATGAAGCTAGGAAACATCGTGTCGTAAGATCACAGTATGTATTATATTAGTCCTCGTCAGACAACGCTGCATTGTGGCATAAACTAGCTACGTAGTTAGCCCAACTATGAACGACCCTCGTCGTCTCCGTAAACTAGCGGAAGTGCTAGTAGTTGCGCGACGTAACTTAACTTCCTCTGACAGTGCTACGATGCAGCAGCTCTCCTTTCATCTCAGTGGCTCAGTAGTTTAGAACTGGTGTCTACTGCGAGAGTTGTCTCCTATTAACGGATCATGAACATCTCAATAACACAATATACTAACTGCAGGTGTGCAATTTGAATTCTTTCTCTACATTTTTGTTTATACCCTAACTGTTGTTGTCAATTTCGAATTTGCCGAAATATACTTCATTCATTGCACTTCCTTTCACTAAATTGGGCGTGGGATGTCAACGTTAGGGTAATTGCTCTTCTGTTAAAAATGTTAGTAAAGATATGAAAATGGAAGCCGTAGTAGGTTACACTGTTCAGATTAGGAAATACTTATATGACGACTACTTCTATATGAAGAAAAAGTATGATAATCATTTTGATACTGATTATATTAGTGAGGAAAATCCTAGTGGTCTTCTGTAGTTGGTGTTGCTGAAAAGGTAACACTAATGCATGAATGGAGCGGATTCTTCAGGAAGAAGTTGGAAATTTAAGTGTTGGGTGATAGTTGAAAGGGTGTCAGTAGTTAATTAGTTGATTGTTTCTTCTTTCACTGGTTATTCCACAGTGACATTAGACAAGTGAGCTTAACACTGCAATTAAGGGAAGGCTTTCTATCTTTTGGTTCAAAAAATTGATCTGTTTTAAATTGCGTTTTTGGATTCATAAAAGTGTTTAGAATCCACCCCTGTAACGGTTTTTCCGAATACTGAACGGAAAGGTTTGTTACTCGCGGTTGAACAAAAAATGCACCTGCCTGAAATCGGCCTTTTCCATGCACCAGTTTTTTACGGGAATTTCGACTTTGTAGACGCGAAAAATTATTCTATGTACTTTCCCGTGACTAAAACTGATAAAGTGATCAAGGAGCTTACGACATACTATGGCTTGGCAATCCGACGGCATTTCAGTTCGGTGGAACAGATGAAGAAAGCAATTTGGGCAACGTATTTCCACAAGTGTTCGACGGATGACCACCCACAACACCAAAGTTGTCCGGCTGGGGAAACTAGTTGGTGCAAGTAGCGCATTGCATAGGCTACAAGACATCTGGACGAATATCAACATTACCAGCCAGTCTACAAAGAAATTCAAAAAGTGATTCATCCGATCTACGAGGCCCTCTCGGAGGACGATTTCATACGAGCCGGCTGACCTGTGACATACCACGCGTGGAGTTCTACATCGAAATTTTGTTTCGTTCCGACGACACTTCCACCTTTGATCTTTGACATTTCCGATCGAAAAAATTCCAGTTTCTAGAGAAAATATCAGTAAACATTTTGGCCAAACTTGACATTGATATCTATAACACATCCCGAGAAAAAAATTCTCAGAACATGCATTTTTCGGTCCAAAGAAAACGACTTCACAACCACAACTGAACAGCGATGGAAGTTTTTCGCCGGCGTACACTTATGTCACCCATATACCACACATAGATATTTCACATACATTTAACATATTGCACTCATATTTGTACACCTATTTCGTTCCCATCTCTAGCGAATTTCGTCCTGAATTTACGTGTGAATTCTGAGGTAACTTTTAATTCTGCTACTAACTAATTGTCGTTATAGGAAAAGGGACTGTCGCCAGCAGCAGTCTGCTTCACCGACACCATGCGACTCTAGAGAAGACGTTAAAAGTATCTGTGGTATCCAGCCGCGTGGCATGATCTTTGGCCCCGGAACACACCATAGAAGTTACTGATCTGCTGAAACGCTCGTGATCACGACTTGGTTGATGCCCTGAATGACGCAACAAGAGGCAGATGGCGCTTCGTACTTTTAAAGTATACCAAGTCAGCTAACTGTAGGTAAGAAATACCAAATTGCCAGATGCCCTTCCTGCCGCCACCCCGTACCTCCCCGCGACGGAATGGTGTACCCCAACTGTCTGTGTCTAGTGTAAATCGTGAAATAGTGCGTACGTGTTTCAGATGTCTGCGAGTCATGTAACTGAGGCGGGACGTGGGGACCAGCCCACTATTCACCTAGCGGGATGTGGGAAACCGCCTTAAAATCACATCCACGCTGGCCGGCACACTTGACGGATTCGATCCAGGGCCGGCCCGCGTACCCGAGTCTAAGAAGCAGCGCATTAGAAAAAATAGTTCAAATGGCTCTGAGCACTATGGGACTTAACGTGGTCATCAGTCCCCTAGAATTTAGAACTACTTAAACCTAACTAACCTAAGGACATCACAGACATCCATGCCCGAGGCAGGACTCGAACCTGCGACCGTAGCGATCGCGCAGTTCCAGACTGTAGCGCCTAGAACCGCTCGGCCACCCCGGCCGGCCTGCGCATTAGAGCTCTCGGCTAACCTGACGGGTGTCTTAGTCCTTCAGTAGGCTTATACAAATAATGAGTCATGTATTTCCCTTATACAAATAATGAGTCATTTAGTTACCAAATTTGAGCTCCAGGCGTTCCTGATGTATGCGTATATGTCACCTCTTTTCACCCCAAACCTTCAGTTACAGATGTGCTAGAGGTGTCTTAGTGTCACAGTAATTTTATGCAGAGAGCAAGTGTTATTTATGCCAATTTTTGTAGAAATTCCTTCAGGCGCTACAGAGGCATGTAGACATTTTTTTTTTTCCGACTTCCACTCCACCCAAAACTCTGTGGTTGGAACGTTATTGTGACTCTGTCACCAATAATTCTAGCGACTTGATACTAATATCGGCCGTTATCGAATATTTTATATGTAAAATGTTCTCCCTCCGTCCCATACCCCTAGCGATGGCTAGGGTGTATCACCCCCACAATATTTATGTACGAATAATTATAGCACATTTGATTAAAACTGCTCCAGACTTTCCTCAGTTAAGACTCTGTGTGATACCTTTTTTCACCCTCCAGCGCAGAAACCTAGCGATGTCCAGATATTTGTTTATAGCTGTGCGTCCAAGCCCGTACCAAACAGCGTCTGGCCTCGTGCTTATTTTTTGTTTTTTTAGTCATCATTCTTCTGACTGGGGTTTGATGGTTTGATGCAGCCTGTCGCGAATTCCTCCCTGAGCCAACTTCTTCCTCTCAGAGTAGCACTTGCAACCAATGTCCTCAGTTATTTCCTGGATGTGTTCCACTCTCTGTTTTCCTCTACAGTTTTCACCCACTACTGCTCCTTTTAGTACGATGACAATCAGTCCCTGATGTCTTAACATATGTCGTATCATCCTGCCCCCCTCTCCTATTTAGTATTATCCACATACCTGTTTCCTCTCCGATTCCGCGAAGAAACTTCTCATACCTTAACTTCTTAGTTCACCTGATTGTCAACATTCGTCTGTAACACCGTATCTCAAATGCGTCGATTCTCTTCTGTTTCTGTTTTCCCACAGTCCATGTTTCACTACCATACAATTCTGTCCTGCAAACATACATTCTCAGATAGTTTTTCCCCAAATTAATGCCCATGTTTGATACTAGTAGCCTTCTCTTTTCCAGGAATGTTAACAATGTCTGAGAAAAAATGGTTCAAATGGCTCTGAGTACTATGGGACTTAACATCTGAGGTTATCAGTCCCTTAGACTTATAACTACATGAACCCAACTTACCTAAAAACATCACACACATCCATGCCCGAGGCAGGATTCGAACACTGCTACCGTAGCAGCAGCGAGGTTCTGGACTGAAGCGCCTAGAACCGCTCGGCGACAACGGCCGGCCTGTCTGAGAAATTTACTGTGAATAGTGTTAGTAGCAAGGAAATGGAAAATTTAAACGTCTTGCGTATTCGCGCAGTTTTTCGCGAACCTCATTGTTTAGCTTGTCGTATATCCTGAACTGTGAGTAGTGCAATGACAGAACATTGTAGGTACATTCATCAAAACAAGCGGATACTGTCTTCGAAATAATTTGTACCAAAGAAGTGGTAAATTTAAAAGTCATGCATAATGTGGCAGTTTTTCACGCAGCTTATTGTTCAGAACGTTATATCTCCTGAAGTATGCATTGTACAATGATATACCGTTCTTCTTATTTTCAGAGGTATATGCAAAAAATTTGTCTCCAACACATTAGTACTAAAGAAGTAATAAGTAATAGCATCATGACTCATGTGGTACTTTTACTGCACGAACAGCAGAAAAGAAGTAAGCGATAAACATTTTGCCTTTCATCATTTTGTAGGAGTTGTCAGCGAGCAAAAATCTTCGTAAAGGATGGAAATTGTTTGTAAATTTTGTTGCAAGTCGCTGAGTCCTCTCTTTCTCAAATACTGGATTAGTAAAGTCTGGGACTTCTCGCGTCGCTGGCAACGCTTCTATTTCACTCTCTCCCCACCCCTTTGATTGGTAGGTGGTTCTTACCCGCTACAGCGATTGGCGCATGTCAGTAAGGTTTACGTATGTATACCAAGTTTGGCTGAAGACGGTCAAGTGAATCAGGAGGAGACACGTGATATACACACACATACACACACAGACACATGCGCGCGTGCGCAATCTTGTAGTATGTATAGATTTCGGCATCAGGGCGTTTTAATCCATCCAGTGGCAGTCACCATAACAGAGTGTTAACAGTGAGACGATTTGTGTTAACTGTGGGCCACGTTGCAACTGAAATACAAGTAGTTTAATGTTTATCAAGTGTCCACACGATACAAAGAGAGCTATTTGTTTAACTCTGAAGCAAAAAATGGCTCAGTCAGGTTACCTTTCATTCAGAAGGCTGTTGCACGCAGCGACTGTTATATTGACCCGTAAATAATAGATTTCAGCTATCAGTCGTCCTTTTGAAATTTTTTATTGGCAGATCTAGATTTCAGATATAAACTAGCCATTTTCAATGCGCTATCATTTTTGATCAATCCATGTGATGCCTGTTGGTCAGGATTCATGCACAGTTCATCAAATACTGAGTATTCAATGAACTGTGGATGAAGCTCGATCAACAGGCATTACATGCACTGATCAAAAATGATAATGCATTGAGAATGGCTAGTTTCTAGCTGAAATCTAGATCTGCAATTAAAAATTTCAGAAGGACGACTGATAGCTGAGATCTGTTGTTTACAAATGGCTCAGTGCTACCAGCCGGAGTACATTTCAAACGAGCTGTAGCCCTTAAAGGAGGTCAATGTCAATGAAATTCACCAACATCCATGAGGCTTCAGATGTTATTTTATTTTATTTTGAAGGCTACCAGTTTCAGCATTTCATTATACAGTCTTCAGGCCCCATATGCATCTCTCCAAGTAAACGAAAATGTCATATAGAGCCATAAATCTCTGGGTGTCGTGAATTCAATCGTTACACTAGTGATTCACTCAAAGACTTGATAGAAACTATATAACATTTTCGTTATTTTAAGATACGCATATGGGGCCTGAAGATGGGATAATCAAACGCTGAAACTGGTAGCCTTCAAAATAAAATAAAATAGCATCTTAAGCTACGCGGCTGTTGGTGCATTTCATTGATACTGACAATTACTTAGCCAGTCAATGTCCCCTGTCCATGACGGACCAACTGAGACTTAACTGAGGTATTCGAAGGTGAGCATCTACAAATGAACACAATGCTGAATATATTTTCCTAGAGTTGTTGATAATTGAGTGAAGTATCATTCATGATGTGGCTTAATCGCTTTATGGTTAAAGGACAATTCGTAAGGTCTGAGTTGCTATCCTTTTGATATTATATTCCCAACTGAATTTCGTTTTGTTTTCATTACGACTGAAATAACTTCTCTTTTTCCGCACAGGCCCTCATATTGAACCTCGCTTTAGACTGTTCGAAATACGCTGTCGTGTTGGGGTGTTGCGAGGGCGGCCAGTAGGTAAGTGGCTGGCTTGAGGCGTGCGGTTCCTCTCGGCACCCGCACGCCTCACGCCCCCTCCCCCATCACCGCCCACACCGCTAACCACGCGCTAATGAGCCAGGGCGGGCTGCCCCAGGGACCTGCCTGACATTACCCTAAGCAGGCCGCTACAAGGCGCGGCGACCTATGTCGCGGCGGGCTTCAGTCGGTGAGCCCCTAACCAGCTGTGATGACCCCTCATCAGGGTTTACACCTGTGATCCGTCTATTACAAGCGGTACCCATGAGTGATAATGGCAGTAGCTGTTTTTTCATCTTAAGCTGTTTATATGCTGTACAAAGCTTGAAAAACGATGTTATAATTTTAGTAATGCTTTCATTTATATACAGATACCGAAGACACAATGTCTAGAGTTTGGTAAACAATCTACTTTGATGCAGTAATATTGTTTCTCACAGTTGGCTGATTGGAAATCTGTGTGTATTTATATCGAAAAGAGACGTTCTTAAATAACTCCGCAGTTGGCGATTGAAATAATTTTCTAGTGCAGAATACTGCTGCTTGGGTAGCAACGGATATTGATACAGAATCCAAAGCCTTTATGACTATCAACTCAAGGCTAAGTATCCGAGGAATTGTGAATTCAACGTATAAGAAGGACTTGGGTTCACTGATCGCTATTTGTTGTGCATTTACCGTTCTAAACATCGCACGCCCGTTCCCGAATGCAATCGCCTGAAGCTCCATGAATATTAATTAATTATTAGCCCTCGCAAAGAGAAAACTGCGCAAAGCAAATCAACCAATCAGGATTTGGACTGTCGTTACACATTACAGGAAGGGGGAAATGGCTATTGTGCTGGTCTGTGTGTGTATGTATGTGAGGGTGGGGGGGGGGGAGGGGGGGAGGGGAGTGCAACTTAACTACTTGCTCAAAACTATGTTGCAGTTATTGTCTTAAGTTGTTGTACTATATACTGTATATGGAGTCAAAACAGAGCAACGCATATAACTATGTCACCTGATTGAGAACTTCACATCCCCGTGGTTAAATATCTTGTAAATAAGCAAGGTCATACAATTTCAATGTAATTATATTTTCCTTTATCTCAAAAGCATTCTCTAATTTGCTTAGGTGATATGGAATTCATTAACTATGGTTACTTGGGAATTCAGACATCATTTGTTTATCTGTAGACACAACTAGAATCTTGTCGCAATACAATGAATACTCGGCTGATGTGAGCAAGCTGTTTTGCACACTTTGAAGAAGGAAAAGCATCAGTCTAGCGTTCCTAGAGACTATAGGCTATCACAACAACTAATGAGCGTGTACAGTCGACGGAAAAAAACAGGAAGCAACAGTTGTCAACAAGCCAGTATCAGGCCATCCTCAAAAACCAAGAAGAAGGGAGGATAGAGTAATTTGTAAGCAGTTGGCTGATGACCCAAGAAAATCGGTTCGACAGTTTAGGGATGATGTGGAGCAGCATCATGGACTGAACCTTCATATCTGCACTGTAAAACATCGCCTAGTCCCAGTTGACTCAAACGGTAGACGACCATCACGTAAACCGCTCACAAATTCAAATTATAGGAAGGCCAGAATAAAGTTTGCAAAGAAATGTCAAACTTTGAATGTTACAGATTGATCTCAGGTTTTATGGTGGGATTAAAGTAAATTTACTGTGTTTTTTCTGTTGGTGTGCAGCATATACAGGGTGTTTCAAAAATGACCGGTATATTTGAAACGGCAATAAAAACTAAACGAGCAGCGATAGAAATACACCGTTTGTTGCAATATGCTTGGGACAACAGTACATTTTCAGGCGGACAAACTTTCGAAATTACAGTAGTTACAATTTTCAACAACAGATGGCGCTGCAAGTGATGTGAAAGATATAGAAGACAACGCAGTCTGTGGGTGCGCCATTCTGTACGTCGTCTTTCTGCTGTAAGCGTGTGCTGTTCACTACGTGCAAGTGTGCTGTAGACAACATGGTTTATTCCTTAGAACAGAGGATTTTTCTGGTGTTGGAATTCCACCGCCTAGAACACAGTGTTCTTGCAACAAGACGAAGTTTTCAACGGAGGTTTAATGTAACCAAAGGACCGAAAAGCGATACAATAAAGGATCTGTTTGAAAAATTTCAACGGACTGGGAACGTGACGGATGAACGAGCTGGAAAGGTAGGGCGACCACGTACGGCAACCACAGAGGGCAATGCGCAGCTAGTGCAGCAGGTGATCCAACAGCGGCCTTGGGTTTCCGTTCGCCATGTTGCAGCTGCGGTCCAAATGACGCCAACGCCCACGTATCGTCTCATGTGCCACAGTTTACACCTCTATCCATACAAAATTCAAATGTGGCAACCCCTCAGCGCCGCTACCATTGCTGCACGAGAGACATTCGCTAACGATATAGTGCACAGGATTGATGACGGCAATATGCATGTGGGCAGCATTTGGTTTACTGACGAAGCTTATTTTTACCTGGACGGCTTCGTCAATAAACAGAACTGGCGCATATGGGGAACCGAAAAGCCCCATGTTGCAGTCCCATCGTCCCTGCATCCTCAAAAAGTACTGGTCTGGGCCGCCATTTCTTCCAAAGGAATCATTGGTCCAGTTTTCAGATCCGAAACGATTACTGCATCACGCTATCTGGACATTCTTCGTGAATTTGTGGCGGTACAAACTGCCTTAGACGACACTGCGAACACCTCGTGGTTTATGCAAGATGGTGCCCGGCCACATCGCACGGCCGACGTCTTTAATTTCCTGAATGAATATTTCGATAATCGTGTGATTGCTTTGGGCTATCCGAAACATACAGGAGGCGGCGTGGATTGGCCTCCCTATTCGCCAGACATGAACCCCTGTGACTTCTTTCTGTGGGGACACTTGAAAGGCCAGGTGTACCGCCAGAATCCAGAAACAATTGAACAGCTGAAGCAGTACATCTCATCTGCATGTGAAGCCATTCCGCCAGACACGTTCTCAAAGGTTTCTGGTAATTTCATTCAGAGACTACGCCATATTATTGCTACGCATGGTGGATATGTGGAAAATATCGTACTATAGAGTTTCCCAGACCGTAGCGCCATCTGTTGTTGAAAATTGTAACTACTGTAATTTCGATAGTTTGTCTGCCTGAAAATGTACTGTTGTCCGAAGCATATTGCAACAAACGGTGTATTTCTATCGCTGCTCGTTTAGTTTTTATTGCCGTTTCAAATATACCGGTCATTTTTGAAACACCCTGTATATTGACCAAGACACCAAAGGGAAAACGAAGTATCACATACGGACTTTTACGCACGATGGTGGCAAAGGAATCGTGTGGGGTTGTTTTTCTAGGCGTGGCGTTGGTCCTCAAGTCCAAACAGAAAGCTAAAGGGATCGTTTGCTGTATAGTCATGCAACAGAAAAGAATATTGTTCCACATGGGAGGAAGAATATACCGCATAATTGGATATTTTAGCGGGACAAAAATTCAAAACACACCTCCGGCTACTTAAAATAATATTTTTTTCAGATGAAAATTCGAACATCTGGAGTGGCCAAGCCTGAGCCTGAATTTAAATCGAACTGGACACCTTTGGGGCGCATTACAGTCGCGTTTTAGACGTAGAAGCTACTCAAAAAAGTATCACTCTGCTACTCGTTTATTGGACGAATAGTCAGAGCTCCCACTTGAGCTATTGCAAAGGTTTGTAGATTCAAAGCCAACAAGTCTGCAACGAAATACTAATTTCCACTTCAGATTCCAAAATAGTTTTGTATTATTCTTATATACTTAGACGTACAAATTGCTTATGAGCCAGAAGAACTGTTATTTTGATTTCAATATAAGATAATTTTATTTAAACTAAATGCAGTTTTATTCTGAGTATATTAGAATTACGTACTTTTCAGTCACCCAGTGGCAGTTTTCTTTCTATTAGATATTTTTCTTTATTTAATTATAGCTAGTGCTTTTTAGTGAATACTTTTGAGTGGTACTATAATTAGATGCTTACTAACATTCATTTAACAGATGGGGCGTACTCCTGAGACTGTATTCACATGGGACACACATACAAATACTAGTCGTATGAATCCATACGAATAAACGGTATTGAATCACCGATTACAATTAATCAACAAGTATTTCTGGAATAAGCAACGCAACATGGACACGCAATTACTCACACATAAAGATTCGAAAACAAAGTTGACCACTTTCCATTAAAACCAGCTCATGACTCACAGCGGAAAGAATCATGAGGTTTAACTGAGCACACTATACATGAAGTACGTCATGACCGATTAAGCGCCGAATTCGGTTCCATTTTAGCTTACGTGAAACGATACTGAAATCATCACTCGCGGGAGTTCCACACTGCTCCTAAGGATGGAGTTTTATCGTTATACAGCATCCTAACTCGAAATTGAAGTTAACTCACATCCAAAAAGCATCACTTTCTTAATCATGAAGCAGCAACTGCTCGCTGCGTCTCACCTCTTCCGACTCCCGGTAAGTTTTCCTCAAATCTTAAACTGCCTAGCCTCTGTGTACAGAAAGGGACAAAGGTTGGTGGGGTTTACTGACATGTCTCCTCCAATGAGAGAACAAGAGAGGAACGCCTATTTTTTTAGGTGCCACATTTTCCATTCCGTTCAACAAGGAAAATTTTGAAGACCGAGTCCCAATGCGCGTATTCGAAAAGGCCAACTGCGCAAACCCTCACCTGGAGACTTGCCGTTGCGTGTCGCGGTAGACTTTCACCGCCGAAGGTTTCTTCGAAAATAATATACAACTGCCTTCCCGGGATGGGGTGTGCCTAGCTGATTACATTTGTTATTGGAACCACATTCACTCAAAATGTGTGATCACCCATGTATGGGACAGGTGGCTATAGAAAAGGAGGGCATTCAGTAAGTAGTGCAACACAGTTTTTCCCCGGCCAGTGTCGATTGGAAGAACGAGGAATTTTTGGTGAGGCATCATGGAATTCATGAAGTCCCGATAGGTAGCGGTGCTATACGTAGCCTTCAAAGTGGCATTTGTCACGGAGGTGCGTCCCAACCAGATAGCTCTCACTTTCATTTGGCGGAAAATCTGAGCATCACAGGCCCCTGCAGAATGTCTATTGAGCCCTGGCAGAGAAAAAATGCAGGGGGAGGGGGGGGGGGGGGTCGATGGCTCTCATCGAGTTGAGTTCTGTTGTTGATTTTATCCAACGGAACTGCCCACAATAGCAGAACACTAACATGAACTAAAGATGCGAAAAACCGACAAGTTAAAACCGATGATACTGTTTTGGCTGTGAGTAATCGCAATTTCTTGGTATTTTTTGGTCTCGGTGATTTTTATTTTTTACTAAGAACCGAGTAAAAAATGACCGAAGTATTAATTACCCATGGCAGCGATGATGAAAGTTTTTGTTTCTAAATAAACCTTTTTGAAAAATCAGTAATTTTTATTTGTAATAAACATAGAAAGTAGCTAATATGCTGCATGTGTTTACATTATTATTAAATAATATGTTTTTATCTGCTTGTAGCTCTTGAAAAAGGACAAATTAACACGAAAACCAGAGTTCTTACATCTTAGTTTTCACTTTTCCCCACTGACACTTCGTAATGCCTATGTAATTTTTGAGTGGAGTTTAAAAAAAAATAGAATCAATGAGGGTATACCGCTGATTTCTTTGTAGTGTTCCACCATTTTTCAATTTTTCGAGGAAAGCAGAGTACCGTGAACTGACTTAGTTTTCATTTACTTGCATATTTAACAAAATGTTTTGATTCTACAGGTCCTGAAACTGAGAGAATCACAATTTTTCAGCAGTTGTTCACTTTCTACGTCTATTACAGAAAAAAACACGCATAAAAGCCATCTATTTGTCAATAGTGCAGGAGGTACTGAATGTGGTTATCACTCATTTCCACACCTCCTTCAGCCCTCCCTCTCAAAGAGACTGCTAAAGGGAAGGTAACCATGAAAAAACAATAACCAACTAAAAGGTAACATTCTACGGGTCGGGCTATGGATGTGGAAAGCATGACAGCGGTAGCGAAGCTAGCATATATGAAAAGGGAAATGCCAAGGCTCGATCTAGATACAGTGTTGTCAGTGAAGCTAAATGGAAAGAAAAATGGTTCAAATGGCTCTGAGCACTATGGGACTTAACATATGAAGTCATCAGTCCCCTAGAACGTAGAACTACTTAAACCTAACTAACCTAAGGACATCACACACATCCATGCCCGAGGCAGGATTCGAACCTGTGACCGTAGCGGTCACGCGGTTCCAGACTGAAGTGCCTAGAACCGCACGGCCACACCGGCCAGCAAAATGGAAAGAAGACAGGAATTTGTGGTCAGATGAATATATGGTAATTTCAACATCAGCTGAAAATGTTATAATGACACTAGGATCCATTATGAATAGGAGGTAGAGCAGAGTGTGAGTTCTCGTGACCAGTTTGGTGACAGGATTGTTCTCATCAGAATCGACAGCAAACTAACACCGACGTCAATAGTCAGCTGTACATGCTGACGTCGAAAGCAGAAGGTGAAGAGACACAGGTAGTATATGATCATACTGAAACAGGTAATTCACTGCGTAAAGGGAGATGAAAATAAAATCACCGTGGACGATTGAACTGCTGTAGCAGAAGGAGTAGACGAATAGGTTACTGGTTCAAAAGGCTCTAAGCACTATGGGACTTAGCATCTGAGGTCATCAGTCCCCTATACTTAGAACAACTTAAACCTAACCAAACGGAGGACATCACACACATCCATGCCCGAGGCAGGATTCGAACCTGCGACCGTAGTAGCAGCGCGGTTCCGGACTGAAGAGTTACTGGTGAAATGGGCTTCATAGTGGCAAAGAAAGGAGAGAAAGACTAATAGAGTTCTGCAAGAAATGCTGGCTAGTAATAGCGAATACTCAGTCGAAGAATCACAAGAGAAAGAGGTATGCTTGGAAAAGGACGGGAGATACGGAGAGATTTCAATTATAGCACATTGTGGTCAGGCAGAGATTCCGAAATCAGATATTGGATTGTAAGGTGTATCCATGAGCAGAACACAATTTAGTAGTGATGAAGAGTAGGCTGAAGCTTAAGAGACTTGTCAGAAAGAATCATTGCACAAAGAGGTGGGATACGAAGGACTAAGAAATGAAGAGAGTCGCTTAAAGTTCTCTGAGGTTACAGATACTGCAATTATGAATGACTCAGGAGGAATGTACATCTCTAAAAAGGGCAATCACAGAATTTGGAAAGAAAACCGTAGGTA